>NC_092417.1:55123487-56323487 GCF_040894005.1 Engystomops pustulosus | reverse complement strand
TGGATGCCCACAGCAAGGGCTACGAGTGCCAACTCTTGTTCGACATCACTGACCTAGTAGATATAAAGTTTAACCAGATTTATGCCCCAAATATATGCCCCAAAGGTTTATATGTGAATTATTTTACGCTAGGGGAGTTTTTATTAGCAATGCCAGGCTGTAAGTATGGGTAAGGTTCTACTTTACAGTTTCATCCCAAGTAATTTGTTGTAGGTGCCACTTACAGAGATCTAAATTTCTAGCTGTCTCTGTCCACACTGCTGTTCCTTTTGGACTCTGCCTGTCCCTCCTACATCTTACTTGCTTTGGTAGAAAGACAAAATATTCTGCACCTTCTAGTATTCTATTAAAGATACAAAGCATTTGAGTTGACAAAGGGGCAGCCCACTCAGTAAATAATTGAAATGGTTTTATAAGGAAAAGTTATCCAAATTTCCAAAATATACTTTCTGTATGAATTCATCATGTGTTCTCTGCTTTCTCTCACACTGTAGCAATAAGGCAGGATGTAAATAATATGTTAAATATAGCATTTAATTAATCCATTAAAACCATTATAGCATGTGCATCCTCCATATCACATACTAGGACATTAGTGTAATCTCAATCACCATGCCAAGAAGTAAATCCAATTACCCCTAAAAATAGTGAGGCAACTCTATTCAGGAGAAATCAGGGTACATAATACAATGGTGGATCTCACCTGTATCCAGGATCAGGAGTTGTCCTTCGTCTGACCGATGTCCATCAGCTCATTGTCCATCTTTCTATGACAGTCCCTACCTCCGGTGTTATAGCTCCCGTCCTAACAAGGATGGTACCCACACTTTCCCCATAAGAGCTATATTGCCCTAACTACAAAAAAGGAAGTCCCTACGTGTTTCATGTACCATAAGGGTACAATCATCTGGGGAACAATTATAAATTTTCCATATGTCGCTAGAAATAACAAGAGGCTAATCTTGCCTGAGTTGATATAAATCATGCGGCAGTAAAGGGGTTAAATAGTTGGTTAGGAAGCACTAACTTTACCAGAAGGGGGAGGCAATGGCGGGTGCTGCATTACGGTGGTGTGCCTACAATAGAAAGCTTCTGGGGGTCATTTACTAAGGGCCCGATTCGCGGTTTCCCGACGTGTTACCCGAATATTTCCGATTTGCGCCGATTGTACCTGAATTGGCCCGGGATTGTGGCGCACGCGATCGGATTGTGGCGCATCGGCGCTGGCATGCGCGCGACGGAAATCGGGGGGCGTGGCCGAACGAAAACCCGACGTATTCGGAAAAACCGCCGCATTTAAAAACCGAAAAAGTGTCGCTTGGGGAGCGCTTACCTTCACCTGGTCCGAGGTGGTGCATTCCGGCGCGATGAGATGACTTTCAGCGCAGCAGCGCCACCTGGTGGACGGCGGAGGAACTACCTTCATAAATCCCGGCCGGACCCGAATCCAGAGCAGAGAACGCGCCGTTGGATCGCGAATGGGCCGGGTAAGTAAATTTGCCCCTCTATGTTTAATTCTAGTGGATAGCAATATGTCCATGGTCACATGCTGAACACACAGGTGCACGGATCGTTATATATATATTACTCTGATTACTTTCTGTTACAATAACGGCTTGTACACCTGCATGTCTATCACATGACCACGGACAGATATTTATCTACTGCAAGTAAATATAGAAGCTTCTATAGCAGGAAAGCAAGCAGAGATCTAGAAAACAGTGAAGAATTGATGCAGAAAGTATATTGGAAAATTGTACCTTTTCTTTGCACAAACCATGTTAATTATTTGCTGAAAGTGTACATCCTGTTTAAGCTCGCTGTAACTGTAAGGGTGCAGAGGAGGAGGAGGTGACTCCTCCCGACCCCATAGGAAACAGTGGCACACGGCCGCACACTCAGGAATAGATAGGGCCGCCATTGCCGTCTATGGGGACGCATATCCGTCTGCAAATTTACGGCCGCATATATACCCTTATATATCCCTGCAGACACCCGTGTAAATACACCCTAAGGGGTTTATAGGCATCAGTTACATCTGGGCAAAGGTGCCTTCTACACCATAAGAACCAAAGCACCACTCTTGGGGTTACATGGGAGAGGAGAAGTGATATAGAATATCTATCACTATTATTCTTATTATCATGTAGCATCTCCTCAGTTAGCTTTTTTCATTTATATTGGCCAATACTTAGCAAAAACCTATTTAGAAACTGGGCCAATTTACACACAACAATAAATAAAATAATCTAATCTTTATTGAAATGACATTCAGAACATAAATACAACAAAACAATATGCAGGTATACATAGGATTGTCACATTATCCATGGGAACATAATACAGGGGCCAGGAGAAGAGAAGTCATAAAGTTCAAAAACATTGTAAGGGCACATTTACTTACCCAGTCCTGTCGCCATGCCTGATCCAAACTGTCCGACGAGGATGAAGTCCGGCGTGATTCACCAAGATCATGCGCCCGAGATCCTGCATGTACCGCTTCCCCGCTGAGGTCTGCTGGAGTTCACCTTCTTCTTCCTGGTGTATGTGAGTGCATGTCTCGTGACACAATTATGACATGTTAAATCCTGCGCGTTGTCCGAATCTGTCGGATCGTCCGCCGGCCGGCCCCCCGATTTGTGTTGCGTGAAAGCCGGCGCCAATGCACCATTATCCGATCACGTGTAACAAAAAGCCCTTCTAAATGCAGCGCACATCAGAAATTGTTGGATATTCCAACGACAGTGCGGTCCGCGGACCCTTAGTAAATGAGCCCCTGTATGTCCATGAGCTGCCAAAATGCATTGAATACATTATATATTGCGCATGATTTTAAATATAACTAATGTAAATCATAATTTAAAGTGCCAGTGCATTGCTGGTCAGAATATTGCCACAGTGGGGCACATTTACTTACCCGGTCCAGTCGCGATCCAGCGGCGGGTTCTCCGGCGCTGATTCGGGTTCTGCCGGGATTCACTAAGGTCCGTGCGCCAATATTCACCAGGTGTCGCTGCTGCGCCGAGGTCCGCCGAAGTTCAACTGCTTTTTTCTGGTGTATGTGAGTGCTTGATCTTGCGACACAAATGGCTTTTTAAATTCTGCGGCTTTTCCGAATCCTTCGGGTTGTCCGGTGGCCACGCCCCCCGATTTCTGTCGCGCGAAAGTCGGCGCGATTGCGCCAAAAAAACGATTGTGTGCGCCACAATCCCGTGAAATACAGCGCAAAGCGGAAATATTCGGGAAAAACCCGATGGATTCGCGGCTGCGGACCCTTAGTAAATGTGCCCCAGTATCTCAACCTATACACAAAAAGTGCTAGTGCATACCAATACAATTTAACTAGAGATGAGCGAGCACTAAAATGCTCGGGTACTCGTTATTCGAGACGAACTTTTCCCGATGCTCGAGTGCTCGTCTCGAATAACGAGCCCCATTGAAGTCAATGGGAGACACGAGCATTTTTCAAGGGGACCAAGGCTCTGCACAGGGAAGCTTGGCCAAACACCTGGGAACCTCAGAAAAGGATGGAAACACCACGGAAATGGACAGGAAACAGCAGGGGCAGCATGCATGGATGCCTCTGAGGCTGCTTAATCGCACCATTATGCCAAAATTATGGGCAACAGCATGGCCATGACAGAGTGACAGAATGAAGCTAGATAGCATCTAAAACATCCAATAATTGACCCTGACACTATAGGGGACGGCATGCAGAGGCAGCGGCAGCAGGCTAGAGAGTGTCATGGCGACATACCCTAAATGGACTCAGGCTTCAAACCAATGGATGGCAGAGAGGAACCAAAGGAGGTGAGCAAGAAGCGCTCAAATAATATCGGTACATGATAAAAGTTTGCCAGTATATTTTGTGGATTACACAGCAGGGTGGCGACAAAGTTAACATGGAAGCCATGAAAACAACCCAAAATTCTGCCTGACACAGCTCGTTTGATAAAGGGACCATGTATGGAGGCAGTGAACTAGTAGTAGATTAAAGGTGCTGCAGTTAAAACTATGTTAGTTGGATCTTGGCATGGAGCTGGCGCTCCGCTGCCAGGCGAGCTTTCGCCAATCCAAGCCCCTGTCTCTAGGCTACTCCCCAAACAGCACTTCTAAGAACCTTTTGTATAAGATCAAGTGTAGTAGCGTTCTTATAAGTTTGGGATATGGCGGGTGAGGGGAATGTAAACAGATGCGCAAGAAGCGCTGAAATAATATCGGTAAATGATAAAAGTTTGCCAGTATATTTTGGGGATTACACAGCAGGGTGGCGACAAAGTTAACAAGTTTGATGTGGAATGCCCTGTAATAGCTCTTGGGCGGTGTGCCTTTTATCGCCTAGGCTCAGCAGTTTGAGCACCGCCTGCTGTCGCTTAGCGACGGCACTGCTGCTGTGCCTAGAGCTACCGACTGATGGCGCCATGGCCACGGATGGTAATTCGGAGGAGGTGGAGGAGGGGTGGGAGGAGGAGGAGGTATAGTAGGCCTTTGAGACCTGGACCGAGGTAGGCCCCGCAATCCTCGGCGTCGGCAGTATATGACCAGCCGCAGGGTCAGACTCGGTCCCAGCCTGCACCAAGTTAAGTGTAGTAGCGTTCTTATAAGTTTGGGATATGGCGGATGAGGGGAATGTAAACAGATGCGCAAGAAGCGCTGAAATAATATCGGTAAATGATAAAAGTTTGCCAGTATATTTTGGGGATTACACAACAGGGTGGCGACAAAGTTAACAAGTTTGATGTGGAATGCCCTGTAATAGCTCTTGGGCGGTGTGCCTTTTATCGCCTAGGCTCAGCAGTTTGAGCACCGCCTGCTGTCGCTTAGCGACGGCACTGCTGCTGTGCCTAGAGCTACCGACTGATGGCGCCATGGCCACGGATGGTAATTCGGAGGAGGAGGAGGTGGAGGAGGGGTGGGAGGAGGAGGAGGTATAGTAGGCCTTTGAGACCTGGACCGAGGTAGGCCCCGCAATCCTCGGCGTCGGCAGTATATGACCAGCCCCAGGGTCAGACTCGGTTCCAGCCTGCACCAAGTTAAGTGTAGTAGCGTTCTTATAAGTTTGGGATATGGCGGATGAGGGGAATGTAAACAGATGCGCAAGAAGCGCTGAAATAATATCGGTAAATGATAAAAGTTTGCCAGTATATTTTGGGGATTACACAGCAGGGTGGCGACAAAGTTAACAAGTTTGATGTGGAATGCCCTGTAATAGCTCTTGGGCGGTGTGCCTTTTATCGCCTAGGCTCAGCAGTTTGAGCACCGCCTGCTGTCGCTTAGCGACGGCACTGCTGCTGTGCCTAGAGCTACCGACTGATGGCGCCATGGCCACGGATGGTAATTCGGAGGAGGAGGAGGTGGAGGAGGGGTGGGAGGAGGAGGAGGTATAGTAGGCCTTTGAGACCTGGACCGAGGTAGGCCCCGCAATCCTCGGCGTCGGCAGTATATGACCAGCCCCAGGGTCAGACTCGGTCCCAGCCTGCACCAAGTTAAGTGTAGTAGCGTTCTTATAAGTTTGGGATATGGCGGATGAGGGGAATGTAAACAGATGCGCAAGAAGCGCTGAAATAATATCCCTAAATGGTAAAAGTTTGCCAGTATATTTTGTGGATAACACAGCAGGGTGGCGACAAAGTTAACAACTTTGATATGGAATCCATGAAAACAACCCAAATTTGTGCCTGACACACCTCGTTTGATAAGGGGACGATGTATGGAGGCAGCTATATGGACGACTTTTGGAGGTAGCAATGGAGACAACGTGTGGAGGCTGCTATGGAGACAATTTAATTTGGATAGTGCCTGTATGTGGCAGTCCAAAAAAGTTTTCAAACCAGAGGAGCAGGTAGGTGGCCCTCCAGAAAAATGGAATAGATTGAGTGCCTGTATGTGGCAGTCCAAAAAAGTTTTCAAACCAGAGGAGCAGGTAGGTGGCCCTCCAGAAAAATGAAATAGATTGAGTGCCTGTATGTGGCAGTCCAAAAAAGTTTTCAAACCAGAGGAGCAGGTAGGTGGCCCTCCAGAAAAATGGAATAGATTGAGTGCCTGTATGTGGCAGTCCAAAAAAGTTTTCAAACCAGAGGAGCAGGTAGGTGGCCCTCCAGAAAAATGAAATAGATTGAGTGCCTGTATGTGGCAGTCCAAAAAAGTTTTCAAACCAGAGGAGCAGGTAGGTGGCCCTCCAGAAAAATTGAATAGATTGAGTGCCTGTATGTGGCACTCCCAAAAATTGTTTAAAACAGAGGACCAGGTAGGTGGCCCTCCAGAAAAATTAAATGCATAAAGTACTATAGCTAGAGCCAGTGGGCCCTGTCAAAAAATAGCCAGTTTCCTCTGCTTTAGTGTACAAAGAGGAGGAGAAGGAGGAAAATGAGGAGGAGGAGGAGTGCATAAATTATTCAGGTTGAGCTTCCTTCACCTGGTGGAGATTGGAAATTATGAGAAATCCAGGCTTTATTCATCTTAATAAGCGTCAGCCTGTCAGCGCTGTCAGTCGACAGGCGCGTACGCTTATCGGTGATGATGCCACCAGCTGCACTGAAAACCCGCTCGGACAAGACGCTAGCGGCAGGGCAGGCAAGAACCTCCAAGGCGTACAGCGCCAGTTCGTGCCACATGTCCAGCTTTGAAACCCAGTAGTTGTAGGGAGCTCTGTGATCATTTAGGACGATGGTATGGTCAGCTACGTACTCCCTCACCATCTTTCTGTAAAGATCAGCCCTACTCTGCCGAGACTGGGGACAGGTGACAGTGTCTTGCTGGGGTGACATAAAGCTGGCAAAAGCCTTGTAAAGCGTACCCTTGCCAGTGCTGGACAAGCTGCCTGCTCGCCTACTCTCCCTCGCTACTTGTCCCGCAGAACTACGCACTCTGCCGCTAGCGCTGTCAGAAGGGAAATACTGTTTCAGCTTGTGCACCAGGGCCTGCTGGTATTCATGCATTCTCACACTCCTTTCCTCTCCAGGGATGAGAGTGGAAAGATTTTGCTTGTACCGTGGGTCCAGGAGAGTGAACACCCAGTAATCGGTGCTGGAATAAATTCTTTGAACGCGAGGGTCACGGGATAGGCAGCCTAGCATGAAATCTGCCATATGCGCCAGAGTCCCAACGCGCAAGAATTCACTCCCCTCACTGGCCTGACTGTCCATTTCCTCCTCCTCCAACTCCTCCAACTCCTCTTCTTCTGCCCATACACGCTGAACAGTGAAGGTCTGAGCAATGCTCCCCTCTTGTGTCTCGCCAACATTCTCCTCCTCTTCCTCCTCATCCTCCTCCACCTCCTCCGATATGCGCTGAGAAACAGACCTGAGGGTGCTTTGGCTATCAACAAGGGAATCTTCTTCCCCCGTCTCTTGTGACGAGCGCAAAGCTTCCGACTTCATGCTGATCAGAGAGTTTTTCAACAGGCCAAGCAGCGGGATGGTGAGGCTGATGATGGCGGCATCGCCACTGACCATCTGTGTTGACTCCTCAAAGTTACTCAGCACCTGACAGATATCAGACATCCACGTCCACTCCTCATTGTAGACTTGAGGAAGCTGACTGACCTGACTACCAGTTCTGGTGGAAGTTGACATCTGGCAGTCTACAATCGCTCTGCGCTGCTGGTAAACTCTGGATAACATGGTTAATGTTGAATTCCACCTCGTGGGCACGTCGCACAACAGTCGGTGAGCGGGCAGTTGGAGGCGGCGCTGCGCTGCCCTGAGAGTGGCAGCATCTGTGCTGGACTTCCTGAAATGCGCACAGATGCGGCGCACCTTCGTGAGCAAATCTGAGAGATTGGGGTATGTCTTGAGGAAACGCTGATCAGATTTAACACATGGGCCAGGCATGGCACATGTGTCAGTCTGCCGAGTTGCAGAGCCGCCACCAGGTTACGGCCGTTGTCACACACAACCATGCCTGGCTTCAGGTTCAGCGGTGCCAGCCACAGATCAGTCTGCGCCGTGATGCCCTGTAATAGTTCTTGGGCGGTGTGCCTTTTATCGCCTAGGCTCAGCAGTTTGAGCACCGCCTGCTGTCGCTTAGCGACGGCACTGCTGCTGTGCCTAGAGCTAGCGACTGATGGCGCCATGCCCACGGATGGTAGTTCGGAGGAGGAGGTGGAGGAGGGGTGGGAGGAGGAGGAGGCATAGTAGGCCTTTGAGACCTGGACCGAGGTAGGCCCCGCAATCCTCGGCGTCGGCAGTATATGACCAGCCCCAGGGTCAGACTCGGTCCCAGCCTCCACCAAGTTAACCCAATGTGCCGTCAGCGATATATAGTGGCCCTGCCCGGCAGCACTCGTCCACGTGTCCGTGGTCAGGTGGACCTTGTCAGAAACGGCGTTGGTCAGGGCACGGATGATGTTGTCTGACACGTGCTGGTGCAGGGCTGGGACGGCACATCGGGAAAAGTAGTGGCGGCTGGGAATCGAATACCGAGGGGCGGCCGCCGCCATGAGGTTGCGAAAGGCCTCGGTCTCTACTAGCCTATAGGGCAGCATCTCCAGGCTAAGCAATCTGGAGATGTGGACATTAAGGGCTTGGGCGTGCGGGTGGGTTGCACTATATTTTCTTTTCCGCTCCAGCGTCTGGGGTATGGAGAGCTGAACGCTGGTGGATGCTGTGGAGGATCGTGGAGGCAACGATGGGGTTTTTGTGCCAGGGTCCTGGGCAGGGGGCTGACTATCAGCTGACACAGGGAAAGGAGCAGTGGTGTGCACGGCCGGAGGTGAACGGGCTTGGTGCCACTGATTCGGGTGTTTAGCATTCATATGCCTGCGCATACTGGTGGTAGTTAAGCTAGTAGTGGTGGAACCCCTGCTGATCCTGGTTTGGCAAAGGTTGCACACCACAGTCCGTCGGTCATCCGGTGTTTCCTTAAAGAACCTCCAGACTTCTGAAAATCTAGCCCTCGCCGCGGGAGCCCTCGCCACGGGAGCTTCACTACGTGACACATTTGGCGCTGATGCACCTGCTCTGGCCCCACCACTGCCTCTTCCAACCTGTTCTGCTTTAGGACTCTCCTCCGTCTCAGAAGCACTGTGTTCACCCGGCCTCTCAACCCAGCTTGGGTCTGTCACCTCATCATCCTCCGATCCCTCAGTCTGCTCCCCCCTCGGACTTCCTGCCCTGACAACAACTTCACCACTGTCTGACAACCGTGTCTCCTCATCGTCGGACACCTCTTTACACACTTCTTCCACTACGTCAAGAAGGTCATCATCACCCACAGACTGCGACTGGTGGAAAACCTGGGCATCGGAAAATTGCTCAGCAGCAACCGGACAAGTGGTTTGTGACTGTGGGAAGGGTCCAGAAAACATTTCCTCAGAGTATGCCGGTTCAAATGCCAAATTTTCCTGGGATGGGGCAGACTGGGGGGAGGAGGCTGAGGTGCAGGAGCTGGAGGAGTGCCGATTTCGGTGACATGGGTGGACTGCGTGGAAGACTGACTGGTGGACAAATTGCTCGAAGCATTGTCGGCAATCCACGACATCACCTGTTCGCACTGTTCTGGCCTCAACAGTGCTCTACCACGAGTCCCAGTAACTTGAGACATAATGAACCTAGGGAGTGTAGCTCCCCTGCTCCCTCATCAGCAGGTGGTGTCTCACCCCACCCAGGACCACGGCCTCTGACCCCTGCAGTAGATGGACGCCCACGTCCCCGCCCTCGTCCTCGTCCTCTACCCCTAGCCCTCGGGTTAAACATTTTGAAAATGAAAGTTATATAACTTTAATTTTTTTTTTTACTTTTTTTTGTGTTTTTTTGTGTTTTTTAGTTTTTTTTTGTGTTTTTTAGTTTTTAAAACCAAACAATGCTATCCTATTGCTATGGCTATTTTCTAGCCAAGTATAAAAAAGCACACTGCTATGCCAGATGAGATGACGCTGAGTTATGAAAAAATAAACGTAAAATAAAAAGGAAATGGCAGACTGTGCCTAATTGAAATCAAACCCCTAATAAATTATCCCACTTCGGTCTTTGCGATGGATATGTGCGTCACTAAGCGCTAAACACAGCGGTCGCAAGTCTCACTCCAAATTCCTCACAATTGGCTAGTATATGCACTGCAGCAAGGACAGCCACCAGCAGATCAACCAGAAATAAAATATATATAACGCTATTGTAGGCGTAAGTAAGCCGTTTGGATTCTCCTTTGGCTATTTTCTAACCAAGTATGAAAGCACACTGATGAGATGACGCTGAGTTATGAAAAAATAAACCTAAAATAAAAAGGAAATGGCAGACTGTGCCTAATTGAAATCCAACCCCTAATAAATTTTCCCACTTCGGTCTTTGCGATGGATATGTGCGTCACTAAGCGCTAAACACAGCGGTCGCAAGCCTCACTCCAAATTCCTCACAATTGGCTAGTATATGCACTGCAGCAAGGACAGCCACAAGCAGATCAACCAGAAATAAAATATATATAACGCTATTGTAGGCGTAAGTAAGCCGTTTGGATTCTCCTTTGGCTATTTTCTAACCAAGTATGAAAGCACACTGATGAGATGACGCTGAATTATGAAAAAATAAACGTAAAATAAAAAGAAACTGCCAGACTGTGCCTAATTGAAATCCAACCCCTAATAAATTTTCCCACTTCGGTCTTTGCGATGGATATGTGCGTCACTAAGCGCTAAACACAGCGGTCGCAAGTCTCACTCCAAATTCCTCACAATTGGCTAGTATATGCACTGCAGCAAGGACAGCCACCAGCAGATCAACCAGAAATAAAATATATATAACGCTATTGTAGGCGTAAGTAAGCCGTTTGGATTCTCCTTTGGCTATTTTCTAGCCAAGTATGAAAGCACACTGATGAGATGACGCTGAGTTATGAAAAAATAAACGTAAAATAAAAAGGAAATGGCAGACTGTGCCTAATTGAAATCCAACCCCTAATAAATTTTCCCACTTCGGTCTTTGCGATGGATATGTGCGTCACTAAGCGCTAAACACAGCGGTCGCAAGTCTCACTCCAAATTCCTCACAATTGGCTAGTATATGCACTGCAGCAAGGACAGCCACCAGCAGATCAACCAGAAATAAAATATATATAACGCTATTGTAGGCGTAAGTAAGCCGTTTGGATTCTCCTTTGGCTATTTTCTAGCCAAGTATGAAAGCACACTGATGAGATGACGCTGAGTTATGAAAAAATAAACGTAAAATAAAAAGAAACTGCCAGACTGTGCCTAATTGAAATCCAACCCCTAATAAATTTTCCCACTTCGGTCTTTGCGATGGATATGTGCGTCACTAAGCGCTAAACACAGCGGTCGCAAGTCTCACTCCAAATTCCTCACAATTGGCTAGTATATGCACTGCAGCAAGGACAGCCACCAGCAGATCAACCAGAAATAAAATATATATAACGCTATTGTAGGCGTAAGTAAGCCGTTTGGATTCTCCTTTGGCTATTTTCTAGCCAAGTATGAAAGCACACTGATGAGATGACGCTGAGTTATGAAAATATAAACGTAGAATAAAAAGAAAATGGCAGACTGTGCCTAATTGAAATCCAACCCCTAATAAATTTTCCCACTTCGGTCTTTGCGATGGATATGTGCGTCACTAAGCGCTAAACACAGCGGTCGCAAGTCTCACTCCAAATTCCTCACAATTGGCTAGTATATGCACTGCAGCAAGGACAGCCACCAGCAGATCAACCAGAAATAAAATATATATAACGCTATTGTAGGCGTAAGTAAGCCGTTTGGATTCTCCTTTGGCTATTTTCTAGCCAAGTATGAAAGCACACTGATGAGATGACGCTGAGTTATGAAAAAATAAACGTAAAATAAAAAGAAACTGCCAGACTGTGCCTAATTGAAATCCAACCCCTAATAAATTTTCCCACTTTGGTCTTTGCGATGGATATGTGCGTCACTAAGCGCTAAACACAGCGGTCGCAAGTCTCACTCCAAATTCCTCACAATTGGCTAGTATATGCACTGCAGCAAGGACAGCCACCAGCAGATCAACCAGAAATAAAATATATATAACGCTATTGTAGGCGTAAGTAAGCCGTTTGGATTCTCCTTTGGCTATTTTCTAACCAAGTATGAAAGCACACTGATGAGATGACGCTGAGTTATGAAAAAATAAACGTAAAATAAAAAGAAACTGCCAGACTGTGCCTAATTGAAATCCAACCCCTAATAAATGTTCCCACTTCTGTCTTTGCGATGGATATGTGCGTCACTAAGCACTAAACACAGCGGTCGCAAGTCTCACTCCAAATTCCTCACAATTGGCTAGTATATGCACTGCAGCAAGGACAGCCACCAGCAGATCAACCAGAAATAAAATATATATAACGCTATTGTAGGCGTAAGTAAGCCGTTTGGATTCTCCTTTGGCTATTTTCTAGCCAAGTATGAAAGCACACTGATGAGATGACGCTGAGTTATGAAAAAATAAACGTAAAATAAAAAGGAAATGGCAGACTGTGCCTAATTGAAATCCAACCCCTAATAAATTTTCCCACTTCGGTCTTTGCGATGGATATGTGCGTCACTAAGCGCTAAACACAGCGGTCGCAAGTCTCACTCCAAATTCCTCACAGTTGGCTAGTATATGCACTGCAGCAAGGACAGCCACCAGCAGATCAACCAGAAATAAAATATATATAACGCTATTGTAGGCGTAAGTAAGCCGTTTGGATTCTCCTTTGGCTATTTTCTAACCAAGTATGAAAGCACACTGATGAGATGACGCTGAGTTATGAAAAAATAAACGTAAAATAAAAAGAAACTGCCAGACTGTGCCTAATTGAAATCAAACCCCTAATAAATTTTCCCACTTCGGTCTTTGCGATGGATATGTGCGTCACTAAGCGCTAAACACAGCGGTCGCAAGTCTCACTCCAAATTCCTCACAATTGGCTAGTATATGCACTGCAGCAAGGACAGCCACCAGCAGATCAACCAGAAATAAAATATATATAACGCTATTGTAGGCGTAAGTAAGCCGTTTGGATTCTCCTTTGGCTATTTTCTAGCCAAGTATGAAAGCACACTGATGAGATGACGCTGAGTTATGAAAAAATAAACGTAGAATAAAAAGGAAATGGCAGACTGTGCCTAATTGAAATCCAACCCCTAATAAATTTTCCCACTTCGGTCTTTGCGATGGATATGTGCGTCACTAAGCGCTAAACACAGCGGTCGCAAGTCTCACTCCAAATTCCTCACAATTGGCTAGTATATGCACTGCAGCAAGGACAGCCACCAGCAGATCAACCAGAAATAAAATATATATAACGCTATTGTAGGCGTAAGTAAGCCGTTTGGATTCTCCTTTGGCTATTTTCTAACCAAGTATGAAAGCACACTGATGAGATGACGCTGAATTATGAAAAAATAAACGTAAAATAAAAAGAAACTGCCAGACTGTGCCTAATTGAAATCCAACCCCTAATAAATTTTCCCACTTCGGTCTTTGCGATGGATATGTGCGTCACTAAGCGCTAAACACAGCGGTCGCAAGTCTCACTCCAAATTCCTCACAATTGGCTAGTATATGCACTGCAGCAAGGACAGCCACCAGCAGATCAACCAGAAATAAAATATATATAACGCTATTGTAGGCGTAAGTAAGCCGTTTGGATTCTCCTTTGGCTATTTTCTAGCCAAGTATGAAAGCACACTGATGAGATGACGCTGAGTTATGAAAAAATAAACGTAAAATAAAAAGGAAATGGCAGACTGTGCCTAATTGAAATCCAACCCCTAATAAATTTTCCCACTTCGGTCTTTGCGATGGATATGTGCGTCACTAAGCGCTAAACACAGCGGTCGCAAGTCTCACTCCAAATTCCTCACAATTGGCTAGTATATGCACTGCAGCAAGGACAGCCACCAGCAGATCAACCAGAAATAAAATATATATAACGCTATTGTAGGCGTAAGTAAGCCGTTTGGATTCTCCTTTGGCTATTTTCTAGCCAAGTATGAAAGCACACTGATGAGATGACGCTGAGTTATGAAAAAATAAACGTAAAATAAAAAGAAACTGCCAGACTGTGCCTAATTGAAATCAAACCCCTAATAAATTTTCCCACTTTGGTGTTTGAGGGGGATATGCGTGTCACTAAGAGCTAAACACAACGGTAGCAAGTCCCCCTGCAAATTCCTCACAATATGGTACTAGCTGCACTACTAGTGCCAGCAAGCCCAGCCACAAGCAAACAAAAAAAAAAAAGTAGAACGTTATTGTAGCCCTAAGAAGGGCTGTTGGGTTCTTGGAGAATCACTCCTGCCTAACACTATTCTAATAGAACACCCTAATGCTTTCCCTGACCAGCAGCAGCTCTCTCCCTAGCGGCATCCAGACACAGAATGATCCGAGCAGCGCGGGCAGCGGCTAGTCTATCCCAGGGTCACCTGATCTGGCCAGCCAACCACTGCTATCGACGTGTAAGGGTACCACGTCATGCTGGGTGGAGTGCAGAGTCTCCTGGCTTGTGATTGGCTCTGTTTCTGGCCGCCAAAAAGCAAAACGGCGGGAGCTGCCATTTTCTCGAGCGGGCGAAGTATTCGTCCAAGGAACGAGCAGTTTCGAGTACGCTAATGCTCGAACGAGCATCAAGCTCGGACGAGTATGTTCGCTCATCTCTAAATTTAACTTTAACACATCTCTCCATAGTAATTCAAGAAGTGCATTGCTTTCCCCTGGTAACTTATGTACCCTGAGTACACCACGGATCGTAGAACATGAATATTTTTTCTTATGTTTTACTAAATTTGCCAAATAAAACCCTAATGTAAGGAAAAAATCTATCGTCTGTTCATCGCTGTCTTCCAAGTGGCATAACATTTTAACTTTTTAGACTGAGGAGCTGGTTGATGGCTTGTTTTTTTTAAGGACATGTTGTACTTTGCACCAGTATCATTCTGGAGAAGATTTTTTTTTTATCACTTTTTTTTGTGGGATTAATTGTGGGGCTTGTGTTATGATTTAGACATTTTTGTGCACTATGGGGCAGATTTACTTACCAGGTCCATTCGCGATCCAGCGGCGCGTTCTATGTGACTGATTCCTGCAATAGTGTGCCCGATGTGTACTAGGTGTCGCTGCTGCGCTGAAGTCCGTCCGAGTCTACTGGAGTTCACCAAGCTATCCTGGGTGCAGGTAAGTGCGTGTTAAGCTACACTTTTAAAAAAAAAAATACGGCGGTTTTTCAGAATCCGTCGGGTTTTCTTACGGCCACGCCCTCCGGAAAAACGCGATTCAGGCCCTTAGTAAATGACCCCCTCTATGTCTCTTTATATGTTATGGGGCTTATGGGCATTATTATTGATTTATTAATTTATTTTTTATTGAATAACATTTTTTTTAACGTTTTTATTACTTCCACCATGGGACATCTGATTGCTTGTTCGCGATTATACTTTGCAATACTTATATATTGCTGGGTATTAGCCTGTGCACATGCATAAGTACGAGATATCGGACACTGAGCATTAAAGACTAACAGACACAGAGCGCTAAGGGGTTAAAACTGTTTATTTGCCTTAAAATACTACTTGCATCTTCCATAACTTGATATCAAATCTTTATGCAATTGTAACTCTAACCTTTTTGCCGCCAGATGTAATTAACAAATATCAAGTCTCGTTTGTTATGCGATTCTGTCAATAATGTGATCTTGGAAGTTTTGGATAATATATTCCATGGATCCTTAGCAATAATAAGCTTCAAAATGTGTTAAAAACAGAACAGAACAGTTTTCTGTCTGACGTTGCACTGAAAAGAACATGCAAACTGCTTGTACATGTATTTATAAAGTTGCTTATTAAGAAATTGGGGTAATAGTGATATAATAAGGGACTTAGTCACACATCTGAAGAATACTAATATATAGGAAACAAAAAGAGATGTGTATGAAGGACACAAATTAAACTTTATTAGTAAATCCTGTTAAAACATACTTAACCTCTTAACGCTCAGCGTCCGATATATCGGACGCTGAGCGCAGTGACTTAGCGCTCAGCGTCCGATATATATGGGACGCTGAGCTGATGCCGGTTCAGCTCAAGATCTGAGCCGAACCGGCATCGGGAAACACGGGGTGCCGGCTGTAACTAATAGCCGGCACCCCAGTGTAACACCCGCGATCGGAGTTGTCTCCGATCGCGGGTGCTTAACCCGTTAAATGCCGCGGTCAGCGCGACCGCGGCATCTAACATGTATCTGGGGGATCTTTCCCCCACGATCGGCCCCCCCGAACCGTTTTCGGGGGGCGCCGATCGTTGCTATAGTAACTCTGGGGTCCGATCTGGACCCCAGAGTTACCTGCAAGAATTGCCAGTAAGATGGCGTCTGTGACGTCATCTTACTGGCACAGTGCCAGCCTATGCAAGTGTATAGGCTGACACTGATAATACTCTGCAATACATCAGTATTGCAGAATATTATCATGAAGAAGCAATCAGATGATTGCTTCTTCATGTCCCATGGTATAAAAGTGAAAAAGTAAAAAAAAAAGTTATTCAATAAAAAAATAAAGTCATAAATCACTAAAAATGCCCCAAACCCCCAAAACATATAAAGAAACATATAACTCAAAAAAAAGTCTAAATCATAACACAAACCCCACATATATAGTATCACCGCGTCCGTAACAACCCGTAGAATAAAAGTAAATCATTATTGAACCCGCACGATAAACGCCGTAAAAAAAAACTGTTATAAACCCTCCAAAAATTATGATTTTTACCTTTTCAATCCCACAAAAAATGCTATAAAATGTGATCAAAAAACCATATGTACTGCGACATGATACTGGTGCAAAGTACAACATGTCCCGCAAAAAACAAGCCATCAACCAGCTCCGTAGCCAAAAAAGTAACAATGTTATGCCACTTGGAAGACGGCAATACATAAATGATAGATTTTTCCCCACATTAGGGTTTTGTTTGACAAATTTAGTAAAACGTAAGAAAATATATTCATGTCTGGTATCCCCGTAATCGTATAGACCCATAGAATAAAGATAACATGATTATTAGTCTATACGGTGAACACCAAAAAAAAAAGAAGTAAAAAATCCAGTACAGAATTGATGCTTTTCTACTCCTGTCCTCAAAAAACGTTCCTAAATTTTCAACAATAGGTGATACAAACCCCAAAATGGTAACATTGGAAAAAGCATCTCATCGCGCAAAAAAAATGGCATCACATGGCCCCAATAACGAAAAAGCGAGAATTTTATAGCCTACAAAAGGGGCCAATGAGGAAACTAAAATCCTGGCAGCTGCAGCGCCCTCCTTCCCTTCTGCACCTCGCTGTGCCCCCATAACACAAGTAACGGCCACATGTGGGGGGTCTTTGTACTCAGGAGAAATTGCAGAACAAATTGTATGGTGGGTTTTCTCTTTTTATCTTTTGGAAATGTGTAAATTTTAGGGCTAAATGAACGTATAAGGGAACAATATGACCATTCTAAATTTCACCTCCATTTTGATTCAATTACTATGAAGATCTCAAGGGGTTAACAATCTTCGTAAAAGCTGTTTCTGATAGTTTGAGGGGTGCAGATTTGAAAATGGGTTGGTTATATAGGGGGTTTTGATGCTAAATATGTAAAATTTCATTCCAAACTGTATTTATCCCCAAAATAGTCAATTCTGAAAATCCGGAAAAGCGATATTCTATTTGCAAGCCGCGTGACATCAAAATTAATTATCCAGACATTTCAGAAATTATGAAAATGTAAAGTAGACAAATGGGAAATGTTATTCAGCAACTTATTTAGGTGGTAAATCGATCTGCCTGAAAACGCAATGATTTTGAATTTCGAAAATGGCAAATTTTTCCAAAAATTTATCATATTTTCTTTTTTTTTGTAAATAAATGCAAAACTTATCTGCCAGAATTTACCACTAAAATGAAGTACAACATGTGGGGAAAAAACAATCTCAGAATCGCTTTGATAAGTAACAGTGTTCAAAAGTTATAACCGTATAAAGAGACGCAAGTCAGAATCCAAAAAATCGGGCTGAGCCTTAAGCTACAAAATGGCTGCGTCCTTAAGGGGTTAAAGGACACCTGTCATCAGGTCTGTGTCACTTGTCCTGTCACTATTACCTGTTGGAGCAGCTCACAAGGATCCCATCCCAGCCTTTATCTAGTTATTTCATACATTATTCATTGTAAAATCACATATTCTTTATCATGTAAATGAGGCTGGTCACATGGTCAGAGGCAGTGATGTCACCCTTGTTACCCCTCCCCTCTCCTCCCCCTGCTCATTTCTGTGTGTAATGTATAGTAAAGCATGGCTAGTGTGTGCTGCATCTGCTGACAGGCTGCAACCTCCTAATATACAGGTGAGAGACACAGACATCAGCTACACATGAATCTGACATGTTCTGCTGTAACATGGCTGCAGCCTGGAGCTGCTGTATCTCTCCTAAACACACACACATGCACACACAGGCTGCAGGGGGCGTGGCCACCAGCACCAAGAAGCACATCATTATACAGGCTCACATCATTATACAGGCTGTCAGTCATGCACTGGGGGTGTGGCTGTGCCTCCCACTCATGAATAGAGTGGACAGCTTGAATATGCTAATGCTTCATTGGACATTTCACAGGTCATTTGCATACAGCTTTAGGACCTCATTGCTTAGGTTTACAGGCATGTAGAGGGACAATGAAGGGATAGAGGCAATGCTCTCTAATGGCAGTTTATGAAAATATATTTAGTTTAGGGGGGTTATTTTGCATGACGGGTTCTCTTTAAAAACCCAAAGGACAAATTGGGTATACATCACAAACGAACTCCCCAGTCCCGCCACATAAATGAATCACAGGCGGACCACAGTACAAAAAAGAAGTAAATAATAAGCTTAAAAAGCAATGTAAACATATATTTAGGACCAAAAAAGAGAAGGTGAACAAATCACTCGTACAAAAAATAAATAAAGACAATAATAAATATATGGTCCAAAGTGGATAGTCTGTGGAAATATGCAAATTACATTACCAGCTAAGTAGTTGCGGTCTGGGGAGGAGAGAGTGCCCCACGCGTATCGCCCGACTCGTGGGCTTCATCAGGCGCATGACCTTAAGGCGCATGACCGGATATTACCTCACTATGGAACGGAAGTGGGCCGTGCCGCTTTGTAGCGACAGGGGGTATATATACTCATCACTTACCTTGTGCTGGCATCTCCTGACGAAGCTCGCGAGTCGGCGATACGCGTGGGGCACTCTCTCCTCCCCAGACCGCAACTACTTAGCTGGTAATGTAATCCTTCATATTTGCATATTTCCACAGACTATCCACTTTGAACCATATATTTATTATTGTCTTTATTTATTTTTTGTACGAGTGATTTGTTCACCTTCTCTTTTTTGGTCCTAAATATATGTTTACATTGCTTTTTAAGCTTATTATTTACTTCTTTTTTGTACTGTGGTCCGCCTGTGATTCATTTATGTGGCGGGACTGGGGAGTTCATTTGTGATGTATACCCAATTTGTCCTTTGGGTTTTTAAGTATGTTTTAACTTGATTTACTAATAAAGTTTAATTTGTGTCATTCATACACATGTATTTATAAAGTGTCTGAGCAAGTCTTGTGTTGCGTCTGCAATGTGTCCGACAAGACAGAAAAATGTGCACCTAAAGTGCTTAATCAGAGTTTGCGCCACATTTATCACTGATGTGTGCCACAATTTACCCTGCGCCACAATTCTGTAGCATGAACAAAGTGCACCAAAAAAAATGGAACACAATTCCCAAGTAGTGCAGGGTGTGCTGGATTAATGAAGATCGGGCACCAGTTTTGATGAATCTGGCGCACTCTGCACACTCCACAGGCAAACTGCAATAGTTTTGCTAAATGTCGGCCAATGTTTCCTCTTGCTTCTTCGGCGTCCCAGAGCTAGTGCCGCGGTCACAATGTCTTTGTGATTGCGGTAAGCACTCAAAACGGCTATAGTACAAAAGTGGCAGTATTCGAAAGGTAGTAACAGGATAAGTATCCACTTTACGATGCCACTTATTTTTAGCTTAGTTATATTTGCCAATTGGTAATTATATCTTTGTAAGTAACCATCAGACCTGGTGATCCAATCTTTTTAACATTTTAACAATGCAAAACTGGTAGTTGCTCATCAGACGCTTTTTGAAAGTGTCCTTCCTCATTGGTAGCCTCTGTATTTCTATCTTCTTTGTCTTCTGTTGTTCTTTTGTCTTCTTATAGTTCTTTGGTCTTCTGTTTTGCTACCTTGTAGTTCTTCTATTGTATTTCTGTTGCATAGGGAGAGGGGCATGAAGATTTCTGGCCACAGAGTGGACAGAGTAAGGCTGGAACTGCCAGAGGTTATAGCAAAATTCTACGCCAGGCAAGACCACATTCTGGTCACCATATATATAAAGAGGCTGGTACCTCAAGATATACCTGGCATGGCGGGAGAGGTATGGTTTACAACATGTAATGGAGCGCCATTTATGTATTAAAGTATGCTAATGACTTCTATAAGTGCTTGTCATTTTTCAAGATAACATACAATCTAGTTGTGATGTCACATCTGTAGTACTCAAACTATTAATTAGAAATCCTATATGTGGTAGCTTAGTGTGTCCTCCTCCACAGATCATCATCTTGTATTGTCCTCTATTGATTTGAATTGCATGAACCTGGAGTTGATTCTTTGGGGCAAATTTACTAAGGGTCTGAACGCCACATTTTCCTCGGGTTTCGCAATTTTTTTCCGTTTCGCCCCGAATTGCCCTGGGTTTTTGGCGCACGTGTTCGGATTGTGACGAATCGGCGCTGGCTTGCATGGGACACAAATCAGGGGGCGTGGGCGTCAGATAACCCGACTGATGCGGAATTTAAAAAGCAAATTGTGTCGCAAGATCAGCACTCACATACCCCAGGAAGAAGAAGGTGAACTCCAGCGGACCTGCAGGATATTGTGCGTACGATCTTAGTGAATTGCGGCAGACCCCAATCCTCGTCGGACAATGCATGGCGGGAAGCGGGACGGGATGGGTAAAAGTAAAAGTGCCCCTTTGTGTCCTGATACACTTTATTTTTCAGATTAGAATTTCTGAAACGAGTCCCCTGCTACTACATTGCTGTTCATCTGCGCACTGAAATGTTGTAGCATGGAGGAAAAAAAAGGATTCCCGGTGGTTGTTTGGAGCCATCTCTTGCAGTGAGTCCCTGATCCACGCCTGTGGTGTCGCTGCCTTTGTTGGCTCTGTAAAATGAATAGATAAAATGACCTGTGTGATTCGCCTGCTGAATTTAAATAGCATTCATGCTGCTTTTGCGCCTTTTGAAGTTAAAGTTTTATCAGTAGCCAGAAGCATTTGTGTTTGACTCCAGTGCTGTTAATCAATAGCACCCGGCACAATTATGCAATTATATGCTCTGCACGGAGGCACTTAGCATAATTTTACATCTTCTACATAATTTATGTTCTTGGCGTAAAATGTTAAAAGTCTATATTTGGCTTTAAAAAAAACTGGACAAGACATAGGGATAACACACCACTAGATCATTAAAGAAGAATCCATTAAGCCTATTTCTTATAAAAATGCCCCAAAGAGCTTTATTATAGGTGTTAGTTCCACTGGTAAAAAGTGAAAGTACAAGCAGTCCCTGGGCTACATTCAAGATAGGTTCCTAGGGTTTGTACTTTTTTTTTGTCCCAGTGACAATTGGATTTTCAAAATTTTTTACTATAATAGGATGAAGGATTATCAATAAAGCTTCATTACAGACCTTACAGCTGATCGTTGCAGCCTGGAGTTAAATGAAAGCATCCAGAGAGCTCCACCAGAGGTCACAGTGGGCAGAGGGGTTCGTCTGTAACTAGGGGTCATCTGTAAGTCGGGTGTCCTTAAGTAGGGGACCGCCTATATTCAAACTTCCTACTGACTTCCTATTAAAATGTTCATGTTGGGCATGTAATAGACTAGTATAAAACTCTGTTCTCTGTGAGTTAGGTAGAGCAGAGCAGTATGGGACAAACCCTTCTCAAGTGTGATGTTGATGGTTTATCTTATAGATAGGTCGTCAGCAGGGATGGTTTTAGACAAAGTGGGGCCCGGGGTAGAAATAAACATGGGGCCCCAAAATAAAACTATTTTATGAACAGTCACAGTCAGTAAGAGGCTCCTTTTGTCCTGCACTATAATATCGCTTTGTAGTTACACACAGTAGTATGGTAAGGCATCTGTAATATGGGACTGGAGGAGAATCTTTTAGGAGATAGACAGATGATATGTAGATTGATGATAGAAGACAAATATGAAAGATAATTCAGATTTATAGGTATATACAGGCAGTCCCCGGGTTACATACAAGATAGGGTCTGTAGGTTTGTTCTTAAGTTGAATTTGTATGTAAGTCGGAACTGTATATTTTATCATTGTAATCCCAACCAGAACTTTTTTGGTCTCTGCAACAATGGGATTTTAAAAATGTTGGGTTGTCATAAGAATGAATATTAACACTAAAGCTTCATTACAGACACCTTTGATAATTGTTACAGCTGATCATTGTAGCCTAGGACTAAAGTACAATAAATTACCAATATCCAGAGGTCCGTTTGTAACTAGGGGTCGTATGTAAGTCGAGTGTTCTTAAGTAGGGGACTGCCTGTAAATTAGATTTTATATAGATAGATATAAGAGATCGCTCTTTTATAGGTAGACAAAAAGCTAAATAGATAGATGGTTATATACACAGAGAGCACTCTGTGAGCACTGACTTTGAGTGCTGTACTGTAAAATTTAAACTGTAAGTTTAACCGAGGGGATATGGTAACCCAGCAAAGGCATAGTTAAAGAAAGACAACGGGGACCGTTTGTCCACTATAGGAAGAGCAACTGGGATCATCTTCCGAAACATGTACCCAAACATTCAGTTTGTCCATATCCTGTTTTTGAACTGCAAACACAATCTACACCTTTACATCATAGGGGCTCAGGTGTTCTAGGTATTACCATCATATAGACATATGTACTCCCGGTGGCACACTACATACAAACATACAGGTTACCTTACAGATATATCCAATAGCTACTTTGCAATCCATTAACATAAACTTGTATCTTCCTATACTTGTGGGTGGTAGAATGCCAATTATTGGATAATTATAAATCCCTTCAGTCAGCGCAGGTGTATACAAAACATTTTTTGGTCATTTGATTTCTGTATAGTAAGCCCCATTATTACTATACTGGTACTGCGGAAGGGATACCTAGTTTCATCACCTGCAGCAGACATATCAATAAATAAAAATCCACTGTATTCACTCACATTGGGGAGCGCCTGTGATCAATAGTTTTCTTGTATCTCTCTAATACAAACAATAAATGCGAAATGCCAATTATACTGACCAGTGAAAGCTGTAAAAATAAAGCACAGAATATTCATTGGTGTCACTATTCAGTACAATGGGGCTCATTTACTATGCGTTGCCGAATGCACTTTCGCCGGACTACCCGCCATTTTCGGGGATTACCAGCATTGAACAGGTGTCTGCACTTGGATTGGGTCGCACACGATTGTTTTTTGGTGCAGCTGCGCTGGCTTCCATGCATCACAATTTAGGGGGCGTACCTTCCAACTAATTTGGACTGAGCACAGAATTTAACTTTCAAATTGAGTTGCAAGCCCAAGCACTTACAAGCACCAGGAAGAAGAAGGTAAACTCTGTCGGACCTGAGCAGGGAAACGACACATGCAGGATATCGGGCGCACAATCTTAGTGAATCGCGGCACAGTGCATTATCGTCGGACAATGCACTTTTGGTGTGCAGGTAAATGTGCCAGAATGGGTTTTGTATGTGGCTCTGTACACAGAAAAATAAGGTTTAAAATGTTCTGTGGCATACAGTAGAACAGGGACTCCTGATGAAGTGGCTACTAGAGAGTCCTGATGACAACATCACCAAATCTGTCTGAGATTACGTGGAGGATTTGAGCAAGTCTATAACCACAGAAGATCTGTGGCTAGTTCTCCAAGATGTTCCTTCAAAAATGGTTTAGATTGTACCCAGAAGGATTGCTGATGATTTGATGGAAAATGATGGTCACATAGCTCAGCTGTTGTGCCACCGTGTGATCAAAGAGAACATCTTAGCCTCTAAAAGGCTGACACTGATTGAACTTCTTTGTCCCAGATTATAAACTCTATACACCAGCAGCTGCTTTATATACAATGCAGAATATTGGAGCAGGAGCATACATGAATATGTAAGTTTTATTATTGAGGCAGAGAGTGGAGCTTTAAGCAGATCAGCAGAGCATGCTGGGAAATAGGATGCGGCAGAAAACCATAAATAAATCAAAGGCAAAGAACATACAGTGCAATGGCTGATTTGTGGCTTTCAAACTAATAACCAAGAGACACGTTCTTATAATTCGATAAATTATGAAATATTATTAACCTTCTGAATTTTGCTTGGCACAAGAAGAAGGAAAAAAAAACCTGACAAATGCTTAAGAGCTGGAAAGGGATAAATCTTGATAAGAAGAAGCTCAGTCGTCAAATGGAAATGTATTTATTGTGTTGGTGGATATATCAAGGCTGACACATCAAGGTAGTTGTTTGAGAACATATTGTGGACTAGCAGAGGACTATGTCTAATAGTCTGATTTAGGACTGCTGCTCCTTGCAGACTCATCAGTGCACCTGTAGAAATTCGTATTACGTCAATGATGAATCACTTTAGAATTAGCACTATCATTTGTCACGGAATAAGACATTTTAAACTAAATGCTACCCAGTGGATTATTGCAGGGCATATCTAGAACCTGTGATAAACCAGTTAACCAAACAAGTGCCCCCATAGTCCTTATATTGCAATGTATCACCCTGTGTTGGTCAATTTCTTTTTTTCTCATATTTTTCTTATCCTTTGTAGGATGGTCAACAAAGGTCAGGCCTGGACATGGTCAAGGCCGGATTATGGGGTGGGCTCCCGGGGGGCGCGACCGGGGCCCCGCCAAGTGTCACCGATTATGGTTGGTCGCATGGCAGCCTGAATCACCTACTATATGTTGAGGTCCTGCTCTTTGGTAGTAGACTTGTTTCTATGGCAGAGCGAGAGAACAATACATTCCCTGCTGTGCCATATATTATGGAGCACTCTTTGTATATAGATATATTACTGGTGGAGGCTGTATATATAGATATATTAATGGGGGAGGCTGTATATAAAGATATATTACTGGGGGGAGGAGGCTGTTTATATGGATATATTACTGGGGTGGGAGAAGCTGTATACATAGATATATTAGCAGTGGGCTGTATATATAGACATATTACTGGGGGGAGGAAGCTATATATGTAGATATATTATTGGTGGAGGAGGCTGTATATATAGATAGATTACTTGGGAGGAGGTGGCTGAATATATAGATGTATTTCTTGGTGTGGGATGTACATGTAGAAATATTACTGAGGGGGAGGAGGCTATATATAGATATATTTTGCTCCCCACCAACCTTAATCCGGCCCTGGATATAGTAACTCTTTGGTTGATGTTTTTTCCATTATTTATGGAATAGATGTGATGATCTATTTACCTCAACTTCACATTGCCAACTGCAACATGGATAAGCCAGGACCCAATGCGGCCCTAGTAAGTTCTTGCATGTCATAACAGTCTGTAGCTATTACAACATGCTAGAACTTTTGCAGGAATTCATACTCACTATACTGTTTTGTAGTTGATGAATATTTGGATTCCATTAGGCATTTGGGCAGGAATGCAATGCTACCTCTGCAACCCTGTAGCTATGCTTCTGTACACACACATGGACCAGAATGAACTTCATGACAACTAACATAACTTCCAGGTAGCTTCTTCAGAGCCTGCTGCACATGGGGGCTAAACTACATCTCTGTAAAATAAAAAAAAGCATGATTATTATACTTGTACATGGTTGGAGATTTTGCCTTTGGGCCTATTAATTTAATGAATGCCTTTGAACTGATTTCCCTAAAAGTATGCAGATATACAAATAACTTAATTACAGAAAGCAAAAAGGTCTCACTTTCATTTGTAAAAGGTCAATGAGCTTGGTCCTAACGTGTCCTTGGACTATTTAAGAACACTCCTGGTAATCCAAGGCACCAAAGGGAGGTGCATGAGCATTATGGTTCTAATGTTCCTTACAAAGGCATGATTATCTGCTGTATTTTGGATTTTCTGTGTCATTGGGATTAGCCCAAATTTAATTGGTTTAGATGACATGGTGGGTCAACAAAAAGTTTCCAAATGCATTACTAGTGGCATATGAATATAAAAAAGATAAGTCTACAGTAAATTCCTCTCTAAAAGCATATTCCATTCTGGTGGACTGCAGACATCCATCTATTTACCCGTAGCCCCTCAGGCAACTGTGGCTTCACTGTAAATATCAACAGTTCGAGAGGGCTAATGTCACTGCCATGCGTTTCTAATGAAACAACCCTTTTAAGCAGCATCAGACTGAAATATGAAAACCTTTCCCTTGTTATTAGCATTATTATTATGCATTATTGTGCTGGTAACACTTTACACAGTCTTGTGGTTAAAAGGTGCTTGAAAATAATGTTAGTATCAAACTTCTTCTCCCCCCACCCATATAAAAGCCAAGCATTTCACGCTCCCCGCTGCCATCAATCAACATATGGGTTCAATGCTTTGATAATAATTTATAATGGATGTATTGTTACATGTACAATGACTAAAAGCGTTTCCGAAGACATTTGCTCTACTGCTTAAAATAGATGTTTTCTATTCTCTGCTTCTCCCTCATCTCTTAGTCAGGTTTTTGAACTTAATAGATGACAGAAGACAAGGGAAAAAATTGATATGATTTAAAAGCATGAGAAAGATTACAGAGGAGAAATGATCTTTGAAGTTGGAGAAAGAAGCAATCGTATTTTCTATGGGGTGATACTGGAATACTTGCCATTGTACCGCATTCAATTAGCACTGCCACAATAACAAAGGATTTATGTTTGCAAGCTGAGTGTGAATTATTAACTAGCAAACAAAATAGCTGCATTGTATATTCACAGGTAGACGCAACTTGACATTGTTATAGGGAGCTCGCTATTTCCATATGACAAGGACTTTTAAAATACCTAAAAGTGGATGACGTGCTCGCAGCCTGACATTGGGGAAATTATAGACTATGGAAGCTAAGTCGGTAAAACTTGACACAGAAAGTGGGCTGAGGCAATTACAGGTCTAGGAATATAACAGAACCTTATATCACCCCAAGACTTCATTATAATCATTTTTTGTTTAGTGTGTTTGCTGTAATGAGCTTACCTTATAGAAAGTTTGTTTGTTCTTTTTTCTAAAGCTAAGTAGAGGCAATTGGCAGAGATCTAGGGGTTAAACATATCTCTTTAAGGCAGGAATTGGCTTTGCATAGTGGAATGTTATTTAGATACCATATGGCAATATCATAGGAGCATCATATGGCAGATGACAAGATAAGAATTTGGTGGAAGA
Source organism: Engystomops pustulosus (assembly GCF_040894005.1). NCBI lineage: Eukaryota > Metazoa > Chordata > Amphibia > Anura > Leptodactylidae > Engystomops > Engystomops pustulosus. The sequence goes on along the minus strand of NC_092417.1, from coordinate 56,296,002 downwards.
CCAGGACCACTTATACCTACTTTGTGAAAATAATACTTATACCTACTTTGTCACATACTGACAATGCATTATTTGAAATGCATTAAAATTTTCTGTATAGTATTACGTTGGCATTTTATGGCACAAATGGTACAGCATATCAGCTGAATTGGTGCCTTTTCAGTATTAATGCCGCAAAAGAAAGGCCTGTGAATTATTGCTGTTATTGGGCAAATATAAACAACTTTAGCAAGGAATTAATGATTTGGCCATGAAAGGGCCTCATTTTTTGTGTTAAATTCCCTTGGGATCATGGACATTTTGAGCAAGTAGTTGAACATCTTTCCTGTTCTTCCATTCCCATGTTCCTTACTCCACTGCTTTAATGAGCATGTGCAATGGGAAAAACTATTTGTTTTATGTGTTACCCTCTAGAAGTGTATGTAAGGAGCATATTATAAGCTTTATATAAATTCTATATATCTTGTGGGGTTTTAAAGGAAACCTACCACTTGTAGTGGCAGGTTTCCGATGGAAATACCGGGCACCAGCTCAGGGTGAGCTGGTGCCGGAGCTTATTTTAGTTAGTGTTTTAAACCGCGGTATCGCGGTTTAAAACACTTTTTAAACGCTGTAGCCGGCGCAGGCAGGTGCGCGCTCGGCGCTTACCGTGCACGCGGCTACATAGGAAGTGAATGAGAGCCGCGTGCACGGTAAGCGCCGAGCGCGTACCTGCCTGCGCCGGCTACAACGTTTAAAAAGTGTTTTAAACCGCGATACCGCGGTTTAAAACACTAACTAAAATAAGCTCCGGCACCAGCTCACCCTGAGCTGGTGCCCGGTATTGCCATCGGAAACCTGCCACTACAAGTGGTAGGTTTCCTTTAAGCAACAAATGGTTGGCTATGTGAGCTATTGAAAATGGAGGGCACTGTTAGAATCAATTCATCTTGTCTCTCCTAAACAGTAGGGGACAACTAGTCATTATTAATAATAATCTTTAATAATAATCACAATAATCTTTGAACCAAGTTGAACCAGAGACAAAGAGAAGACAAAACTAATCATAACCATAGTCACCGAATCCATGTACAATCCAGAAAAATGCAGCACAAAATCACAAGGCAAAAGGATAGTCTGAATACAAGCAAAGGGTCAAAATACCAGGTATGGAGGGAGATTCAGTCAGTAGCAATGGGTTAGTTATAGATGAACCAGAGCATAGCTGCAGGATACTGACGTGTTGTCCAATCCAATTACGACTGTCAGGTCAGGTCATTCACAAGTGTTCAAAAAACAGCAGACTGACATATCTGAGCATATCTGAGGATAACATAGATGTAACATTTTTGCTCCCTAAGTCAAAGTAATACAGAAGTACATTTGGGATCAAAGACATTTATGAGTTTCCTGTTATGGTACTATTCACCTCAGAACTTTTTACACAATATTTTCATAAATTCATTAATATAGTCAATGCTGTTTTTGTCTGCTTCAATGCCTGTATCACTGTGGTTTAAATACAATTTTCAACCTGTTGTTAACTTGAAATATAATCAAACTGTTTTATTTCCAGTTTTTCATCTTGACTATAGTTTTCAATTAATCAAGTCCAACTTGTGTTATCTTAAAACTGGAAATGTATGAAGCTCAATATAAAAATGTGATAAGAATAATTCATCCACAATTAACAATTGCAATATCATTAAAAGTCAGGAGAAAGTCCTTCAAGAGAACACACTGAGGTTTTCCTGAATCAATTCATCTTGTCTCTCCTAAACAGTAGGGGACAACTAGTCATTATTAATAATAATCTTTAATAATAATCACAATAATCTTTGAACCAAGTTGAACCAGAGACAAAGAGAAGACAAAACTAATCATAACCATAGTCACCGAATCCATGTACAATCCAGAAAAATGCAGCACAAAATCACAAGGCAAAAGGATAGTCTGAATACAAGCAAATGGTCAAAATACCAGGTATGGAGGGAGATTCAGTCAGTAGCAATGGGTTAGTTATTGATGAACCAGAGCATAGCTGCAGGATACTGACGTGTTGTCCAATCCAATTACGACTGTCAGGTCAGGTCATTCACAAGTGTTCAAAAAACAGCAGACTGACATATCTGAGCATATCTGAGGATAACATAGATGTAACATTTTTGCTCCCTAAGTCAAAGTAATACAGAAGTACATTTGGGATCAAAGACATTTATGAGTTTCCTGTTATGGTACTATTCACCTCAGAACTTTTTACACAATATTTTCATAAATTCATTAATATAGCCAATGCTGTTTTTGTCTGCTTCAATGCCTGTATCACTGTGGTTTAAATACAATTTTCAACCTGTTGTTAACTTGAAATATAATCAAACTGTTTTATTTCCAGTTTTTCATCTTGACTATAGTTTTCAATTAATCAAGTCCAACTTGTGTTATCTTAAAACTGGAAATGTATGAAGCTCAATATAAAAATGTGATAAGAATAATTCATCCACAATTAACAATTGCAATATCATTAAAAGTCAGGAGAAAGTCCTTCAAGAGAACACACTGAGGTTTTCCTGAACCTAATGAGCTTGTATTAAACTAGTCAAAATCTGTATTAAAAATTCTTCAGTGCTTCTAATTATAAATTGGAGATGATTAAAGGACAATTCATGGAAACATTCATGTCTTGCTAAAAAGTATAAATTCTAGTATGTGGATGGGTTAAAAATGAGCTAACATGGAAAATAATACGGTAATATGTTGGATTGGTTAAGATGGTGTGGATTAGTAGTAAAGTCTGGTTGTAAGTTGGAGCATATATCTCAAAGTGAGACAAAGTCAAACTTTGTATAAGTAATGCAAATGATGCATTTAATCAGAAGTTGAAAACTAATTCATAATAAGTGTAACATTTTGGTCTAAACATAGACCTTTATCAGACACTGAAAAAAATCTACAAAAATAGAAAGAAATCAGTATCAGTAATATAAGTGGTCAATGTAGGTACAACATGCAATCATGGTAATGACATGTGCAAATGGTGAAGGTATTTTCTATTCCAAGCTGGAACAAAAGCCCAAATGTTTCGAAATTGACAGAAAAACCCACATTGCATTTTGCATCCTGTTTTTACGTTTTTCACTGTTTGCTCCAAATGACACCTATATTTAAATTTATATTTCAAATCCAAAAAACAGGGAAGCAGTACTCCGTGATAGAAAAGTGTTTATTGCACCAGTGGGGAATACAAAGTTTCAGCTTGAGAATGCTTGAGAATGGCTACATTGAGATAGCTGAAACGTTGTATTCCCCAGTGGTGAAACAAACACTTTTCTATCACGGCTCGCTGCTTCCCTGATTTGGATTTTGGATTATCGGGATCTTGAAGCCTACAGAAGCCTGTACCCACATACGGATCTTAGGCTACATTCACACACATGTATGGGGGACGTATATACGGCCGATATACGTCCCCCATACACTCCTATGGGCTCACGGCCCTGTACGGGAGCGGTACGGTGCAGCACACGTGCGGCACCGTACCTCCGTAGCACGGGAAAAGATAGGACATGTCCTATCTTTTCCCGTATTACGGCACCGTGCGCTGTATCTCCCTATGGAGAGGGGCGGGGGTGAGCAGTGCTCATCCCCTGCTGGTCTCCGCAGAGCCGATGTATGCCCGCCGTACTACGGTACGGCGGGAATACATCATGTGTACAAAAAAAAAATAATTTTGCCATTTTCTGAGGCAAATAACTTTTTTATACTTCAGTGTATGGAGCATTATAATGTGTAATTTCTTGTAGGATGATATGAAATTTTCATCATGGGGACTGTACGACCTTTAGATCACTTTATTATAATTTTTGTGTGTTGCAAAATGTCAAAATAGTGGCAATTCGGACGTTTGGGGACTAATTTTCATTATGGGGTTCACCGCCAGGAATCAGTCCTAAGGAGAGAGGGGGTGATTTAAACTTTTAGGTTTTTATTTTTTATTTTTTTTTACATTTTTCTACTGTATTTTAGACACCCTACTTGAACCCTAATTGGTCTAACTGATCCTAAAATATCACAGTCCACAAGGACAATATCTTCTCGACTCCTTTTCACTTTACTGTGTAAATATACATGCCGATCAAGTACTGAGATGCACTGAGGTTATGCCGTGGTGCTCAGCTCTAGAAAAGCATAAGACAGCCAATTCATATAGAAAAAGAAGAAGGTGCGGCACTCATCGATAAAATCCATCCATTTTATTTCGTTCAACAGTAAAAGGTCTGAAACATACCTGGCAGAAGAGAGGTTTTTTCAGGGGGTTCTTGGGCGACAACCACTTCGTATACTGTAATATATACTGTGGAATAGGCCACTGTTATAAATTGTGCTGGATAACATGTTGGGAAGTCTCAAAGCAATGGATTGGGGGTGTAATCTGGTCCAAGATGGTGTCTTCTCCGGGGGCATTTTAATGGTTTATGGTTAGCAGCGGGTGTTTGCTGCATTATGCTCAAACACCCAATGTGTATGGAGACTTTATGCTGCCCCATGATGTTGGGGAACTAACTAGTTAACTAATCACTTTGGTTATAATACAGTTTGTTTTTCTTTGCATTGGCACCTTTTTCCCTTGTGTTGTCTGTTTTAGCTAATTGTTTTACAACCTGAGCTAGGCCTGGCCCCACCTCTTTATATTTAGCCCTTGTAAGGCTGTCTGAGCTTACTATATGCCTGAGTGTGAAGCTGTACAATCATGGTAATTATAAAAACAGCAATTAGAAAGGGTAATAGAAAAATAAACTTGCAAAGATAAACATTTTTGTTAACCTCTTTTATGTCACTGTACTATAGTTAACTATTTTTCTTCTCAGCCACCATCTATTTCCCCAGTGTCCACCATCTATATCAGCTGTTTCATCCTTCCTTCACCTTTGTACTCTCATGTACTCTATACTTTATCTAACCCACACATTCCATCTTGTTTTGCAGTGAGGCAGAGAATACCCTATCATAAATCTCCTAACTATCTCCTTCCTCTGTGTATTCACTTCCTACTAGAGGCAGGTGATATTTCTCCAAACCCTCATTCTTTTAGCTCAAAACTTTCTACCTTTCACAGACACTTTACTAACCTTATTGATATCCAGTGCATCCCTTTTTCTCCCTATCTTCCGCCTATAGCTCCTTTAATCTAAGTCCTTTGGAGCGCCCAATCAGTGTGCAATAAACTTTAGTCCATTCACAACCTTTTCCTTTCTAAGTCCTTTGACCTTATGGCCATCAATGAAACATGGATGCAGCAGGATGACACTGCCTCTCCTGCTGCACTGTGCTATGATGGTCTGCAATTCTCTTACTCCTCCAGACCTGAGAATAGGTAGGGAGGAGGGATAGGCATTCTTCTTTCTCCATGATGCACTATGCAGGTCATTCCTCCAGTACCCTCTCTCACTTTCCCTTTTTTTGAAGTCCATGCCCTCATGCTTTTCCTCCCATTCTCCCTTTTTGTGGCTGTAGTATAACATTCTCCTGGCTCACTCTGCCAGGAGAATACAGTTTACAATAATCATCCTCATTCACAAAGCTCTGTATGTTGCTTCACTACCCTACCTCACCCAACCAGTGCTCTTCAATCTGCCAGTGATCTTAGATTATTCTCTACCTTAATTTCGAACCTCTCCCTCACATCTCCAGGACTTCTCCCGAGCTACACCAATTCTCTGTAATGAAATTTTAACTGTATCTTTACTAAGCCATCCTGTGCACTCCTACAGTCTCTTATCTGGCAAGGACCAGATACTAAGCTCCAGGCTTCTCTGCAGTTCTACAGACCTTGGACTTTGTATATAAGATGGCGGCAGATGGCTTGTTCAAGCAGCAGCATCTATATTTATCAAATTATTTTATTCTGTTCTCTTATAAAGAATGTCTGGACCATTATACAAGCTCTTATACCTCTTGTGTCACCCCCTCGCCCTCATATAATGTAAGCATTAATGATCAGGGCTCTCATCCTGCTCACTGTTGTTCCATTTGACTGTTTGTACTCTGAAATGTCTAATTTTATTTGTATATGTCCCCTATGATTTGTAAAGTACTACAGAATATGATGGCGCTACATAAAGATTAATATTATTTGAGAAAATAGTAAAAAGAGAGATAATTATCGTCTGGGACAGATGATGCTTGCACTGTTCCAACCTTCTAACTTTAAACCAGTGTACAAAACTGAAAACAGATTAAAAATTAAAATGAGTACTGGTGTTAAAGAGAAGATTATGAGAAAACATCTACCTTCTGCACCACATAGCTTTAATTTGCAGTTCATTAGTGAATAATGCATATGAGCAATAAGAAGTGGTATCAGGTTCATTTTAATGATCTGACCTTAGCAAATTCATTCACGGGGGCATTTGTTTTATGAAAGTGAAAAAAAGTTTTCTCATTAGTACTAATGTGTAATTCTGCCTGGTCTTACCTTCAGATACCCACCTCATATCTTTCAGTCCTCAGTTCTATAACAATCTGTTATAGGATATGTTTTTCATATTAAATGATCAGCTACCCTTTACCTTGAATACCTTTAATCCATGGCTGAAAGCATTTTTCCCTTTTGCAAAAAAATTTTCTTTGTCACCCCCCCCAATTCATTTCTGCTTTTAGCAGTATGTATACATCATCTAACATGTCTATGTCTACCAGCAATCTTCCATTAAATAGCTCTTGTAGAACAAAGTATTTATTGACCGATGGGTGCTTTTTGTTTATATAATGGTATATTTATGTTATGTGACCATATGGGGCCCGTGAATTGTAGTCAGATCACATCCCCCATAGAGGTCTATGACACCTGATCTTGTTGTGGTGAGCATACAGTGCACCGTAACAGAGCTGCATCGACCATGCTGAAAAATATAAGACATATCCTTCATTTTGCTTTATTTGTAATGCTGCCACTCTATGGAGAGCGGAGTGTGAGTAGCACTCACTCCTACTCACTTCTCCACCTGGCCATATGCTACGCCCGGGATCCATCCCCCATAGACGGCAATAGGCACACATAGTAATACAGTGCCTCACATGTCCTATCTTTCCCAGTGTGCACAGCCATGTGCCGTGCATCTCTATGAAGAGGGAAGGGGTCACCCCTCCTCCTCCCCAGCGCGCCAGATGAGCATACGTTCGGACTTAGTAGGACACATCTTCCATCTGGTAAATGGCCTGTAAGGGGAATTTTGAAATTTTGGACATTGTGAGTTTTGACATCCTCTATTGCACATACATCTGATTCATTGTTTACTAAAATAACTTTACTTTTCACATACGGACCAACTACAGGCAGTCCTCGGCTTACCTACAAGATAGGGCTTAACTTGCTGATCAGTTGGGGTCTCAGAGATTAGTGATCTCCGTCAGCTCCATAGAGATTAATGGAGCAGAACAGTCATGCGCGGCCGCCTGCTCCATTAATCTGACAAAGCTGTGAGTGGTTTTTAAGTAGGGGGACTGCCTTTAATCACGTTTTAAATATTATCATCTACTAATTTATATCTATTTTATTGTGGAAAACCTGTGGACTTATTAATGTAATATGGCTAACTAATAAGATCACCTTCTGGGACACTTTATTTACCTTGATGTGGAAAATTAAAGCAAATCAAGGATTGTAAACCAAGCACACTGACATGCTGGTGTATGCCCTTTTTTTAAGAATAAAAGACTTAGGCTGCAATGGAGCCTGGAGCCGCCAGGCTCATTTACTTACATTCCCCCTGTAGTTCACTTGTCCGACGATAATGCATTGTGCAGCAATTATCTAAGATTGTGCGCACAATATCCTGCATATTTCGCTTCCGCGACCTGGTCCGACAGAGTTCACCATCTTTTAAGTGGTGGATGTAAGTAATGTTAGGCTTGCGACACAATTTTGAAGTTAAATCCCCCGCTCAGTCCGAATCACTCGGATTGTCTGACGGCCCGCCCCCCAACTTTTGTCGCATGGAAGCCAGTGCAGCCACGCCAAAAACTTAGCAACACAATTCAAGCACAGACAGTTAAATAGCTATCCAAGCCATAGAATCCCCGAAAAAGTTGAACAGCCCGACAAAAGTGCGATCTGCGACCCTTAGTAAATGAGCCCCATTGTGTTTTATGTGTGTTATGAATTTTTATTATTTACATATAAGCACCCACAGCTTTTAGTATATTTATCATAAAAAATGTTAACCCTTGGTGTTAGGTTTATGTGGTAGCCACTAAATCTATAATAGTATGAAAGACAGTCCAAGCCGCAAACAGAAGCAGGAATAGGACTGGCTCTAAGTTTTGTGGTTCTGGCAATCGTGGAAACTACATGAGCCCATAAAAATGAATTTGTCTTTGTGCTATCCATGGAATTACACAGACAACAACAACGTAAGTGAGTGTGTAGCCTTAGTTGCATAAAGATTAAAAAAAGAGATTTTTGAAATGCTGAGGGATAGTACGAGGCGTAGCCCTTACTAGAAATAATTCACATTGCTTGCAATGTGCCATGTTTGGAGGGAGGCTATAAAATGTATCGCATTAGAGGCTATTGTCTTGCTCTTGTATATTCTCTTTTAAAATATGAGACACTTGCTTTATTTTGAAACAAATAACTACTCTGCCTTTCTATGCTGGTTTTATATCTTGTTATGCAACCGCCATTACTGAAATAAAATATAATTACCTCCATTATCTAAGATAAGCTTTAATTTCCTGTTGTCATCTTCTTAATTGTCAGTTGCATTCATGTGCATTCGTGCTCAACCTCCCTCCTTTTTGGAGAAAAAATATGGGGGGAAGTTTTGTGACGATCTCAAGAAAGGAAAACTTTGCTGAAATCTATCTTTTGTTCATTTTGTTTTCATGCTTATATTTGTTACCATTTCATATTATATTTTACAACACATTTCAATAGAACTTTATTAATCCCTTGCAGTGTACATAGCTTCAGCATTACTGGTATACATAATGTAGATCTGATCATATACATAAACAAGAACACAGACACTAAAATTCAAGAAAATAAAAATAAAAGATACAATATGAATAAACACCAAGTTCAAGGGGTTATCTGAGTGCAGTAATAATTTAGGGATGGGCTGGGGCAGGCTTTTTCAAAAAAATAAACGTGTACTTACCTCCTCCGTCCCTCCTGATGTTCTGCTTCCTGCCGCCCACTCCTATCATGTCACCATATCCCAGTGCCTACAATGCTGAGAGATAGGGACAGATGCGAGTGGGGCCACCTCTGCCAGCCGGAAACTACCCTTAGCGCATCTTCCGTGCCCCTGTAAACACGGATAACACGGACCGTGACGCACACGTCCCTAATTTATTGCTGCTCACGTAAAACCCCTTTAAATGCTTTGGGGGGGGGGCTGCGGGGTTAGTAGGTTGATTTGACTACACCTCCTTTTGTTGTAGAGTTTGATTGCTTTTGGCATAAAGGAGTTTCTAAACCATCTGATAGTTTGTGTGACATGTATCCATTGTTTTCTATGCCACATTTTCTATGGTTTGCTATAGGTTACTCCCTCTTGGCTACAAATAGCAGTGGCAGGTTGTTTTCTCAGTCAGCACATGCCAGTAGGAAAATGGCTTAATGGCTTAAAGGTAGTGCTAACCCACAAATACATGGCACCAGCTCAGGTTAAGCTGGTGCTGGAGCACACTTTCATTAATGCAAGAAACCCCCGATTGCTGTTTTATACCTTATATTACAACCCGTTTCGGTGCCCCAGATTACGGCACGGCGCACCATGCGCACAACCGTGCGTGCAGCTGAATCGGAAGTGACGGAGAACCGATGGTGTCACGAGCTCTCGGGCACACTCGCGTCTGCGCAACTTCGCACGGCCTGTTTCCCCATACACTGCTGATTTTGCAAGTTTTCTCATATACAAAGAATGGAGAGGTCTATTATATCAGTTGTAGGTACACTTTATTTTATTGCATCAAATAAGTATTTGATCACCTACCAAACAGCAAGAATTCTAGCTCTCAGACCTATTAGCTTTTCTTTAAGAAGCTCCTCCTAATGTGCACTCTGTAATGGCAGGACACAAACAAAGACAGTGTGCCCTGACACCTAGCCCCCAAATCTATCCCTTCCTACTTATTGGGTTCCCCCTAAATGGAAGCCAATAACTGGTTGATGTTCCCTCCCTGGGTAAGGTGTGAACATGTAACAATACAGACAGACTAAACACAATGGGGCACATTTATTTACCCGGTCTGGAGGAGATCCCGAAAGTGCATTGTCCGACGACAATGCACTGTGCCGCGATGCATGTAAGTGCATGGCTTGCGACACAATTTTTATGTTCAATCCCGTGCTCTGTCCGAATCCATCAGATCGTCCAACGGCACGCCCCCCGATTTCTGACGCACTAAAGCTGGCCCTGATGCGCCAAAATCCAATCGTGTGCAACACATTCCCCTTCTAAATCCCTGTCCCAGCGGCGCAATCCCCGAAAACGTCGGAAAACCCAATGGGAATGCGGCCACAAGACCCTTACTAAATAAACCCCAAATAGTGGAGCTATACAATCCGGGTCAGCAACAGCGGGGAATAACAACAATAACAATAACCAAATCGCAATCCAAATAGAATAGTCAAGACACAGGCAAGAGATCAGAAACCAGAAACTAGAGAATACAGGAGAAGAGCTAGTGAACACAGCAAAATAGCAGTTTGACCAGCAAGGAGGCAAGGCGTACATGGATACATAAAGGGAAACTAGGCTCAGGTGGAAGGAGCAAGCAATTACAGGCACACAGTGTTAACTCTTGCAAGACAGAACCAGATTGAGGGTTGTGGCAGACATTAGGTCAGACAGCCACTAGAACCTAGTTCAGACTGCAGGATGGCACAAAACTCAGTATCTCCTAATCCTACCAGCACGGTTAGAGGAGACAGCAGCCGCAGCCATAACACACTCATTACCTATGTGAACTTCTTACCTATATAAAAGACACATGTCCACACATTCAGTCAATCACTCTCTAATCTCCCCACCATGGCCAAGACCTAATAGCTGTCTTAGGGCACCAACAACAAAATTGTAGATCAGCACAAGGCTGGGATGGTCTACAGGAGAAATCAGTTGAATGATAAGGCAATAACTGTTGGTACAATTAATATTTTTATTATTATAAAAAATGAAAGAACCACAAGATGACTGTCACTCGTTCTCGGTCTTGGGGTAAAGATGATTATGCGAAAGGCCAGGAAGTGGAAGCGGAAGTTAATGACATGAAGTGAGCTGGGACCACAGTCTCAAAGATTACCATTAGGTACACACCGCCGTCATTGATTGAATACTACAGGGCATGCAATGTCCCCCTGTTCACACCAGGAAATGTCCTGTTTGAAGTTTGCTATTGACCATCTGACTGAATCGGAGGAGGCATGGGTGAAGGTCATGTGGTCTGATGAGACCAAAATAGAACTTTTTGGTTTGATTGTCCTTTTTTGAAGAAAGAAGGATGAGTACAACCTCAAGAACTCTGACCAAACCCAAAAACCAACGAGGATTGGACTATTGCACTGTATTGAAGGGAGGATGGATGAGGTTTTGTATCTTGAGATTATGGCCAACAACCTCCTTCTCTCAGAAAGAGCATTGAAGATGGGTCATGACTGGGTCTTCCAGTATGACAATCATCCGAAATGTACAGCCAGGACAACTAAGAAGTGACTAAGAAGCATTTCAAGGTCCTGGAGTGACCTAGCGAGGCTCTATACCTGAACCCAGTCAAACCTCTTTGGTGGGAGCACCACTCTGAATGGTTAGGTCGTCTGCATGTGTACACTTAACATTCCTCTGGCCAAAGTCTTTTCTCTGTCTCAGTATTTTTTCTGAAGGGTCTGCACCTTTTCCAAGTTCTGGAATACCTGTACTCAAGCTGTGCACAGCTCTATAGCCTCAATCAACACTTACCGGTTAGCTTTAAAGGAAACCTATCAGCAGAAATTTACTAAACCATTTTCAGTTTGTGCTAAAACACCTAAACATCTTTCAGACATGGTTTCTAATAGCAGACTCAACCAACCCCAGATAGGAGACCCACTTTTATGTCCACAACATAACATTAAGAAGTTTTGGGATAGAAGACAGATGAAAATGACAATTTTATTCCAAACTTGGTACAAAAGACAAACTAAACACGATGATGTAAAAAAATGTCCTAGCCACAAGAGGAAAATGGCAGTGAATGAGTTTTCACACTTTATCAAGCAATGGCATGTAATAATAGAACAGAAAATTTCATGATTAACAGATCAGTGTTGATCCATCTGTGAAGACTATTCAGATCCCCATGAGAATGGAGCAGAAATCCTTGAACTTCTTATATATATATCGAATATACTTGAGTAGAAGCTGACCTGTGTATAAGCAGAAGCTTCTAATTTTGCCACAAAAAAACTGGGAAAACTTAATGACTCGAGTATAAGCCTAGTATAATCGAGCCTAGGTCAGGAAATGCAGCAACTACTCTTTAATAAAATATCCAGCAGCACTCTGTTATCAATAAAATGTCCATCAGAGCCCCCGTTATGATTAAATATCCAGCAGAGGCCCCCTTTTAAATAAAAATGTCCAGCAGAGCCCCCATTTTAAATAAAAAAGGCCATCAGAGCCCCCTTTTTTTTAAATAAAAATACCCAGAAGAGCCCTCCTTAAAATAAAATTTCTAGCAGAGCCACCCTTTAAAAAAAAGTCCAGCAGAGCCCCCCTTTAAAAAACAACATCCAGCAGAGCCCCTTTAAAAAAAAGAAACTTTCTGCTGAGCATTCCTTTAAAAAAAAATGTGCAGCAGAGCCCCCCTTTCATGATAAATTTGATAAACTTATTGCTCACCTCCAGCTTTTACCCCTGGCGTCCACCTCTCCCCACGACTTGTCTTCTCCCTGCATCTTTCCGCTTCCAGAACATCTATGCTCTCTGCCCGCATGCACACACTGTGATGTGCTGTGTCCCTGCCTGCTGACATCACGCCACAGGTTTTTTAATATACTCGAGCAAGCCAAGTGAGTTCATAAATTGCTTCACCAAAAGTTTTAACAGCTTTTATTTAGCCACCATTTCATCATCCTGGACAACTGTAAATATTCACATTTCACGTATATATCAAAATTGCTTACAGCTTTTTATAAGTGATGCAAATAGGTAGTAAATAGAGAATTAACGGAAGTAGTGGATTGGGAGTTTTCAGCATTCTTACAAAATATAGGGGCTCATTTACTAAGTGCTCCACGGCCGCACTTTCGTCGGGTTGCCAGAATTTTTCCGTTTTGCCCCGAATTCCGCTGGGATTTTGGCACCTGGTGGACATCGGGTGCATGACCTTAGTGAATCGCCGGAAGACCCGAATCCTCGTTGGAGAACGCGCCGCTGGATCACGACAGGACCGGGTAAGTAAATGTGCTCCATACTGTAGTGGAGTGTTGACTGTTATTCCTTTTAAACTCCAAGAACTCTCATTCTTGCGTCAATTAATCCAAAATTTTACTCCTATTCAGTATCTATGGCTAGAAATCCCATTTAAACTTTCCTTTCACTTAATTGCCACCTACTTTGTAATCAAATTTTGTGGGACAATTCGATAAAAAATGAGCAGTTGGGAGGCAAACAACCACCAAAAATCTTATCATGGGACCAATGATTGAACTGTATATACTCGAGTATAAGCCGACCCGAGTATAAGCCGAGACCCCTAATTTTACCATCAAAAACTGGGAAAACCTATTGACTCTAGTATAAGCCGAGGGTGGGAAATGCATTAGTCACAGACCCCCCAGTATGTATACAGCCTGCCCCCAGTAGTATACAGCAGCCCCCAGTAGTATACAGCTTGCCCCCAGTAGTATACAGCAGCCCCCAGTAGTATACAGCCTGCCCCCAGTATTATACAGCCTGCCCCCAGTAGTATACAGCTTGCCCCCAGTAGTATACAGCCAGTCCCCAGTAGTATACAGCCAGTCCCCAGTAGTATACAGCACTGCCCCCAGTAGTATACAGCACTGCCCCCAGTAATATACAGCCAGCCCAGAATTAAAAGAAAATAATAAACTTATATACTCACCCTCCGGTGGCCCCGACCTGCAGCGCTGCTCACCCGATGTCCTCGCGGATCCTCTTCTGGCTTCGGCGCCCGTCTTCTTTCTTCACTAACTTCGTGCCGGGCGCCGTCATTGCTCTCCCCCGGACGGCGCCTAGTATGACGCGCCGCTGCTGACGTAATACTAGGTGCCGCCTGGAGGAAAAACATGGCGGCGCCCGGCACGAAGTTAGTGAATACAGAAGACGGGCGCCGAAACCAGAAGAGGACCCGCGCGGACATCGGGGGAGCAGCGCTGCAGGTCGGGGCCACCGAAGGGTGAGTATATAAGTTTATTATTTTTTAAAGATGTTTTTATGACTGTATGACTCGTGTATAAGCCGGGGGGACGTTTTTCAGCACATTTTTTGTGCTGAAAAACTCGGCTTATACACGAGTATATACGGTAAGTTCTTTGTGGTTCCCAAGCAGCTATACAATTTTATCAAAGTAGGATACACAATGCTCAAATTTTAGTAGATCATTATAGAATGGGCTTCTGACAATCTGAAAAGCTCATTATAATAATATAAAGTCTAGGCTCATCTGTAACAACTCTTCTCATCATTACCTGCTTCAGGGGGTAACTCCTAATGTATAGACAGCAAAGTCATGTGACTTACATATTCTAAGAAACACTTTACATAAGACTGCCCCACAGCGGACCTGGCTGGAGGGTGACAACTGACAATGACTTACTTGTTGAGACTAATGGAAGGTTCACATTGAACTGAAGGTACAGTATAGTGGCACCATTAGTCCTGGTCTCCAATGATGGAAAAGTTTGGTAGGTCCAGTTCTGATTTGTGGATATTTTCTTATTTACAAATTTGATGCTGCAGCATTGGAGGGTTGGGAGGAAAAAGAGCTAAAAGATGTATTTTTCTTCTCCAGGAAAGAACAATATTTTGCCTTTTTCCAACATTTTGTCACAGAAGTGCAGGCCTGTTAAAGAGAATTCCATCTTTTGAGTTATTGGGCCAGACAAGCACAAATTTCTGACAGCCTTAAGTTTGATATAATGCATATTGGAAGAAGAGGGACAAAATGAATCTTCTCTTGCAGGTGCCTGAGCGCCCTTGTTTTTACTTATTTATGGCTGTAATGTGAAGGTGCTTTCTGTCTACATCTAACTCTTACACGTGGATACGTTGCTGGCCTGGTGCTGTATGGGACCTCAAAAAGCAAACTTTACTGTCTTTTAGTTTTTGTCTATTTTCCCTTCTCCTTATTTCATTTTTAAAGGGAGGAGACTCTTTCCAATGAGATGAATATGAATGTTGCTAATGTTTTTTTTTTTGTGTTCAATAACCTGTTTTGATTAAACCTATTATGAGATAACATTCAGAGTAATCTATTAGAATGCAAAGTTTAGCCACAAAAATACAAATCTATTAAACCATACGGGTCATTGCAGTGCAACAGTCTCTTGTTATGATTCTATGCCAACGAGGCATGAGTTCTGGATGTGATCATTTTAGATGTGGGCAGGTGGGAATCTACAGAGCACTGTATCATTTACTGTATGGTGCATTAATGGTGCAAGCTATGGAACTGGACTCACATTATTACCAGTGATACCAGGTATTTAGCAATGTACAATGATTATATGGTTCAATACATTGCTCCAGGGCCTTCCCATGTAGTAGTGTGGACCTGAGTGAAGTTGGCTCCCACACCTTGTTCAAATCTAACAAAATTGGTGTCAAACGTTTGTGACATGTTTGTGCTGGTTTGTGCAAGAAATTTTTGTTTGTGCTGCTATCATTTTTAAGATAATTTTTAATAAAAGTTTCCAGAGGTCATGAAAGGTCAACCAGCCCCCCCTCCAAATCACCCAAATCAAACAAAACTGGTGCCAATCAATTCTTCTACATTTGTGCTGCTCAAATTTTTGTTTGTGCTGCTTTTGTTTTTAAGATATTAACAAAATTGTAAAGGTCTAAAGGTCAGCCAGCCCCCCCCACATTAACCGAATCAAACAAAACTGGTGTAAAACATTCTTGCTACCTTTGTGCAGCAAAATTTTTTGTTTGTGCCGCTATCGTTTTTAATGTATTGATCATTTTTTCCAGAGGTCATCAGAGTTCATTCCTTCCAAAGTACAATGGGGCAGATTTATCAAGTGTCTGAAAGTCAGAATATTTCTAGTTGCCCATGGCAACCAATCACAGCTCAGCTTTCATTTTACGAGTGCTCATGAATATTTTAAAGGGGAGCTGTGATTGGTTGCCATGGGCAACTAGAAATATTCTGACTTTCAGACACTTGATAAATCTGCCCCACTGTGTTTGCTCGCTCCCTCTGGTGATCAAACCAGAGAAGTATCACTAGGTTTGTGCTAAATTTTCTTGCACAAACGTAGCACAAACTTTTGTTTGATTCAGTTAATGTGGGGGGACTGGCTGACCTTTTGAACTTTAGAATTTAGTTCATATCTTCAAAACAAAAGCAGTACAATGAAAAATTTAAGCAGAATTGATTGGCACAATAAAGGGATCATACATTGTTCTCTAATTTTGATCTTCAGTATATATTATGCAACAGCAATTAGAACCAGGCATTTATGCATTGTATTACACAATAACTTAAAGGAAATAAACCATTTAAACGTAAAAAAGCTAAAAATACTCACTTCGCCAGGATGTTGATCCTACCATTCTCCGTTGCTATCCTTGGCACACCAGAATCAACTAGAAATGAAAGTTATAATTAGCAGCATAAAGCATGCAAGATATCTGCCACTCTGGGCTGCTAATTATGCACGCCCTCGCCGCCTTCCTCTTCCATGCCGGAAGAGGGAGATGACATCACACCGGAGGTGTGAAATCAGGGGTAAGGGCGTTTAGCAGCCTTGGGTGCTGGACATCTTGTCCGCATCGACATCTTGCTGGAGTACCGGACATCTTGTCCCCATGCTCCATGCTAATAATTATAACTTTCTTTTGTAGGTGATATTGGCATGCCCAGACTAGCGACGAACAGTCCAGTATTAACATCAAGAGGAGCGGAGGTGAGTATTTTATGTTTTGTAAGTGGTTGGTTTCCTTAAAGGGGAAGGTAACCCCCACAAAAAATTGCATATAGTGCACCAGGCACAAGCCTGATGACCCAGTCGCAGGCTATATAGACCCCAGAAAACATGGGCATCAGCTTCAACTGCAGCAGCAATGACCAAAACTGTCCTGACCCTTTAAGTGATTAATCATACCTTATACCAGTGGTGGCGAACCTATGGCACGGGTGCCAGAGGTGGCACTCGGAGCCCTTTCTGTGGGCACTCAGGCCATCCCCCCAATTTCACCAAATAGGACCACATCCACCAAATCTTCCTGCAGTCCCAAGCAACTTAAGGGATGCTGCTCACTGTGACACATCACTGGCTGGAAACTGCAGGAAAAGTGAGAAAATGTTGACTGAACTGCATTGTCTTTGGAGGTCATCCAGCTGGACCCACCATTCTACCTGGAAAGAAGCTACAATGATGGTCTGAATGTGCCCACCTTCTGTCAGCTGCATTGGTGGCATTAGGAGAGCCAATACAATTGAATGATGTTGAAGAACAGGTAGCAATAAGTTACTGCTTGAAATGCCATGTCGGCACTTCAGGGTAAATAAGTGGATTATGGTTGTAGTTTGGGCACTCAATCTCTGAAAGGTTCGCCATCACTGCCCTATACTGTCAGCAGCAAGACTGTCCTTCCTCTGTCCCTACAGCTTTCTCTGTTCTTGCACAATGGGGGTCATTTACTAAGGGCCCGATTCGCGTTTTCCCGACGTGTTACCCGAATATTTCCGATTTGCGCCGATTGTACCTGAATTGCCCCGGGATTTTGGCGCACGCGATCGGATTGTGGCGCATCGGCGCCGGCATGCGCGCAACGGAAATCGGGGGGCGTGGCCGAACGAAAACCCGACGTATTCGGAAAAACCGCCGCATTTAAAAACCGAAAAAGTGTGGCTTGGGGAGTGCTTACCTTCACCTGGTCCAGCTCGGTGCATTCCGGCGCGTTGAGATGATTTTCAGCGCAGCAGCGCCACCTGGTGGACGGCGGAGGAACTACCTTCATAAATCCCGGCCGGACCCGAATCCTGTGCAGAGAACGCGCCGCTGGATCGCGAATGGACCGGGTAAGTAAATCTGCCCCAATGTGTCTTTCTCTACGGCTCTTCAGTAAGCAAATAGCGGAGATCCTACAGCATCAGGTATTTAAAATGGCAGCCTGTGGTATCACATGTGGTAGTTAGCAGCTGATTGGATCTGTATGTCCTGACATGTGATGTAGTGTTCCCAGACTTTTGTTTTTTTGATTTCTACCTTGTGTTGCTATTTAGAGAAATATTCAGTCAATGCTAAAATGTATATACAGAAGTTATCTTTTAATGGCAGCGTAGAAGGGAAGAAAAGAGTTAACTTCCCACTTCCTTCTTCATTTTACTGGTAAATGCTGCAGAGAATTCATCGGAGACCCCTCGGCAAAAGAAGAAAACATAGAAAATGCAGGATTTTACTGTGCGCTGAGCACAGAGGAGATGCCCTGGCTACCTCAGCCACCAGTGGTGATCTCATCCCTAGGCCTTAGTTGATTGATCACATAGGTCCCAGATGCATTTTAGAGGGATCAGCAGGATGTAAAGCCTATTACTGGATAGCCTGGGCAGCCAGAGGGGGTGGATACCTGGGATGCAGCACAAGCCTCTGTTACTGGTGACACAAGCATAAATCAAAAAAAAAAAAAAAACAAGAAAAATGAAAACTAAGCAAAAGTGATAGATAATTGGAACATTCATTTGTGGTCAACCATGAGAGACTCCACTAGTTTTATAAATAGCTGTAGTGAAGGATGTATGAGCGTCGTACTGTGCTGCTCCAGGTGTCCTCAAGCAAAAGACCCAAATTTAAGGG
Source organism: Engystomops pustulosus (assembly GCF_040894005.1). Taxonomy (NCBI): domain Eukaryota; kingdom Metazoa; phylum Chordata; class Amphibia; order Anura; family Leptodactylidae; genus Engystomops; species Engystomops pustulosus. The sequence continues at coordinate 56,276,993 of NC_092417.1, read as the reverse complement.
ATGAAGATGGCTTAAATTTCTAATAAAATATGGTATAGGATATTGAGATAATGTTAAAAAAAATTAAAGACGCCCATTTTTGTTACTTTGTTAGGGAAGGAATAAATCCTGAAACTGAACAGAGATGATGGATAAGACAGATCAATAGAATTGGATATTCAGTTGTCTGTTTAGTGGTCAAACTGAAACAAACACACAGAAGCAATCAGAATAAAGTACAGGCACAAACAATCTATGAATCCCGTCAGACAAGTAAGAATACATTTACATGCATATAAAACGCAATTTATGTTCAGCAGTCTAACTAGGTTCATAGACTACAACATTATTTCATCTTACCAGCTATACACTTCATAAGGAATCAAAAGGAGACAATGGGGCAAATTTACTTACCCGGCCCATTCGCGATCCAGCGGCGCGTTCTCTGCTCTGGATTCGGGTCCGGCCGGGATTTAAGAAGGTAGTTCCTCCGCCGTCCACCAGGTGGCGCTGCTGCGCTGAAAGTCATCTCATCGCGCCGGAATGCACCACCTCGGACCAGGTGAAGGTAAGCGCTCCCCAAGCGACACTTTTTCGGTTTTTAAATGCGGCAGTTTTTCCCGAATACGTCGGGTGTTCGTTCGGCCACGCCCCCGATTTCCGTCGCGCGCATGCCGGCGCCGATGCGCCACAATCCGATCGCGTGCGCCACAATCCCGGGGCAATTCAGGTACAATCGGCGCAAATCGGAAATATTCGGGTAACACGTCGGGAAAACGCGAATCGGGCCCTTAGTAAATGACCCCCAATATATGAAAAGATGAAGAGTGTCTGATCTCCCCAATATAGTCTAAAAAAATGGTGAAAACTCCAATAATGCATTTCACCTACTATCAATAAGAGGGGTTGACCTCATGTTTTTTTGTAATGTGTGTAAGTGTGGGGGGCAGGATATTAGGTAATTTACCAATATACATGTATTAATAGTTCTGCTCCGCTTTCTTGATATGTAAAGTGAAGCCTCCTGTCTTTGACCTCATCAGCCAGACCTTCTTTACCATAAAATAAAGATGAATGGGCATATGATCTCTAACTGGTGATTGTTCATGTGGACATTTTATGGACAGGAATGTCTGGCAGATATCATATTTCTCCCCAGATGCCATCTTGTTTAGCCAGACGCCATGTTGTTCACTGTCGTCCATCGCATGGTTCAGACACCATTTTGTTTAATATGTCTGGAGATATTTTTTTCCCTTGCTGCTGTTTTCCTCTTCTCTGCCACTCCTGAAGGTCATGTTTTGACTAGTGGAGAGACTTCACAGTGCCTTTTTTGTGAAAAACACTTAAGGGGGGTTTCTGGGAGTTGTTCAAAGTATATTCAAGCTAACCTACAGTATTCCAGTATTTTATCATCTTTCCATGCCCTATACAAAGTATTTCTGTTTTCTAAATACAAAGTTACACGCCTTGAATAAAGTGTAATTGAATGCAGCTTATGACCTGTATGTGTCTCTCTTCGGCTTCCTTCCATTTCTATGGGTGTTCTGACTGAAGTTGCAGCCAATGGCCCCTAATCAGTTCATGGAGCCACTGAGTAGCCCCCCCACTGACTGCCAACTTCATCATTGAGCTTCTGCAGCAGCAGAGTAAAGATTACTGCAGCAGGCATCACAAACCTTACTATATAAGACAAGAAATAGTGGGAGGGGGTGGCCTGTGGGTACAGGAAAGGTGGTGCAACTATAAGCTTTTAAGTTAATTCCCTATTGTGTTACAGTCATTTTGATACGTTATATCTATAGTCTCAGGTAAATGAGACGTTTTCAGCAAAGTTTTGCATAGTAAGGATGCGCGATATTTTGCAAATTTATTCCGAAATATGAGAATGAATTTAAGGCAATGTATGTACTATATGTATGGATTTATACATGTAATCATAAAAGACATTTTTTTCCATTGTAACTGGGGCATCTATAATAGCCTTAGTTACAAGGGCAAAGAGCTGTACTGATTCAGATAAAAAAAATCTACTTAACCCCTCCGTACCCAGTGAAAACACTTCTGCCTTTTCTAGGACCTCTGTGACATCCAGACATCTGAGATCATTGCAGGGGAAACTGTGATGACATCTTTCAGCTTTAGGACCCGCACCTTTAAGGCCCCTCCTACACTCACAAGTGCTGCCCGGATCGCACGGCCCGAACGCTGCAAACCAGAACTGAACTCAGCAGTTCAGTTCAGGTTTGCAGCGTTTTGGCTGTGTGATCTGGGCAGCACGCGTTGCGAGTTCATCGCATCACACTCGCGAGTGTAGAAGGGGCCTAATTGTTTGAGGATGATGGGTGTTAAGCTGTGAGTGTCGAGGTGTTAAAAGTGTTGTCTGTCTTCGTAAATTTTTATACAACGAGCCCTGGCCTCGTTGCAAAATACAGTACCTGTCCTGTGTCCAATGAATTTGTCGTGCCGCCGCTTGGCAATCTATGGAGAAGGGAGTATGAGAAGCACTCACTCGGACTCCCTTCTCCACCCGTCCATGTCCTACGCCCAGGATCTGGTGAAGGTAAGGCCTTAAGTAGCATCCCTTTGTGTTTCTTATACTCTGGTATGGTAGCTGGACTTGGTGCACTGACATGCACTCTTGTGTTAGTTCTCACAGCCTAGCCCCTTCAATTTCCATTTTCAGTATTAGTATGAGAAGATCAAAGGAAACTCCTCCAGCTACAAGCTTAGAATATGAGTGCAGTTTTCACAGTCCTGCTGCAGTTTACAACACAAATAGATTTCTAGGACTGCGGCCTAACACTATCTCAAACTCTGTATGATAAAAAATGTTTCTTTAGAAAAATGCTGAAAGAAAACAAATCATTAAAAATTCTTTGGCAGTAACAAATTGCAATACATGTACCATATGGGGTTGGTTCTGCATCAGCAGAAAATTACCTGAGTTTTGGGACAGCTCTTATTCCAGAAGTTTATAAGCAGATAATTATAAACAGCAGTAAAATCTGGAAACTATTGTTCAGTTGAAGAGAGTCCCTTAAATGAAAAAAATGGCTCCATGTATGATCTTTGGCTGACTTTCCAGGTAAATGATTATTTCTGGGAATTCACTGTAACTCGTACAAGCAGAACAGTGATTTACCTTAGCTTTTATGTAATATCTTCTAGGTCTCCTAACTGCAAACAGAGGAGTGAACAGAAGTTCAGGGTCACTGATACCTGAGGGATTTGTGCAGCAGTTCTGGAATAATGATCTGTGAAATCTACAAGAACAAGCATTTTCTCTACAAATATTGCATTCCAAACTTAATCCATCAAAATGGGTAAAGATCACGGCAAAATAGATTACATTGTAGCACAGAAGCTGTTAACCCTTTTACGACTTAAGAGAATGAGGCTGGATTTACTGTGGGATAGAAGCCCACATTTCTCATTAGATCATATGAATGTTGGTGTTGGGACACCTCACAGGTGATCTAAAACAAATCAGCTTTTTCCTGTGATAGAAGATTGCACAAGTCAGTGCAGGTCATGTAATGGTCAAATATATGTGGACTCATGACTTGTGCTTATGTCTTGCAACACGATCTCATACTGGTTGTGATACTGTGGGGTCATTAAAGATGATGATGCTGAGTGCTTAACCCTGTAGATCTGTGCACCTCCATGTAGGACGTATCATCAATAACATCTGATAATTCATAATATTCATAAATCACCTTATAACATTATAAAGTGTCAAATGTTCCGATCACATCCAAGTGGGTTTGGGCAGCTGCCATGGGGCCCACAGTGTCAGGGGGCCTCAGCATCTGATATATTGGGTATGTATTTGCTGGATGTGTTTGTGTGTGTGTATATACTGTATGTCGGTATATGATGATGTGTATATCCTCTATGGGGGTTATTTATCATTAAACCAGCTCCTTGGGACAGTTCTATGTCTATTTTTGGAGTCCCGCAACCCATCACATTCATTAAAGTGGCTTTGGTCCTTTAATAAATGTTCTTATGGTTCTTCCTATTTTCTGTCTGAGATTTTTTTTTCAAAAAGTCCCAAAAAATACTCAAAATACATAAAAAGTTGCAAGACATAGACTAGCAGGGGACTGGAGTAACTATGAGACTTTTAGCAAGAGTTTCAAGTCATGAATCTGGCTTTGCACAGTGTTGCACTAACAGTAGTTCTATGTTTACACCAGATTAATGAGCAGTGAAAAGTCTAAAAAAAAACCTCAATTCAACTACTTTGAGGCTTTTTTATGCTAAAAAAGCCCAGGAAAACCAATGATAAATAACCCTCTATGTGTCTTTATATGCGGTGTGTATATCAGCATGTGTGTATAGAGTGTATGTATGTGTGTATATGTTGTATGTATAAATGGTGTGTGTATATACCGTATGTAGGTTTATGCAGTATATAAATGTGTATGATTGTAACTCACATGGGAGGGTACAAATATGTATATATTTTTAGCTATTCTCCATGTAGCTATGAGGATCCTGCTGTAGAACAACTGCCTCTTTAATAATAAACTAAACAATAACTTTATGCCCAACCTCCCTAATAGGATATCTGTGGGAGTCAATGATAAAATGCAAACAGAGATTGTAATCTCTTGCACTTGCTTGTGTCCTGAGGAAACAAAATAATATCAATGCGATTTATCCTTTTTACAGTATTCCTTGAGAGAAACCTTGTTGACCCCATTATACTCAATGGGGCAGATTTACTTACCCGGTCCGTTTGCGATCCAGCGGCGCGTTCTCTGCGGTGGATTCGGGTCTGGCCGGGATTCATCAAGGTAGTTCCTCCGCCGTCCACCAGGTGGCGCTGCTGAGCTGAAAGGCATCTGAACGCACTCAAGTTCACCGAGCTGGACCAAGTGAAGGTAAGCGCGTCCCAAGCGACACTTTTATTGTTTTAAATGCGGTGGGTTTTCCAAATCCGTCGGGTGTTCGCTCGGCCACGCCCCCCCGATTTCCGTCGCGTGCATGCCGGCGCTGATGCACCACAATCCGGTCGTGTGAGCCAAAATCCCGGTGCAATACAGGGAAAATCGGCGCAAATCGGAAATATTCGGGTAACACGTCGGGAAAACGCGAATCGAGCCCTTAGTAAATGACCCCCAATGGCTCCTTCTGCTGCAGTTCATGTTTGTCATTACACCTAGAAAAAGCATAACAATGTCGTACATGCGTAATGTAGATGTGAATAGTGTCTTATATGTTCTATAACGGCATATCTCCAGCAATACCAGTAGCAATAAGAGTACTCTCATATAGCCAGTATGTTGCAGAAATGTATGCATCTATCTCATTAATTTGAATAGGAATTGCAAAAATCTATGCACATGATGCAGAAATAACGCCATTAGATGAATGATATAGATTTTCAGTCACATGAATGATGAATGATAAAGATTTCTAATCGATGGCCTATAAAGGATGAATGGTGATTACGACAGGGGTCTAAATATACAGTAGGGAATTCACAGGAAGTCAAGACACATGGAAGGTGGTTGAGTATTTTACAAATTTTTGACCTTAGGAAAAAACCCTCTCAATATGTAAATAAATTTCAGTTCACACTGTCAATCCAGCAGGTGGCGCTCTGCCAGTGTCAGAGGGCTATGGTGTTATTAGCTGGATTCCGAGTTGCACGCTGTCCAGGTACTTCTAGTTTCCAATTTCACCATCCTAAAGTAATGACATTTTGTGAAGCTAATGACTTTCACAGTCTGAAATGTAATGGGTGTTTTGGCCGTTATTTAATTTAATTCTCCTAGTCCATATCTCTTGAAAAGGATTCCGATGTGATGGACTAATGAAGAACGGTAAATGGTTTATAGGAAAATTACACACAGTCTGTAATTTGATCAGAAGCAGACTGGTAATGGATTTATACCACAATGGACACTTTGTATGGGATTAGGCGCTAACAAGGGTAGGTTGCAGTAAATAGAAATTATTTCTTGCTTAAATAACCTTACTCTGGCAAAGTTATGTGATGATAACCAGATTTTTTGCCCAACCATAGCACTCAGGGTGTAGACCCTAAGCTCCCTCGTAGCAATGCAATGACAATGAAAAATTTGTCCAGTGTAGTTTTTTAAATGCTTCTTGTAACCAATAGGCATGGATTTACTGTGTGAGGAGAGGAGGGCTGGCGGTGTGATTTGGCAAGCATGGGGGATAGGAAGTGGGGCTGTGTGAGGAGGAGCATAAACATGGCAGCTGCCTATGTGAGGAGAGGTGTAGACATGTTAGGCTGCCTGTGTGAGAAGATGTGTAAACATGGACTGCATGTGTGAGGAGAGGTATAAACATGGTGGCGATCTGGGTGAGGAGATGTGAGAAAGTTGTACACATGTGGGTAACCCATGTGAGGAGAGACATTAACATGGGAGGGTTGTTTCTAATTGAGGAGAAATGTAAACATGTGTGAGGAAAGTTGAAAATATTGGGGGCTGCCTATATGTGGAGAGGTGTAAATATGGGGGATACCTGTGTCAGAGGGGTGTAAACATGGAGGGACTTCTTGTGTGAGGGGAGGTGTAAATATGGGGGTACATGTGTGAGAAAAGGAGTAAAGGTGTGGGCAGAGTTAGCAGAGATGAGGCTGCTGCTGCTGCCACATCCACACACTGTCATTGTGCCACTCTGTGGCTTACCATGTTGTCGCCACCTGCACACTCTGCCATTGTGTCATTATGTGGCTACTATATTGCTGCCACCTCCAGAATTTGCCGCCGTCTCCCTGGAACACCCTGTGATTTCCATAATGCTGCTCTCCACCACTATATGATGTTGCCACTATGTTTGGTTTTCCCCTTCATTTCATCTGTCAGAAGGAAGGAAAATCCTCAAGATTGACAGCCAAAAGCAGGAGTGGATACAGAACCCAGAGGACATGCAAATATCCAATTTACTGGTCATCTCTGTTTTGGATCAACTCCTATTTGTTTTGGATTTAGCAATACTGATGGATTATTGACCGATCGAAAGCGGACACTGACGGATGAAATGAAGGGCAAAATGATCAGTGACGTCAATCAAAAATTACTGCCAACACCTTCTCCACTCTTTTGGGGTGTTTCTACACGTATCTGAGTTTAACAGAACAGGTTCTGTCGTAATCTATGGAATCATCTGATGTCAGTGTAAAAAGAGTGCACTCTGATGTTATAGTGGGATCTTGGCCCTCAGCTCAGTCCTTTCAAGCTGTCACAGACGTTACCTTGTCAGGCTGCATTCACGCTTCGCTTATTTGGTGAAGTTGGCTCTGTAAGTGCCCATGGAATTGAATAGTAAAGCGAATCTAAGAATGGCGGCTGTCATGTGCGTGTCATACTAAAACACAGCATTGTTTGAAGACCAAACCATGCTCCCTATGAATATTATAGCATGGCACAACGTTCTACAACACCCTACAGGCTCTCTGCACCCAGGAAATACCTCTTTTTTTTAACGTGATTCGACATGATTCGATTCGGGTCAAATCAAATTTTTTCGAAAAATTTGACGAAACCTGGTCGAATCGAATTTTGAAAAATTTGCCCATCTGTAGCTCACGTACTTCAGTATATACAGTACTCATAGACCCAGGCACCGTGATTCTTATATTTGTTATTCATGGCCTCCTTCCCTCTAAAGTCAACTTTTAAAATTATATATATGCAACATCCCTCACTAAGGCCTAGTCTTTTCTTGGGGCCTGGAGGCAGCCGGGGTAAAGAATACCGGAATGGCTGGCTATTGCGGCCTAGGGCGTGCTGATGTCACGGTGCTTGGTATGGGGACTGGAGGGCTGACCTACAGCCTGGCAGGTCTCCAGCAAGTGGTGTGTGCAATAAATATGGAGGGAAAGGCTGGTACAATGGTTTTTCCCTAGGGCAACCCCTGGGTGTCTGTAGGATGAGTCCCAGGGTAATGGATGGGGAAGCCCATGGTGGTAGACAGCTGTATCCAGGGATCAGACAGAGGCAATGTTGTGCAAATAAACTTACAGTTCTTTAGTGAACAGTAGACAACGGCCAAACATAACAGCAGTAGATTCCGCAAGCTGATGAGCTGGTGGGAGGTAGCTGGTCCGCAGGAAGGTAACGCTCAGCATGGTAGAAGATGTAGGCTGGGTTGATGTAGGGGGGAATGTGTCCAATAGTGGAAGCTGCAATTCTGGGCTTGAGTCACCTTATTCCCCCTCAGGTATCAGGCAGTGGCCTGAGATCCTGGTAGTGGGTGTGGACAGCAGCTCTGCAGGTAGCTACACTCTGGACCTCCTTCTCTTTCTACTTACTGGATTCCAAGACCATGTGCTTCCATGCAGCAGAGGTTTTTATACTCCCCTGGTCAGCTTGCTGCTTGCTTTACAGGTACCTAATTGGACAATACAACAGCATTAACTGTTCCCTTTCCAGGCAGAGCCCACAGCTGCATTTACACAATGGGGCTTATTAACTATGGGCCCGCGGATGCACTTTCGTCTGACTTTCCAAAGTTTTCAAGTTTTGCGTGGCTCTGACAGGTATTTCACAGGGGATTGTGTTGCATGCAATTGGATTTTAGCGCAGCTTCGTTGGCTTTCATGCGACAGATATCAGGGATGTGCCGTCGGACGATCAGACAGATTCGGATTGAGTGCGGGATTTAACTTTCAAATTTCGTCGTTAGATCAAGCACTTATATGCCCCAGCAAGAAGAAGGTGAACTCTGGCGGACCTGAGTGAGGAAGCGAAACATGCAGGATATCGGGCGCACAATCTAAGTGAATCGCGGCAGAGTGCATTATCGTCGGACAATGCACTTTCTTTGAACTCCTCCAGATGGGTGAGTAAATTTGCCCCAATGTCTAGATTCCAGAGCCTTCCAAGAGAGGTGATCAGTCTCCCTAACAGCTCCTAAACTAAAGAGGGCACTATTTGCAACTTCCCACCTGCCTATGCACTGGCAGGGGTGTTGCATATATATAACCACAGTCACAGTGCCTACATATATGAGTAAGTGTCCCTGGCTTCCATGCTTGATTTTGACGGTAGATTTCCCTCAACCAATGAAAGGCGGGCTCTCTTGGTTGCTATGTACAAAAAGCTAGTTTATTACACAGTTTTAATAAAGCAGGCCTATTCTATAGGGAAACATAGAGTACAATATACAGTACATGCAGTTCATGCATCTGCTCCAGCATAAGAGCAATGATAAATATATAGCGTGAATTACAGTACTTAATGAAGAGACATAAAATGGTTTAAAACACTGTTTTTCTAAGGTTAAGTGTTGAATACAAACCTTGGCAATGTCGAGTAGATTAACTAGTGTATAAACTATACAATCTGAATGGCTGCCATGGGAACAATCACCACTCTTTTATTCATATGTTTTTAATACTTTACCCCACTGTCCCTTATATGTCCCAGACTATGAGCTGCATCAATATTCCTCATGCTGAGAGCCTCGAGTAGATAACTGCATTTTAAAGAATATTATTGATCCTGAAAATCTAAGACGCAGACGACTGCGTATGAAATAATGATCTCATTGTATGAAACCTGCTGGGGTGCATACTCTACTTTTGTCTTACATCTTTATGGAGTCCATTCATTCATCTGGAATAGGCCATAAATAAACATGTGATGTATATAAATATACAATCCAGAGGATTATGACTCATGTGCATTATGAATCATGGATTGAACGTCTGGATATACACACTGGAGGTCCCTCTGCTTCACATAAAATCATTTTATTTTTCCAAGAAATAACACTTTCTTATTTAATGACAATTTAGACACAGGATCAGTGGTATAGTAAGAAACCCAAGTGTAATATATTTTTCTAGTATTGTTGAGTTTCTACTAACATATTTAGATGCCTTTTTTTTACTTATGACCGCTAACATGCTGAATATACAGAAAATAGTAATGTAATAGTTTAAATTTCATTCTGTCAGGTAAATCATACAAAATCAAGAACTAATCGGCATTGAATGATTTATCCTTCATATTGGTACAGAATATGTGCACATTCACTTTCATTTGCACTGGAATGGGATGTTACATATGAGGGGTAAACCATGAATAAGTCTAAGGGGGATATTTACCAGGGCCTCTGCACCACGCCTAATATTTATGTAGTCGATGAACATTTTTTTTTTTTTTTAAATCTTTATTGGAGGGTATCACAAATACAAAAAAATATAAAATCAGCAAACATTAAACACATACTCATGCCAAGTTCTAAAATCAACACTCTTAAGTTAGTCTAACCCTCCCCCACCCCTCCCTCCCCTTCCGGCCAGGTGAGAAAAAGAAAAAAAAAAGGAAATATATATATATATATATATATATATATATATATATATATATATATACATCACAAATCTTGGAACTTTTTCCCCCCTACCATCCAAATCTTACTCCGTCTATATAAAGGTCCCTTTCTGGTATAGCTGATTTTTTCCCAAGCTTTTACCTTTCTGATCAGCTCTATCCATTCCTTAAAGGATGGGGTTTGAATGCTGCCCCATTTTCTTGCTATCCCCAGTCTTGCCAATAATAAAATTTTATTCAGTACCTGTCTCTTTCCCAGGTCCTGTCCCTCTAAACTGTATACACCCAGGATAGACACTTGGACAGATCAGGGTAAAGATATAAACAGCTCATCTTTTATAAATTGGAATATTTCCCTCCAAAAAGGTCCCAGTTTAGGGCAAGACCAGGCCACATGCACAAAATCCGCACCCTCTTCTGTACATCGGATACAAGAGGAGTTCTGTCTAACTTTCATGTTGTATAGGAGTTTGGGTGTATAATACAACTGGTGTACAAAGTTAAACTGCACCATCTTGTGGTTCCAAGATAAAGAAGAGGAGACAATTCCCCTATAACAATTTTTCCAAAATTCTAAATTCACTTTCCCAATATCCCTTTCCCATTTTTTGCAAGAAGGGGCGTCTTCCTTTTCCATCCTAGATTGTAGAATAAACTTACCGTATATACTCGAGTATAAGCCGACTCGAGTATAAGCCAAGGCCCCTAATTTTACCACAAAATACGGGGAAAACCTATTGACTCGAGTATAAGCCGAGGGTGGGAAATGCATTGGTCACAGCTTCCCCAGTATATAGCCAGCCAGCCCCTTCCCCAGTGTTTATAGCCAGCCAGCCCCTGCCCCAGTGTATATAGCCAGCCAGCCCCTGCCCCAGTGTATATAGCAGTGATGGCTAACCTATGGCACTGGTGCCAGAGGTGGCACTCGGAGCCCTTTCTGTGGGCTCTCAGGCCATCACCAGAGATGACTCTAGGTATCTTTCTGCATTCCCAGACAGCCCAGGACTTGTTGTGCACAGAGCTATTTTAAAGTGACAGCGCTACCTGGGACTATCTCCTGCTTTATTGGTGCCTCAGGTGCTGGTATCAATGAAAGCTGTGACAAAAAAGGGAGTATAAATCACAAATTAAATTTCTGTGTTGGCACTTTGCGATAAATAAGCGGGTCTTTGTTGTAGTTTGGGCACTCGGTCTCTAAAAGGTTTGCCATCACTGGTATATAGCCTGCCAGACCCTGCCCCAGTGTATATAGACTGCCAGACCCTGCCCCAGTGTATATAGCCTGCCAGACTCTGCCCCAGTGTATATAGCCTGCCTGACTCTGCCCCAGTGTATATAGCCTGCCAGACCCTGCCCCAGTGTATATAGCCTGCCAGATCCTACCCCAGTGTATATAGTCTGCCGCCGCTGCCGGACAATCGCACAGAAGATATACAGGGGTCGCCGGAAAAGTGAGTTTATACATATTTATTTTTTTGACTCGAGCATAAGCCGAGTTTGGGTTTTTCAGCACATTTTTTGTGCTGAAAAACTAGGCTTATACTCGAGTATATAAGGTATATATATGTGAGATTAATTTCCTAGTTACATTAGTGTTCCTCGAAAACTCTATACAATTGCTTACCTCTAATTTAAAACTACCCTTATCCTCCGTCCTAATATATGCATAATATAGCTGAAGGAATTAAAAAAAAAAACTCCTATCCCCTTCTCCACACTGCGCCCGTAGTTCTTCTAAATTTAACATCTGTGATTCGTTCATTATCTGTGAAAAATATATCACTCCTTTTTGTATCCAATAAACTTTTCCAGGAATACACCTAAATTTTTCAAAATTAAAATAGTCCCAAATAGGTGAAAAATACATAATCCCTGCTAAATTCAATATCATTTAATGCCTTCCAAACTTTATCTAATAACCCTGCAATAGCTATACCTCTAAATCCACCCTGTGCTAATTCCCCACTCTCTAATAGAGTGAAGATTGTGTCTCTATACCCAACACTCCTATTCATTAATATCTGAAATGCACTGCAGTTTCTCCTACTACCTAAAAATTTTAGTTGTGACGCTGTATAGTATCCATATACCCATGGGATTCCCAGTCCCCCTTGATCCACCGTCCGGCAGAGGGATGCGAGTTTCAGCTTTACCCTTTTTCTCCCCCAAATTAGGTCATTGAACATAGCATCCACCAACCTAAAAATCTTCTTGGGTATCCAAACTGGGCAGACTGCTAGTGGATACAATAATTGGGGTAAAAGAATCATCTTAATTAAGCCGATCCTATCTGCTCTAGAAAATGGCATCTTCAACCAACCGGAAATACTATGTCTAATTTTACTAAAGATCGGTATGATATTCAAATCCACATATCTACTGGGATCCGCTGTCACCATCACCCCCAGATACTTAAAAAAAACATCCTTATGAATAACTTCAACTTGTATTCCGAAGTTGGCAATTTCCCCATTTATCCTCAACCCCGAGAACTGACCAAACTTATTAACCAAATCAAAAATATCTCCCAAAACATCTTTGGGCCTCTGAATAGTCATCAAAATGTCATCTGCGTACAGGGATATCTTATCCCTCTCTCTCCCACTCCTCACCCCTGATCCACTCTGCCTCTTTAATCATTATTGCCAAAGGCTATATATATATGTATATATATATACATGTAGCCTGGTTGATGCCCATTTCTTATTTAACCAGCCTGATGTTTCCTCCGTCAGGTGGGTTTCAACCAGACAGACTATCCCCGGCAGATGCCTGGTCATTACATCCTCCACCATACACCTTTTTTTCCGATCATTTAATCCCCTAACATTCCACGTAAAAAATTGAACAGCCATTTCATCTCAGGGAAGGAGAGAGAAAAAAAACAAAAACAAAAAAAACCCCTAATAATAGCATCCCTATCTTGAAAGCATAAGATTCTAGCCAAAATGGCCAGAGATTGTGCTACTGGTGGGGGTCTCTTACTGGGGATACGGTGTGCCCTTTCCACCATAAACAGCCCAGAAAGACGATCTGGGCCAATTAGCTCTGTTAGCCATTTCGGTAAAAATATTTCCAGACCATCCGGACCTGTATCTTCTGGAAACCCCAAAATTCTAACATTCGATCTTCGTGATCGATCCTCTAAATCCAGAAATTTTTCTTTCAGGAATTTATTTTCATGAATAACCCCTGCCATCTCTTTCTTTATACCTTTTGTTTCAACTTCTAAAACCTTGACCTGAGCAACGGTATTTGATATCTTTTCCCGTATCTTGGTCATCTCCTCCTTAATTGCCCCGGTTTCTGTAGAAAGGGAGCCCACCTGTAACACTAACTCCTCAGCCGTTATACCTGTTTTTTGTACGGTAGATAAAATTTCCGACAGGATAGGGTTTGCGTCCTCGCTACCACCCCCACTCGCCTCAGGATTCCCCCCACCCCGGGCTTCTAAACATTCTGGTCCAACCTGTAAACCAGGCTGGGCTGCCTTTACCGTCTGTCTGGTTTTAGTTATTGGAGAGCTCCATATTTTATCTAATTTGGCTGATGTATAATTTTTAGCTCCTGTCCGGTCTTTACTCTCCTTTTCCTTGGGAGACCTGCCTCTTGCAGATTTCCTGATCTTAGGAGGCATCTTCAAAAGAAAAAAAAAAAAATTACCCCCCAATTACCAAGATCAGTCTTCAAAAATCGGTCAAGTTATACACACCTATACAAGATGCTACATTCAAATACTATGTGAGTACAGACAGACCAATCCTCAGAACAATACTTAAGACAGACAGACAAAATTTAGGGGTTAGTAATTTAAAATATGCAACCTCACATCATGCATTTAGTACACCATCATAACCTCTTATTTTGCTGTTTAGTTAGACAATCCAACTGTCCATGCACTGGTTAATCCAAACCGATTTTTTTAAGTGCAGGGGTTAGTTACCCAAGTGTCCAAATACCAACTGTGTTCAGGCATCAGCAGATTAACCCACCAAAAGCTGACCAGGGTGAGAATCCGAAGATAAGCTGGGCGTTTTTGATATCAAGCAGGAGTTAGTTGGGTTAATTAGGGTTAATCACCAAGCTGTTTTCTTTAGTTTAGTCCCAAAGTACAAAAATACATAGTTATAAATTAGTGCAACAGAGTAGCCTCTTAACTTGTTAGTTAGTTAAACAATCCAAGTATCTATGCACGGGTTAGTCCAGGCGGTCGCTCTTAGATGCAAGGGTCAATTAACCCAGCCTGGGCTGGCCAGGATTAGCTGAATGTTTTCAAGATCAAGCAGGGGTTAACTGGGTCAGTTGTGGTTAGTCGCCATGCTGTTTTCTTTAACTTGGACCCCAAATACAGAAATGCACAATTAAGAATATAGCTACTGGCGCATCCAAGCTGACATCAATCAGGTGAATCTTTAGACAGAAAAGAATAATACCACCAATGGGTACCTGGTCTTATACGCCGCTTCAGCAGTACTCACTCCTCATTCACATGAGCCTGCGTTACACCTAGGAGAGCTATAGCAGGAGTCTCGATGTTCCCAGATCCAGCCTGGGTTTCTCAGCCAGAGCAGAGTGACCTCTTAGGCGCCGGCCACAGGATCCTCTGCATCCACGTGCTGTCAGGATTCCCCCACAGAGGGGTATACCGATGTTCACCACCGAAGCCGCTGCTCTCTGCTCACCATAGGTCCGGGTCTCTCTTTCCAAGCCATGCCCCAGGGATCGCGATCCGGACCGCTGCCACCTGTCCTTCAGGATCTGTCCCTTTCCAGGCACACTGATCCTCACACAGGGGAGCCAGCCGGCCTAAGCACGCCGTGTCCCGCCAGGTTCCATCGAGGGAGCGCTCCCATAACAGCTGCACGCCCCGTGAGGAGAAGTGGAGGGGGCGGAACCATGACGTCTCACGTCATCCCGCTCTCACACCCCCTAATGATGGGCAGTCGATGAACATTAATATGGCAATTACATAGCCCTCCTAGATAATCAGGAGGTCGTCCATGTATCTGCCATACCAATGCACCCAATTGAGAAAATGGGTTACTTTTCTCATACATATACTTCTACCCCAGAAGGCCATAACTAAGTTTGCGAGGGAAGGGGAATATGCAAATAGTAAATGTTATTAAATGTAAATTAATTATGGGTCATCAAATATCATGTGAGTTCCTTGAGGATTAAATTATGGTTTAATTCAAAGACGTTGTATTTGTTTAAATGGTGATCCAATGCCTCCATTGCTATTGTCTGTGGTATACTAGTATAGAGTGATGTAACATCACATCGTACCAAATTCGGCTGACCGACAAATTTTATCCATAGCTTTGAGGGCATCTCTGGTATCTTGGAGATACACCAGTATTCTTTTAACCATGGGTTGTAAATGTAGAATCAAACAATTGCAAGCTTTTTCGTTGAGTGACCCTATACCTGAGATGATGGGGAGCATTTTGGGGAAGTCAATCGTTTTATGAACTTTAGGTAAAGCATGTAGTATAGACATACTGGGATGTGATACCTCAAGATATTCCCTTTCTTTCTGAGAAAAGACCCCCAATGCGACTTTTTGTTTATGGGTGAGATTATGGCAACACCATACTACACGTCAAAAGCTCCCATCCCAACCACACCATCAAAGCTATTCCTGTGGATATAACCAGGGTGGAAAGAAACTGTAGTGATAGCCAGGACTATAATATGGAAGCTAGAAATCATATCTCGCTTGCAAAAGAGGAAGTACAGGCAGTCCCCGGGTTACGTACAAGATAGGGTCTGTAGGTTTGTTCTTAAGTTGAATTTGTATCTAAGTCGGAACTGTATATTTTATAATTGTAACCCCAGCCACATTTTTTTTGGTCTCTGTGACAATTGGATTTTAAAAATGTTGGATTGTCATAAGAACCAGGATTAACAATAAAGCTTGATTACAGACAACTGTAATAACTGTTACAGCTGTTTATTTTAGCCTAGGACTAAAGTACAGAAAATTACCAATTACCAGAGGTCCGTTTGTAACTAGGAATCGTCTGTAAGTCGTGTGTTCTTAAGTAGGGGACCGCCTGTATCTTGATTGGTCATTACACAGCGATAAATATATATATAATGCGAAAGATCGTAAAACCTTTTTATATAGGATCAATCAAGAGAGAGTAGAAAAAATGTCCCTTACTTAACCCTACAATACAGTAACCAATTCACACAAATTAAACAAATTGTAGAAAAAACTTGTCCATTCTAATGGAAGACGAAAAACTGGCCGATATTTTGCTACAAGTTTCTAGAAAGTTACCAACAATAGGCATTGTTTCCCCTAGCATGTTTATAAACAACCCAGAAAACAACCAGAAAAATATACTTACCTTGTGGTGATGTTTGTGGTTTTCTGTAGGAGGGCTGTCTATTGTATTTGCAGTTCTGCTGTGATCTGCAGTGCGTGCGTGGTTTTGAAGCTGCACATGAGCACTGGAGAATCGGAGCACATCGGGCATTACTATAATTGTTCATCTGAACATTATTTGTTTTTGATAGAATTACAACTTAGTTGGATAACTATTACTTTTAGTAGAATTGTAGGACTGGAATCACATTGTGCAAAATACCTAGGACATATATCATGTTTCATTGTCTTCTGTCCATCTGTAAGATCATGGTTTTTATCCTCCCTGCATGTGAACATCTTCCTTATATCATAGCTGTGATACACATCTGAGGTTCTTTTCTTGTTTTAATTGTTTTGGATATTTTAAACATGACAATGTTTTTAGGGTTAATGCTGCTACTGGATAGATACATATTTCACGTCATCGGGTAACCAGCATATTAAGCCAGCAGTTCACATTTATCCTTTATGCCATGACTAAGAGTGTAACGTGTAGGCTTGCATCCTACTGAGACACACGATGATGCTATATTGGATTTCTGCTTTTATCATGTAACACTTGGACTGTGGGAAAATAAAGATTTGGAGCAAAAGATTCTCAGTGCCGAAGTGAATTATATTTTTCTTGGTACAGATTTTAATGCTCAGATCTCACGACTAATAACTAGAGATGAGCGAACATACTCGTCCGAGCTTGATGCTCGTTCGAGCATTAGCGTACTCGAAACTGCTCGTTGCTCGGACGAATACTTCGCCCGCTCGAGAAAATGGCAGCTCCCGCCGTTTTGCTTTTTGGCGGCCAGAAACAGAGCCAATCACAAGCCAGGAGACTCTGCACTCCACCCAGCATGACGTGGTACCCTTACACGTCGATAGCAGTGGTTGGCTGGCCAGATCAGGTGACCCTGGGATAGACTAGCCGCTGCCCGCGCTGCTCGGATCATTCTGTGTCTGGATGCCGCTAGGGAGAGAGCTGCTGCTGGTCAGGGTTAGCGTTAGTGTGCAGGTAGATTACTTTTTTTTTTTTTGTTTGCTTGTGGCTGGGCTTGCTGGCACTAGTAGTGCAGCTAGTACCATATTGTGAGGAATTTGCAGGGGGACTTGCTACCGTTGTGTTTAGCTCTTAGTGACACACATATCCACCTCAAACACCAAAGTGGGAAAATTTATTAGGGGTTTGATTTCAATTAGGCACAGTCTGCCATTTCCTTTTTATTTTACGTTTATTTTTTCATAACTCAGCGTCATCTCATCAGTGTGCTTTCATACTTGGCTAGAAAATAGCCAAAGGAGAATCCAAACGGCTTACTTACGCCTACAATAGCGTTATATATATTTTATTTCTGGTTGATCTGCTGGTGGCTGTCCTTGCTGCAGTGCATATACTAGCCAATTGTGAGGAATTTGGAGTGAGACTTGCGACCGCTGTGTTTAGCGCTTAGTGACGCACATATCCATCGCAAAGACCGAAGTGGGATAATTTATTAGGGGTTGGATTTCAATTAGGCACAGTCTGCCATTTCCTTTTTATTTTACGTTTATTTTTTCATAACTCAGCGTCATCTCATCAGTGTGCTTTCATACTTGGCTAGAAAATAGCCAAAGGAGAATCCAAACGGCTTACTTACGCCTACAATAGCGTTATATATATTTGATTTCTGGTTGATCTGCTGGTGGCTGTCCTTGCTGCAGTGCATATACTAGCCAATTGTGAGGAATTTGGAGTGAGGCTTGTGACCGCTGTGTTTAGCTCTTAGTGACGCACATATCCATCGCAAAGACCGAAGTGGGAAAATTTATTAGGGGTTTGATTGAAATTAGGCACAGTCTGCCATTTACTTTTTATTTTACGTTTATTTTTTCATAACTCAGCGTCATCTCATCAGTGTGCTTTCATACTTGGCTAGAAAATAGCCAAAGGAGAATCCAAACGGCTTACTTACGCCTACAATAGCGTTATATATATTTTATTTCTGGTTGATCTGCTGGTGGCTGTTCTTGCTGCAGTGCATATACTAGCCAATTGTGAGGAATTTGGAGTGAGACTTGCGACCGCTGTGTTTAGCGCTTAGTGACGCACATATCCATCGCAAAGACCGAAGTGGGATAATTTATTAGGGGTTGGATTTCAATTAGGCACAGTCTGCCATTTCCTTTTTATTTTACGTTTATTTTTTCATAACTCAGCGTCATCTCATCAGTGTGCTTTCATACTTGGCTAGAAAATAGCCAAAGGAGAATCCAAACGGCTTACTTACGCCTACAATAGCGTTATATATATTTTATTTCTGGTTGATCTGCTGGTGGCTGTCCTTGCTGCAGTGCATATACTAGCCAATTGTGAGGAATTTGGAGTGAGACTTGCGACCGCTGTGTTTAGCGCTTAGTGACGCACATATCCATCGCAAAGACCGAAGTGGGACAATTTATTAGGGGTTTGATTGAAATTAGGCACAGTCTGCCATTTACTTTTTATTTTACGTTTATTTTTTCATAAGTCAGCGTCATCTCATCTGGCATAGCAGTGTGCTTTCATAGTTGGCTAGAAAATAGCCATAGCAATAGGATAGCATCGTTTGGTTTTAAAAACTAAAAAACACAAAAAAAAACAAAAAACACAAAAAAAAAGTAAAAAAAAAGTAAAAAAAAAATTAAAGTTATAACTTTCATTTTCAAAATGTTTAACCCGAGGGCTAGGGGTAGAGGACGAGGGCGGGGACGTGGGCGTCCAACTACTGCAGGGGTCAGAGGCCGTGGTCCTGGGCGGGGTGAGACACCACCTGCTGATGAGGGAGCAGGGGAACGCCGCAGAGCTACACTCCCTAGGTTCATGTCTGAAGTTACTGGGACTCGTGGTAGAGCACTGTTGAGGCCAGAACAGTGCGAACAGGTGATGTCGTGGATTGCCGACAATGCTTCGAGCAATTTGTCCACCAGTCAGTCTTCCACGCAGTCCACCCATGTCACCGAAATCGGCACTCCTCCAGCTCCTGCACCTCAGCCTCCTCCCCCCCAGTCTGCCCCCTCCCAGGAAAATTTGGCATTTGAACCGGCATACTCTGAGGAACTGTTTTCTGGACCCTTCCCACAGTCACAAACCACTTGTCCGGTTGCTGCTGAGCAATTTTCCGATGCCCAGGTTTTCCACCAGTCGCAGTCTGTGGGTGATGATGACCTTCTTGACGTAGTGGCAGAAGTGTGTAAAGAGGTGTCCGACGATGAGGAGACACGGTTGTCAGACAGTGGTGAAGTTGTTGTCAGGGCAGGAAGTCCGAGGGGGGAGCAGACTGAGGGATCGGAGGATGATGAGGTGACAGACCCAAGCTGGGTTGAGAGGCCGGGTAAACACAGTGCTTCTGAGACGGAGGAGAGTCCTATAGCAGAACAGGTTGGAAGAGGCAGTGGTGGGGCCAGACGGAGAGGCAGGGCCAGAGCAGGTGCATCAGCGCCAAATGTGTCACGTAGTGAAGCTCCCGTGGCGAGGGCTCCCGCGGCGAGGGCTAGATTTTCAGAAGTCTGGAGGTTCTTTAAGGAAACACCGGATGACCGACGGACTGTGGTGTGCAACCTTTGCCAAACCAGGATCAGCAGGGGTTCCACCACTACTAGCTTAACTACCACCAGTATGCGCAGGCATATGAATGCTAAACACCCGAATCAGTGGCACCAAGCCCGTTCACCTCCGGCCGTGCACACCACTGCTCCTTCCCCTGTGTCAGCTGATAGTCAGCCCCCTGCCCAGGACCCTGGCACAAAAACCCCATCGTTGCCTCCACAATCCTCCACAGCATCCACCAGCGTTCAGCTCTCCATACCCCAGACGCTGGAGCGGAAAAGAAAATATAGTGCAACCCACCCGCACGCCCAAGCCCTTAATGTCCACATCTCCAGATTGCTTAGCCTGGAGATGCTGCCCTATAGGCTAGTAGAGACCGAGGCCTTTCGCAACCTCATGGCGGCGGCCGCCCCTCGGTATTCGGTCCCCAGCCGCCACTACTTTTCCCGATGTGCCGTCCCAGCCCTGCACCAGCACGTGTCAGACAATATCATCCGTGCCCTGACCAACGCCGTTTCTGACAAGGTCCACCTGACCATGGACACGTGGACGAGTGCTGCCGGGCAGGGCCACTATATATCGCTGACGGCACATTGGGTTAACTTGGTGGAGGCTGGGACCGAGTCTGACCCTGGGGCTGGTCATATAATGCCGACGCCGAGGATTGCGGGGCCTACCTCGGTCCAGGTCTCAAAGGCCTACTATGCCTCCTCCTCCTCCCACCCCTCCTCCTCCTCCGAACTACCATCCGTGGGCATGGCGCCATCAGTCGCTAGCTCTAGGCACAGCAGCAGTGCCGTCGCTAAGCAACAGCAGGGGGTGCTCAAACTGCTGAGCCTAGGCGATAAAAGGCACACCGCCCAAGAACTATTACAGGGCATCACGGCGCAGACTGATCTGTGGCTGGCACCGCTGAACCTGAAGCCAGGCATGGTTGTGTGTGACAACGGCCGTAACCTGGTGGCGGCTCTGCAACTCGGCAGACTGACACATGTGCCATGCCTGGCCCATGTGTTAAATCTGATAGTTCAGCGTTTCCTCAAGATATACCCCAATCTGTCAGATTTGCTCACGAAGGTGCGCCGCATCTGTGCGCATTTCAGGAAGTCCAGCACAGATGCTGCCACTCTCAGGGCAGCGCAGCGCCGCCTCCAACTGCCCGCTCACCGACTGTTGTGCGACGTGCCCACGAGGTGGAATTCAACATTAACCATGTTATCCAGAGTTTACCAGCAGCGCAGAGCGATTGTAGACTGCCACATGTCAACTTCCACCAGAACTGGTAGTCAGGTCAGTCAGCTTCCTCAAGTCTACAATGAGGAGTGGACGTGGATGTCTGATATCTGTCAGGTGCTGAGTAACTTTGAGGAGTCAACACAGATGGTCAGTGGTGATGCCGCCATCATCAGCCTCACCATCCCGCTGCTTGGCCTGTTGAAAAACTCTCTGGTCAGCATGAAGTCGGAAGCTTTGCGCTCGTCACAAGAGACGGGGGAAGAAGATTCCCTTGTTGATAGCCAAAGCACCCTTAGGTCTGTTTCTCAGCACATATCGGAGGAGGTGGAGGAGGATGAGGAGGAAGAGGAGGAGAATGTTGGCGAGACACAAGAGGGGACCATTGTTCAGTCCTTCACTGTTCAGCGTGTATGGGCAGAAGAAGAGGAGTTGGAGGAGTTGGAGGAGGAGGAAATGGACAGTCAGGCCAGTGAGGGGAGTGAATTCTTGCGCGTTGGGACTCTGGCGCATATGGCAGATTTCATGCTAGGCTGCCTATCCCGTGACCCTCGCGTTCAAAGAATTTATTCCAGCACCGATTACTGGGTATTCACTCTCCTGGACCCACGGTACAAGCAAAATCTTTCCACTCTCATCCCTGGAGAGGAAAGGAGTGTGAGAATGCATGAATACCAGCAGGCCCTGGTGCACAAGCTGAAACAGTATTTCCCTTCTGACAGCGCTAGCGGCAGAGTGCGTAGTTCTGCGGGACAAGTAGCGAGGGAGAGTAGGCGAGCAGGCAGCTTGTCCAGCACTGGCAAGGGTACGCTTTACAAGGCTTTTGCCAGCTTTATGTCACCCCAGCAAGACACTGTCACCTGTCCCCAGTCTCGGCAGAGTAGGGCTGATCTTTACAGAAAGATGGTGAGGGAGTACGTAGCTGACCATACCATCGTCCTAAATGATCACACAGCTCCCTACAACTACTGGGTTTCAAAGCTGGACATGTGGCACGAACTGGCGCTGTATGCCTTGGAGGTTCTTGCCTGCCCTGCCGCTAGCGTCTTGTCCGAGCGGGTTTTCAGTGCAGCTGGTGGCATCATCACCGATAAGCGTACACGCCTGTCGACTGACAGCGCTGACAGGCTGACGCTTATTAAGATGAATAAAGCCTGGATTTCTCATAATTTCCAATCTCCACCAGGTGAAGGAAGCTCAACCTGAATAATTTATGCACTCCTCCTCCTCCTCATTTTCCTCCTTCTCCTCCTCTTTGTACACTAAAGCAGAGGAAACTGGCTATTTTTTGACAGGGCCCACTGGCTCTAGCTATAGTACTTTATGCATTTAATTTTTCTGGAGGGCCACCTACCCGGTCCTCTGTTTTAAACAATTTTTGGGAGTGCCACATACAGGCACTCAATCTATTCAATTTTTCTGGATGGCCACCTACCTGCTCCTCTGGTTTGAAAACTTTTTTGGACTGCCACATACAGGCACTCAATCTATTTCATTTTTCTGGAGGGCCACCTACCTGCTCCTCTGGTTTGAAAACTTTTTTGGACTGCCACATACAGGCACTCAATCTATTTCATTTTTCTGGAGGGCCACCTACCTGCTCCTCTGGTTTGAAAACTTTTTTGGACTGCCACATACAGGCACTCAATCTATTTCATTTTTCTGGAGGGCCACCTACCTGCTCCTCTGGTTTGAAAACTTTTTTGGACTGCCACATACAGGCACTCAATCTATTCCATTTTTCTGGAGGGCCACCTACCTGCTCCTCTGGTTTGAAAACTTTTTTGGACTGCCACATACAGGCACTATCCAAATTAAATTGTCTCCATAGCAGCCTCCACACGTTGTCTCCATTGCTACCTCCAAAAGTCGTCCATATAGCTGCCTCCATACATCGTCCCCTTATCAAACGAGGTGTGTCAGGCCCAAATTTGGGTTGTTTTCATGGATTCCACATCAAAGTTGTTAACTTTGTCGCCACCCTGCTGTGTAATCCACAAAATATACTGGCAAACTTTTATCATGTACCGATATTATTTGAGCGCTTCTTGCTCACCTCCTTTGGTTCCTCTCTGCCACCCATTGGTTTGAAGCCTGAGTCCATTTAGGGTATGTCGCCATGCCACTCTCTAGCCTGCTGCCGCTGCCTCTGCATGCCGTCCCCTATAGTGTCAGGGTCAATTATTGGATGTTTTAGATGCTATCTAGCTTCATTCTGTCACTCTGTCATGGCCATGCTGTTGCCCATAATTTTGGCATAATGGTGCGATTAAGCAGCCTCAGAGGCATCCATGCATGCTGCCCCTGCTGTTTCCTGTCCATTTCCGTGGTGTTTCCATCCTTTTCTGAGGTTCCCAGGTGTTTGGCCAAGCTTCCCTGTGCAGAGCCTTGGTCCCCTTAAAAAATGCTCGAGTCTCCCATTGACTTCAATGGGGCTCGTTATTCGAGACGAGCACTCGAGCATCGGGAAAAGTTCGTCTCGAATAACAAGTACCCGAGCATTTTAGTGCTCGCTCATCTCTACTAATAACCATGGGGGCTAGAAGAAAAATTGAAAGTGACTCTGAATCTGTGTAGCAGCCCCTACAGGAATGCTAATCTCCATAGAGATTTTCAATCCCCCAGTGATATTAACACAATAAAGATCATTTTTAATCATTTTAACTTCACAATTTTACTCAGTTTTATTGATGTTTTAGCTTCTATAACTCATGGTCAGTGCAAAATCCCAAGGAGTGGGCAAGGACTCTCTAAGCAGACACATTGGGGGTCATTTACTAAGGGCCAGATTCGCGTTTTCCCGACGTGTTACCCGAATATTTCCGATTTGTGCCGATTTTCTCAGAATTGCCCCGGGATTTTGGCGCACGCGATCGGATTGTGGCGCATCGCTGGCATGCACGCGACGGAAATCGGGGGGCGTGGCCGAACGAAAACCCGACGGATTCGGAAAAACCGCCGCATTTAAAGCAAAAAATGTGTTGCGAAAATTACACTTACCTTCACTAGGAATAGGCTGGTGAATTTCAGGGCATTCCAGCTTGCCTCCGGGGAACTTCAGCGCAGCAGCGCCACCTGGTGGACGGAGGAGGAACTACCTTAGTGAATATAGATTATTTTTAACATTCTATATCAATGTCAAACACCGCTCCAATCCATCATCTGTACAACGAATTCAGTTTAAAATATTAACCATCTTCCCACACCCTGTCCCTTCCATACATCTCTGACCTAATCATCCATTACTGTGCCACTTTTAATCTCTTGTGCTCACAGGAACTTTTGCTTCACTCTTCTACTCAGGACCACCATTGGGGGTGCGGGGAACTGGGAATTCAGTCACAAGCCCGGTGTATGCATCGGAGGAAGACAGCAGTAAGCATAGGTGAAATTAGGTAGTTCACCAATTTCTTTTTGAATGGAGCACCAAACCAGTTACACGGTAGCAACCTGTGAGATGTTGGAGATACAGTGTGGCGTAGGCGTCATCCCATGATGCTTCTTTCAGTGCCGGGTGCTGTGAGGCCTATGTATGGGGGCACTGTTATAATTGAGAATAAGAGGGGTTAAATTAAGCAAAGGGGGCCCTGTGACTTGGCTATTATGTGGGAGACACAGTGAGTATTGGGCTTCTGTTATGGGTACTGTTACTATTGGCTTCTGTGACGGTCCTTTTAACTTCTATGTGGGATCCTATGTGGGTGACAGTGACTTGGCTAGTATCTAGGGGTGGGCCCTGTGACTTCAGCTCCTTACTTCACTGCTCTACATCAAGCGAGCTGCCAGTGAGATGAAGGAGATGCATTGCTATGCAGGTGGCATCTAATGATGCGTCCTCTTGCATCGGGACAGCTCTGGCCACAGGCCTCCCAACACCTGGTGCAGGAGGATGTATTATTAGATACCGCCCGCACCATACCTCATCTTACGCTTATGCGTCATCACTCACTGCCTTCGCCGGAGCTTCTGCATGCTCTGGAGGAAGATGGTGGCAAAAAGTGGAGAAATAAGGTATTTTAAAAAATTTTTGTATGGGGGAACAGTTACAAGAAGGGGGTTAATATTAAACAAGTAAGACCCTATGTGGGGGACACTGACTTGGCTAGTATGTGGGGGCTACTGTGGGGGTACTGTGACTTGAATACTATGTTGGGGAGCACTATGACATTTGTCTACTTGAGAACACCATGACTATCGTCTAATGTGGGGGCACTGACTATTGGCTTCTGAGAGGGGCCCTGTGATTTGATTTTTATGTGGGGGACACTGTCTTGGCTACTATGCGGAGGATTAAAAGAAAAAAAGGCCACAGGGGGCGGTGCCTCGGGTGATAACGTCGGGTGATTTTAAGGTCGAAAATCTTGAAATGACAGTAAATGAGCTCACCTTATTGCCACTTGGTGTCAATACACAACATGCCCAACCTGGGGTTCAGGCCAATGATCCAATACAATGGTGGGGTTCAAGACACTAGTTCCTTGGATGTATTCAACAGCTCCCAAGGCTCAAAGGCACCAGTCATCCACAGAAGATGCCGGTAGTGGATACAGTATATATACAGAAAAAATTGAGCACTAAATGGGGCGCTATATAGACAATCCAAAGGAACACAAAATTGTGTCTATAACATAGCTTTATTAAGTAATTATACTAATAACAGACAATATAAAAAATATATATAAAATTATAAAATATCATTAATAAGTTCTATTAATGCGTTTCGGGTCCTGTGAACCTTTCTCAAAATAAGGAAAAAATAAAATAACTAGCATAAAAAGATTGATCTTAAATATATTTACATGGAGCATACCTGAAGGTGACGTGTGCTTGGATTGGTTAAATGGCTGCTATTTTTGCAGGAATTGCAGCAGGAAATGAAAAATGGCGCAAGTTAGGTAATTATTCCCGTTGTTTCCGGTTCGCGCATGCATATTAAACAATGGAGAACGGTAGAAGGAAATAACAATCGAGATGCGATCATGTTGCTATGGTGACTTCAACGAGTGTACACAAGCAGGAGAAAATTATGGAAAGAAAGTGAAAAAAGTGGTAATGAAACGTATGAGAGTACAGTTAAGAAAAAAGATCTATGGGATGTTAATATATAATTGATGATGAATATAATAGTAATGCATTTATAGTACAGTAATAATAACTTAGTATGCAGATATAGTTTAGAGGTAATTGCCACAATATTTCATAGGGCTTAAGAAGAATATAAATACAGGCAATATGATTGTAGAGACAAATACAGTGAAAAAATAGGCTGAAATATAATAGATATAAAACAAAGTTAATAATAAATGGTAACTTATTACTGAACTGTAAATACAAAAAGGAATTATAAGAAATATATAATAAATCTATAAAAACGTTGAGCCTGACTGAACTAAAAGAATTCCTATTACTATTAGAATACATTCTCTAGGCTCTCATTTAACCCTGTAGGTGTTAAACATTGCAACTTAAATATCCAGAACATCTTGCGTCGTTTGAGATGGTTAATTCATCCACTCCGCAAAGATTTAACCATCTCAAATGAGGCAAGATGTTCTGGATGTTTTTCTGTAAGATGTTTTTCTGTATGTATACTGTTGGCTAGTATGCGGGGGTGGGCCCTTTGACATGGCTACTTAGTGAGTGCACTATGACTTGGCGAGTAAGTGACTTAGCTTCTTAATGAGGGCACAGTTACTTGGCTACTATGGGGGGCACTGTGATTTGGCTTCTATGTAGGGGAGAAATGTGTCTTGTCTATTGTGGTCCGGCTACTGTGGGGTGAAATGTGACTATTGACTACTGGGAGGGCAACTGTGACATTTGGCTACTTGAGGGGGTACCATGACGATTGGCTACTTCGGAGGGGGGGGGGCTGTGCCTTTTGGCTACTGTCGAGGGAACTGTGGCTATTGGCTAATATTTGGGGAACCGTGACTATTGGTTACTGTGGGGGAGGGGGGCACCATGACTATTAAATACTGCGGGGGCACCGTGACTATTGGATTCTGTG
The DNA here is from genome assembly GCF_040894005.1 of Engystomops pustulosus. Taxonomy (NCBI): domain Eukaryota; kingdom Metazoa; phylum Chordata; class Amphibia; order Anura; family Leptodactylidae; genus Engystomops; species Engystomops pustulosus. The sequence goes on along the minus strand of NC_092417.1, from coordinate 56,249,505 downwards.
AGGGGGCCTGTGAATTGGCTACCATGTGAAGGATACTGACTTGGTTAGTATATTGACTTGGTTACTATGTGGTGGTGGGTCCTTCAACTTGTCTACTGAATAGGGACACTGTGACTTGGCTACAGTGTGGGTACTGTGACTAACGATTGCTGAGAGGGCAACTGTAGCTTTTGGCTACTTGTGGATACTTGCTCCCCAATATAGTATCATGCCTCAGCCAGATATATTTTTAGTATAAGAGAGGTCTCAGCGATAATTCATTCCCAAATGATATATCATGTTTAAATGGAGTATCCTGAATGCTTCTCTGTGTAACAGTGACTTAAACCAATCCCCTCTTTACTTAGTTTATATGTGGAGGAAGAATGTAACCTGGCTACTGTGAGGGCAACTGTGACATGGCTTCTGTAAGGGGAAGTGTGACTATTGTCCTCTGTGGGGGGGCACTATGACTATATTACCTATTACATTTCTCCTGTGACTATATTAGCTACTGTGAAGGCACTGTTACTATATTTGCTACTGTGGGGACATGTTTGTGTGAAAGGAGCCTTAATGTAAAGTATGTGAACCCTTTATGGAATGTACAGTACTATGGAACTAGCTGTGCTCTATAAATAATAATAATAAAGTAATGCACAGCAATGTGACATACTGAGGTTAACACAGAAATCCCACCTGTAAAACCCACAGTAAGACCGGGTCCTGCATGGAATCGTTCTACAGTTCTTTTCCTTTATATTTTATTCCAAGGGATTTCTGAATTCCTGCAGCATGAGCTCATTGGTCACATTTCTGCAAAATACAGCACTGCCAAGAATTTGAGTACATGCTTCACAAATCAGTAGGTAGCGTTATCTCTGGAAGTAAGAAGATACCAGTCATTCAAAGAAGCTTATATACTGTTTTATGACAAAACTATATATCAATAATATGATACAGATGGAGCGTTTTATCTTCTGTTCCAATGAACCAATGCTATACATCAGTTTGCAAAGCTGAAATCCTTAAATAACCTTCCCCTTCTGAGATATTAGCACAGACTCTGCTGAGCAATATTGAGGTTGTACTGTGTCTTCATCTAAGTTAAGAGGAATTCTACCATCAAAATCAAACGTGATAAACCTCTGGCATTTACTCTTATATCCAAGCACTGTGGTAATCTTCTTATATTTGTTATCAATGGCCTCCTTCATTCTAAAATTAACTATTAAAATTATGCTAATGAGCCAGAAAGGCTCTGGGGTTGTTACCGCAGCCCCACCTGCTCTGGCTTTACACTATGAAGAGGGAAGTGTCGAGGGAGTAGGGGGAGGTTGACACATTGGGGCAGATTTACTTACCCGGTCCATTTGCGATCTAGCGGCGCGTTCTCTGCGCTGGATTCGGGTCCAGCCGGGATTTATTAAGGTAGTTCCTCCGCCGTCCACCAGGTGGCGCTGCTGCACTGAAAAGCATCTGAACGCACTGGAGTTCACCAAGCGGGGCTGAGTGAAGGTAAGTGCAAGCTCCGCGACAGATTTTTTAAAAAAAAATGTGGCGGTTTTTCCGAATCCGTCGGGTTTTCTTTCGGCAACGCCCCTGATTTCCGTCGCGTGCATGCCAGCACCGATGCGCCACAATCCGATCGTGTGCGCCAAAATCCCGGGGCAATTCAGGGGAAATCTGCGCAAATCGGAAATATTCGGGTAACACGTCGGGAAAACGTGAATCGGGCCCTTAGTAAATGACCCCCATTGGGGCTTATTTACTAGGGTTGCGGATCGCACTTTCGGCAGACTGTTCACGGTTTTCGGGATTTGCGCAGCTTTGACAGGTATTTAGTAAGGGTTTGCACTGGAATTGTGTCGCACTCGATCGGATTCTCGCGGAGCTGTGCTGGCTTTCATGCAACAGAAATCGGGGGGTGGGCCGTCGGATGATCTGACAGATTCGGACTGAGTGCGTGATTTAAGATTCAAATTGTGTCGCAAGACAATGCACTTACATGCACCAGGAAGAAGATGGTGAACTCTGTCGGACCTGAGCGGGGAAGCGACACATGTAGGATATCGAATGCACAATCTCAGTGAATCTCGGCACAGTGCATTATCATCGGACAATTCACTTTTAAGAACTCCGCGGGACTTTGTATAAAAAACACAAATAAATGTCAATTCCATTATAGTGGTGGGTAGAAGAGGAGGCATAGCTATCAAAATCTAAAGGGTATGGCCACATTTAGTTTTGCTTCTTAAACCAATATGCTGGTATTTATTCAATATGAAGCAGTAAAATCAAAATCTGTTGTGCCTTTGGGTCTTCCTCTGTGGATGTAGACTCCTTCAGAGCAGTTGAGCTGAATTAGCATTTTCCTATGAAGTTCAATGCAAATGTAACTGCAAATTCCATGACCTTTGCAAGTCACATCAAGAAGCACTGCATATCCAAATGTGCTGGAGGGTGTTTGATAACCACCAAAGATACATTGTGACTCTGTCTTTGTGATCCTGGCTATTAAGCTAGTGGCGGTTTTATTACTTGACATACAGCCAGTTTGATTAACCTCACGGATTTGAATGCTTTATGATATAAAAAACAGAGCAAATAATGGAAGTTTGATTTAAACAATAGAAAATCTACACACAGTATTTGGGAACCGAAATATTCCCAGAAGAGATAATGGCCTCATATATTCTTATCTAAAAATTGTCTTTTATTGTTGCTAAAATTTATTATAATATAATAAAGGACATTACCCAGTAGTGATTTGTTATTTATTATCTGCAAGGCTGAAAGTACAGAACAATCTTACAATAGAGCAGTTTATATTATGAAGGTATCATGAGATGGCCATGGTTTGATGAATATGTTGGTATTGTAAGGAGGACAATGTTTGAAGGGTAAAACAATTCAATTTGAGGTCAAGATTTTAATATGTTTCTTTAGATGCCAGAAAAATTACTAATTCCAGTCAAATTAAGACATGTCCGCAATTTCTAACGTTGGTCCTATAAGCCAAAATACATATGGATTTTCACAGGGCTTGGGTTTTCAGTGTGGCTGAAATCCAGCACACCTTGACTACATGATTGCCTCCCCAAGCTTAACACCCTAAATCCAACTCAGCACTGCATTGATTCAATAATAGCCTCCCTACGTTTATGACACATCACTAATCTGGGCTCCTTTCAAATACACTTATAGAACTGACCTGTCTGCAAGCTGAAAGCACCTGACCTGTCTCCAAGCATCTACCACCAGGATGAAGGATTGTAAACCAAGCACACTGTGTTCCCCTTCTGGCAGGATCTGATGTTCTTTTAGTTCCTTATGCCCTTGTGTTTAAGAAAAAAGGATTTAAAAATTATGCGAATTAACCTGAGGGGCTCCAGGATCCATTAACGCCTATGGTGCCCAGAGCCCTTCAGGCTCATTTGCATAATTTCAAAGCCATATTTTGTAAAAACCAGGGCATGGGAAGCTAAAAGAAGAGAGGATCCTGCCAGAGTACCAGTATGTCAATGTGCTTGTTTACAATTCTTCATCCTGGTAGTAGATGTCCTCTAACTACAGATTGCACAATGCTCAAATTACTCATTCCACAGCCACACAACCCCAGTCCCTTGCTCTCAAACAGCCAATAAGCACTAGGTTATGTGATCATCTTAGGCTTTGCTTGGTCATTTTAAGATGACATCTTTTGCCTAACATTCTGCCAAGTAAATGTCAGATGACCTACCATGCGGCATCTTCTAATCTGCTAATGGACAAACCACTACATTTGTAACCTAGCGATGTTCCCCTGATGAACAAGATCACTCTGGAGCAGCTTATTAACATTATTCTATTGGACAGGTCCCAGACATTACAGCCCATAATGTAAAGCATTGGTCTATCTGACATCTCATGCAGACAATTCACAATGGAGACATTGGTGCCAAAAGTCTCTTTAAAGAATAGAATCTGTAAAAAAGCTGACTAAGAAATGTGAAATAATTTCTGAACAATGTTCTTCAACTTAAAATTGAATAGCATCTACAGTACATCTACACCATCTACAGTATATACTGTAATATCATCAAAAGATTAAGAGAGTACAGACAAATCCACAGGTCAATATTGGATGTTCTATATCTACAGGCCCTCAGGTGGCACTAGACAGGCAAGATTTTATGCTGGGGGGGTTGAAGAAGGTTGAAGTGAAAGGGGTTTTCCCATGAACTATCCACAAGATAGTTCCTAACTTGCTAATCAGTAAGGGTCTCAGTGCTCAGATCCCCACAGATCGCGAGAACGATGGGTCCCCTTGTTGCTGCGACAGACTAATGGAGCAGACGGCCGCACATGACCGTTCTGCTCCATTAATATCTATGGAGGTGAGACCCCCACTGATCAGCAAGTTAGGTCCTATCCCGTGGATAGGGCCTAACTTTAGTTAATGGGAAAACCCCTTTAAAGTCTATTTTTTCTCAGCCTTTCTTGTTGGTCTTGTACCATTTGCATTCCCTGCATTGTTTGCCTGACTTTTGTAGACTTGAATATCCATGTTCAAACCCTGCCCGAAACTTTTGACTTCATCTGTTGATTTTGGATCTGAAGTACCCATGCCTGTTGCCTGTTTAGATTGGTACTAGCTATGTCTTGAACACAGCCTTCATTAACACAGATCATCAACTGGAGACCATCCTAAGTACTGCACTCCAGTTATAAGAATGAAAAAGTTCACAACTCCTTGGGAGGTTTTAGGATTAAGAACAGAAGATACCACATACCCAAACCAGTATATTAATTAAATATCTTCTAGAAATGGTCTTTGCCTTACTTTCTTTTCCAACAACCCCTTGATCTTGTATCTTATTGCGTTATATGTATGGAATATCATGTTATGAGTATAATAGCACTTAAAGGGAACCTGTCACCATGTTTTTCACAAATACAGGTAGTGACGGGTTTCTATAGAGCTCTAGTAACTATCTGACACCCTGCTTTTAGCTAAAAATAGTTTCCCGCAAATCCCTATAAAATCAGAGTTATAATCTTACCTGGTATTTATGGATCTTTGGAGCGAGTCGAGGGGGCATGGCCTAATGTCATATGACCAGGGTGACATCATCGCACCCCATGTACATATCTGACCACGTAAAAAAATCACAGCAGCCTGCATGGACTTATACTGTTCTGCATGCAGGCTGCTGTGATTTCATGTGATACAATATGCTTTGATTTCATGAGAAATATGCTTGGTGCTACAAAAGCTATAGGACATGCGATGATGTCACCCTGGTCACATGACATTACAGTTGCATACAGCCGTGATTTTCAACCTTTTTTGAGCCGCGGCACACTTTTTATACTTAGAAAATCCTGGGGCACACCACCAACCAAAATAGCACAAAATGACACTAAAACTGTTATATTATACATATAGTTAATAATATAGATTCTAAATTTATTTTACTCATTCATTGTGAAACCTGGGCCTGTTTCGATAAACACAAAAGGGATATCCTGGCAGGAATGGTGGAAAGACACACGAAGCTCTTCCTCAACAGTTCTCAGTTTCTCCCTGTTTTTAGTATATGGTGCTGATTATTATGTGGCTCATATACTGCAAAATAAAGGGGTACAATGAGAAGTACTATGGCCATGAGGCCAGAGTACAAGTGCCAGCTCATATACTCAGCATATGAGCTGGTACTTGTAGTACTCCGACCTCATGACTATAGTATTTCTCATTTTACATTTCTCATTGTTATATGCAGTATACTGCTGGAGTACTAAAAGTACCAGCTCATATGGTGAGTATTCTGCCAACAGTTCATATACTCAGGCAGAAGTTCATATAGTCAGCATTATTGGTGAGCATTACCTTGGCGGTGGGCAAATGCGAGGGTCTCTCCGCTCTCAGGATGATGCGCCGGCCTCGGTGATGTCATTTTGTCGCGCGAGGTTCAAAGCTTGCGCAAGTGTTATTGAACACGTCTCCTACATTGTAAGAAGCCGTGACTGCGCATCGCTGCGCATTACCGGGAAACAAAACACAGGGGCACCATAGTTTGGGGAACTTTCCTCACGGCACACCTGACCAAGTGTCACGGCACACTGGTTGAAAATCACTGGCATACAAAGATAGAAAGGGGAGGAGCTGCTGGATTCAGTCCAAGGAGGCCACGACCACCTCAACTCACTGTAGCCATGCTTAAATACCAGGTAAAACTATAAAGCTGAAAATATGGGAATTTCAGGGGAACAATTTTTAGCTAAAAGAAATGTGTCAGTTAGTTAATAGGGCTCTGTGGGAACCTGTCACTACTTGTATTTGTGAAAAATGTGGTGACGGGTTCCCTTTAAGTCCTGGGCCAAGCTAACAGCCCAAACTGCAGTCATCAGAAATGTGACCATTGGCACATTGGCTCGTTATGACACACAGCCCTGAATACTTTTGGTGATTCAAGTTGTACACCTGTGTTACCATGGTTAGATTTCTGTCCACTGGAAGCAAACATGCAAGCTTTCCATAGCAGTACAGCGAGCAGAGATCTAGAGAACAGTGAGGTATTGATACAGAAAATATAATAAACAATTATATAACTTTTCATATAAGAACAATAATATTTATTTGCTGAAATGGGAATACCCCTTCAGGTTCTGCCACAGGCCAGTATTTTCAATATCTTGCTCTACAGGAATACACTGCATAGAGCCACACAATGTACAATTGCCTAATATGATGTCTATATATTTCAAGTTTGTTCTAAAAACAAATAACGCATAGAAATAAAACATAGTCTGAATAACATTGATACAGTTATTTTATAGCTATGCCCTCTATACATCTCTAAACATTGTAATTTTGAACTTACAACCGGAAATGTCATAAAATGATTATCTTAGTGGTTGGATCTCCAGTATGGTAATAGTAGCCAAAAGTCATTAATATGACTGTAAAAGCCAAAGGGTTGGAATGGACATTATATGGTCATTATACTTAGCAAAGACATACATACTATGGTTAGAGAAGTCAGTGGTCTTCATGGCTTTGGATAAAAAAGGATGGTAATAGGGTAAATCTGGCTAAAACTAGAAACAATAAGTACATCCAATATTGGATATGAAAATACCCAAACATTTTACAAAGATTAATCAAGATCTTACCAAGTTGTAGAGTTTACCAATACCATAAATGCAAAATTACAATTTACTAATTCCCCCCAAATAACACACCCCTCCAAAATAAGACCTCATGCAATTTTTCAAGCTTAAAAGGGGTTTGCCCATGAAAGAAAATTCTCAAATTTTAATCCTCTAGTGATGTTTACAAAATATCACTTTTAACCTTGTTACTTTTTTTTTACTAGTTTTATTGTTGTTTTAGCTCCTATCACTCAGTGATGGTCAGTGTAAGATTCCAGAGTGTGGACAGGGACTCTCTAAGCAGACACTTCATGATCCCTCTAGTACAGTGGTTCTCAACCTGTGGGTCAGGACCCCAGCGGGGGTCGAACGACCAAAACCGGGGGTCGCCTAAAGCCATCGGAGCCGCAGTTTTACTGTGTTTTTACTGCGAGTTGCCTGGTTTGGGGTCACCACAGCATGAGGAACTATATTGCGGGGTCACAGCATTAGAAAGGTTGAGAACCACTGCTCTAGTACGAAAGATAGATGTACATGGGTCACAAGACTCAATTCAGAGGGTTATGCGGATGTATGTGATGCCATGACAACATTATGTTAATAAACATTTTTTTTTTGTTGAACAATAAGTATGAATTCTTGGGTCATGGAAAAATAAAACATCCCCTGAAAATAAATCCTAGTGCCTCTTTAGGAGCAAAAATTATTATAAGACACTGTCTTATTTTTGGGGAGACAAAGAATCGGCCTCACCCTGCATTTTTTTACTACTTGGTACAATCTTATCATTGTGATCCTCATTAAAGTCTCCATGGAAGCAGATTTCCTTTGAACTACGTGAAAGAATTTTAATAAACAAGGGTTTTGCGCAATATTCTTTCCCTCTTACTTGAAGTGGACATGTAGAAGCCGGCAGGATAATTATCTCTGTCAGATACGAGTGTGAAATGTTCATCACTGTGCTGGCTGGCTTTTTTTCAGGAGAAATGAGTAATAATTAGTTATTTTCTAAAGGAAGTAATCCTACAGTCATAGATTCTAGCTTGCTGTTTCAAGCCTGCCGGTGAGACGTGCCCTGAGCTGTTGAAGCATCCAAATAAAGTGTTCTGCACTCATATTTATTCTGTCATTGATGCTTTTATCCCTTTGGTCATTAATGAGAACAATTTTCTCATGTCTCTGTGATTTTCCATTGCTGTGATAACAGCCTTTCTGTATCATTCTGCTTTCCTGACTCATGCTGATATCTTAATAAAATACCCACAAGATAAGTAATAAGTGGACCATTACACAAAACCACCGCAAATGAAAAATCCCAGGTTTGTGAGGTGTAACAAAGACAAGAGAGAGACAACCGTATGTATCTTATCTACAGGCCAACCCTGCTGCTCGAGGACTCACGCAGTCATCCCTCCGACAAAGAGCAGGCTTCACTTCGTAAATCTGTGAAAGTGTAAGGCTGGATTAAAATTCATGAATCTGTGGACCTGGATTGATAGCTCTGCTCTGTGCACTGCTGTAAATATGTCTACAGTCCAGCTGCACCATGATATTTAATTCTTAGCTGAATGGTAATGCTAAAGGCAGGCTGGAGTATACATTTAGCCATAGCTTTGAGGGACCCTTTATTGGATTTCTGAATTCATATGGATCAATCTAAAACTGCTCTACAGTTACTGGAGCTCTTTAAGGCATGGTAAATCTAGCATGTAGGATACGCCATGGGCAAATGTCATTTGTCATGTGTAAGGGTTATTGCCTCCAAACAGTTATTTTTTATACAGTGTTTGTCTATTAATGTATATATTTTGTACTGCACCATTCACTAGCTATGTCATAACGCCTTGTCATGATGATAACTTGCTATTTTTGTGATGTTTTAATGTTGTAGCATTCACTTTTGGCACTTGGTGTTAAATAAGGCACAGGAAACATTGGGAGAGTGTGGCTAAGCCCATGGAAAGCTTAAAGGAAACCTACAACCATGGATCTATCTTTAAAGGTAGATCCGAAGGCAGGTTCATCTAATATATAGTAGTATTACCATTTGCCCAAATCTTTTATAAATGGTAGCCTCTTGCGTTTCATATACCAATTCAGCTTTAGCGTGCAGCTACGAGGAGCTGCACACCCTCAACCGCGAAGCTGGTTTCTGCGCATGCGCAGTCCGTAGGCCAGTGTGCACGCAGCTCCTCATAGCATTGTGCTGAAGCTGGAATGGTAGGTATAACACAAGTGGCTACTGGGGCGTGGAGTAGCAGTGTCGCCTCAGCTCTGACTACTACACACCCCTGTACCCTCTTTAGTAAATTTGCATATTAGGAGCATTAAGAATTATAAAAGATGTGGGCAACTAAAGCATTAGCCCTAAAAAGGGATATACTACTATAGATTATAGGAAGCTGCAACCACATCTACCTTATTTTAGTTTGTTGCTTGCTTGTTACATAGATTACGAATTTCAATATGTAAATCATGTTTTATATAAATTTGTATTCCTTAGATATCCCCTACAGGGTAATGTAGATTTTAGTGGTAGGTTTCCTTTAAGTCTCCTGCACTAAGTGGGGGCCAAGATCAGCATAAACCCAAAGGGATAGGGCAGGGGTAGCGAACCTTTGGCACGGGTGCCATAGACGGCATTTTGAGCCCTTTCTGTGGGCACCCAGACCATCACCCCAGAATGAAGTTCACCAGACAGAACTCAAAGAATCTGCCTTCAGAATCTTCCTACAATGATAGATGAATTTGCCGTCCTCCTTTCAACTGCGTTGGTGTCCTTGGGAGGCTGAAGGATTGAAAGTTGTCAATGAACAAAGAGAAATACATTACTGCTTAAATTGCTGCGCTGGCACTTTGCAATAAATAAGTGGCTTTTGGTTGAAGGATAGGGGGTAATATAGAAGCGACTTGTGGAAACTAGCAGAGCAAACCAATAGCAGCTTAGAGTCTCCATTCCTTAATTGAAAAACAGGAGTGCCGAGTCACCTCACTACCCACAAGAAACAGTTTTTGGTGTTTTACCTATAGACATCAAATAGTGTCCGTTCTATGAATAGTAACCGTAGAGCAGAAATATCAAACTGCATTGAAATCAGTGTACAATATGTGATAATAGAAAAAACTAAGATTTTAGCCCTAACTACAACAAAAATAATATTTCTCTGCTCATGTTTTTTGATGCAAATATTCTGAGCTTAACAGCTGTTATTACCATGTCTTAGAAATAATAATTGGAAATACTGGACAGATATATCTACAGTGGCTTGCTAAAGCATTGACTGCCATCCAACGATCTCCCATTGTGCATAATTATACATGGCTATGCACAGTGATCTCAATTGAAATTTCAAAGCTTAAAGTTTATTCTGTTGTATGGGAAAGCACTGAACCAAAAACTAAAAGCAAAAAAAATGTTAAATAAGACAAAAAAATGTTTTTTGAAGAAATATCTACAATTTGCACTTCTAAAATCTACATTACCCTGTAGGGGATATCTAAGGAATACAAATTTATATAAAACATGATTTACATATTGAAATTCGTAATCTATTTAACAAGCAAGCAACAAACTAAAATAACATGTACACCTGGGCCTTTGTACATATGAGGGCCCATTGCTAAATTACATGCTCCTTCCATCAATAGTGGCACATGTTGCAGGGTTTAGTACATATGTCGTAACAGAAATGACTCCTTAGAGCCAATTATATTACCTAAAATATAGAACTGTTGCCATTGTCACATGTAGAGCAATGGAGAAAGATGGATTAGAGACAGTGGGGCACATTTACTTACCCGGTTCTGCCGCATTCCCCAATCCGGACGGTCCGACGAAGATGAAGTCCAGCGCGATTCACCAACATCATGCGCATGAGATCTTGCATCTGTCTGTCGGTCACATGCAGGATATCGGGCACACGATCTTAGTGAATTGCGGCAGAGTGTATTATCGTCGGACAATGCACTTTCAGGGAACTTCATTGGACAGGTAAATAAATGTGTGCCAATGAGTTAATAGCTAACATTATTCATCAGAGACTAAAAAGGTTTTTATACTCTAACGTATAGCACACAAATTCCCAATCACTTCTTTGGAGTTAGTTTATGACACATTCTTTCGAGTTGGGGTTCAGCGAAATTCTAAATCTCACCCCCACTGGTAACACCTGAGATTGGTGCTGGCAGTGATACCCTTTAAATGCTGGCGTCAAAGTGTCAGCGTCAAATGATGGGTCGCACGTTTCACCGGCTATCAGGGTTCGGGGTCTGGGGACCCTCTGGATCACAACGGGAGATGGTACTAGCCAACACCTGGGACCAGAGTCTAAGTGGCACCTGGTCTTCACCAGAGCCCACCGCAAAGTGGGGTGGTCTTGCTGCGGTGGGGTGCCACCAGGTCGTTCTACGGGTGCGACCAGCCTGCGGTGGCAGCTGAGGTCGTAGAACAGAAATGGAGTCCAGGAACGAGGTTAAGAAAAGGCTCAGAGTCAGGATAGGTGGCACGGATTCAGAGGTCAGGTCCAAGGTCACAACAGGAATTCAGGCAGAACAAAACAGGGAACAAGGCAGGGACAAGGAATCTTTCTTAATGGCAAAAGAGCTCAACGATAGGGCAGAGAATCCTGGGAACAGCCTGCCTCTTAAGGAAACCAGGGAGTACCAGCGCCAATCAGAGATGCGCTAGCCCTTTAAATCCTAGAGTGCCAGCGTGCACACGCCCTAGGGAGTGTGGATGCGCAGACCAGGCCGGATGGGAGCAGGCGCGTGGAAAGGTGAGTTTACTGCTGAGAGCTAGGGGGCAGTGCCATGGAGAGGTGGCACCATATAAATGCCGGTGTCACAGGTGCCCAGTGTCACCGGCATTTATATGGTGCCATGCTGCCTGCAGACACACTTATATGATCAACAACAGTTGGGGAAGTGAGCCCGAAGGATGAAAACAAACTTCTAGCACCTGAGTGAAATTGGACCCCCACCTTGTTCAATTTTATTAAAGTTGGTGTCAAACAATTGTGCTACGTTTGTCCTGGTTTGTGCAGCAGAAATTTTTCTTTGTTTCGGTATCATTTTTAAGATATTAATAAAAGTCATCCGAGGTCAACCAGCCCCCCCACATCACCCAAATCAAACAAAACTGGTGTTAAACAATTGTGCTACATTTGTGCTGATTTGTGCTGCTCAAATTTTTGTTTGTCTTGCTTTTGTTTTTAAGATATTAACAAAATTGTAAAGGTCAGCCAGCTCCCCCCTCCCCCCCCCGTTTGTGCAGCAAAAATTAAAATTTGTGCTGCTATCATTTTTAAGGTATGTAAAGTGTTTAGATAAGTTACAGTGTTTAAGATGAACTGCTAAAAAAACAGACCTAGTGACACTTCTCTGGTTTGATCACCAGGAGGTGCTAGCAAACACATTGCACGTTGGAAGGAAAAAATTCAGCTGACCTCTGGAAAAAAATGATCAATACATTAAAAATGCTGGCAGCACAAATGGAAATTTTTCTTTGATTCACTTAATGGGAGGGGGGGGGGCTGGCTGACATTTTGACCTTTACAATTTTGTTAATATCTTAAAAAAACCCAGCACAAACAAAAACTTGAGCAGCACAAACCAGCACAAATGACTGATTGGCACCAGTTTTATTGATTTGGGTAATGGGGGGGGGGGGGGGCTGGTTGACCTCTGATGACCTTTCAAAACTTTTATTAATATCTTATAAATGATAGCAGCACAAACAAAAAATTTTTGGTGCACAAATCAGCACAAACATAGCACAAATGTTTGACACCAGTTTTGTTTGATTTGAACAAGGTGGGAGGGCCAACTTCACTCAGGTACCTTTGGCTGAACTCTGGGGACCTGTGGTTCGGGTCTGCTCATCACTAATTGCAGGTTGTCAAGATGCAGAACCTTCCAGCTATTTATTTTGAACCTGCCTAAAAAGTTGTGACTTTCTGTATTCCAGAAAAAAAAATTGAATAAGTGATTGATACAACTTTTATGGTGTGGGTGCATTTTGGTACATATCACATTGACACCAAAATTAACATGTTTTGTCATAGCCAAAACAGTAATAAGATGAGTGGGAAGTGTATGAAATGCCTCGGACATCTTGCAGTGTGGCTCTATGCCCGATCATGGTAGCTGTGGATTTCATACGGTCTAAATTAAATATGTATTTTTAAAAATGTAATTAATTTCAGACTGATAAACTGAAAGGAGTAAAGGAGTATTCTCAGCTTTAATATTTATGACATTGCCACAGGGATCCACAACTATTTTTAGAATGTGGTCTGGTTCCATAGACCTTAGTAGTATGCAGTGCAAAGTCTCTGAACAAGAGACTGAGACTGAACTAAGGGTCGTTAGTGGACCCTTGTTCTTGTGGTGTGGGTCTCTAAGGTGGGTCCCGCATCTATCCTGTATTTATGATATATGCTGTGGATACATCAAAAATGTTAAACATCAGTATATATCTCTTAGCTTTAACACAGGCTTATGATACAAATTTCCCTATAAGTTTCTAAACCCGGCACTGTATCCAAATCCCTTGCCAAAACAGAGCATCTGGTTGGCATGACCCTGCTGAAATACCATGCTAGTGCCCACTAGCTATGTCTCTGAAGCTAATATAAAGGCAGTCCCCGGGTTACTTACAGGATAGGTTCTGTAGGTTTGTTCTTGAACTAGTATGTAAGTCAGAACCATATACTTTATAATTGTAACCCCAGACAATTTTTTTTGGTCTCTGTGACAATTGGATTTTAGAAATGTTGGATTGTCATCAGAACCAGGATTAACACTAAAGCTTAATTGCAGACGCCTTTAATAACTGTTTAGCTGTTTATTTTAGTCTAGGGCTACAGTACAGTAAATTACCAACATCCAGAGGTCCGTTTGTAACTAGGGGTTTTCTGTAAGTCGGGTGTTCTTAAGTAGGGGAACGCCTGTATTTAAAGAGAATATGTCACCACTAATTGCTGTTATTTAGGCCTATGCTCACCCATGTCACCAATACCTTTATTGTTATTGTCCAGCTGTGCCTTCCATGCAAAAACTTTAATGTAGAAATATGAAATGATATTGGGGCATCTTGTTGGACCCAAGAGTTACATGGCTGAAGTGGGAAGGATGAAAGAAATTCTCGAGCAGTAGAAGTGTAGCATCGGCATTGTTATTGGTGTGAAGGCAAAGGGCTGAGGTGCTCTTCTAAAATCAACCCAAGGAGCACTTCAGCATAATTAGCATATGTCTAAAATTAACTTTTGGCATAGAAAGTGCAGCTGGAAAATAGAAACAAATGTATGGGTGGGATGTGTAGGGCTGTCTACAAAACATAGAAGGTAGTTGGTCTAGGTAAATTGTGGTGATGGATTACGTTTAAAAGCTTCATGAGGTTATCCCAAGCAGTTCCACCGGCTACATGGCAATTATTTAAAACACTGCATCCCAGGGTGAATATATCAATTGTTCTCCTATTTACCTTTCTTTAGTCTGGAGCTTTTATGTCACCTAAACAGACAATTTTGATAAGCAAGAAGCTGCCTGTCAAACAGTCATTTTTCAGATCAAAACTCTTTCAGCCTTTAAAACTACAACAGCCATCTGCAATGGTAAACGGCCTCGAGCCATTTCACCAGCTTTGTTGTAAACAAGAGTCGACAAAGCATGGGACGGGGCAAATGACATCTTTATTTATTCAACACTGTCCACTGCGCTCTGAGATATATATCGCATGTCAAATATAAGAAAATATCATGAAAAGCTGGATACTGTATAACACAGATATGCAGCTGGGTATTATTTCCTTCTGAATAGATGACCTTCCGAATACATCACTTACAAACACGTCCTAAAGTAGAAAAACATAAACCACTGCCATCATTGAAGATGGTTGGACTATAATAGGTGCAAATCAATTCCAAAGGGAGAAGGTCAAAGAAGTTTACAACAGATTCACAAAAGAAAAGGCTTTTATTAAATGAAGATAAATACTTTAAAACCCAAAGACATTAAACGTCTTTCATCCTAACTCAACAAAGGAAAACCGCAAACAATCGTCGTGTTAAAGTGAATTGTACGGAATAATACAAATGAATCTCCCCTTTGTTTGCTATTTTCAGGTAGCTTGACTTCTTTGGATTCACAAGGTCACTTTTAGCAACTGTTGTTGATTTTTAACCAATGTCAAGAGTAGAATATTATTATTCAAATTAAAATGATATTGATGTTTTGTTAAACTCCACTTAAAACTAATTATAACAATAGTATGCGAACAGAAATATGCAAATACGTTTTCCAGGATGGGATAAGATAAACATTGTGTAATACAGGGCCTGGGTACAGACACATGCACACACAGTGAGTCCCGATGCTTAAAGGGGTTGTGCACTTTCAGCAAATAATTGATATGGTTTGTGTAAGGAAAAGTTATACAATTTTCCAATTTACTTTCTGTATCAATTTCTCACAGTTCTCTGTACCTCTGCTTGCTGTCCTGCTATAGAAAGCTGCTCTATTTACTTCCACTGGATAGAAATCTGTCCATGGTCATGTGATGTCACACAGGTGCATGGCTCATTAGTGTCACAGACAGTATATGTAAAATATAACAAGCTGTGCACCTGTGTGACCATGGACAGATTTCTATCCACTGGAAGTAAACATAAAAGCTTCCTATAGAAGGAAAGCAAGCAGAGATCTAAAAAAACATGAGGAATTGATACAGAAAGTATATTGAAAAATATATAACTTTTCCTTACACAAACCATATCAATTATTTGCTGAAAGTGGTCAACCCCTTTGGTCCCCAACCACCCCTTCCTATTGCCCTGCCCCACCAGGTAGAGGGTAGATAACTAGAATATAATCCCTTCTATCAGTGCACACACAGAACAGAACAAACAAAAATACAATAAGACAATTTAGATTATATTGTCACGGGTATGCCTGAGATCCACGTATCGGATCGCAGGCACACCTGTGCCCCACCCCTAACTTACTCACCTCTCCGCGTTCCTGCTCCCGACCCAGTTGGCCAGCACGCGCAGCCCACTCCCTAGGGCGCGGGTTCTTGCACTTGCAGAATCCGAGATTCTTGAAAAGCCGGCTCCGGATCGGCCGCCGGATCTTAGTGCCACTGGCCTATGAGAAAGCTTCCTGTTTGCCATTCCAGTATTCTGACCTGCTGAAGTGAACCCGGACCTGACCTTGACTTTGATCCTTTGCTGCCAGCCCTGACCTCCTGCTCCGTCCCCGACCTTGCATCCTTGCCGCCTGTATTGACCATCGTCCTGTCCCTGACCACGAGATTGCCCGCTGATTCTGTACTGCGCCCTTGGCTGCCACTGCGGACAAGTCGCGCCTGTGGAACAACCTGGTGGCACCACACTGTAGCAAGATCATCCTGCTTTGCTGTGGGCTCTGGTGAAGACTGGGAGCCACTTAGATTCCGGTCCCAGATGTTGGCTTGTATCATCGTCCACAGTGGTCCAGGGGGTTCACTACCCCAGAAGCCTGACAGATATGTTTACATCTCTTCAGTACAGTGTATGGAACAGTGTCGGGCTGTGATGGCAAACCTTTTAGAGAGCAAGTGCCAAAACTACAAACAAACCCCACATATTTTCACAAAGTTCCAATATAGCAATTTAAACAGTACCTGTCATAGGTATTAAGGTCACCTCTGTCACAGGTCATGAGGACACTATTACAATAATAAGAAGGAGAAATGTGGATTATCATTGTAGCTTCCCTCCGCAGTCCTCTGAACAGGTAGAATCACAGGGCCTGGAGCAGGAGCTCCAATGTTAATTCCGCTGTGTCCACACCTCCTCACTATTCCTGCCTTGAGAAGGCCTCAAGTCCTGTCTGGTGTACTCTGGGGCTGGGTGATGGCCTGGCTGCCCACAGAGATGGTTCTGAATGTCACTTCTGGAAACCGTGCCATACGTTCTCCACCACTGGTGTAAGACATACTTTGGACCCCCTATGATATCACTTCCTAGTTCCCCCACAAATTTCCCTAACTCATGGCCTTTTATAGGGCACATTCACGGTGTGGTGCATAGTGCGGGCGGTCACTTCCTATGGAAATTGATAGGATGAGTGGTACTCACCTGCTGATGTGAGATGGGCCGCAGGCAATGGCCCCTGGCCCGTAGAATGCACGTTTGTGTTTGTGAAGCCTTAAGCTGGTTGTTGTGGGTGCCTGCTACAAGACATCTTGTAATCAGTTCACTATATAAAACTTATAGCATAAATGAATAGTTCTTAGTAGATAACCTCTGTATAGAGATGTGATGTTCAGGCTTCTATTCCGATGCCTGCTATTTATGTATGTTCTACAACGCTGACGTCTACAAGTGACCCAAAAAGGCATTAACTTTTCAACTTCAAAGTTCATTTTTCAGTCAGCACACGACGGGCATTTAGTGCATTTATTGCTTATTGCTCAACTCATTTTTTATCATTTGAAGGAATGAATTTACATTTGGCAGCTCTGTCAGCAGCAGCAGCATCATTTAGCCGAATTTGGCACTTTCATCCAGCTCCACTGAAGGAAAATAGATGACAGCATATCCATTCCCTCACCTTTTTACAGAAAATATTACAGATACCGTCGCTTTCAGCTATAAATAAAGCATTACTTTAAATCTTTCAGAAATTAATTGAAAATGATTTAGCAAAAAAGGAATTTTCTTCTCTCTCTTAAACAGTGTATCATGTGTGAATTACCAAGATAATGGGATATAAGATAGGAAAGAGTAAAAATTACCAAAGAGAAGATTATGAGGAGGTGAACTTACTTAAAGGACATCTACGGTCAGATTTATGGATGGTAGATGTCCCTAAGTTACTTGCTGATTACATCTAGCAGGGGATGTCATCGCTTTTCTTGTATCCAGGGGTACATGATCCATTCATATGCAGGGGCAGATTCACTTATAATGTAATCCAGGCAATTGTTTGGTGCCTGGAGATCGGGGAGGGTGGGGGGGAGGGAGAGGGGTGCTTGTATAAAGGTGTTAAAAGTCAATTGGTTAGCGATCAGCAACAGGATGCCCCTTTTTCCTTCACATGTGCTTTAAACTGTATTGACATCTACAGGATGCCAATTCGAGCTATGACAATGCAGGTATTCCACGCTATGCTTTTCAGAGCAGAGCTGTACACTTAGGGGTCGTCGAGATATAACTTTACTCTGGACTCCAGAAATGCGAAAGCTGCTACTGATACATAGGGGCTCATTTACTAAGGGTATGAACTCCGCACTTTCATCTGGGTTTTCCGAATATTTCCATTTTGCGCGGAATTGCCCCTGGATTTTGGGGTACGCGATCGGATTTTGGGCGGAAAAAATAAACTACAGAATTTAAAAAAAGATTTGTGTGGCAAGATGAAGCACTCATATGCACCAGGAAGAAGCAAGTGAACTCCGGCGGACCTCGGCGCAGCAGCGACACAAGTAGGAACTCGGACGCACAATATTAGTGAATCGTGCCGGACCCGAATCCTCGTCAGACAACGCACCGTGGTAAGTAAATCTGACCCATTGTGTCAGGATACAATTTGATTTTAACAGCAGGT
Source organism: Engystomops pustulosus (assembly GCF_040894005.1). Classification (NCBI taxonomy): domain Eukaryota; kingdom Metazoa; phylum Chordata; class Amphibia; order Anura; family Leptodactylidae; genus Engystomops; species Engystomops pustulosus. Next base: position 56,230,800 of record NC_092417.1, on the reverse strand, counting down.
AGATGTTGTCAGTGTGATGTATCCTTAGAACCTGGACCCAAGGGCAGCCTATGTTCTTATACAAATACCAAAGCCTGAGTATAGGTTTTCACTCTGTAACAAGACACATAGGAAAATTTGTAAGGGCAGCAGGACTGTAACTAAAAGAAAATAACTTAATGGCACCATGCATCCACTTATTAAAATTGTATAAGGCTTTATAAAGATATTAAAGACTTTAAGAAAATCTAGGCTGTTACAATGAGCAGAACATGTCTCACCCTGCTCCTTCCCTCCACCTTCTGTCTGTCTAGCAGCAGCAGGAAGTGCTGGGAGATCTGCTGCTACACATTGTAACAGCCTGTGGAACTACAACACTGAGAGGCTCTGGAAACAAAAATCATTAGCATAATTATATAAGTTGATTTTAGAAGGAGGAAGGTCATGGATAACAAATTTAAAAAGATTGCCATAATCACGGTGCCTGGATCTATGAGTAAGTGTCCCTGGTTTGTCATGCTTAATTTTGATGGCTTTGATTTCCTTTCCACCCGGAGCGCTGCAGTGGTCTCTCCTTAATCGTCCACAATATACACTGAAGCACAGTCCCCCGCATGCCTCCTGTTGCGCAGTCATCTTCAGTGTATATTGTGAACTCCCACTAGTCTATTTGCATATTTTAAAACTGTTTCTTTATGACAAATGTGGCCCTGAATTCACTAAGGATGTATACTGCCAGGACTGACTTGGGGAATTTTCTACTGGATCTGCTTTGGTAAGTAGTTTCTATATGGTAGATTTCCCTTAAAGTTGGTGACAAGTCCCCTTTAAGATAAATTACATACTGCTATCAACTCCAAAATGGCAAATTATTATCCAAAAAATAGAAAATTACTGTACGTGGCAAATATCTATAAAAACTATAGACGTTAAAGGGCCACCATTACATTTCTGTGTGTGGATTGCTCCAGACACATTGTTATAGTTTGGAACATTCCCCAAGTGTTCTCTTATAATCAGTTTAACCCAGACCTCAATTTATCCATTGACTTTTCAATTTTCAAGTACTGTGAAGAGGGAAATAAACGATAAGCGTGTGTTTTCTTTGTTGCTTGTTAATTAAATCTGTATCTTACATCAAAATAAACATTTCCACTGCCGATATGTAACCTTTCATATTTTTCTCTAAAATGTAGTTTACATAATGAGGAACTGGATGTATGGAATCATTTGGATCCTGCTGAAAGCTTGACATTCTGTTGTTGCTATAGTAACTTAAACACTCTCTCCATATTGTGTATCTAACAATGATGGTGGTGTAAGTTCTTTGTTGATAAACTGAGTCTAAGGATGGGAAGGAAATTAGAAAGCCATAAATCCAGTGACAGAAAAGAACATGGTTAGCTTTGTTGCAAGATTTCCTCTTACAGGGAAGTTGAGATAAACTTACCTCGAGCTTGACCCACAACTAACTTGACAAGTCTGAACAGGCTGATACTACTATAAATGGATGATTACAGGGGGCCTGAAATTGTTTCCTTCATCCATTAGCCCATTGTCCTGTTAGCATGTAACCTTTTGTAACCTTGGAGGAGGAATGTTGGAGAGAGGTTTATTGGGGCTCTTGAATGCAGGGAGCAGAGCTAATATGGGGTATTTACAGGAGTTGTAGGAAGGGCGTGCCAACTTTGGTGGCTCTCCCTCATCAATCCAGGGAGCCAGCTTGGTGGGGATGAAGGTGGCAGGGCCAGGTGTGTGGCAGTCTTGGTGCCTGAACAGGGCCATGCCAGGAGGGATGCCAGGGGAGCAGCATCCTTCAAGGAGTGCGGGTAGAGGAGCTGGGGCAAATGGTGGCATGCCCTTGGTGTCAGTGTCCAACTGGGTTTGCCTTACAGCTGGGTCTTCTGCTACACTGACAGCAAATACACCCTTGACACAGCTAGCAATGTGGGTGGTAGCGTAGCGGTGTTGTCAGTTGGGCTGTCAGAAGGTTACATGGGGTGGCAGTGTCAGGGGCCTGTTGGGGCCTGGGTGGTCGTCGAAGCATGGGCTTCTGTGTTGAGTTCAAGCATGGTGGGGGTTCAGGTGAGTGGGGAATCCTTGGTGGGGTTTTTGAGGCTGGGGCTCAAGAAAGGGGTGTGCTGGAAGTGTGTGATGAAAGTATTTGTACATAGGGTTTCTCATGCACATACAGGCATGAGTGTTCCAGGTGCAGGGTAAGCACTCACTTGACGCAGGTGAAGTTCAACACCATGATGCTGTAGCTCAAGATTTACATAAATAGGCAGAAGGCTCCCTTCTTGCGGCATGGGTTTCATGAGGATTTCAAGATTCATTTTTGTCAGGTGGTTGGTTGCATGTTTTATGTTGTGCCCTTTCCTTAACCTTCCCTTGCTGGGGCATCAGGTGTCACCATTGGGGGTGGTGCCTAGAAAGGAGATGGGGAAATATAGGCTTATTCATCAGTTGTCGTATCCCCTTGGGGGATCAGTTAATTATGACATTGATGCCTCATTCACTGCTGTGTCTTACACATCGTTTGATGAGACAGTTCCAGTGAGGGATGTGGGGCTCTAAAGGCAAAGGCCAGTTCATCCTTTGAGTGCCGTTTTTATGTTGATGGTTGAAGGGGTGACATTGGAGGACCTGGGTTGGTTGGTGACGGTTTGTTATAGTCACATCTGCTTGCCAGGAGGTTTGAGGCTAGTGGGTATGGGAGGAATGACTTGCATGCTGCGCATGTTTTTTGAGGGTTGGTAATCTTATATCCCGGACTAAAATGATCGGTTGATTGGGAAGGTTGTTTTTACTCAGTCCGTTGTCAAGTATTTAAGAAGTGTATGCGCCACATATGTGTTACATGTAACTCAATTGTGTCGCGGCTGTACTACACCCGACACAACACAAATTTCCGCACTAATAGGGTGTTCCGGTGCACAGTCGGATAGTTCATCACATTTATCATGCACAGTCTGATCGAAATGTGTTGCACACCCTATGTTGAAGTGCACCAAAAAAGTTAGTGCACTTTGTCAGAGCAGTGCAGGGGACAAGAGATTCATGAAGAACGTGAGCCACAATTCCTGAATCTGGCGCATCCAGTTTACTACACACGTTAGAAGAAGACATCAGTTAATCAGTGAGTACACTAATGCTGAAACTCTAATCCTGCTGACAGGCCAGGTCTCTGAACACAAATGTAAAGGGAAAAAAGGGGCTCATATAGGGGGCACTAATCAAGTAATATGGTAGAGTGTCAGCACCAGCAGAAACTGATTCTACTCCATCCAACTTACAAGCTATATTTATTGAGTAATTAAAAATTGTACATATTCCATATTCCTTCAACAAAGCAAAGCAAAACATTTTCCTTGATGTATCGGCTGCAGCGGCGGGGCTATCATACATCAAAGGAAATATTTTACAAAACTGCCTTTGGGCAGTCAAGATTAACCCATATCCGGACAATTGAAAAAATAATAAAGTAAAACATCACTTTTATTAGGGATTCTTAAAAAAGATTGCACTATATTACAAGCTGTTGTGGCACAAACCACTAGATGCACAGGACAAACAGTGGATTAAAAGCACAGTGTGAACTGAGTCATAGGCAGTTTGCAGGTGGTCAGTGGTATGAAACGTGAGATAGTGGGCACAATACGGGGTCCATATCCACCTATAATAATTGCTATAAGTCCACTATTGGCCAGATAAAGAGGACTGTCCTAAGCAGTATTGTCTGCTACAGTAATGTATCTTATTGTATGGATTAGAACCCTAAAATGACCACCTAGACCATGAATAACAGTGTTGCCTGTACTGCCCCAGCAGGGGCCGCTGTAGTAGCAGGCTGTATTGTTATAAATACTGTATGGAGATCCTAGTCCTATCGTTAGAGATATAGTGGACTGAACGGTCTAGGTGTGATCTAGGTCTGACACTATCTATCCCTATTGCAACTGATGGTATTATAATTATTGCCACTGTCTGCCTAAGATTCTACCACACTGCTGATTAAAATTTTCCAAACATTAGCCCCCCGACATGTTTCACCAGTAGAACTGGCTTCATCAGGGGTTTGGGCTAAATGCCCTGATGAAGCCAGTTCTACTGGTGAAACATGTCGGGGGGCTAATGTTTGGAAAATTTTAATCAGCAGTGTGGTAGAATCTTAGGCAGACAGTGGCAATAATTATAATACCATCAGTTGCAATAGGGATAGATAGTGTCAGACCTAGATCACACCTAGACCGTTCAGTCCACTATATCTCTAACGATAGGACTAGGATCTCCATACAGTATTTATAACAATACAGCCTGCTACTACAGCGGCCCCTGCTGGGGCAGTACAGGCAACACTGTTATTCATGGTCTAGGTGGTCATTTTAGGGTTCTAATCCATACAATAAGATACATTACTGTAGCAGACAATACTGCTTAGGACAGTCCTCTTTATCTGGCCAATAGTGGACTTATAGCAATTATTATAGGTGGATATGGACCCCGTATTGTGCCCACTATCTCACGTTTCATACCACTGACCACCTGCAAACTGCCTATGACTCAGTTCACACTGTGCTTTTAATCCACTGTTTGTCCTGTGCATCTAGTGGTTTGTGCCACAACAGCTTGTAATATAGTGCAATCTTTTTTAAGAATCCCTAATAAAAGTGATGTTTTACTTTATTATTTTTTCAATTGTCCGGATATGGGTTAATCTTGAATGCCCAAAGGCAGTTTTGTAAAATATTTCCTCTGAGTCTAATCCCTGCCGTGACAATAAGGTCCATTGTTTGTTGTATATCATACATCAACGCACATGGGCCGTCTTTTGATAAATATCCCCCATCATGTACATCCCCCAACCAGCAAAAAAAAAAAAAAATTTATAGCCTACCAATGTGGAAACCTAAAATCCTGGCAGCTGCAGGGCACTCCTTGTCTTCTGCACCTGGCTATGCGCCCATATAAAGGTAACGGCACCATGGGGAAGGGGTGACTCTGTACTCCAGAGAAATTGCATAACAAATTTTAAGTTGTTTTTTTTTTTATCTTTTGGCGATATCTAAATTATAGGGCTAAAAGAAAGTATTATTGAAAAAAATTTCACCTCCATTTTGATTTAATTTCTATGAAGATCTTAAGGGGTTAACAATGTTCCTTGCAGCGCTGGGGTCCTGGGTTCAAGTCCCATCCAGGTCAACATCTGCAAAGAGTTTGAATGTTCTCTCGTGTTTGCGTGGGTTTCCTTCAGGTCCTCCAGTTTCCTCCCACACTCCAAAACATACTGGTAGGTTGATTAGATTGTGAACCCCATGGGGACAGGGACCAATTTGGCAAAGCTCTGGGCAGCGCTACGTAATCTGTGTGCATTATATAAAGGAATTATTATATATTTAAAATTTCATTAAAAATAGTAATTATAAATAGTAACAGTAAATTCTGAAATCTCCTTGAAAATACAGAAAACCGATGTTCAATTGGTAAGCCATGTGACTTAAAAATAAATTATTCAGACATTCAAAAAATTATGAAAATGTAAAGCAGACATATTCGAAATGTTATTCAACATCTAATTTTGGTGGTAAAACTTTAATTTTTCAAAAAATTAATCAGTGTTTTTTTTTAAATAAATAAATGCAAAACGTGGCCAAAATTTACAATGTTATTGTTTGCATGATGAAAAATTATTCAATTTTCCAATATACTCTTTGTATCAGTTTCTCATGGTTTTAAGTATCTCTGCTTGCTGCCCTTCCAGTGGACAGAAATCTGAGCATGGCTGCACAGGTGCACGGCTCTTTATATCAAAGGGAGAGTAATCAGAGCTGTGTGATATAACGAGCCGTGCACCTGTGTGACCATGGTCAGATTTGTGTCCACTGGAAATAAACAATGAAGCTTTCAAAAGAAAGACAGCAAGCAGAGAACTAAAATAGTGAGGAATTGATACCGAAAGTATATTGGGAAATTGTATAACTTTTCATTATTTACTTAAAGAATAACATTTATTTGCTGAAATGTGAACACCCCTTTAAGCTATAAACTTGCTATGTCCTGAAGTGGTTAAATTACAGAGTTTTATACCAGGAGGTCTTAAAGAAAGTCTAGAAAACATATTTGAATCATTCTTACATCTAATGATGTATCCCCTTATTTATAATTATAATTATTCACCCCTTTTAGAAATAAGATTGTAAATCAAATATTCTGCCATTGTTTTTCTGCATAATCCACCATTTTCCCCCCTCTGTTATCATTGCTATATCCAATGTTTTATTTCTAGTTTTACCAGGAGTAATATTATAACGAATATCCAGTGTTTTTATTAATTTTTTTAAAACACTTTTTCTTCTACCTGTACTTTATGTAATTTTTGCATAATATAATCTTTTAACTAGCTATTTTATTATCTATACGTGATGTGCTATTATAAAAATGTTAATTCTTCTATTGACACATTAATTGAGTACTAAAATATGTATGTTTGGTTCGCTCACCCAATCACCTTGCATTTGCCTCTCAGTCCATGTGGTGGTGCACGTCCTTATGTCCTCTACACCATAGGCGTCGAAACACATCAATTCGTTGTCTTCCATTATATGTACCCCACACCTTTGTGAAATAAAGACGAGCCTCTGATTGGACAGCATTGTTGTGGATAGCCTGAGTGCCGCCTGTTTTTCATTTTTGCTATTGAGTACTGGGTTCAGAGATTAACTATTGTGCAGCGCTGTTACAACATGCTGAGTCTATACCTCGCAGGTGCACTGGCCCAAAGTATTGTACCGGCCACTCGTGGTCTCCTATGTGCATGCCATGGCGTTCGTGCTGGCAAGTGCACTTTATTTCCCCTTAGTGCCCTCCATCTCTCCTCCCCAGCAGCTACCCCTGTTTTTGTTCCCCCCAAAGTAAAATAAAAAACACTCACCTTTCCACTTTCCCCTGCAGCAGTTCCTCTTTTCTCTACATCTGCTGTGTGTAGCAGTGAAGTTGTCTGGCAGAGATCATCATACAAAAAATTGTCCATTCGGACATCTATACCCATTTGCCACTAAAACTTAACTTTTATTTATTATGATTAGAAGGCGGGCCAACCAAAATTAAAAAATGTTTAAAATTTCTCAAACAGTTTGAAAAGGTTATTATGGCAAGCAATATACTCGGGGGCATATAATTCTGCAACTATGTCCCACAGTAGTGTTTGTTTAGGTTTTGTTGATGATCGTGCTAATAAGTAGTGGTTAACACACGTAATAGTTGAGGTAACCACAGACTTGAATTACTGCTCTAGAAGTCAGGGGACCCCGTCTCGTATCACCTCAACACCCTTAATATTCGCACTGCACATAGTCATCTTGAGCGCACATATTCTCTAGCTTAAAGACTCAGCGTTCTAAGGGGAGGAGGGGGATAGGGGAAGGGAGGATTCCTTTGCGTTTTCCCTACTATCTGAGCATTCAATAAGAACACACAATCACACAACTAGTTTCCTCATTATTCTGCCATATTCAAACTGTTGACTCTAAAAACATTCACACAGTAGCCCCCCTACCCTACCCTGTGTAGTGCCCTGAAAGAGAAGAACATTGAACTTTGTACATTTGTGGACATTGTCATATCTCCCCTATGCCCCCTTGCATTAATCTATTCTGTTTAATATTACTGTATTTGTATAGACTAGTTAAAAAGGTTAATGAACAATAAGAGACATTTCCAACTCTGTCTCTCTATCTCTCAGAGAAGCCAGTAATTTTCTACAGATTGTTTTGTAGAAGAAAAAACAGACTCACTTACCAGACCAGAAGACATCTTGACCTTTAGAATGACAGGTGCTGTCTGGAAGTTGTTTACTATTATAGATATTATGGGGACTCAATGTAAGTCTATGGGAAATGCTTTGTCATTTATTTTGTGCTAGAATGTAAAACACTGCTCCCCTGGTGTCTTGCAGTTAGGGAACAGAGATTGGAGGTGAAGACTACCAGTCTACCTGAAAAACCAGAAGAAGAAGCTGATTAAATTCTATAACAGTCAGCAAACCCATTTAACTGGTTGCACATCACACTAACATGCATCAGTTAACATGCACCAGGGATCAGTTAAAACTAAGCTGTTACATTATTACTTTGCATGTAGAACCAGTGATGTCATTTTTAAAAAGACAACCTTTTTCTCAAAGGAGATTTCAGAAGATAAATATGTACTTCACTGAAGGGCGTCCGAGTGGGACAAAAGTATTATGTCATTGGTATAAACTGAAATAGATTGCCTCTGTCCTCATTTGGCATCCGCACATTCAGAGCAGCGTTACTTGCCGTATTCTATTTTTATAAATATAGTTGACATCTTTATTCCTCAACTCACTACGGAATATAAATGCATAATGTAGAGGCTGAAAATACAAAGGACACATTTGTCTTTCATAGCATGGTCAGTTGTGGATTGATTGCAGATCAATTATTAATCACATGTGGCCTTTAGCAATATTGAAGATAGTCATCATCCTTGTGCAAGATTTGGCAGAGTAATTGAGACTGAATTAAAGACAACTAAAAATATTAGGTACGGAATCCTGGAAAATATTGATAATGTTGGCTGAAGACACCACCAACAACACAACTGCAACTAACAACATAACACTGCAAACGAACATCCATTTCACAAAGAAAAAGAAAATAAGAGGGACGAAAGGGTTGGCAGAATGAAAAAATCAACATCTCCTCTTTGTTGTCGCCATGGTATGAGGTTTTGGAGCATGCATAAGTCTTTCTCACGTATTATTGCAATACATGCATGGACTAGAATGCCATATATTGTAGGTTACTAGAGCAGGACAAAAATATCAATACAGTTATGAACTTTATATTCTTTATGATCCAGTAATACTTCTGAGTAAGAGGGAAATAGTCCGGGATCAAATTCTTTTCTAATTTCAGTGTATATATGTTCAGTAATAGTAGCTTGGAATGGCATAACAATACATCAGTCGTGTGCCTTCACCCCCATCACACACATTAAACTTGAAAATACACATATATGTTACACCGAAATATACTAACAGCACCACACTCCCATCCCGTCATTAATAAGATAAGCAGAAGCAGCCTCCACTCAATAAAATGCTCAGCAGCAGCCTCCACTTAAAGGATAAGGTAGATCCGGTGGCGGGTTTCTTTATTTACTTGCAGCTTGATGTTTTTTTTTTTTTAAAACCTTTAGTGGCCCAGATTTAGATCAAAAGTTTATGTAAATTTCCTTTGAAAGCTACTGGAGCATGGAATAGCCTCACCATGGAGCAGTGGCTGTTTCTACTCCACGCCCGGTAACCTCCAAAGAAATTTTACATATTTGTAAGATACATTTTTGATATAAAAATGAGCCATTAAAAGTTTTTTTTTCTTAAAAACATCAAGTTGCAAGTAAATAAAGGAACCTGCCTCCAGATCTACCTTATTAGGTAGATCCGTGATGGTAGGTTTCCCTTAATGAAATGTCCAACAGCAGCTTCCACTCAATTAAATGTCCATTAGCATCCTCCATTTAATAAAATTTCCATTAGCAGTTGCATACATGACACTGTAGCATAATACAAAACTGAGTATTTATCTCCTATGTTCAATCTTCCTCTTTTCCCCATAGCTTCCCTTGCAGTACCACGGGCAGAGACAAGTCTGTGTGGTCTGTCTGCGCACACTGCATGATGTCACACTGCGTGCTCGGGTAGAGTGCACCGACATACCTCTGCCCATGCACTCTGATAATCATTTGTGTGCATGTAATCTGTCAGGGACTCTAAGTGTGCCGACTGCCATACTACGAGCCCCTTCCATCTCCAGGCTCAGCTGAAGAGGTTACAACCACAATTGTTACAGGGCTGGCAGATAGTCTACACCCACCATGCCTCAGATAAATGAGAATAAGAGAGCTTTTTCTAGAGTCACTCTTTAGTGTAGCTCAAGAACGACTTTAAAATTGCTGATACCTCTAGAAATAAACTGTGAGTGTAGACCAAGGTGCCTTTCTATATTATGTTGATCTAAGAGTCTGTCAAATTTATACCATTATAGCAGCCATTATACTTTTTGTCTGCTAAGGGAGACTGAAACCTTCACACTGTGTGACCTTCACGTGAGATTGTGCAGTTGCCCAAAGTAACTTTTGACCCCTGGTTCTTAAAGGAAATCAACCAGTTGCATTCAGTGTCTTTAACCCAGGTATAATTACATGCTGGTGTGTGCCTACTGAAACAGGATCTGTTCTTCATTTAGCTTCTAATGGTTTATATTTCAAGAAAATTGACTTTTATGCAAATGAGCCTCAGGGACATCGAGCATCCAGTCTACCCAGCAACACTGGATGCTGGATGCAGAAAACGAGTGTGCATGTGCAGTTTTGCTGAGACCTGGCTGAAGTCACCTGCTCTCTGGCAGGGGAGAGGAGTCAGGCCGGCATATGTGCTGAATTAAGGCGTGAATTATTAGCAGACTACGGAGCCAGAAGGGGCTTCAGCGATACATACATGTGCCCCTGAGTTTCATTTGCATATTTTAAAAAGTCCTATATAAAAAATAAATCTATTAGCAGCTAAATAATGAATGTATCTCGTTTTAGAGAGCGTGTCTTAGCATGTGCTTATGCTTGGGTTAAAACCAAGTAAATTTCCTTTAAAAATCACTGGAATGTGCCTTTGTATGTATAAAACGGGAAAATAATTCCAGCTCCTTCCTTCCTTTATTTTTATATAGCGCACACACAGATTAGGCAGTGCTGCACTGAGCTTGCCCAAAGGGGCTCACAATCTTATTAACCTACCAGTATGTTTTTGCAGTGTGGGAGGAAACCAGAGGACCTGGATGAAACCGTAGTAACACAGAGAGAACATACAAACTTCTTGCAGATGTTGACCCTCAGCTCATCCATTATGTATGCTGGGACCTATGTCAATCAACAGAGATCTTAGAGAAGAAAACTACCCAGCTCGCCATATCTGATAGTAATGGGGCCTGTGAGGAGAACGGAGGAGCTTCTATAGATAATAATTTAAGACATAAATGGTTAATGGTCGTTTAATGCACCTGAAGATTCCAATCTAGCTGAGAGTCTCTAGTTGGTTGAGCTATGTCTTAGCTGTGTGTATCATCCATACATGATGCTTTAAAAAGTAAATTTTATAGTATCATAGTATCATAGTATATAAGGCTGGAAAAAGACGCAAGTCCATCAAGTCCAACCTTTAAGAATAAAATAAATGTCTTATCCCCATAACCCGTGATATTTTTGCTCTCCAGAAAGGCATTCAGGCCTCTCTTGAACATGCACATAGAGTCCGCCATAACAACCTCCTGCGGCAGAGACTTCCATAGTCTCACTGCTCTTACAGTAAAGAACCTTTGTCTATGGTGATGGTAAAATCGCCTCTCCTCTAGGCGTAGAGGATGCCCCCTTGTCCTGGTTACAGGCCTAGGTATAAAAAGATCTTTGGAGAGATCCTTTTACTGTCCGTTCAGGTATTTGTACATTGTAATGAGGTCTCCCCTCAGTCGTCTTTTTTCTAAACTGAATAATCCCAAATTTTGTAATCTGTCATTGTATTCTAATCCCCCCATTCCCCTAATAATCCTGGTTGCTCTCCTCTGCACCCGTTCCAGCTCTACTATATCCTTTTTATACACTGGTGCCCAAAACTGTACACAATATTCCATGTGTGGTCTGACCAGGGATTTGTATAAGGGCAAAACTATGTCTTTATCATGAGAATCTATTCCTCTCTTGATACATCCCATAATTTTATTTGCTTTGGCAGCAGCTGCCTGGCTCTGGTCACTAAAATTAAGTTTACCATCCACCAATACCCCCAAGTCCTTTTCAGGTCCATTTTTACTAAGTAATTGACCGTTTAGAACATAATTATACTTTTTGTTTCCATGGCCCAAGTGCATAACTTTACATTTATCTACATTAAATCTCATCAACCATTTCTCTGCCCACTCCTCAAGCTTCCACAAATCCCTCTGTAATGCTAAACTATCGACCTCAGTATTTATTACTTTACACAGCTTAGTATCATCTGCAAATATTGAAACTTGACTGTGTAAACCCACTACAAGGTCATTAACCCCTTAAGGACGCAGCCATTTTGTAGCTTAAGGCTCAGCCCGATTTTTTGGATTCTGACTTGCGTCTCTTTATACGGTTATAACTTTTGAACACTGTTACTTATCAAAGCGATTCTGAGATTGTTTTTTCCCCACATGTTGTACTTCATTTTAGTGGTAAATTCTGGCAGATAAGTTTTGCATTTATTTACAAAAAAAAAGAAAATATGATAAATTTTTGGAAAAATTTGCCATTTTCGAAATTCAGAATCATTGCGTTTTCAGGCAGATCGATTTACCACCTAAATAAGTTGCTGAATAACATTTCCCATTTGTCTACTTTACATTTTCATAATTTCTGAAATGTCTGGATAATTTATTTTGATGTCACGCGGCTTGCAAATAGAATATCGCTTTTCCGGATTTTCAGAATTGACTATTTTGGGGATAAATACAGTTTGGAATGAAATTTTACATATTTAGCATCAAAACCCCCTATATAACCAACCCATTTTCAAATCTGCACCCCTCAAACTATCAGAAACAGCTTTTACGAAGATTGTTAACCCCTTGAGATCTTCATAGTAATTGAATCAAAATGGAGGTGAAATTTAGAATGGTCATATTGTTCCCTTATACGTTCATTTAGCCCTAAAATTTACACATTTCCAAAAGATAAAAAGAGAAAACCCACCATACAATTTGTTCTGCAATTTCTCCTGAGTACAAAGACCCCCCACATGTGGCCGTTACTTGTGTTATGGGGGCACAGCGAGGTGCAGAAGGGAAGGAGGGCGCTGCAGCTGCCAGGATTTTAGTTTCCTCATTGGCCCCTTTTGTAGGCTATAAAATTCTCGCTTTTTCGTTATTGGGGCCATGTGATGCCATTTTTTTTGCGGGATGAGATGCTTTTTCCAATGTTACCATTTTGGGGTTTGTATCACCTATTGTTGAAAATTTAGGAATGTTTTTTGAGGACAGGAGTAGAAAAGCATCAATTCTGTACTGGATTTTTTACTTCTTTTTTTTTTGGTGTTCACCGTATAGACTAATAATCATGTTATCTTTATTCTATGGGTCTATACGATTACGGGGATACCAGACATGAATATATTTTCTTACGTTTTACTAAATTTGTCAAACAAAACCCTAATGTGGGGAAAAATCTATCATTTATGTATTGCCGTCTTCCAAGTGGCATAACATTGTTACTTTTTTGGCTACGGAGCTGGTTGATGGCTTGTTTTTTGCGGGACATGTTGTACTTTGCACCAGTATCATGTCGCAGTACATATGGTTTTTTGATCACATTTTATAGCATTTTTTGTGGGATTGAAAAGGTAAAAATCATAATTTTTGGAGGGTTTATAACAGTTTTTTTTTACGGCGTTTATCGTGCGGGTTCAATAATGATTTACTTTTATTCTACGGGTTGTTACGGACGCGGTGATACTATATATGTGGGGTTTGTTTTATGATTTAGACTTTTTTTTGAGTTATATGTTTCTTTATATGTTTTGGGAGTTTGGGGCATTTTTAGTGATTTATGACTTTATTTTTTTATTGAATAACTTTTTTTTTTACTTTTTCACTTTTATACCATGGGACATGAAGAAGCAATCATCTGATTGCTTCTTCATGATAATATTCTGCAATACTGATGTATTGCAGAGTATTATCAGTGTCAGCCTATACACTTGCATAGGCTGGCACTGTGCCAGTAAGATGACGTCACAGACGCCATCTTACTGGCAATTCTTGCAGGTAACTCTGGGGTCCAGATCGGACCCCAGAGTTACTATAGCAACGATCGGCGCCCCCCGAAAACGGTTCGGGGGGGCCGATCGTGGGGGAAAGATCCCCCAGATACATGTTAGATGCCGCGGTCGCGCTGACCGCGGCATTTAACGGGTTAAGCACCCGCGATCGGAGACAACTCCGATCGCGGGTGTTACACTGGGGTGCCGGCTATTAGTTACAGCCGGCACCCCGTGTTTCCCGATGCCGGTTCGGCTCAGATCTTGAGCTGAACCGGCATCAGCTCAGCGTCCGATATATCGGACGCTGAGCGCTAAGTCACTGCGCTCAGCGTCCGATATATCGGACGCTGAGCGTTAAGAGGTTAATAAAAATATTAAAAAGAAGTGGCCCCAATACTGACCCCTGTGGCACTCCACTAGTAACCTCAATTAATGACGACCCTCTGTTTTCTATCACTAAGCCAATTACTTACCCAAATACACAGATTTTCTCCTATTCCCAGCAGTCTCATTTTATATACCAACCTTTTATGTGGCACGGTGTCAAATGCCTTTGAAAAGTCCAGATATACAACATCCACAGCGTCCCCTAGATCCAGTCTTGAACTTACCTCCTCGTAGAAACCAATCAGATTAGTCTGACAGGACCGATCTCTCATAAACCCATGCTGACGCTAGGTTATAAGGTTGTGCACAGTGAGATACTCCAGGATAGCATCTCTAACAAACCCCTCAAATATTTTCCCCACCACAGCAGTTAGACTCACGGGTCTGTAGTTTCCAGGATCGCTATTTGATCCTTTTTTGTATATTGGTACCACATTTGCTATGCGCCAGTCCTGTGGAACATAACCAGTCCTCAGTGAATCTTCAAATATTAAAAATAACGGTCTGTTAATCACGGTACATAGTTTTTGCCATCTGGCCCCGGTGATTTATCTATCTTAGTGCTTGCGAGGCGGCACCGTACCTCTTCCTGGGTTAAACTGTTGACATTCCTAAAAAGAATTTACATTATTCCTCATTGTGTCTTCCACCAGGGGATTTTCCTGGGTAAAGACAGTTGAGAAGGCGACATTCAGTAGACTGGCCCTTTCCTCATCTCTTTCCACCATGACCCCCATGTTATTTCTAAGGGGACACACACTCTCTGTTTTTAGTTTCTTATCATTTATATACTTGAAAAATAATTTGGGATTATTTTTGCTCTCTCTCTGGCAATTTTTCTCTCAGTCTCTATTTTTGCAGCCTTTATCTGCTTTTTACAGGATTTATTTTTCTCTCTATAATCCTGTAATGCCTCATCGCTACCTTCACGTTTTAGCACCTTAAACGCCTTATCTTTCTCGATTATTGCTTTCATTACAAGACTAGTTGGCCACATTGGCTGTTTCTTGTTCCTCTTATGCTTTTTCCCATAATGTATGTGTTTCTCACAGGACTTTTTCAGAATATATGTGAAAAATTCCCATTTTTTGGGGGGGGCTTTTGTCTTTGAGAACATTATCCCAGTCTATGCCTTTAAGGTCTTCCCTTAGTTGCTGAAAATTTGCCCTCCTGAAGTTTAGAGTGTTGGTTGCCCCTTCCCTAACGTTCTTAGTAAACCGTAGTACAAAATCAATGATATTATGATCACTATTCCCAGGTTCCCCCCAACCTGTAGTTTTGATATCCTATCAGGTCTGTTGGTAAGGATAAGGTCCAGCAGTGCCCCCCCTCTTGTTGGCTCCAGGACTATTTGCGACAGGTAATTGTCTTTTGTTGTTGACAAGAACCTGCTACCTTTGAAGGACCTGCATGTTTCTGCCCCCCAGTCAACATCTGGGTAATTGAAGTCCCCCATGATAAGTACTTCACCATGCTTTGAAGCCGCATCCATTTCACTTATCAGCATTTCCTCTGTTGCCTCCATTATATTTGGAGCCTTATAACAAACCCCTAGTAATATTTTATTATTCTTTTTCCCTCCCCTTATCTCCACCCATAGGGACTCCACATTTGCATTTGCGTTACTGATGTCATCTCGCAAGACAGGCTTGAGGCAGGAATTCACATATAAACAAACCCCTCACCCTTTTTTATTTATACGATCCTTTCTAAAAAGACTATAACCATCTATAGCAACAGCCCAGTCATAGCTACTGTCTAGCCATGTCTCGCTGATACCCACTATATCATATTTCCGCTCCAACATCAAGAGTTCCAGTTCCTCCATTTTGTTTGTGAGGCTTCTGGCATTTGTGTACATATGGTTTTCCCTGTCCGTATTCCTTTTGTTCTTATTCCCCAATCTCATTTCAGCCCCCCTTCCTCCCCCATGGACTATGACTCTTCCCAGCTCTCTATCTACACTGTCTATTTGCCCTGCACAAGTGTAGTTGCCCTCCCCCCAGGTCTCTAGTTTAAACACTCCTCCAACCTTGTAGCCATTTTTTCCCCCAAAACAGCTGCACCCTCCCCATTGAGGTGCAGCCCATCCCTACTGTAGAGCCTGTAGCCGACAGAAAAGTCAGCCCAGTTCTCCATGAACCCAAAACCCTCCTTCCTACACCAACTTTTGAGCCACTTATTTACCTCCCTGATCTCCTGCTGCCTTTCTGGTGTGGCACGTGGTACAGGTAGTATTTCGGAGAAAACTACCTTTGAGGTCCTTGCCCTGAGCTTATGGCCTAAATCCCTGAAATCATTTTTAAGGACCTTCCACCTACCTGTTACCTTGTCATTAGTGCCAATGTGGACTATGACCGCTGGTTCCTCACCAGCCCCTCCCAGTAATCTGTCAACCCGATCCGCAACATGCCGAACCCGAGCACCCGGCAAACAACACACTGTTCGATATGCACGGTCTTTGTGACAGATTGCCCTGTGTGTTCCCCTAATAATCGAATCTCCCACTACCAGCACCTGTCTGACCTTACCTGTGCTCCCATTACCCTTCTTACCGGAGCAGACAGTCCCCTGGTTGCTAGAGGCCACGTCTTGCTGCAGCATTGCTACCCCAGAGCTGATATCCCCCTCATCCGCCAGCCTGGCAAACTTATTGGGGTGCACCAGATCAGGACTAGACTCCCTACAACTCTTCCCTCTACCCCGCCTTCTACATGTTACCCAACTAGCTGCCCCCTCACTCTGCACCTCCATACTTCCCTCCCCACACCCATCTTCCCCAGAGAGTTTGTGCTCCGGGAGCAGCAAACTTCGCTCCGTATTGTCAATTGCCCGCAGCCTGGAAACTTGCTCATTTAGATCCAGAATCTGGGCTTCCAGATGAGCAATTTTCACACATCCCACACAGCAGTATTCCCCCTCGAACGGCTGTTCAAGGAAAGCATACATGGCACAGGATGTACACTGTGTAGCAATGCCACTTATGGAGTCCATTCTTCTAATGGGGATTACAATAGAAATATGCACAGAAAGAAGGAAAGAAGAATTTACAGTCAAAGTAACACAAAATACAGCAGTTACTTGCTAAAGCCCCTCAAACTTAAGTCCCTTAAACCTAAGTCACACTTAGGACTCTGCACACACTTCGGATCAATGCACACTCGCCACCAAGCTCACACACTCGCTTTTCTGATGCTTTTTTAAAGGTAATGTGCCACAAAACTCTTCAGAGTTCACTGCAACAAGATCTGGCTGCAAATTTAATAAAACTGAAGCAGGGCCCCTCCGTGCTGTAGATTCACAGGCTGTTACACTGTCTCAGCACTTTCCCCTCCCTCTGCCTAATGTAATCTCACTGAAGCACATTAAGTTTCCGCTCACTGTGGGATGTGGAAGTAGTACTTGCACTCTGCAACAGGGTGAATCTACAGCACAGAGGTGCTGTGGTAACTGCCTCAGCAACTCTTCAGTCTCATTACCATAATTTTAAAGTTTATTTTTAGAATGAAGGAGGCCATTGATAACAAACATAACAAATATATTAAATTATACCATGTTGATCCAGAGGAAGGCAAAAAGACCTGCAAAACTGACATCAACTGGCAAAAATTGAAAAATTCTTTTCTGATCCCAAGAATCCCTGGATCAACAGAAACTACTTACAAAAAGTTTTATTCCTATAAGATATCATTGGTCTCCAGAAAGGCTTTCATTCCCCTCTTAAACTTGTTACAACATCTCATGGCAGAGAGTTCCATAGTCTCACTGCTCTTACAGGAAAGAATCTTTGTCTATGGTGATGGTAGAATCGCCTCTCCTCTAGGCGTAGAGGATGCCCCCTGTCTATGGTGATGGTAGAACCTTCTCTCCTCTCCTCTAGGTTTAGAGGATGCCCCCTTGTCCTGGTAACAGGCCTAGGTATAAAAAGATCTTTGGAGAGATCCTTGTACTGCCCGTTCGGATATTTGTACCTTGTAATGAGGTCTCCCCTCAGTTGTCTTTTTTCTAAGATGAATAACCGCAAGTTTAGTAATCTGTTTGTAGTATTCCCCTAATAATTGTGGTTGCTCTTCTCTGCATCCGTTGCAGTTCTACTATGTCCTTTCTAAAATATATAAAACCTTTTGGATTTTTAGGTCAATTCATGATTGGCTGTTTCATGAAAAGGAAGAAAACATGAAGGTTGTTGATCCACATGAAACATTATCTTTTCAAAACTGTGCATAGGTCATGTCCAGGAACATGTTCCTTATGGTGACCAAGTTTCCTCCTGATGAGTTGGGAATTCCTTAATTCGAGTAGACTTCCTGCTGTTGGTAAACTTTTCTTGCTTGTGTATAGGACTAATCTCTACTGGCATGGCAGAGCTGGGCAGATGGAAATAGCGGGCTCTTCTACTTCATCCCAATCTGCTGCTCCATCTGGAAGTAGGTGGCATCCACAATAATGTGACAGATGAAAGAGCTCCCTTGAGAGTTCTTGTCTTTCTCTAAATATAACATTATGACATTGGGACGCTGTGGGGGCATCAACATAAAAGAAAGAACACAGATGGTATAAAGATAAAGAAAACAAACACATCAAAAAATAGCAATATTGTACTTTTATCAGAAATGCGCAGTCACCAGATACATATTCATTCTTGCACCGTAAATAACCTGTAGAATGCAGTACTGTTATTATGTATCGTATGTACATGGGTATCAATGTAATTTGAAGGCTATTATTTGTTCAACCCACCTACTACAAATTGGTCAAAGTAATTTATAATCCCTCCTGGCTGGGGTATTTTTGGAGTCAATGAGGAATCACTAATTTGAGTTAAGGTTCCAATGTGCAGCCTACAGATCGATAGCGCACTACTATATCTAAATTGTGATCATGCAAGAAAGGGGTTTGATATTGGCCTAAGGGGCATGAATTTGGATACATGTGTCTGGGCTTTGTGACCTTGTGGTTGTCTTTCATCATAGCAAGCATGACAGAAACTTTGTGGGCATCTTTTTTAGGTCCAGAATACCAAAGTCATGTTAGTGATGACATGTTGTAGACAGAGGCACAGCTAGCTTTGGGGCAAGAGGTGCAGCTGTTACAGCTTCTGGACTTTTGGAGGCTCACCAGGGCCACTGTTTACAGCTGTATCAATGTCTACAGGACAACAATACAGCTGAAATCCATGGTAGAGCTGGAAGTCTCATGCTTCCTTCTTTACCAACTTGTAAAGTGTAAGCTCAAAGTCTGGAAATTGGTATACAACTCCCTCTAGTCCTCTACAACACAGATTTTTTCATGAAAAGCTCCTTTAGTCTTTTGTCAATTTTCTACAATTTTTTTTTTAAATTTTCCTTCACTGATTCTATTCAGTCCCTGAAAATGCTAGACTCCTGCTTCTGCTGCTATTAGGCTGTGTCATGGGATGAGAGGTAGATGAGTATTTTGTCTCATTCAAGACAACATTTGGGGGACATGTGAAACATCATTGAATATGAGGCAATAAATTAAAAGAATAATATTATATTATTATGTTATATTAAAAAATGAAATATTTATAGTTGCATGCATTAAAAAAAATATATATATATACCTTAGAACTACATCCGAGGTGCATGTGGAACTACTTTCCTATTGGCTAACACTTATGCCTATAAGTTGTTAATTACCTGGTTCACCTGCTCACAATTAGCTGTTTCTTCTCTTAGTAACTAATACGAGACCACGTATGTGCAGCATATGTGTCGCCATCCCGGTGTTTCCGCCCTGGAACACACCTCTGATTACATCATCCGAAACTTCAGCCATGATCGGATCTTTCACAATGGCTAAAAGGTTATGTACATACAACAAGGGAGTTATTACTCCGATCAGCTCAAGAATAACTGTATATATTATTAATACGTCCTATCACATAAGTAGGGGTTCATATCTAAAAAGTATATTGAAACATAACCTATTTAACCATTTAGGTCTATCACTAAGGGTGGGCCGTCTCTATTTATTCTGTATGCAGCGAGCAGCAAATAAAGGGTATAAAAGTGTTATGTAAAATTGTTTATAGCTAGAGATGAGCGAACATGCTCGTCCGAGCTTGATGCTCGGTCGAGCATTAGGGTACTCGAAACTGCTCGTTACTCGGACGAATACTTCGCCCGCTCGAGAAAATGGCAGCTCCCGCCGTTTTGCTTTTTGGCGGCCAGAAACAGAGCCAATCACAAGCCAGGAGACTCTGCACTCCACCCAGCATGACGTGGTACCCTTACACGTCGATAGCAGTGGTTGGCTGGCCAGATCAGGTGACCCTGGGATAGACTAGCCGCTGGCCGCGCTGCTCGGATCATTCTGTCTCTGGATGCCGCTAGGGAGAGAGCTGCTGCTGGTCAGGGAAAGCGTTAGGGTGTTCTATTAGCTTACTGTTAGGCAGGAGTGATTCTCCAAGAACCCAACAGCCCTTCTTAGGGCTACAATAACGTTCTACTTTTTTTATTTTAATTTGCATCTTTTACCATTTTGTGAGGAATTAGCAGGGGGACTTGCTACCGTTGTGTTTAGCTCTTAGTGGCACACATATCCATAGCAAAGACCGAAGTGGGAAAATTCAGTAGGGGTTGGATTTCTATTAGGCAATAACTCAGTGTCATCTCATCTGGCATAGTAGTGTGCTTCCTTTGATACTTGGCTAGAAAATAGCCATAGGAGAATACAAACAGCTTCTTGAAGCCTACAGTAGCGTTCTATATATTTGATTTCTGGTTGATCTGCTGGTGGCTGTAGTTTCTGCAGTGCATGTACTTGCCAATTCTGAGCAATTTGTAGTGAGACTTGCGACCGCTGTGTTCTGCGCTTAGTGGCGCACATATCCATAGCAAAGGCCGAAGTGGCAAAATTCAGTAGGGGTTGGATTTCTATTAGGCAATAACTCAGTGTCATCTCATCTGGCATAGTAGTGTGCTTCCTTTGATACTTGGCTAGAAAATAGCCATAGGAGAATACAAACAGCTTCTTGAAGCCTACAGTAGCGTTCTATATATTTGATTTCTGGTTGATCTGCTGGTGGCTGTAGTTTCTGCAGTGCATGTACTTGCCAATTCTGAGCAATTTGTAGTGAGACTTGCGACCGCTGTGTTCTGCGCTTAGTGGCGCACATATCCATAGCAAAGGCCGAAGTGGCAAAATTCAGTAGGGGTTGGATTTCTATTAGGCAATAACTCAGTGTCATCTCATCTGGCATAGTAGTGTGCTTCCTTTGATACTTGGCTAGAAAATAGCCATAGGAGAATACAAACAGCTTCTTGAAGCCTACAGTAGCGTTCTATATATTTGATTTCTGGTTGATCTGCTGGTGGCTGTAGTTTCTGCAGTGCATGTACTTGCCAATTCTGAGCAATTTGTAGTGAGACTTGCGACCGCTGTGTTCTGCGCTTAGTGGCGCACATATCCATAGCAAAGGCCGAAGTGGCAAAATTCAGTAGGGGTTGGATTTCTATTAGGCAATAACTCAGTGTCATCTCATCTGGCATAGTAGTGTGCTTCCTTTGATACTTGGCTAGAAAATAGCCATAGGAGAATACAAACAGCTTCTTGAAGCCTACAGTAGCGTTCTATATATTTGATTTCTGGTTGATCTGCTGGTGGCTGTAGTTTCTGCAGTGCATGTACTTGCCAATTCTGAGCAATTTGTAGTGAGACTTGCGACCGCTGTGTTCTGCGCTTAGTGGCGCACATATCCATAGCAAAGGCCGAAGTGGCAAAATTCAGTAGGGGTTGGATTTCTATTAGGCAATAACTCAGTGTCATCTCATCTGGCATAGTAGTGTGCTTCCTTTGATACTTGGCTAGAAAATAGCCATAGGAGAATACAAACAGCTTCTTGAAGCCTACAGTAGCGTTCTATATATTTGATTTCTGGTTGATCTGCTGGTGGCTGTAGTTTCTGCAGTGCATGTACTTGCCAATTCTGAGCAATTTGTAGTGAGACTTGCGACCGCTGTGTTCTGCGCTTAGTGGCGCACATATCCATAGCAAAGGCCGAAGTGGCAAAATTCAGTAGGGGTTGGATTTCTATTAGGCAATAACTCAGTGTCATCTCATCTGGCATAGTAGTGTGCTTCCTTTGATACTTGGCTAGAAAATAGCCATAGGAGAATACAAACAGCTTCTTGAAGCCTACAGTAGCGTTCTATATATTTGATTTCTGGTTGATCTGCTGGTGGCTGTAGTTTCTGCAGTGCATGTACTTGCCAATTCTGAGCAATTTGTAGTGAGACTTGCGACCGCTGTGTTCTGCGCTTAGTGGCGCACATATCCATAGCAAAGGCCGAAGTGGCAAAATTCAGTAGGGGTTGGATTTCTATTAGGCAATAACTCAGTGTCATCTCATCTGGCATAGTAGTGTGCTTCCTTTGATACTTGGCTAGAAAATAGCCATAGGAGAATACAAACAGCTTCTTGAAGCCTACAGTAGCGTTCTATATATTTGATTTCTGGTTGATCTGCTGGTGGCTGTAGTTTCTGCAGTGCATGTACTTGCCAATTCTGAGCAATTTGTAGTGAGACTTGCGACCGCTGTGTTCTGCGCTTAGTGGCGCACATATCCATAGCAAAGGCCGAAGTGGCAAAATTCAGTAGGGGTTGGATTTCTATTAGGCAATAACTCAGTGTCATCTCATCTGGCATAGTAGTGTGCTTCCTTTGATACTTGGCTAGAAAATAGCCATAGGAGAATACAAACAGCTTCTTGAAGCCTACAGTAGCGTTCTATATATTTGATTTCTGGTTGATCTGCTGGTGGCTGTAGTTTCTGCAGTGCATGTACTTGCCAATTCTGAGCAATTTGTAGTGAGACTTGCGACCGCTGTGTTCTGCGCTTAGTGGCGCACATATCCATAGCAAAGGCCGAAGTGGCAAAATTCAGTAGGGGTTGGATTTCTATTAGGCAATAACTCAGTGTCATCTCATCTGGCATAGTAGTGTGCTTCCTTTGATACTTGGCTAGAAAATAGCCATAGGAGAATACAAACAGCTTCTTGAAGCCTACAGTAGCGTTCTATATATTTGATTTCTGGTTGATCTGCTGGTGGCTGTAGTTTCTGCAGTGCATGTACTTGCCAATTCTGAGCAATTTGTAGTGAGACTTGCGACCGCTGTGTTCTGCGCTTAGTGGCGCACATATCCATAGCAAAGGCCGAAGTGGCAAAATTCAGTAGGGGTTGGATTTCTATTAGGCAATAACTCAGTGTCATCTCATCTGGCATAGTAGTGTGCTTCCTTTGATACTTGGCTAGAAAATAGCCATAGGAGAATACAAACAGCTTCTTGAAGCCTACAGTAGCGTTCTATATATTTGATTTCTGGTTGATCTGCTGGTGGCTGTAGTTTCTGCAGTGCATGTACTTGCCAATTCTGAGCAATTTGTAGTGAGACTTGCGACCGCTGTGTTCTGCGCTTAGTGGCGCACATATCCATAGCAAAGGCCGAAGTGGCAAAATTCAGTAGGGGTTGGATTTCTATTAGGCAATAACTCAGTGTCATCTCATCTGGCATAGTAGTGTGCTTCCTTTGATACTTGGCTAGAAAATAGCCATAGCAATAGGATAGGATTGTTTGGTTTTAAAAACTCAAAAAAAAACAAAAAACACAAAAAAAAAAAAAAACACAAAAAAACACAAAAAAAAAAACAAAAAGAAGTAAAAAAAAAAAAAAAGTTATAACTCTCATTTTAAAAATGTTTAACCCGAGGGCTAGGGGTAGAGGACGAGGGCGGGGACGTGGGCGTCCAACTACTGCAGGGGTCAGAGGCCGTGGTCCTGGGCGGGGTGAGACACCACCTGCTGATGAGGGAGCAGGGGAACGCCGCAGAGCTACACTCCCTAGGTTCATGTCTGAAGTTACTGGGACTCGTGGTAGAGCACTGTTGAGGCCAGAACAGTGCGAACAGGTGATGTCGTGGATTGCTGACAATGCTTCGAGCAATTTGTCCACCACCAGTCAGTCTTCCACGCAGTCCACCCATGTCACCGAAATCCCCACTCCTCCAGCTCCTGCACCTCAGCCTCCTCCCCCCCAGTCTGCCCCCTCCCAGGAAAATTTGCCATTTGAACCGGCATACTCTGAGGAACTGTTTTCTGGACCCTTCCCACAGTCACAAACCACTTGTCCGGTTGCTGCTGAGCAATTTTCCGATGCCCAGGTTTTCCACCAGTCACAGTCTGTGGGTGATGATGACCTTCTTGACGTAGTGGAAGTGTGTAAAGAGGTGTCCGACGATGAGGAGACACGGTTGTCAGACAGTGGGGAAGTTGTTGTCAGGGCAGGAAGTCCGAGGGGGGAGCAGACTGAGGGATCGGAGGATGATGAGGTGACAGACCCAAGCTGGGTTGAGAGGCCGGGTGAACACAGTGCTTCTGAGACGGAGGAGAGTCCTCGACCTGAACAGGTTGGAAGAGGCAGTGGTGGGGCCAGACGGAGAGGCAGGGCCAGAGCTGGTGCATCAGCGCCACTGTCAACTAGTGAAGCTCCCGTGGTGAGGGCTCTTGCGGCGAGGGCTAGATCTTCAGAAGTGTGGAGGTTCTTTAAGGAAACACCGGATGACCGACGGACTGTGGTGTGCAACATTTGCCAAACCAGGCTCAGCAGGGGTTCCACCACTACTAGCTTAACTACCACCAGTATGCGCAGGCATATGAATGCTAAGCACCCCACTCAGTGGCAACAAGCCCGTTCACCTCCGGCCGTGCACACCACTGCTCCTTCCCCTGTGTCAGCTGCTAGTCAGCCCCCTGCCCAGGACCCTGGCACAAAAACCCCATCGTCGCCTCCACGATCCTCCACAGCATCCACCAGCGTTCAGCTCTCCATACCCCAGACGCTGGAGCGGAAACGCAAATATAGTGCAACCCACCCGCACGCCCAAGCCCTTAATGTGCACATCTCCAGATTGCTTAGCCTGGAGATGCTGCCCTATAGGCTAGTAGAGACCGAGGCCTTTCGCAACCTCATGGCGGCGGCCGCCCCTCGGTATTCGGTCCCCAGCCGCCACTACTTTTCCCGATGTGCCGTCCCAGCCCTGCACCAGCACGTGTCAGACAACATCATCCGTGCCCTGACCAACGCCGTTTCTGACAAGGTCCACCTGACCACGGACACGTGGACGAGTGCTGCCGGGCAGGGCCACTATATATCGCTGACGGCACATTGGGTTAACTTGGTGGAGGCTGGGACCGAGTCTGACCCTGGGGCTGCTCATATACTGCCGACGCCGAGGATTGCGGGGCCTACCTCGGTCCAGGTGTTTCAGGCCTACTATGCCTCCTCCTCCTCCCACCCCTCCTCCACCTCCTCCGAACTACCATCCGTGGGCACGGCGCCATCAGTCGGTAGCTCTAGGCACAGCAGCAGTGCCGTCGCTAAGCGACAGCAGGCGGTGCTCAAACTGCTGAGCCTAGGCGACAAAAGGCACACCGCCCAAGAGCTATTACAGGGCATCACGGCGCAGACTGATCTGTGGCTGGCACCGCTGAACCTCAAGCCGGGAATGGTTGTGTGTGACAACGGCCGTAACCTGGTGGCGGCTCTGCAACTCGGCAGACTGACACATGTGCCATGCCTGGCCCATGTGTTAAATCTGATAGTGCAGCGTTTCCTCAAGACATACCCCAATCTGTCTGATTTGCTCACGAAGGTGCGCCGCATCTGTGCGCATTTCAGGAAGTCCAGCCCAGATGCTGCCACTCTCAGGGCAGCGCAGCGCCGCCTCCAACTGCCCGCTCACCGACTGTTGTGCGACGTGCCCACGAGGTGGAATTCAACACTGACCATGTTATCCAGAGTTTACCAGCAGCGCAGAGCGATTGTAGACTGCCAGATGTCAACTTCCACCAGAACTGGTAGTCAGGTCAGTCAGCTTCCTCAAGTCTACAATGAGGAGTGGACGTGGATGTCTGATATCTGTCAGGTGCTGAGTAACTTTGAGGAGTCAACACAGATGGTCAGTGGCGATGCCGCCATCATCAGCCTCACCATCCCGCTGCTTGGCCTGTTGAAAAACTCTCTGGTCAGCATGAAGTTGGAAGCTTTGCGCTCGTCACAAGAGACGGGGGAAGAATATTCCCTTGTTGATAGCCAAAGCACCCTGAGGTCTGTTTCTCAGCGCATATCGGAGGAGGTGGAGGTGGAGGAGGATGAGGAGGAAGAGGAGGAGAATGTTGGCGAGACACAAGAGGGGACCATTGTTGAGTCCTTCACTGTTCAGCGTGTATGGGCAGAAGAAGAGGAGTTGGAGGAGTTGGAGGAGGAGGAAATGGACAGTCAGGCCAGTGAGGGGAGTGAATTCTTACGCGTTGGTACTCTGGCGCATATGGCAGATTTCATGCTAGGCTGCCTATCCCGTGACCCTCGCGTTCAAAGAATTTATTCCAGCACCGATTACTGGGTGTTCACTCTCCTGGACCCACGGTACAAGCAAAATCTTTCCACTCTCATCCCTGCAGAGGAAAGGAGTGTGAGAATGCATGAATACCAGCAGGCCCTGGTGCACAAGCTGAAACAGTATTTCCCTTCTGACAGCGCTAGCGGCAGAGTGCGTAGTTCTGCGGGACAAGTAGCGAGGGAGAGTAGGCGAGCAGGCAGCTTGTCCAGCACTGGCAAGGGTACGCTTTACAAGGCTTTTGCCAGCTTTATGTCACCCCAGCAAGACACTGTCACCTGTCCCCAGTCTCGGCAGAGTAGGGCTGATCTTTACAGAAAGATGGTGAGGGAGTACGTAGCTGACCATACCATCGTCCTAAATGATCACACAGCTCCCTACAACTACTGGGTTTCAAAGCTGGACATGTGGCACGAACTGGCGCTGTACGCCTTGGAGGTTCTTGCCTGCCCTGCCGCTAGCGTCTTGTCCGAGCGGGTTTTCAGTGCAGCTGGTGGCATCATCACCGATAAGCGTACACGCCTGTCGACTGACAGCGCTGACAGGCTGACGCTTATTAAAATGAATAAAGGCTGGATTTCTCAGAATTTCCAATCTCCACCAGGTGAAGGAAGCTCAACCTGAATAATTGATCCACTCCTCCTCCTCCTCCTCATTTTCCTCCTTCTCCTCCTCTTTGTACAGTAAAGCAGAGGAAAATGGCTATTTTTTGACAGGGCCCACTGGCTCTTGCTATAGTACTTCATGCATTTAATTTTTCTGGAGGGCCACCTACCCGGTCCTCTGTTTGAAACAATTTTTGTGAGTGCCACATACAGGCACTCAATCTATTCCATTTTTCTGGAGGGCCACCTACCCGGTCCTCTGTTTTAAAAAATTTTTGGGACTGCCACATACAGGCACTCAATCTATTCCATTTTACTGGAGGGCCACCTACCTGCTCCTCTGGTTTGAAACATTTTTGGGACTGCCACATACAGGCACTCAATCTATTCCATTTTACTGCAGGGCCACCTACCTGCTCCTCTGGTTTGAACAATTTTTGGGACTGCCACATACAGGCACTCAATCTATTCCATTTTACTGGAGGGCCACCTACCTGCTCCTCTGGTTTGAAACATTTTTGGGACTGCCACATACAGGCACTCAATCTATTCCATTTTACTGCAGGGCCACCTACCTGCTCCTCTGGTTTGAACAATTTTTGGGACTGCCACATACAGGCACTCAATCTATTCCATTTTACTGCAGGGCCACCTACCTGCTCCTCTGGTTTGAACAATTTTTGGGACTGCCACATACAGGCACTCAATCTATTCCATTTTACTGGAGGGCCACCTACCTGCTCCTCTGGTTTGAAGAATTTTTGGGACTGCCACATACAGGCACTCAATCTATTCCATTTTACTGGAGGGCCACCTACCTGCTCCTCTGGTTTGAAACATTTTTGGGACTGCCACATACAGGCACTCAATCTATTCCATTTTACTGCAGGGCCACCTACCTGCTCCTCTGGTTTGAACAATTTTTGGGACTGCCACATACAGGCACTCAATCTATTCCATTTTACTGGAGGGCCACCTACCTGCTCCTCTGGTTTGAAACATTTTTGGGACTGCCACATACAGGCACTCAATCTATTCCATTTTACTGCAGGGCCACCTACCTGCTCCTCTGGTTTGAACAATTTTTGGGACTGCCACATACAGGCACTCAATCTATTCCATTTTACTGCAGGGCCACCTACCTGCTCCTCTGGTTTGAACAATTTTTGGGACTGCCACATACAGGCACTCAATCTATTCCATTTTACTGGAGGGCCACCTACCTGCTCCTCTGGTTTGAAGAATTTTTGGGACTGCCACATACAGGCACTCAATCTATTCCATTTTACTGGAGGGCCACCTACCTGCTCCTCTGGTTTGAAACATTTTTGGGACTGCCACATACAGGCACTCAATCTATCCCATTTTACTGGAGGGCCACCTACCTGCTCCTCTGGTTTGAAAAATGTTTGGGACTGCCACATACAGGCACTATCCAAATTAAATTGTCTCCATAGCAGCCTCCACACGTTGTCTCCATTGCTACCTCCAAAAGTCGTCCATATAGCTGCCTCCATACATCGTCCCTTTATCAAACGAGGTGTGTCAGGCAGAAATTTGGGTTGTTTTCATGGATTCCACATCAAAGTTGTTAACTTTGTCGCCACCCTGCTGTGTTATCCACAAAATATACTGGCAAACTTTTACCATTTAGGGATATTATTTCAGCGCTTCTTGCGCATCTGTTTACATTCCCCTCACCCGGCATATCCTAAACTTATAAGAACGCTACTACACTTGATCTTATACAAAAGGTTCTTAGAAGTGCTGTTTGGGGAGTAGCCTAGAGACAGGGGCTTGGATTGGCGAAAGCTCGCCTGGCAGCGGAACGCCAGCTCCATGCGCATCATGCGCTTCTTGCGCATCTGTTTACATTCCCCTCACCCGCCATATCCCAAACTTATAAGAACGCTACTACACTTAACTTGGTGCAGGCTGGGACCGAGTCTGACCCTGGGGCTGGTCATATACTGCCGACGCAGAGAATTGCGGGGCCTACCTCGGTCCAGGTCTCAAAGGCCTACTATACCTCCTCCCACCCCTCCTCCACCTCCTCCTCCTCCGAATTACCATCCGTGGGCATGGCGCCATCAGTCGGTAGCTCTAGGCACAGCAGCAGTGCCGTCGCTAAGCGACAGCAGGCGGTGCTGAAACTGCTGAGCCTAGGCGATAAAAGGCACACCGCCCAAGAGCTATTACAGGGCATTCCACATCAAAGTTGTTAACTTTGTCGCCACCCTGCTGTGTAATCCACAAAATATACTTGCAAACTTTTACCATTTAGGGATATTATTTCAGCGCTTCTTGCGCATCTGTTTACATTCCCCTCACCCGCCATATCCTAAACTTATAAGAACGCTACTACACTTGATCTTATACAAAAGGTTCTTAGAAGTGCTGTTTGGGGAGTAGCCTATAGACAGGGGCTTGGATTGGCGAAAGCTCGCCTGGCAGCGGAGCGCCAGCTCCATGCCAAGATCCAACTAACATAGTTTTAACTGCAGCACCTTTAATCTACTACTAGTTCACTGCCTCCATACATGGTCCCCTTATCAAACGAGCTGTGTCAGGCAGAATTTTGGGTTGTTTTCATGGCTTCCATGTTAACTTTGTCGCCACCCTGCTGTGTAATCCACAAAATATACTGGCAAACTTTTATCATGTACCGATATTATTTGAGCGCTTCTTGCTCACCTCCTTTGGTTCCTCTCTGCCACCCATTGGTTTGAAGCCTGAGTCCATTTAGGGTATGTCGCCATGCCACTCTCTAGCCTGCCGCTGCTGCCGCTGCCTCTGCATGCCGTCCCCTATAGTGTCAGGGTCAATTATTGGATGTTTTAGATGCTATCTAGCTTCATTCTGTCACTCTGTCATGGCCATGCTGTTGCCCATAATTTTGGCATAATGGTGCGATTAGGCAGCCTCAGAGGCATCCATGCATGCTGCCCCTGCTGTTTCCTGTCCATTTCCGTGGTGTTTCCATCCTTTTCTGAGGTTCCCAGGTGTTTGGCCAAGCTTCCCTGTGCAGAGCCTTGGTCCCCTTGAAAAATGCTCGAGTCTCCCATTGACTTCAATGGGGTTCGTTATTCGAGACGAGCACTCGAGCATCGGGAAAAGTTCGTCTCGAATAACGAGTACCCGAGCATTTTAGTGTTCGCTCATCTCTATTTATAGCTTAAATTTCTTACAATGTACAAGTAATTCCTTAAATAAATTTACTTAAAGGCACATCAGCATAGAGAAGCATAATTTCAAATTACAAACTTCTCAAATTATTTGGCAAACCTCTACATTGTAAAACAGCATGAAAGATATTACTATCACATAATTCATTATATTTTCCAATCTCTTAATCTCTTTTTCTGGATAAAGCTCTCTCATAAGAAAACGCTCATATCTACTCTGTCACTAAGCCCCAAGGGGCCCATTGCCTTGGCTCTGAAAATCCATTGTGTCTCTCTGTGCATTAACCTTTTGTTTCTATCCCCTCCCCTTTTCATGCGGTGTAGAACTTCAATTCTTGCAAAGGTTAAAACTTTTGTGTTACTATTAAGGTATGTACCACTCTTATATGCTGTATTACCTTGGAACTCCATCGCCTGTAGTGATGGATCTCATATGTTCTCTACTCCTAACATTAATGCTTCTAATCATATTCGTGATATAGAAACATTTACATAGACAGATAATAACGTTGACCACATTGGGGCACATTTACTTACCCGCCTGGAGGAGTTCACAGAAAGTGCATTGTCCAACGATAATGCCCTCTGCCATGATCCACTAAGATCGTGCGCCCCATATCCTGCATGTGTCGCTTTCCCACTCAGGTCCGACGGAGTTGATCTTCTTCTTCCTGGTGCATGTAAGTGCTTGGTCTTGTGACACAATTTAAATCAAAAGACAAAAGATAAATCTCGCACCCAGTCCGAATCAGTCGGATCACTGAACGGCCCACCCCCCCCATTTCTGCCACATGGAAGCCAGCGCAGCTGCGCCAAAAAAACTATTGGGGGGCGACATTTAAAATACCTGTCACAGCTGTGCAAGACTCGAAAACGTCGGAAAGTCTGAAAGTGCGTCCGCGGACCCTTATTAAATAAGCCCCATTGTGTTTTACAGGTCATTAAATATTTTATCGTAGTCACTTGATCTCCAAAATATAAAAATTTTGTTTTCATATTGTATTCACACAACATACATTGTCCACACTTGAAATTACCTTTTGGTACACCTTTTTCCAACCATCTCTCTTCCCTGTTTTTCTGAAAAGTACTTCTTACGATCTCTGATTTTATGGTGTGTCCCCACCTAAAGGTCTCTAGTGGTCTTGTTTTTGCTGTCTGCACCAATATCAATCCCTTTATATTATATACCGATTTTTTATCTTTATTTTATTTCTATCTTTTTTTCCAATTTTTCTGATTTGCCGTTTTTTCCAGCTCTTTTCCAATAACTCATTCTGATGTTTGTTCTCAACTTTTTCATAAGCTTTATTAATAACCTTTCCAAACGTGTGAATTGTCCAGATGTATTGCCTTTTTAACATGTAATAGATAAGATAACTCTCAAAATGCAAAAAAGGAATTAGTTACTGTACTGTTTCTGCGCACTTTGTTCTCAATCTTATTATCTATAATCTCCAGGAGTGCTGGAATTCCAATTTTTCCTTGTTTAGTAACAGATTTGAAAAACATGTGCATTGTGTTACTTTGGTTCAATTCTTCAACCAGAGGCATGAATGCAATGGGGCAAATTACTTACCTGGTCCTGTCGCGATCATCGATTCAGACGGTCCGACGAGGATGAAGTCCAGTGTGATTCATGAAGATCGTGCGCCCGAGTTCATGCATCCGTCGCTTCCGCACTGAGGTCCGCCGGAGTTCTTCTTCTTCTTCCCATTGCTTGTAAGTGCTTGTGACACAATTCTAAATGTTAAATCTTGCGCGTTGTCTGAATCTGCCGGGTTGTCCGATGGCCCGTCCCCCGATTTCTGTTGCGTGCAAGCCGGTGCTGATGCACAAAAATCCGATTGCGTGCGACACAATCCATGGCGCGATGCGGCTCAAAATGGAAATTGTTGGAAAACCCGACAAAAATGCACTCTGCGGATGCTTAGTAAACGAGCCCCATTGTCCACAAATCTTTTATTCTTATATAGTTATGTCACTATATGTTGTACATATTTGTTCTTACTTGTAAACATGCATCTGTCTTCAAACACTGCTAAAAATAGATTCTAGAAGGTACATGATACTTGTGCACCCATCGCAATACCATCTTGTTTCAAAAACCATTGTCCATAAAAAACAAAAGCATTATACATTAAGATGAAAGAAAGAGCCTCCCAATATTTTGCATTGTGCAAAACATTTTCTATTGCCTGAACACAAATATGATTGAACATGCTCACTACATCGATTGATGCTTATAATGTTCCTTCCACTCAATGTCTATTATCAACCACAGAAAAATTGTTTGTGCATGTATTTACAGTATTTGCATTGGGTACGAAAAGTATTTAGACCCCTTTAAATTTTTCACTCTTTGTTTCATTGCAGCCAATTGGTATGATGAAAAAAGTTTTTTATTTTGTTCATTTATGTACACTCCGCTCCCCATCTTGACAGAAAAAAACAAAAATATAGATATTTTAGCTCATTTATTAAGCAAGTGAAACTGAAATATCACATGGTCATAGGTATTCTGACCCTTTGCTGCGACACTCATATTTAACTCACATGCTGTCCATTTCCTTCTGATCCTTTTAGAGGGTTTTACTCCTTAATTGGAGTCCAGCTGTGTTTAATTAAACTGATTGGACTTGATTAGGAAAGGAACAAACATGTCTATATATGATCTCACAGCTTACAGTGCATGTCAGAGTACATGAGAATCATCAGGTCTAAGGTACTGCCCAATGAGCTCCGAGACAGAATTGTGGCAAGGCACAGATCTGGACAAGGTTACTAAAGAATTTCTGCAGCACTGAAGGTTCCTAAGAGCACAGTAGCCTACATAATCCTTACATGAAAGACATTTGGGACTACCACAACTCTTCCTTGACCTTGCTAGTCAAATTAAGCAAATATGGGAGAAGAGCCTTTGTGAGAGAGGTAAGGAAGAACCCCAAGATCACTGTGGCTAAGCTCCAGAGATGCAGTAGGGAGATGGAAGAACTGCAGCCCTCCACTAGTCAGGGCTTTAAGCTACAGACTGCTGATGGAAGCTTCTCTTCAGAGCAAGAAACATGAAAACCTGCATACAGTTTGCAAAAAAACACAAGGCTTCCAGACTAGGAGAAATAAGATTCTCTGGTCTGATGATACAAAGATTGAACTTTTTAGTGTTAATTCTAATTGGTATGTGTGGAGAAAACCAGGCACTGCTCATCACCTGCCCAATACAATCCCAACAGTGACACATAGTGGGGGCAGCATCTTGCTATGGGGGTGTTTTTCTGCTGCAGGGGCAGGACGACAATTGAAGGAAAGATTAATGCGGCCAAGTACAGATATATCCTGGATGAAAACCTCTTCCAGAGTGCACTGGACCTCAGACTGGGCTGAAGGTTCACCATCCAACAAGACATTTTGGCACATTTCCTAAGGGTCCGAATCGTGTTTTTCAACCGGGTTTCCCGAATTTTTCTGATTTGCGCTGAATTTGCCTGGTGCACGCAATCGGATTGTGGTGCATTGACGCCGGCTTTTACGCAACGGGGGGTTTGAATACTTTCCGTACTCACTGTATATTAGGGACTTTATTTAAGGTTGAATTGTATACATCACATCCCATACATCATCACAATTCAATAGATGTTTCTTATTTATTGGGGAATCATTTATATGGAGACAGCACATATAGGATTATCAGTGTACAGTAAGTATTTTCAATATTGTAAAGATTATGTTGATGATATTATGTAGGCAAGACAAGGTGGATCAGGTGCTTGGAAAATACGGAACTAACTGTTGCAAACAGGTCGCAGCTGAATGAAGTCTGGGCTGGATGGGAGAGACAGACTGTCAAAGACATCATCTGTAAGTCATTAAATTGTTATAGTATTGTAATCCCTGAAATGGGTCATATAGAGCCTGTATGCACCACCATATGGTCACTGTCTGGGGGCAATATATGTATTCCTGGGTTAGGGCCCACTTATATGGGTTTCATTTTACCCCTGCAATGAAATCTTTATTATGTGCATTACTATACTCATTAACCCCTCAAGGACACAGGTTTTTTTTCCCCGCTCATTTCTCACTCTCCACCTTCAAAAATCCATAACTTTTTCATTTTTCCGTGTACAGACCTGTGTAAGGGAATATTTTATGCGTAACAAATTTTACTTCTCTGTCACATTATTTTTTATTCCATGCCGTGTATTGGGAAGCTGAAAAAAAATTCCAAATGTGGAAAAAAAATCACGTTTACGTCACGTTCTTGCGGGCTCAGTTTTTACGTCTTTCATTGTGCACTCCAAATAACACCTCTACTTTGGTGCGATCGCGGTGATACCAAATTTCTACAGGTTTAATAGTTTTTTAATACATTTCAAAAATTAAATGCATGTGTACAAAAAAGAAAAAAAATTGCTTCTGATGCTAATAACTTTTTCATACTTTGGTGTATGGAGCTGTGTCAAGACCCGAGGCTGTCATGGCAACCGGTCGCCATCCCCAGATGACGTTTGGGGAAACGACAATCGGATCCAAGATGGCGGTGCCCATGCGAGCATCGACCGCGGTTATTAGAGGTGGGGGTTTGCTGCAATATGATCCCTCTTCATACACCTCCTGCACCTCTGTGCTGTAGAGCTATCGGGCAGAGCGTTAAAGGGTTAACTGAGGATGACAATGGGAGGCTGATATCCTCTTAGGCTACATTCACACTACTGTATGGAGGACGTATATATGGCCGACGTATATACGGCCGATATACGTCCTCCATAGACAGCAATGGGCCCACGGCGCCCTATAAGAGTGGTACGGTGCAGCACACATGCGGCACCGTACCGCTACGTACCCGGGAAAAAGATAGGACCTGTCCTATCTTTTCCCGTAATACGGCGCCGTGCGCCATGCATCTCTATGGAGAGGGGCGGGGGTGAGCTGCGCTCACCTCCTCCTCCTCTCCCCGTGCACTGCCGTTGCCCGCTGCGGTACGGTACGGGCGGGCAACGGCAGTGTGAATGTAGCCTTAATCTGTATATTCAACTGTATCTGTATTATATATGCCCATACATAGCTCTGGATTTAGACAATAATAACAAATAGCTTTGCTGCCCCAAGGCTTTATATACAATGCTCAGCAGTGGCACTTTTAACCAAGTATGTCAAGGTTATGTTTGCCTGAATGTAAAAATGCACTTCCGTGCATCTTTGTCAGCCTTTTTCTAGCTTGGGGAATGTAATGTTGTTGTTCAGATGACTCACCTGGATGTGTTGTAGACTTGTAATTGTAATATAAAAGGACACATCAACCTCTGGTGGTCCTCTGCTTGTGTCTATACACACCACCATTAATTTTTAACATCTGAGGAAAGAAAAATACTTCCTGACTGCTGGGGAAATTGCAATGGTCTAGTTCACTCTTAATGTCTGGACTTAAAGGGGTATTCCTATTTCAGCAAATAAATGTTATTGTTTTTATAATGAAAAGTTATACAATTTTACAATATACATTCATTATCAATTCCTCACAGTTTTCTAGATCCCTGCTTGCTGTCCTTCTATAGAAAGCTTTGTTGTTTATTTTCAGTGGACAGAAATGTGACCATGGTCACACAGGTGCATGGGTGGTAGATTATTGCTGACAGCGTGTTTCCCGATGCTGGTTCAGCTCTAATGAACAGCTGAACCGGAATCGGCTCCACGTTGTAATATTATGGCGTGCTTACAGGTATTTTGACATTATTTGACATACCTGTAATATGTAACAATATGTCCTGTCATCAGCTTCCATTAGCCTGTGGCATGTTGATTTCAAATATGGCTTTGTGGTGCATCTGAATATTTCATATGCTTTTTAATCATTTCTTTAACATTACCAGGCTCCCTTCCAGCAGTGCGTGGTGAGTCCCGTTTCCAGGGGGCGCATCTAAGATGGCATGAGTTGTCTTCTCCTCCCCTCATCCTCACTCATTATGCTTCCCCCACAGCCTCTACCCACCTTACTCACCCCACTTAAATCAGCTCACTGCCATAAGATCCCCCCTCAGGACGCGCTACAAGCTGTTGGTGGGGAGACAGTTATTGTTAAATAAACTATTAAAAAGTAGTTTTAGTAGTTTTATTTAGATATTATTTATATGCATGATAAAGGCATATTTGAAATCAACATGTCAGAAGCTATTGGAAGCTGTCACCATGTTAAAATTACCTTACTGATGACAGGTTCCCTTTTTTTTTTTAAACTGTTTTATTGTAGAAAAGTAAATATACACTGAACATCAAGCACCGCCTGCAAGCGGGATACAATATACAGTAGGAAAAAAGGTGAGTACTCATTATAGTGGTCAGCAGTATATCGTATTCATTTGAGTGCCTATGGTGCTCAGCATAATCCACATATTAACACTTTACATATTAAAATATAACTTGGTGCTACAGCATCATCCACCGACTGCTTGGTCTATGTGTTAGTTAAGGCAGCATATGAAGAATTTATTACATGAGATACATTGCTGAGGTATGGGGGGGGGGGGGAAGGGGGAAGAGAGAGGGTATAGGGAGGTTAGTCAGCCATGTTATATCACAATACGTTTTTCACTAAACATCAAACATTACGATAGCCAGTTATACAGGTTGTCTATGCAATTCTACTTGCATCTCATCTGTAGTGAATGAAGTATGTGTAGAGTCACACCATGTCTTCCACACCTTGTTAAATTTCTCAGGGCATCCCCTGCGTTTATAAAGCACTTTTTCATACGGAATAATTTGGTTGACTAATCTTTTCCATTGTGTTAGAGAGGGCTCAGTGTCACCCATCCAGCGTAAAGCAATGGCTTTCCTGGCTAGAAATAAGGATTCTCGCAGTAGGATCCTTTCGTGGTGAGACCAGTTTTCCTCATCCAAGACGCCAAATAGGCAAATCAATGGCGTGGGTGAAAGAGGTTTTGTGAGGATGGTGGAGAGGAGATTCGCTACAGCGGACCAGAATGTTGTAATACATGGGCATTCCCAATACATGTGCCAGAAGTCAGCTGGACTATGTGTACAACGGAGGCACTGGGGCGAAGATAATCTGCCCATTTTATGAAGTCGTAGCGGGGTAAGATAGCTCTGATGAATAATGTATAATTGTGTCATCTTGTTATTGACTGCTGGTGAAACATGAAGGTGTGACTCCAATACGTCATCCACTACTTCATCATCCATTTCTGGAATAAGAGTCTTCCATTTCTGAATGGCTGGTAGTTGCTGACTGGTGGCCAACCTACCCATAAGATGCGAGTAGATGGTTGAAATTATACCTCCTGGCCCTTGCGATCTGACTACCCCTATAAGTGGATATGAGGATATCGTGAGGTTGGGGTCAGGAAACTGAGTTTGTAGCGCATGGCTTAACTGTAAATACTTGTAAAAGTGGGTACGTTGTATCTGGTACTGCTCTTTTATCTGATCGAAGGAGAGAAGAATATTATCCTTATATAGTTCTGCTAGCGTGTGTATTCCAAGTGATTCCCACCATTCCCTATCCTGCAAGTCCGTCAGGTGGGACATCTCCTCATTGCGCCATAGTGGTGTTTCTGATGGAATTCCGGCTAAGGGGCAGATACCTGCAGCCTCTCTCCACACTGTCTTGGCTACCCTGAGAATAGGCAATGTGCCTTTGGCCCCTTTGTGGTCCCTTAGAACTGACCATAGGCTCGCGACTCCCACATATTCCGCTAACCATTTTTCTGGGTATTGGAGTGGTTCATGCGAGATCCAGGTGCCTAGGAACTTCAATTGCCCAGCTAAATAATAAAGGAAAATGTTAGGCAGGGCCATACCCGCCTGGGACTTGGGTCTCTGCAATTTAGCAAGCTGTAATTTTGATCTAGAGGAGCCCCAAATAAATGTGATTATCATGGAGTCGAGGGTGCGGAAAAAATGTTTAGGGATCGGGTAATAAATATGCTGAATCACATATAGACATTTTGGCAGAACTACCATTTTGACTAGGTTGATCCTGCCTGCCACTGATAGGGGAAGGGAGGCCCACGTTTTAAATTTGTCTCTAAAGTATCCCAATAAAGGGAAAACATTGAGATCCAGAGCAGTCTTTGGTTGTCTCGCTAAAGTTACCCCTAGGTATTTAAATTTATCAATGACCACTAAGTCAGACACTGTTTCAGGGGGGTTATTGGCTCTGGCTGGAGATAGATACATAAGACATGATTTGCCCCAATTTATACTTAGTCCGGAGTAAAAACTGAAATCATTTATTAGGTCAATTACCCTGGGTAGGGAAGAGTCTGGTTGCGACATGAGGAGGAGAAGGTCATCCGCATAAAGGGCAAGGCGGTCCTGTCCAGTCCCACGGGGAACTCCCATATATATTGCGTCATTACGGATTCTAATTGCTAGTGGCTCAATTGTCAAGGCAAATAAAAGGGGCGAAAGGGGACACCCTTGACGAGTGCCCCTTGCGAGTGGGAATGGGTCAGAGAGTAGCCCATTTACGGATATAGAAGCTTGTGGATTCTTATAAAGAATCGACACCCACTTACAGAACTTGGGCCCAAAACGAAACCTACGCAACACTGCCTGCAGGTACTGCCACTCAACAGAATCGAAGGCCTTGGCCGCATCTAGTGATGCCACGGCCCAATCCTCTTTCCTCTCTACCCCTATTTGCATAATAATTTGTGACCTTCTTAGATTTTCAGATGTAGACCTTCCAGGCATAAAGCCTGATTGGTCTTCATGGACCAGAGATGTGATAACTTTGTTAAGTCTACATGCCAATATTTTGGTTAAGATTTTATAGTCATAATTCAACAAAGAAATGGGCCTATAAGAGCCACATTCCTTTGGATTTTTATCAGGCTTAAGAATTACCACAATATTGGCCATGTAGAGCGAGTCTGGTAGGTACCCTCTATCGAAGGAAGTATTAAACATCTGTAACATAAGGGGTAACAGGGAGTCTTGATATTTAAGCCACATTTCCAAGGGAAGACCATCGGGTCCCGAGGCCTTACCCCTCGCCATCGATTTTAAGGCCTCTTGGAGTTCTTCGAGCGTGAATGGGGCGTCCAGCATGTCCTGTTGAGGTTGAGTGAGCGTAGGACATTCCATTTCCCTAAGATAATCATTAGTGGCATCCACCGTGGATTCTGTTTGTGAGGCGTACAAATCCCTATAGAACTCAGCAAAGGCTGTTACATTTCCCCCATTAGAGGTTAACTGGAGAACTGTGGGAGACGCAGTGTTTTGGTGTATCAGTTGTGCTAATAAACTACTAGACTGGTTGCCCAGCTCAAAATATTTCTGGTGTGCAAAAAAGGTGCGCCTTTTTTCTTTTTCATAAAGACAATGCAAGTATATCCTACCTATAGATAACCATTTATCTTTGTTTATAGTAGAGGGATCTGCAATATATGCTGTCTCTAATTGGGCACAAGTGGTGGCTAGCTCGGCTTCTTCCCTACGGGCCTCTTTCTTGACATATGATATTGCTGACTGCAGACAACCACGTATGTATGTTTTAAGGGCATCCCACATGGGAAATTGAGGATCCATCATATCATTGTGGGCCAAGTAGTTAGCTATTTGATCTGGCGTACGATCAGTGACAGGCAGGAGGGAGAACCAGAAAGGGTGAATTTTCCGAGGATTAGTCAATATATGAACCTCTGGGAATCTAAGATTCACTAAAATAGGAGTGTGATCAGAGACACCTCTTGGTAAGTGGACAATACTATAAGTAAGCGCCACCGCAGTTGCATTACCACACACATAGTCTATTCTAGATAGGGTGTTGCGTCCTGGGGTATGACAGGTATATTCCCGCGCATCAGGGTGACGAAGCCTCCATATATCTGTCCAACCCAGTTCTAATAATAGGCGAGCCAAAGGAGTCTGTATGTCAGTGGGTTCCATTTCTGGATTTTGCCTGAATTTGTCCAGAGCAGCATCGTGTAGAGCGTTAAAGTCTCCCATACAGAGAAGAGTAGCCTGTGGAAATTGCGCTGCAAATGATGCAGCCTCATGTAAGACATTCAATGATGAGGTAGGGGGGTTATAAACGCCCAAAATGACAAATGGGCGACAGTTCACCCACGCCTGAGCAAAAACATACCGCCCTTCCGGGTCTTTCCTGACTGTACCCGGCTCCCATCTTACTGAACGGTGTATGAGAAGGGAGACTCCTCTAGAATGGGACGTGTGTGTAGAGTGTTGAGACCATTGAGCCCAGGGCCTATGTATGAACCTGGTAGTTGTTTGGGTCAAATGTGTCTCCTGTAGAGATGAGCGAGCACTAAAATGCTCGGGTACTCGTTATTCGAGACGAACTTTTCCCGATGCTCGAGTGCTCGTCTCGAATAACGAACCCCATTGAAGTCAATGGGAGACTCGAGCATTTTTCAAGGGGACCAAGGCTCTGCACAGGGAAGCTTGGCCAAACACCTGGGAACCTCAGAAAAGGATGGAAACACCACGGAAATGGACAGGAAACAGCAGGGGCAGCATGCATGGATGCCTCTGAGGCTGCATAATCGCACCATTATGCCAAAATTATGGGCAACAGCATGGCCATGACAGAGTGACAGAATGAAGCTAGATAGCATCTAAAACATCCAATAATTCACCCTGACACTATAGGGGACGGCATGCAGAGGCAGCAGCGGCAGGCTAGAGAGTGTCATGGCGACATACCCTAAATGGACTCAGGCTTCAAACCAATGGGTGGCAGAGAGGAACCAAAGGAGGTGAGCAAGAAGCGCTCAAATAATATCGGTACATGATAAAAGTTTGCCAGTATATTTTGTGGATTACACAGCAGGGTGGCGACAAAGTTAACATGGAAGCCATGAAAACAACCCAAAATTCTGCCTGACACAGCTCGTTTGATAAGGGGACCATGTATGGAGGCAGTGAACTAGTAGTAGATTAAAGGTGCTGCAGTTAAAACTATGTTAGTTGGATCTTGGCATGGAGCTGGCGCTCCGCTGCCAGGCGAGCTTTCGCCAATCCAAGCCCCTGTCTCTAGGCTACTCCCCAAACAGCACTTCTAAGAACCTTTTGTATAAGATCAAGTGTAGTAGCGTTCTTATAAGTTTAGGATATGGCGGGTGAGGGGAATGTAAACAGATGCGCAAGAAGCGCTGAAATAATATTGGTAAATGATAAAAGTTTATTAGTATATTTTGTGGATAACACAGCTGGGTGGCGACAAAGTTAACAACTTTGATGTGGAATCCATGAAAACAACCCAAATTTCTGCCTGACACACCTCGTTTGATAAAGGGACGATGTATGGAGGCAGCTATATGGACGACTTTTGGAGGTAGCAATGGAGACAACGTGTGGAGGCTGCTATGGAGACAATTTAATTTGGATAGTGCCTGTATGTGGCAGTCCCAAAAATTTTTCAAACCAGAGGAGCAGGTAGGTGGCCCTCCAGAAAAATAGAATAGATTGAGTGCCTGTATGTGGCAGTCCCAAAAATTTTTCAAACCAGAGGAGCAGGTAGGTGGCCCTCCAGAAAAATAGAATAGATTGAGTGCCTGTATGTGGCAGTCCCAAAAAGTTTTCAAACCAGAGGAGCAGGTAGGTGGCCCTCCAGAAAAATTGAATCGATTGAGTGCCTGTATGTGGCAGTCCCAAAAAGTTTTCAAACCAGAGGAGCAGGTAGGTGGCCCTCCAGAAAAATGGAATCGATTGAGTGCCTGTATGTGGCAGTCCCAAAAAGTTTTCAAACCAGAGGAGCAGGTAGGTGGCCCTCCAGAAAAATGGAATCGATTGAGTGCCTGTATGTGGCAGTCCCAAAAAGTTTTCAAACCAGAGGAGCAGGTAGGTGGCCCTCCAGAAAAATAGAATAGATTGAGTGCCTGTATGTGGCAGTCCCAAAAAGTTTTCAAACCAGAGGAGAAGGTAGGTGGCCCTCCAGAAAAATGGAATCGATTGAGTGCCTGTATGTG
The DNA here is from genome assembly GCF_040894005.1 of Engystomops pustulosus. Taxonomy (NCBI): domain Eukaryota; kingdom Metazoa; phylum Chordata; class Amphibia; order Anura; family Leptodactylidae; genus Engystomops; species Engystomops pustulosus. Next base: position 56,188,414 of record NC_092417.1, on the reverse strand, counting down.
GTAGTCCCAAAAAGTTTTCAAACCAGAGGAGCAGGTAGGTGGCCCTCCAGAAAAATGGAATCGATTGAGTGCCTGTATGTGGCAGTCCCAAAAAGTTTTCAAACCAGAGGAGCAGGTAGGTGGCCCTCCAGAAAAATAGAATAGATTGAGTGCCTGTATGTGGCAGTCCCAAAAAGTTTTCAAACCAGAGGAGCAGGTAGGTGGCCCTCCAGAAAAATGGAATCGATTGAGTGCCTGTATGTGGCAGTCCCAAAAAGTTTTCAAACCATAGGAGCAGGTAGGAGGCCCTCCAGAAAAATAGAATAGATTGAGTGCCTGTATGTGGCAGTCCCAAAAAGTTTTCAAACCAGAGGAGCAGGTAGGTGGCCCTCCAGAAAAATTGAATAGATTGAGTGCCTGTATGTGGCACTCCCAAAAATTGTTTAAAACAGAGGACCGGGTCGGTGGCCCTCCAGAAAAATTAAATGCATAAAGTACTATAGCTAGAGCCAGTGGGCCCTGTCAAAAAATAGCCAGTTTCCTCTGCTTTACTGTACAAAGAGGAGGAGAAGGAGGAAAATGAGGAGGAGGAGGAGTGGATCAATTATTCAGGTTGAGCTTCCTTCACCTGGTGGAGATTGGAAATTATGAGAAATCCAGGCTTTATTCATCTTAATAAGCGTCAGCCTGTCAGCGCTGTCAGTCGACAGGCGTGTACGCTTATCGGTGATGATGGCACCAGCTGCACTGAAAACCCGCTCGGACAAGACGCTAGCGGCAGGGCAGGCAAGAACCTCCAAGGCGTACAGCGCCAGTTCGTGCCACATGTCCAGCTTTGAAACCCAGTAGTTGTAGGGAGCTGTGTGATCATTTAGGACGATGGTATGGTCAGCTACGTACTCCCTCACCATCTTTCTGTAAAGATCAGCCCTACTCTGCCGAGACTGGGGACAGGTGACAGTGTCTTGCTGGGGTGACATAAAGCTGGCAAAAGCCTTGTAAAGCGTACCCTTGCCAGTGCTGGACAAGCTGCCTGCTCGCCTACTTTCCCTCGCTACTTGTCCCGCAGAACTACGCACTCTGCCGCTAGCGCTGTCAGAAGGGAAATACTGTTTCAGCTTGTGAACCAGGGCCTGCTGGTATTCATGCATTCTCACACTCCTTTCCTCTGCAGGGATGAGAGTGGAAAGATTTTGCTTGTACCGTGGGTCCAGGAGAGTGAACACCCAGTAATCGGTGCTGGAATAAATTCTTTGAACGCGAGGGTCACGGGATAGGCAGCCTAGCATGAAATCTGCCATATGCGCCAGAGTACCAACGCATAAGAATTCACTCCCCTCACTGGCCTGACTGTCCATTTCCTCCTCCTCCAACTCCTCCAACTCCTCTTCTTCTGCCCATACACGCTGAACAGTGAAGGACTCAACAATGGTCCCCTCTTGTGTCTCGCCAACATTCTCCTCCTCTTCCTCCTCATCCTCCTCCACCTCCACCTCCTCCGATATGCGCTGAGAAACAGACCTAAGGGTGCTTTGGCTATCAACAAGGGAATCTTCTTCCCCCGTCTCTTGTGACGAGCGCAAAGCTTCCGACTTCATGCTGATCAGAGAGTTTTTCAACAGGCCAAGCAGCGGGATGGTGAGGCTGATGATGGCGGCATCGCCACTGACCATCTGTGTTGACTCCTCAAAGTTACTCAGCACCTGACAGATATCAGACATCCACGTCCACTCCTCATTGTAGACTTGAGGAAGCTGACTGACCTGACTACCAGTTCTGGTGGAAGTTGACATCTGGCAGTCTACAATGGCTCGGCGCTGCTGGTAAACTCTGGATAACATGGTCAGTGTTGAATTCCACCTCGTGGGCACGTCGCACAACAGTCGGTGAGCGGGCAGTTGGAGGCGGCGCTGCGCTGCCCTGAGAGTGGCAGCATCTGTGCTGGACTTCCTGAAATGCGCACAGATGCGGCGCACCTTCGTGAGCAAATCTGACAGATTGGGGTATGTCTTGAGGAAACGCTGAACTATCAGATTTAACACATGGGCCAGGCATGGCACATGTGTCAGTCTGCCGAGTTGCAGAGCCGCCACCAGGTTACGGCCGTTGTCACACACAACCATGCCTGGCTTCAGGTTCAGCGGTGCCAGCCACAGATCAGTCTGCGCCGTGATGCCCTGTAATAGCTCTTGGGCGGTGTGCCTTTTATCGCCTAGGCTCAGCAGTTTGAGCACCGCCTGCTGTCGCTTAGCAACGGCACTGCTGCTGTGCCTAGAGCTACCGACTGATGGCGCCGTGCCCACGGATGGTAGTTCGGAGGAGGAGGTGGAGGAGGGGTGGGAGGAGGAGGAGGCATAGTAGGCCTGAAACACCTGGACCGAGGTAGGCCCCGCAATCCTCGGCGTCGGCAGTATATGAGCAGCCCCAGGGTCAGACTCGGTCCCAGCCTCCACCAAGTTAACCCAATGTGCCGTCAGCGATACATAGTGGCCCTGCCCGGCAGCACTCGTCCACGTGTCCGTGGTCAGGTGGACCTTGTCAGAAACGGCGTTGGTCAGGGCACGGGTGATGTTGTCTGACACGTGCTGGTGCAGGGCTGGGACGGCACATCGGGAAAAGTAGTGGCGGCTGGGGACCGAATACCGAGGGGCGGCCGCCGCCATGAGGTTGCGAAAGGCCTCGGTCTCTACTAGCCTATAGGGCAGCATCTCCAGGCTAAGCAATCTGGAGATGTGCACATTAAGGGCTTGGGCGTGCGGGTGGGTTGCACTATATTTGCGTTTCAGCTCCAGCGTCTGGCGTATGGAGAGCTGAACGCTGGTGGATGCTGTGGAGGATCGTGGAGGCGACGATGGGGTTTTTGTGGCAGGGTCCTGGGCAGGGGGCTGACTATCAGCTGACACAGGGGAAGGAGCAGTGGTGTGCACGGCCGGAGGTGAACGGGCTTGTTGCCACTGAGTGGGGTGTTTAGCATTCATATGCCTGCGCATACTGGTGGTAGTTAAGCTACCCTGTTTCCCCGAAAATAAGACAGCGTCTTATATAAATTTTTGCTCCTAAAGAGGCACTAGGTCTTATTTTCAGGGGATGTCTTATTTTTCCAAGAACAAGAATTTACATTTATTGTTGAACAAAAAAATCTACTTCTCAAACATCCTTATAACTATTCAAACTCTGAATTATTGAAATATTTGGCCCCAATCTGTCATATTCAGCGATAGCGCTTTCCTTAAATGACCACTTCATGTCCATGTAGCTGCTTGTAGCGTATTTGTCCTGAAACAGTCAGTGATTTTATTCCGCAAATTCTTCACCCATGTCACAACCTATAAAAGATCTACTAATACTAATGTACGGCTTGGGGGGAGATGTAGCAATGACTGCAGCTAGGTCTTATTTTCAGGGGAGGCCTTATATTTCTATGATTGAACAAAATTATACTAGGTCTTATTTTCGGGGGATGTCCTATTTTAGGGGAAACAGGGTAGTAGTGGTGGAACCCCTGCTGAGCCTGGTTTGGCAAATGTTGCACACCACAGTCCGTCGGTCATCCGGTGTTTCCTTAAAGAACCTCCAGACTTCTGAAGATCTAGCCCTCGCCGCAAGAGCCCTCGCCACGGGAGCTTCACTAGTTGACACATTTGGCGCTGATGCACCAGCTCTGGCCCTGCCTCTCCGTCTGGCCCCACCACTGCCTCTTCCAACCTGTTCTGGTCGAGGACTCTCCTCCGTCTCAGAAGCACTGTGTTCACCCGGCCTCTCAACCCAGCTTGGGTCTGTCACCTCATCATCCTCCGATCCCTCAGTCTGCTCCCCCCTCGGACTTCCTGCCCTGAACACAACTTCCCCACTGTCTGACAACCGTGTCTCCTCATCGTCGGACACCTCTTTACACACTTCCACTACGTCAAGAAGGTCATCATCACCCACAGACTGTGACTGGTGGAAAACCTGGGCATCGGAAAATTGCTCAGCAGCAACCGGACAAGTGGTTTGTGACTGTGGGAAGGGTCCAGAAAACAGTTCCTCAGAGTATGCCGGTTCAAATGCCAAATTTTCCTGGGAGGGGGCAGACTGGGGGGGAGGAGGCTGAGGTGCAGGAGCTGGAGGAGTGGCGATTTCGGTGACATGGGTGGACTGCGTGGAAGACTGACTGGTGGACAAATTGCTCGAAGCATTGTCAGCAATCCATGACATCACCCGTTCGCACTGTTCTGGCCTCAACAGTGCTCTACCACGAGTCCCAGTAACTTCAGACATGAACCTTGGGAGTGTAGCTCTGCAGCGTTCCCCTGCTCCCTCATAAGCAGGTGGTGTCTCACCCCGGCCAGGACCACGGCCTCTGACCCCTGCAGTAGTTGGACGCCCACGTCCCCGCCCTCGTCCTCTACCCCTAGCCCTCGGGTTAAACATTTTTAAAATGAGAGTTATAGCTTTAATTTTTTTTTAACTTTTTTTTGTGTTTTTTTTTTTTTTTTGTGTTTTTGAGTTTTTAAAACCAAACAATGCTATCCTATTGCTATGGCTATTTTCTAGCCAAGTATGAAAGCACACTACTATGCCAGATGAGATGACACTGAGTTATTAAACAAAATAAACGTAAAATAAAAAAGGACAAATGGCAGACTGTGCCTAATTGAAATCCAACCCCTACTAAATTTTCCCACTTCGGTCTTTGCAATGGATATGTGCGTCACTAAGCGCAAAACACAGCGGTCGCAAGTCTCACTACAAATTGCTCACAATTGGCTAGTAAATGCACTGCAGCAAGTACAGCCACCAGCAGATCAACCAGAAATCAAATATATAACGCTACTGTAGGCGTAAGCCGTTTGGATTCTCCTATGGCTATTTTCTAGCCAAGTATGAAAGCACACTACTATGCCAGATGAGATGACGCTGAGTTATTAAACAAAATAAACGTAAAATAAAAAAGGACAAATGGCAGACTGTGCCTAATTGAAATCCAACCCCTACTAAATTTTCCCACTTCGGTCTTTGCAATGGATATGTGCGTCACTAAGCGCAAAACACAGCGGTCGCAAGTCTCACTACAAATTGCTCACAATTGGCTAGTAGATGCACTGCAGCAAGTACAGCCACCAGCAGATCAACCAGAAATCAAATATATAACGCTACTGTAGGCGTAAGCCGTTTGGATTCTCCTATGGCTATTTTCTAGCCAAGTATGAAAGCACACTACTATGCCAGATGAGATGACGCTGAGTTATTAAACAAAATAAACGTGAAATAAAAAAGGACAAATGGCAGACTGTGCCTAATTGAAATCCAACCCCTACTAAATTTTCCCACTTCGGTCTTTGCAATGGATATGTGCGTCACTAAGCGCAAAACACAGAGGTCGCAAGTCTCACTACAAATTGCTCACAATTGGCTAGTAGATGCACTGCAGCAAGTACAGCCACCAGCAGATCAACCAGAAATCAAATATATAACGCTACTGTAGGCGTAAGCCGTTTGGATTCTCCTATGGCTATTTTCTAGCCAAGTATGAAAGCACACTACTATGCCAGATGAGATGACGCTGAGTTATTAAACAAAATAAACGTAAAATAAAAAAGGACAAATGGCAGACTGTGCCTAATTGAAATCCAACCCCTACTAAATTTTCCCACTTCGGTCTTTGCAATGGATATGTGCGTCACTAAGCGCAAAACACAGCGGTCGCAAGTCTCACTACAAATTGCTCACAATTGGCTAGTAGATGCACTGCAGCAAGAGTACAGCCACCAGCAGATCAACCAGAAATCAAATATATAACGCTACTGTAGGCGTAAGCCGTTTGGATTCTCCTATGGCTATTTTCTAGCCAAGTATGAAAGCACACTACTATGCCAGATGAGATGACGCTGAGTTATTAAACAAAATAAACGTAAAATAAAAAAGGACAAATGGCAGACTGTGCCTAATTGAAATCCAACCCCTACTAAATTTTCCCACTTCGGTCTTTGCAATGGATATGTGCGTCACTAAGCGCAAAACACAGCGGTCGCAAGTCTCACTACAAATTGCTCACAATTGGCTAGTAGATGCACTGCAGCAAGTACAGCCACCAGCAGATCAACCAGAAATCAAATATATAACGCTACTGTAGGCGTAAGCCGTTTGGATTCTCCTATGGCTATTTTCTAGCCAAGTATGAAAGCACACTACTATGCCAGATGAGATGACGCTGAGTTATTAAACAAAATAAACGTAAAATAAAAAAGGACAAATGGCAGACTGTGCCTAATTGAAATCCAACCCCTACTAAATTTTCCCACTTCGGTCTTTGCAATGGATATGTGCGTCACTAAGCGCAAAACACAGCGGTCGCAAGTCTCACTACAAATTGCTCACAATTGGCTAGTAGATGCACTGCAGCAAGTACAGCCACCAGCAGATCAACCAGAAATCAAATATATAACGCTACTGTAGGCGTAAGCCGTTTGGATTCTCCTATGGCTATTTTCTAGCCAAGTATGAAAGCACACTACTATGCCAGATGAGATGACACTGAGTTATTAATCAAAATAAACGTAAAATAAAAAAGGAAAAATGGCAGACTGTGCCTAATTGAAATCCAACCCCTACTAAATTTTCCCACTTTGGTGTTTGAGGTGGATATGTGTGCCACTAAGAGCTAAACACAACGGTAGCAAGTCCCCCTGCTAATTCCTCACAAAATGGTACTAGATGCAAATAAAAAAAAAAAAAGTAGAACGTTATTGTAGCCCTAAGAAGGGCTGTTGGGTTCTTTGAGAATCACTCCTGCCTAACAGTAAGCTAATAGAACACCCTAACGCTTTCCCTGACCAGCAGCAGCTCTCTCCCTAGCGGCATCCAGACACAGAATGATCCGAGCAGCGTGGGCAGCGGCTAGTCTATCCCAGGGTCACCTGATCTGGCCAGCCAACCACTGCTATCGACGTGTAAGGGTACCACGTCATGCTGGGTGGAGTGCAGAGTCTCCTGGCTTGTGATTGGCTCTGTTTCTGGCCGCCAAAAAGCAAAACGGCGGGAGCTGCCATTTTCTCGAGCGGGCGAAGTATTCGAGTTTCGAGTACGCTAATGCTCGAACGAGCATCAAGCTCGGACGAGCATGTTCGCTCATCTCTAGTCTCCTGAAGACATATTATAGAGGGGGAGTGTTGCAGGAGGCTCGTCATTACCATGTTTCGTTTACGGGCTTCCCCTAGACCCCTGACATTCCAAGAAATCAATGTGAGCGACATACTTTCTTAATATATCCCAGCAGCCAACTTTATACAGATGTCATATGCTATTGCCTTAACTATATAATGGAAAATAGATGTATCGTAGCAGGTCTCTACAAAAGAGACTAAACTTAACAATAAACACGATTAATATAACCAACTCTTTGAAGAGTAAACAATGCAGTAACTGGAGTCACCCAGTCTCTGCTAATGAACTTATACGGGGAAGTCTGCGCTCTAGATGGAATAAAAGCAGCGCAGACTATCGCTTCACAGCAGAGCTCTTTTCTCACATTATGACAATAATTCTACTTTAGACCGCCAAATAGTATATATCGCTCCTTCTAGAAGGAGGGCACAAGCTTCAGTAAATGTTATATAACTTTTGCGCAATATTAAAATTATATGTAATTTCCCCATAGAGGGGTACAATACAGTGTCAAACACTTTTATGTGTGAATCAAAGTTCAAATATACTTAACATCCGGCGTAACCTCAAGGGGTGTAGATACCCTGATCAAGGGCAGTTAGTGCTGTTCCGGGCCTCTGGGCCTGTGCGGCCTCCTCCTAGTATTCAGCCAGTCGTCTACCTCAGGCGCAGAAGCAAAGAATTGGACACGATCTTCATAGACGACTCTTAACCTGGCTGGGAAGGCCATGGAATAGGGAATCTGTAGCTCTCGTAGTCTCTTCTTTACCCCTGTAAAAGAGGCTCTTGACTTCTGAAGGGCTGCGGAGAAGTCCGGAAACAAGGATACTGTATTGCTTTGGTAAGTGATGGATCCCTTGCGTCTTGCTGCACTTAAAATGGCGTCTCGATCTTTGCTGCATAATATGCGCACCAACATGGGGCGCGGGGGTGCTCCCGGGGGTGGTGGCTTGGCGGGCACTCGGTGAGCTCTTTCCACAGAATAAATGGTAGAGACGGAGAGATCTGGTAGCATTTCTTTGAACCATCTTTCCATAAAAAGTATAGGATCAGTACCTTCGGCCCTCTCTGGAAGTCCAAGGACCCTGATGTTATTACGTCGTAGACGATTTTCCAAGTCGTCAGATTTCTGGGCCCACATTTCAGCTGCTTTCTCAAGGGCCGCAATCTGGGCTGGTACAGGAGCATTATCGTCTTCTATGTGAGAAATTCTTTCCTCTGTGTCTTTGACCCGCTCTCTCAGCTTCTGCATATCTTGCCGTAAGAGCCCGACATCCACTCTTATCTCATCTATTTTGTTGGTAAGTGAGACTGTGGAGTGTTGGATCGCTGTCAGAAGCTGTGTGGAAACCTCTTTGAGCGTTAGCTCCGGCTCACCTTCCACTGCTGAGGAGTCATCAGATTCTGAGGCCGCAGGAGCAGCACGTGCGGCTGTGGAGGCCGCGGCACCATCTTGGGATTTCGGTCTGGCGAATTCCTTGAGCTTCTCTGCAGCCGCAGAGGTGCGGGATTTGCTCATGGCGCTTCGTCCTCGGTAAGAGGATCGTTTAACCCGTGTCCAGGGTATATTGGCGGTCTCTTTACAGCAGGATTTTGGTAGCGAGTTAGGCTCTGGAGCGGAGCTCTGCTCAAGTGCGTCCGCTCATGCCGGAAGTTAGGTCACGCCCCCACAGGTTCCCTTTTTAACACTTTCTACCACCACTTTTTACCTTCATACCTCCCAACAGTTTCGATTTGAATCAACATTTAGGTAGCTCTGAAATAGAACTGTTGTCATTTTTCTGAATTCTTTGGAATAGGTTTTTTGCATTTCAATAAATATCAAATTTACATATGCAGAGACCTTTTGTAAGCAAGATCAATTCCCTAATTCCCACTAAAGATAAAGATTTGTGGCAATTTCCCTACAAAATCTATTATAATCATTGATGAATCACTTATTTGCTACAAAATATATTTTCTCATATGGTATGTCTCGTTTTCTGCAACTATAGAGACAGGTTGCCATGACAAATAACTGCAAGCAAAAGTGAATAATACTAATATTAGCACAAAGAACAATATGGTGTCCTTTAATCCAGTTTGTTAGGTGGCGAGAGCATTGAGATGTATCTTAGAGTAATAATTTCTTTTACCTCCATGACTAAGATACGAGAGAGGTCAGATCTCTGTTGAAATGCTGGAGACTCATGCTGTTCGTAGAGTTTACATTATCTCCGGAGCACACAACATCACAGTATTAATATTTATGCCTGAACCTCTCCGTACGCAGCTTTGTCAGTAAGCAATTTTTCTCGAGGACTAAATTTCAGCTTAAAGCCGATTTCCCTAATAGGCTTTTGTTTGAGGCCCGTGGTCAAAGTTTGTCAAACTGAATAATGACAGTGGTCAGCTGTGTATTGCTCTTTAGAACATTTATTTAGTGTACAATACCGGTAGACAATAGAGAAATGGCTTCAATTTTCCCTCCAGAGCTGGAATCAAACATTGCCGCCAGCTCATATGTATCTTTGTCAAGTGTTCCTTTATTTTGTGGTATGAAGAAGATTGCCAAAAAAAGCTATATGAAACCTCTGCCAGTGTCCCCTTGAAATCTTGCCATTGTTTCGCGAATGCATTTGCACGCCATCCAAAAGCAAATGTGAGCGTCAAGCACTCTAACGCAGTTTAATTACTGTGGATGAGCTCATGGGTTTAGAATTTCTAATTGCTCATCATAATTAGTATTTATCCTGTACTCAGTTTTGTTTTCATGCAGGTCCTTCAAAATATTTTGCAAATAAATGAAAAAGCTGGAGCAATATTTTATGCCATGATGAGATGAACATCTCAGGCTCATCATTATACTTTGTAGTGATCATTATACTTTGTAGTCTTTCAAAAAGTGAATGATAGTGCTCAATGGAGAATTGATTCTCCCATTCTTATGTCAAGAAGAGTCAAGGAGTCAGGACAAGCATCTGGCAACTGGTGGAGAACCTAAGGAACTGGTGATTGTGCAACATCCACCACCGGGGCCTAGCCTTTTCTTGGGGCCTGGAGGCAGCCGGGGCCCAGAATACCGGAGTGGCTGGTGGTTGCGGCCTAGGCACGCTAGTGTCAAGGTGCTTTGTATGGGGACCGGAGGGCTGTCCCACAGCCTGGCAGGTCTCCAGCAGGTGGTGTATGCAGGAAATAATATATAGGGAGAGGCTGTGGTACTGATTCTCCCTGGGGCAGCCCTTAGAGTCTGTAGTGTGTGTCCCTGGTAGATGGATGGGGCGCTTTTGGTGTTACAGCCGTAGAAGGGACCAGCTGGAGGCAATGTTTTGCAAAAATAACTTACAGCTCTTTATTTGAACCAACAGCGACAGCAGGCAACGTGCCCAATGATTCCTTACAGAGGTAGGATACTGGGAGTGCTCTTGGAGAGGGAACCACAGGAGTCTGTTCACCAGCCTGGATGCAGGGGCAGGCTGGGATGGAGCTGTGTCCAATGTAGGAAGCTTCAGCTTGTATCCTGGAATGGTTCAGTATTAGCCCTGGAGGTGGACTGACACTCTATGGAGCTGCTGAGGCCTAGGAGGCCTGTGGTCAGAGCACAAGCTCTGAGGTGGTGCTTCTCAGTCAGAAGCTGGGTCTGAAGAGGTCTGCTCTCTTCAGAAGTTTCTGGAACTCCAACTCCTTCCCTGACTAAGGGTTTAGTTAATCCCTGGTCAGGTGGTCTCCTCCTGCAATCACACTCCAGTTCACTATTAAGTGCATTGAGGCATATCATTGGATGACAACAACAAATAACATTTAACCCTTGCCTATCCAGGCAGCATCTACCGCTGCAAAATTACCTAAGTGTATGTGTAGTGTCCTGTAGAGGAGCTGATCAGACTCTCTATTAGGGGAACACATATATTAGGGGCTTATTCACAATAGCTCCTATGCCTTGCATTGGCAGGGATGTTGCAATTGTGTACTTACTGGGGGACATGTATCATAGTTTTAGAGACATTTAGCAGCTCTGTTTTGCACCTTATGTATGATCATGTCTTTTTACTTGTGATACATGTTCAGTTTTTCCTGCCCTGGCAGGCACAAATTTTTGCGTCTTTTTGAGACTTTTTGTTGCACATGTGTCAAATCCACATTGACTTAATTTGGGATTTGAGGCCGTGTCCTGCATTTTTAAACACTCTAATCACACCCCAGAGAGATGACAACATATGAGGCTGCGGTCACACGTTGTGTTTTGATTGTGCTTCGAAACCTATTACAACAGCTGAGGAGAGGTGATTTGCCTATTTACATTATTTTTATTGTTAACATTTGCATTTACAAAACGCATAGTAAATGCAATGTAAACACATGCGTTAACATCCCGTTTATATTGCGTTTTGGAAACGCAAATGTTAACAATAACGTAATTAGGCAAATCACCTCTCATCAGCTGCTGTAATTGGTTTAAATTAATGCAATTAAAGCGCAATTAAAATGCTACATGTGACCTCACCCTTTGAAGTAACCAATAAAATTAAAAAATTTAGAATTTTAAAAAAACAGGTTACTGTGCAAAATTTGAAACATTTAAAGAGTGTGAAATAATTCCAATTTACATGTTAAAATAGGGTCCATGAAAAAAATCCTTCCTTTGCACCTGCCCTGTACCAGGTGCAGATTTGCGCCTAAAAAGTCTCAAAAATAACCTATGTATCTAACAAAAAGCATCTGTTCCCTAGAGTATGTTCTTTACACACTTTAGACATTTATATTTATGATGCAGTTGTGATGCACTTTGAACTACAACATGTAAATGCACCCAAAAATCAGTGTGGGACACCTTAAGTGCTTCTTGATTTTGGTACTCCTTTTTGCAGATGAAATGGAAGGGTATGTAGCAGATACTTGCTACTAATTAGTTAGGGATAAACTGAATATCAGGAACTGTGGCCACCCCTATAGAAAACAGAAGTAACCCTTTACTTAACAATTCTACTCAGTTTTATTGCTGCTTTAGCTCCTATCACTCTCTAAACATATACATTATGATCCTTCTAGTTCTGTGAGCTGAAAATGTGGTTAGATTATCAGGGTACAGGTTTATATACACTTTCATTTACCATCTTAACATTGTACTAGTATCTGACACATAGAAAGAGAGACTAGACAGATCAGACATGAGATGATGAGATCCATGAGATGCACATTACAGACAATTACACAGTCAGTTCTGCTACATCTCAGCTACACACACACTATTAGATCTGATGTGCCCCCCCAACCCCGGATAAAGAACTTATCTGCCTGTAGATTGTAGCTCTACTCTCACTGCTGCTGATGTTTGCTGGCAGGAAGTCAGTGTGCATGTATATCAATGTGTAGCAGTTTGAGCTCCATCCTGGCGCACTCTGCACACTCCATAGACAAAGCACATATAGTGCAATTTGCAATAGTTTTGATAAATGTGGGCCACTGCCTTGGAAGAGAGACATCAGCACTGAAGCATAAAGAAGCAAAAGTTACTGTTTATCCATGGAAAGGATTCAAAGGCGATTTGCAAACAATTTTAGTGAAAAAAGAGCAAATTGTCCCAGCTCAGTCAGTGTTCAGAGGAATTAAAATTGTTCTAAGAGTTAATGCTCTACAGACTCCGGTTAGAATGTGAAATGTACAATTTGAAAAAGTATGACTTATCTGGAAGGGTTGCCAAGTGGATGTTCTTTCGAAAAAGAACATGGCAGCATTATTAGGTTTACAAAACTGTACCTGAACAAGGCTTCTGGAAAAATGTCTTTTGGACAGAAGATATCACTATAGACATGCTTTGCAATGGCAAACAACTCATCCTGTTAAGCATGGTAGTGACGGTGGGTATTATTTTAAATTCGTTAAAATAGAGACATAGATATAGAGTAAAAGTCAATGTTCCCTAAAATTTAACAAAAGGAGCCTCCATACGACAGATTTGAGACTGTCTTTGGAGCTATACTGATGGTCAGATGTATCATTGTGGCTTAGACATCATGATACCTCTGGTTTTTGAGATGATAATGCCTGCACTGATTTTGTGAACACAGACAATACTAATGAGTTTCCTGGTGGCGACTAGAGTGGTTTTGTTTAATTTTTTGCATCTTTATAGAAGCAAACAAATACTAAATTAAAGCAATCAAAAATACAATGATAAATGAGGCAAAAACTAGGTTAACTGGTTCAAGGTGAACTCTTTCACACTTTTTGAAAAAGTAGCAGAAAATTGTGCAAAAATCCCTAAGCACCCTAAGCACCTGTCAAAAATCCCTAATCACCTGTCAAAAATAGAACCAAAATACCTGCATCCAACTAACATAAATCCCTAATTGAGTTGATATGAATCATTTTTCAGTTGCAGGACTTTAGCACCTTGTTGAATCAATTGTGAGGTTATCCATACAAAGCTTGGCAGTAACAGGGTCAAGTAATAGTACAATCATCCCAAGAACACCAGCAATTCTACAACAGAATGGCTAAAAAAGAAATTAAAGGGGTGTCCGAGAGTTTACAAAAATTAGGAATCGGGCTGGGGCAGGCTTTAAAAAAAAAATGTATTCACCTCCTCTGGCGCTCCCGATGTCTGGCGCCATGGTTCGTCTGATCCAAGCTCTACTTGGGGAGCTTCCGACCAGCTGAGATGGACCACGCGCACCTGTGGCTTATCCCAACACTGTCAGGGTCCCCTAGTACAGGCGGACCAGGAGCGACGGAGGAGGTGAGTACACGTTTATTTTTTTCAAAAAACCCGCCCCAGCCTGTCTCCTAATTCTTTGGAAATCTCGGACAACTCCTTTAATTTAGACAATGCAATGGCCCAATCAAAGTTCAGACCTCAAAACTCTTTAAATGTTGGGGGGGATCTTAAGAGAGGAGTTGACAAAACAGTGTAATGAAAATTGTGCCAAAAGTTCTTCAGAAATATTTGATGGACTGCTAAAGTCTTACAAAGAACTGTTACCCCTAGTTATTGATGTTAAAAGTACTTCTTAAAGCTACTGATTCATGTAGGATACTTAGTTCTTTACAAATGGCTTTACCAATATGACAGCCTTGCAAAAATGTACTGATATGGTGAAATCAGTTGTGGTTTAATTTCAATATTAAAATCTGCTAAAGTCCAGATGTTTTTTAATTACGTCCTGAAATGTAAAACCATTTAATTCATGACGGTATTTATGAACTTGAGGCTGTTTCAGTATATGTTAAGGTTGGCATCGATTTATTACAAAAATGCCATGGCAAAACCCACATCTTCATAGGATGCATTTTGCAGAAGGCTTTCTCATCTGAGAGAACTACTTTGATGTGACATTGAAATTTCTTTTGGTTCTAAAAAATTTCAGTACAATAAAGTAAATACGTTTTCCAGTATTAGATAGAGAAAACATTGCATCTCAACAACACCCTTAAAGGACATCTATCACCAGATCAAGGATTGTAAACGAAGCACACTGACATACTGGTGTTCAGCATAAAAGAAAAGAAAAGATAGCACTCGGCACAATACAGATTATTATGGTGGCAAACACGAACCAGTTGTGGGATAACCGCATTCACTGCAGATAGACTCCGGTGATCGATTCCTCTTAATATAGCATTAACGGTGGTGCTCAGCTCATGTGAAGAACAGTCCAATAGGTATTCGGAGGAGAAAAAGATAAGCGGCACTCACCATGACTTGTGCAATCGGTATGTTTATTTCAGGTGCAGGTACAGGGAGGAGCGGGACCTGGCGACGAGTCGTTTCGCGCCTACCGGCGCATCATCAAGCCAATGACATACTGGTGTGCACCCCCTCTGGCAGGATCTGCTCTTCTTTTAGATTCTTATGTCCTGTTTTTTTTTTTTTAAAGGTTTTTACTATTATTATGCAAATGAGCCCGAGAGGCTCCAGGTTCCATAGTTTATGGAGCCTGAAGCCCCTGAGGCTCATTTGCATAATTTTAATAATTTGCCCTTTTTTCTTGAAAACAAGAGCATAAGAAGCTAAAAGAACAGCAGATTAACAGCAGATATGAGGGCGCACATACCAGTATGTCAGTGTGCTTAGTTTACAATCCTTGATCTGGTGATAGATGTCCTTTAAGATCAAGCATGATTTTCAGGATGCCTAATGACATAAAAAGGGATAATAATCAACTAGTATATCTATTCCAAATGGAAAAGATTCCCAACTGGAGACAGCACCATTTTGATGCGTTTGTATCTCATCAGCACAGTGTAAGAGGCTATTGACTAGGTTAGGAAAGTTAACCAGTTCCCTACACTGCACTAAAGAGATGCAACCACTAAAACAGTGCTGTCTTCATTTCCTTTTGGAATAGTTCTGCTGCTTTTCTGCAACATGACATTAGGCTTTCTAAAAAAGCCAAGCTTAATGTCAAAGGGGCCACAGCTTGCAATGATTTCCTTACCCCATCCTGGAAAAGGTATTTTCACATTTCCCAATGGCTGTAAGTCTCTATGCCCCTGAAAGACAGTCTTTATTGGCAAAGTCTCTTACTTCCCTGATCTAGTAAAATAAAGTAAAACCAAAGCCCCTATAAATAAGTGTTATGATTAAAAAGACACAAGAGAGGCAGAAAAGATCACAGGATGTGAATGGTAAAGGTTAAAATAGCAATGATTTTGCTAATTGCTATCATTTTAGGCGTTAGGTTTGGATGAACTTGTAAGACCTTGTGAATATCTGATCTTGGACTTAATCCTTTATTGGAGATGTTAAAACAGAATTAAATGGGTTTCATGGCTCCCAGAAGGGGACATGGACCAGACCTTCGCACACCAGGTCAGTGGACTGATACTATGCTTAACATCTGTGCCTAGGACGCATGATTAAGTTATTGCACAAAATAAGTTGGCATGAAATAAAGAGGTGAGAATTTAGATTTCAGGACAGCATGATAGAAGAAAGGACATGCTATTGAGATCAATAGTACTAAATGAATTCATTATACTTATATTTGCTAATATATGAACACATTTTGCATATGCAATGCCAAATTGAAAACATAGATTATTGTATTTATCTGTAAGGTCATCAGTAGAGATGAGCGAACATGCTCGTCCGAGCTTGATGCTCGGTCGAGCATTAGGGTACTCGAAACTGCTCGTTGCTCGGACGAATACTTCGCCCGCTCGAGAAAATGGCAGCTCCCGCCGTTTTGCTTTTTGGCGGCCAGAAACAGAGCCAATCACAAGCCAGGAGACTCTGCACTCCACCCAGCATGAAGTGGTACCCTTACACGTCGATAGCAGTGGTTGGCTGGCCAGATCAGGTGACCCTGGGATAGACTAGCCGCTGCCCGCGCTGCTCGGATCATTCTGTGTCTGGATGCCGCTAGGGAGAGAGCTGCTGCTGGTCAGGGAAAGCGTTAGGGTGTTCTATTAGCTTACTGTTAGGCAGGAGTGATTCTCAAAGAACCCAACAGCCCTTCTTAGGGCTACAATAACGTTCTACTTTTTTTATTTTAATTTGCATCTAGTACCATTTTGTGAGGAATTAGCAGGGGGACTTGCTACCGTTGTGTTTAGCTCTTAGTGGCACACATATCCATAGCAAAGACCGAAGTGGGAAAATTTAGTAGGGGTTGGATTTCAATTAGGCACTAACTCAGTGTCATCTCATCTGGCATAGTAGTGTGCTTTGATACTTGGCTAGAAAATAGCCATAGGAGAATACAAAGAGCTTACTTACGCCTACAGTAGCGTTCTATATATTTGATTTCTGGTTGATCTGCTGGTGGCTGTACTTTCTGCAGTGCATGTACTAGCCAATTCTGAGCAATTTGTAGTGAGACTTGCGACCGCTGTGTTCTGCGCTTAGTGACGCACATATCCATAGCAAAGACCGAAGTGGGAAAATTTAGTAGGGGTTGGATTTCAATTAGGCACTAACTCAGTGTCATCTCATCTGGCATAGTAGTGTGCTTTGATACTTGGCTAGAAAATAGCCATAGGAGAATACAAAGAGCTTACTTACGCCTACAGTAGCGTTCTATATATTTGATTTCTGGTTGATCTGCTGGTGGCTGTACTTTCTGCAGTGCATGTACTAGCCAATTCTGAGCAATTTGTAGTGAGACTTGCGACCGCTGTGTTCTGCGCTTAGTGACGCACATATCCATAGCAAAGACCGAAGTGGGAAAATTTAGTAGGGGTTGGATTTCAATTAGGCACTAACTCAGTGTCATCTCATCTGGCATAGTAGTGTGCTTTGATACTTGGCTAGAAAATAGCCATAGGAGAATACAAAGAGCTTACTTACGCCTACAGTAGCGTTCTATATATTTGATTTCTGGTTGATCTGCTGGTGGCTGTACTTTCTGCAGTGCATGTACTAGCCAATTCTGAGCAATTTGTAGTGAGACTTGCGACCGCTGTGTTCTGCGCTTAGTGACGCACATATCCATAGCAAAGACCGAAGTGGGAAAATTTAGTAGGGGTTGGATTTCAATTAGGCACTAACTCAGTGTCATCTCATCTGGCATAGTAGTGTGCTTTGATACTTGGCTAGAAAATAGCCATAGGAGAATACAAAGAGCTTACTTACGCCTACAGTAGCGTTCTATATATTTGATTTCTGGTTGATCTGCTGGTGGCTGTACTTTCTGCAGTGCATGTACTAGCCAATTCTGAGCAATTTGTAGTGAGACTTGCGACCGCTGTGTTCTGCGCTTAGTGACGCACATATCCATAGCAAAGACCGAAGTGGGAAAATTTAGTAGGGGTTGGATTTCAATTAGGCACTAACTCAGTGTCATCTCATCTGGCATAGTAGTGTGCTTTGATACTTGGCTAGAAAATAGCCATAGGAGAATACAAAGAGCTTACTTACGCCTACAGTAGCGTTCTATATATTTGATTTCTGGTTGATCTGCTGGTGGCTGTACTTTCTGCAGTGCATGTACTAGCCAATTCTGAGCAATTTGTAGTGAGACTTGCGACCGCTGTGTTCTGCGCTTAGTGACGCACATATCCATAGCAAAGACCGAAGTGGGAAAATTTAGTAGGGGTTGGATTTCAATTAGGCACTAACTCAGTGTCATCTCATCTGGCATAGTAGTGTGCTTTGATACTTGGCTAGAAAATAGCCATAGGAGAATACAAAGAGCTTACTTACGCCTACAGTAGCGTTCTATATATTTGATTTCTGGTTGATCTGCTGGTGGCTGTACTTTCTGCAGTGCATGTACTAGCCAATTCTGAGCAATTTGTAGTGAGACTTGCGACTGCTGTGTTCTGCGCTTAGTGACGCACATATCCATAGCAAAGACCGAAGTGGGAAAATTTAGTAGGGGTTGGATTTCAATTAGGCACTAACTCAGTGTCATCTCATCTGGCATAGTAGTGTGCTTTGATACTTGGCTAGAAAATAGCCATAGCAATAGGATAGCATTGTTTGGTTTTAAAAACTCAAAAAAAAACAAAAAACACAAAAAAAAACAAAAAACACAAAAAAAAACAAAAAACACAAAAAAAGTTAAAAAAAAAAAAAAGTTATAACTCTCATTTTAAAAATGTTTAACCCGAGGGCTAGGGGTAGAGGACGAGGGCGGGGACGTGGGCGTCCAACTACTGCAGGGGTCAGAGGCCGTGGTCCTGGGCGGGGTGAGACACCACCTGCTGATGAGGGAGCAGGGGAACGCCGCAGAGCTACACTCCCTAGGTTCATGTCTGAAGTTACTGGGACTCGTGGTTGAGCACTGTTGAGGCCAGAACAGTGCGAACAGGTGATGTCGTGGATTGCTGACAATGCTTCGAGCAATTTGTCCACCACCAGTCAGTCTTCCACGCAGTCCACCCATGTCACCGAAATCGCCACTCCTCCAGCTCCTGCACCTCAGCCTCCTCCCCCCCAGTCTGCCCCCTCCCAGGAAAATTTGGCATTTGAACCGGCATACTCTGAGGAACTGTTTTCTGGACCCTTCCCACAGTCACAAACCACTTGTCCGGTTGCTGCTGAGCAATTTTCCGATGCCCAGGTTTTCCACCAGTCACAGTCTGTGGGTGATGATGACCTTCTTGACGTAGTGGAAGTGTGTAAAGAGGTGTCCGACGATGAGGAGACACGGTTGTCAGACAGTGGGGAAGTTGTTGTCAGGGCAGGAAGTCCGAGGGGGGAGCAGACTGAGGGCTCGGAGGATGATGAGGTGACAGACCCAAGCTGGGTTGAGAGGCCGGGTGAACACAGTGCTTCTGAGACGGAGGAGAGTCCTCGACCAGAACAGGTTGGAAGAGGCAGTGGTGGGGCCAGACGGAGAGGCAGGGCCAGAGCTGGTGCATCAGCGCCAAATGTGTCAACTAGTGAAGCTCCCGTGGCGAGGGCTCTTGCGGCGAGGGCTAGATCTTCAGAAGTCTGGAGGTTCTTTAAGGAAACACCGGATGACCGACGGACTGTGGTGTGCAACATTTGCCAAACCAGGCTCAGCAGGGGTTCCACCACTACTAGCTTAACTACCACCAGTATGCGCAGGCATATGAATGCTAAACACCCCACTCAGTGGCAACAAGCCCGTTCACCTCCGGCCGTGCACACCACTGCTCCTTCCCCTGTGTCAGCTGCTAGTCAGCCCCCTGCCCAGGACCCTGCCACAAAAACCCCATCGTCGCCTCCACGATCCTCCACAGCATCCACCAGCGTTCAGCTCTCCATACCCCAGACGCTGGAGCGGAAACGCAAATATAGTGCAACCCACCCGCACGCCCAAGCCCTTAATGTGCACATCTCCAGATTGCTTAGCCTGGAGATGCTGCCCTATAAGCTAGTAGAGACCGAGGCCTTTCGCAACCTCATGGCGGCGGCCGCCCCTCGGTATTCGGTCCCCAGCCGCCACTACTTTTCCCGATGTGCCGTCCCAGCCCTGCACCAGCACGTGTCAGACAACATCATCCGTGCCCTGACCAACGCCGTTTCTGACAAGGTCCACCTGACCACGGACACGTGGACGAGTGCTGCCGGGCAGGGCCACTATATATCGCTGACGGCACATTGGGTTAACTTGGTGGAGGCTGGGACCGAGTCTGACCCTGGGGCTGCTCATATACTGCCGACGCCGAGGATTGCGGGGCCTACCTCGGTCCAGGTGTTTCAGGCCTACTATGCCTCCTCCTCCTCCCACCCCTCCTCCACCTCCTCCTCCGAACTACCATCCGTGGGCACGGCGCCATCAGTCGGTAGCTCTAGGCACAGCAGCAGTGCCGTCGCTAAGCGACAGCAGGCGGTGCTCAAACTGCTGAGCCTAGGCGACAAAAGGCACACCGCCCAAGAGCTATTACAGGGCATCACGGCGCAGACTGATCTGTGGCTGGCACCGCTGAACCTCAAGCCGGGAATGGTTGTGTGTGACAATGGCCGTAACCTGGTGGCGGCTCTGCAACTCGGCAGACTGACACATGTGCCATGCCTGGCCCATGTGTTAAATCTGATAGTTCAGCGTTTCCTCAAGACATACCCCAATCTGTCTGATTTGCTCACGAAGGTGCGCCGCATCTGTGCGCATTTCAGGAAGTCCAGCCCAGATGCTGCCACTCTCAGGGCAGCGCAGCGCCGCCTCCAACTGCCCGCTCACCAACTGTTGTGCGACGTGCCCACGAGGTGGAATTCAACACTGACCATGTTATCCAGAGTTTACCAGCAGCGCAGAGCGATTGTAGACTGCCAGATGTCAACTTCCACCAGAACTGGTAGTCAGGTCAGTCAGCTTCCTCAAGTCTACAATGAGGAGTGGACGTGGATGTCTGATATCTGTCAGGTGCTGAGTAACTTTGAGGAGTCAACACAGATGGTCAGTGGCGATGCCGCCATCATCAGCCTCACCATCCCGCTGCTTGGCCTGTTGAAAAACTCTCTGGTCAGCATGAAGTCGGAAGCTTTGCGCTCGTCACAAGAGACAGGGGAAGAATATTCCCTTGTTGATAGCCAAAGCACCCTCAGGTCTGTTTCTCAGCGCATATCGGAGGAGGTGGAGGTGGAGGAGGATGAGGAGGAAGAGGAGGAGAATGTTGGCGAGACACAAGAGGGGACCATTGTTGAGTCCTTCACTGTTCAGCGTGTATGGGCAGAAGAAGAGGAGTTGGAGGAGTTGGAGGAGGAGGAAATGGACAGTCAGGCCAGTGAGGGGAGTGAATTCTTACGCGTTGGTACTCTGGCGCATATGGCAGATTTCATGCTAGGCTGCCTATCCCGTGACCCTCGCGTTCAAAGAATTTATTCCAGCACCGATTACTGGGTGTTCACTCTCCTGGACCCACGGTACAAGCAAAATCTTCCCACTCTCATCCCTGCAGAGGAAAGGAGTGTGAGAATGCATGAATACCAGCAGGCCCTGGTGCACAAGCTGAAACAGTATTTCCCTTCTGACAGCGCTAGCGGCAGAGTGCGTAGTTCTGCGGGACAAGTAGCGAGGGAGAGTAGGCGAGCAGGCAGCTTGTCCAGCACTGGCAAGGGTACGCTTTACAAGGCTTTTGCCAGCTTTATGTCACCCCAGCAAGACACTGTCACCTGTCCCCAGTCTCGGCAGAGTAGGGCTGATCTTTACAGAAAGATGGTGAGGGAGTACGTAGCTGACCATACCATCGTCCTAAATGATCACACAGCTCCCTACAACTACTGGGTTTCAAAGCTGGACATGTGGCACGAACTGGCGCTGTACGCCTTGGAGGTTCTTGCCTGCCCTGCCGCTAGCGTCTTGTCCGAGCGGGTTTTCAGTGCAGCTGGTGGCATCATCACCGATAAGCGTACACGCCTGTCGACTGACAGCGCTGACAGGCTGACGCTTATTAAAATGAATAAAGGCTGGATTTCTCAGAATTTCCAATCTCCACCAGGTGAAGGAAGCTCAACCTGAATAATTGATCCACTCCTCCTCCTCCTCATTTTCCTCCTTCTCCTCCTCTTTGTACAGTAAAGCAGAGGAAAATGGCTATTTTTTGACAGGGCCCACTGGCTCTTGCTATAGTACTTCATGCATTTAATTTTTCTGGAGGGCCACCTACCCGGTCCTCTGTTTGAAACAATTTTTGTGAGTGCCACATACAGGCACTCAATCTATTCCATTTTTCTGGAGGGCCACCTACCCGGTCCTCTGTTTTAAAAAATTTTTGGGACTGCCACATACAGGCACTCAATCTATTCCATTTTACTGGAGGGCCACCTACCTGCTCCTCTGGTTTGAAAAATGTTTGGGACTGCCACATACAGGCACTCAATCTATTCCATTTTACTGGAGGGCCACCTACCTGCTCCTCTGGTTTGAAAAATGTTTGGGACTGCCACATACAGGCACTCAATCTATTCCATTTTACTGCAGGGCCACCTACCTGCTCCTCTGGTTTGAAACATTTCTGGGACTGCCACATACAGGCACTCAATCTATTCCATTTTACTGGAGGGCCACCTACCTTCTCCTCTGGTTTGAAAAATGTTTGGGACTGCCACATACAGGCACTCAATCTATTCCATTTTACTGGAGGGCCACCTACCTGCTCCTCTGGTTTGAAAAATTTTTGGGACTGCCACATACAGGCACTCAATCTATTCCATTTTACTGCAGGGCCACCTACCTGCTCCTCTGGTTTGAAACATTTTTGGGACTGCCACATACAGGCACTCAATCTATTCCATTTTACTGGAGGGCCACCTACCTGCTCCTCTGGTTTGAAAAATGTTTGGGACTGCCACATACAGGCACTATCCAAATTAAATTGTCTCCATAGCAGCCTCCACACGTTGTCTCCATTGCTACCTCCAAAAGTCGTCCATATAGCTGCCTCCATACATCGTCCCTTTATCAAACGAGGTGTGTCAGGCAGAAATTTGGGTTGTTTTCATGGATTCCACATCAAAGTTGTTAACTTTGTCGCCACCCTGCTGTGTTATCCACAAAATATACTGGCAAACTTTTACCATTTAGGGATATTATTTCAGCGCTTCTTGCGCATCTGTTTACATTCCCCTCACCCGGCATATCCTAAACTTATAAGAACGCTACTACACTTGATCTTATACAAAAGGTTCTTAGAAGTGCTGTTTGGGGAGTAGCCTAGAGACAGGGGCTTGGATTGGCGAAAGCTCGCCTGGCAGCGGAGCGCCAGCTCCATGCGCATCATGCGCTTCTTGCGCATCTGTTTACATTCCCCTCACCCGCCATATCCCAAACTAATAAGAACGCTACTACACTTAACTTGGTGCAGGCTGGGACCGAGTCTGACCCTGGGGCTGGTCATATACTGCCGACGCAGAGAATTGCGGGGCCTACCTCGGTCCAGGTCTCAAAGGCCTACTATACCTCCTCCCACCCCTCCTCCACCTCCTCCTCCTCCGAATTACCATCCGTGGGCATGGCGCCATCAGTCGGTAGCTCTAGGCACAGCAGCAGTGCCGTCGCTAAGCGACAGCAGGCGGTGCTGAAACTGCTGAGCCTAGGCGATAAAAGGCACACCGCCCAAGAGCTATTACAGGGCATTCCACATCAAAGTTGTTAACTTTGTCGCCACCCTGCTGTGTAATCCACAAAATATACTTGCAAACTTTTACCATTTAGGGATATTATTTCAGCGCTTCTTGCGCATCTGTTTACATTCCCCTCACCCGCCATATCCTAAACTTATAAGAACGCTACTACACTTGATCTTATACAAAAGGTTCTTAGAAGTGCTGTTTGGGGAGTAGCCTAGAGACAGGGGCTTGGATTGGCGAAAGCTCGCCTGGCTGCAGAGCGCCAGCTCCATCCCAAGATCCAACTAACATAGTTGCAGCACCTTTAATCTACTACTAGTTCACTGCCTCCATAATAATAATAATAATAATCTTTATTTATATAGCGTCATCATATTCTGTAGCGCTTTACAAATCATAGGAAACAAATCCAAATGTAATGTAACAGAGCACAACATTTGTATGGAACAACAGGAGTGAGGTCCCTGCTCGCCAGAGCTTACGGTTTATGAAGATGATGGGGTAACACGAGGTAAAAGAATATTTAATGGTCAAGCCATTCTTCTTAGGGAATAGAAAAAAATATAATAAATGGAATTGCTGTCGCTTGAACCACTCAGCCGTCATCTTATATACCAGGTCCAGGGTGAATGGGACTGCAGAGAAGTCTGGTGCCTGTTGGTTGCTGGATAACAGATGGGAGGACGACACAGGACGGGTTAGTAGAAGAGTTAAAACTTCATGCAGTTAATGAGTGTTATAGGCTTGCCTAAAGAAATGGGTTTTAAGAGCACGTTTGAAACTTTGGAGGTTAGGTATTAGTCTGATAGTCCGGGGCAGAGCATTCCATAGAATTGGTGCAGCTCTAGAGAAGTCTTGGAGACGCGAGTGGGAGGTCCGCACTAGGGTAGAGGTTAATCTAAGATCACTGGCGGATCTAAGAGCACGGGTTGGGCGATAGACTGAGATAAGAGAGGAGAGGTAGGGGGGTGCAGCATTATACAGAGCTTTATGGATGAGGGTTATTATTATTTTAAACTGTATTCGAAAGGCGACTGGCATGAACTGTAAGCATACATGGTCCCCTTATCAAACGAGCTGTGTCAGGCAGAATTTTGGGTTGTTTTCATGGCTTCCATGTTAACTTTGTCGCCACCCTGCTGTGTAATCCACAAAATATACTGGCAAACTTTTATCATGTAGCGATATTATTTGAGCGCTTCTTGCTCACCTCCTTTGGTTCCTCTCTGACACCCATTGGTTTGAAGCCTGAGTCCAATTAGGGTATGTCGCCATGCCACTCTCTAGCCTGCTGCCGCTGCCTCTGCATGCCGTCCCCTATAGTGTCAGGGTCAATTATTGGATGTTTTAGATGCTATCTAGCTTCATTCTGTCACTCTGTCATGGCCATGCTGTTGCCCATAATTTTGGCATAATGGTGCGATTAGGCAGCCTCAGAGGCATCCATGCATGCTGCCCCTGCTGTTTCCTGTCCATTTCCGTGGTGTTTCCATCCTTTTCTGAGGTTCCCAGGTGTTTGGCCAAGCTTCCCTGTGCAGAGCCTTGGTCCCCTTGAAAAATGCTCGAGTCTCCCATTGACTTCAATGGGGTTCGTTATTCGAGACGAGCACTCGAGCATCGGGAAAAGTTCGTCTCGAATAACGAGTACCCGAGCATTTTAGTGTTCGCTCATCTCTAGTCATCAACCATTTGAGTATTCTGACAGGGTGTTCAGTCGAGTATGGGGTCTACGGGGTACGATCTTGCTGTATGAGATAACCATTCAGGAACATTTTTCAAATTATGCTTTTCCTTTTTAATTGTTCTGACATTAGCAGTTAGGAATGTCAGAGTGTGTAAGAAATGTCTTTTTGACAAGCAGAATCTAGAAATCAAAAGATTTCTCAATATTTGTTTTTAATGGAAATGCAACCAGGGATGTAAGTTGAATTTGCTGGGCTATAATGCAAAATTTTGTATTGAATTTAAAGAACTTTGTTCAGAACTTCATGGATCAAGTATGCTATATACTAAAATCTTAGGAAACCAGAAAAATCGTCCCACTCCTCATACAGTACCTTCTGAACTAGCAGGAGTGACACAGATATAGCTTAAGGATATAGAGATGTAATCTGGATCAGGTCCCCTGCAGACAAACATTTGGGTGGAATTATGGCCCCCATAGAGGTCTATTGTACCTAGCGATCACATGCTTTCACACCGTGACCATGCTGGGAGGCTTTTTCTGCATTATGGTGATGGCTGGTCGACTTTCAATAGAGAGGGGAGGGGCAAAGAGCACTCACCCATCCTTTCTCCTGCACCTTGCTGCATGTTCACACGGGTTACTACCTTGGCGAGCATACATTTGTGTGCATGAGGCCTTAAGCTTTTTCCATGTGAATCTGCAGGTGCATCCTTGAGCCAGATGGGCCACCAGGCCCTGTATGAGTGGTACATGTTAGAGGACCAGAGGACATATATTCAGCAAATAGCATCTCAAGCATCCTATGTATCTATCGTATTATACGGGCGGATAGTATAACTTTACAGTTTATTTTTATATACTGTAGGAGCAATACATGAATTAATCCATTTTACTTTCACAATCATACAGGGTCCCAATCACCAATTTTCCTGCTGTTGCCCTCTGCAGTATGAAAAGGACCATGTGCCATCAATATATGCCACTTGATACTGGACTTTTCACCTATGCCATCTCCAATGTACAGTGCAGGTTTAAAGATAAATAGCAGCAGCATATTGGCCAAATTTTCTCTCTTTCTCATTGCATTAGTGAATTATATAGCTCATTTGTAATATGTGGCAGAACCATTGCTTCAAATAGATATATAACTATATATACGGTATATAACTATTTATAAATTGCAAAATAATTAATAATAGAATAATCCAATGCTGAACAGGAGACATGATTTCCTGTGACCTCATGAGGGTCAAATTTCGCAACAAAACATATGCAAGGATAAGTAAATATTATTAAATATAATACAAATGATAAAGGAAAAATAACGCATGCACCACTCACCTCAATTTAAAATATTGCCTCATTCACCTAATCCAATATATATTAGGGATCAAAATGACCAACTCGAATTTAGGAGCTCATTTTAGTAACATATTCGGTATCAGATTATATTTTAATTTTATTTTAAAATAATATTTTATAACAGTTTCTCATAATACTCCAAAAAATGCATGTTTAAAAGTTAGGTAAAAAAAAAAACCCCAAACATTTGAAAATAAAAAGAGCAAAACATTTTTGGGTTGTACAAAATTTAATGCAATTTGAGGCCATTAAATAACCTTGTGTGCAAAACTGGTAAGAATGACTGTCATTATGAGGTTGAAACACTCCCTGTAACATACAACAAGATTATGTGGTAACCCTGTTACAGACTTTGTGGCCCAGAAGCCTGCAGTTTAGAGAAACAGTAATTTCTTATATTTTTTCAACGTACGGAGAGTAGTGTTCATAAATGAATGTTTCCTTGGTGATGTACTGCTCTGGAAACCTCAATCTGATGAACCATCCATGTTCTTTAACTTCATATCAAACTTGTCAACCAAAATATTAAATTACCTTGGAAAGGCTGTGGCCTCCTAAGTGATAATCCAGCTATTAGCCAGTAAAAACTACTTAGGTGCTCAGACCTGTTGCTACATTGGTAATATTCATCAGTCTATACATATCTATTTATTAAGCAAATCTTATATTTTTTCCATATTTAATTGAATTTCAGTGGTTGATTATTAGGTTGAAAGAAATATTATACACTTAGGAAACAAGATTGTTTTATTGGAGATCACATAATAAAAATGTATCTTACAGACATCTGAATTAATTGGACCTAACCACAGGAGAGTTCATTTTCTGTTCGATGGCAAACATGATCATTAAGTACTATTTTACAGCAGATCAAAGTGCTTCTAGATGTAGAAAGGTAAGACATTTTTAGTTCTTCATCAGGTTAAAAATACCTTACATGTGATGTAGGTATGCGAAAAAGCTTTCAATATTTGAAATATTGAAATATAGATTTTTGGGGAAAAAAGGGTTCTGGATGACAAGGTGCTGTGTGAGCAGTATTACTCTAGTACTGGTTGGGGAGTTCCTATTTTTTCTAAATATTACAAGGCTTCTTTTGTGGCCTATATGGCCCTTTTCTATTCCCACCAGAATCAACTACTTTGTCTTTTTTTGGAAGCATTGGCTGTGGCTCCAGTAAGGCTAGAAGGCTTTTATTTTGTGGACTCTACCCCATAATCCCTAAACATTCCATTCGGTTGTCCCTTAAATTTCCTGCAGGTCTCATCTCTCTACACCTAACCCTGCTCCCTATTTTGTAAAACTGTCCTTCCTAAGTCTGGAGTCCCCAGGGGGTTTTAGGACCTAGATTGAGGATTTCTGAAGGTGTACCACCTCCTCCCCTCTAATAACATGTCCGCCTTTGTATCTTTGCAAAGCTGCTTTGAAACCAATTATTGTAATTAAGACTGTCAAAGTAGCTATATCCTCTTTTCTTGATCTGTTTTATAATATAATCCATGAGAAAAAAGCAAAAAGAATGCATAGAATAAATAGTAATATAAAAATATATTGTACAGAAAACACATACAAACCAAAAATGGTTAATATATTTCGGAAAAAATATTTATCTGATATAGGGAAAAAGGAGAAAAACATAAAACTAAGTATAGTTGTTATAACAGCACTGTGGTAATGAATAAATGGAACTTGTTTATTACATGTGAAACATTTTTTACTCAAAATGGAATGTTTGAATGGTTTATGTTTTCTGCCAGGGCAGATTTATATGTAACCATGTTATCTATAAAATAAGAGGCCTAATACATTTCTGCCAGTAATACGAGATTTCGAGAACCTCAATATCCAGAAGCACAGCTCTTCTAGAACACACAATTAAGAGGCCAATAGGGAAAAGGTGGAGAGCGGTATAGAACAAAGAGAGAAGGCAAGAAAAAAAAATAGCTTTTTACCCTTTGCTTAGTTATCTAACTTGGTCTAACACACTTATAACTTGAATTTTAACTGCACAATTATATAATTTCACTTTACTGTCACCTTCAATAATCATGAACAGAACCAATGTTTTTCTCTTCCTTTTTCCTCTCTCATCATCCTTAAAAAAAAATTCCCTCTCGCTCACCTCCATAAGTTCCATCAACTCCCAAACCTCCCCCCCCTTCTTCCCACTTCATATATCAAGATCACTAATATCTACAGCCCCCCAACTACAACTTATCTTGCCCATTTCTTCTGACAGGTACACAAGCCCTTTACAATAAAATTCAAACAAATAATAAAAAAAATCAATTCCTCCTCCTACCACTTCCACCCCAGGGTCAGCCAAGAGTGTGATCAGCCACCATATAACTTACAATAAACAAATTACACCTTCCTTTCATTCCAAAATTCTATCAACTTATCCCAAATTTTACAAATCTTTACAAATCAAAGATGATTACACCTCCCTTTTCTACCAAAATTTCATAACTTCTATAAGTATCAAAATGTTTTTTTCCATTCCTGTTGATAGTATATACAAGTCTACCTCATAACCATTATTCATATACAACTCTTGCATAAAAAAATCTTGTATATTATGGGGCACATTTACTAAGGCTTTGTGACACACTTTTTTCGGCCTGTGCCCTATTTTCAATGGGAAAATGGCTTGCATTGGTATTTAAGTAGCGGGGGTGGATGTTCCGACTGATTCAGAGTGAGCGCGGGATTTAACTTTAAATTTGTTGCAAGCCCTAACCACTAAAAAGATGGTGAACTCTGTTGGACCTGAGCGGGGAAACGACACATTCATGATATCGGACGCACTATTTTAGTGAATAGCAATACACTTTCTGTTAAGTAAATGTGCCTCTATAGGTTTAAATATTTAGCATTCCCCAACTTTTTTTCATATTACTTAAAATAGCTAAATCTATCATTCACTTCAATGTGTTAAATCTCTTTCAGAATACAAAATATTTCATCCCATTACACCCTTTTATCCCCACCATTCATATTCCAATACCGCATTTTTAATTCCACACAAAATACAATTATTTGATGCTTTCCTCCCCATTCTAAATGGTTTACTAGAGGAGCAATACAACCTATGACACACAAAGAAATTCAACAATTGTATGTGATCCAGACATTAAATAATTAGGCTACGACTAAGGGCCACTTTTTAACAAACTCCTGAGGGGTAAACTGGAGGGTTTATTTTCTCTTGAGTGGATTACAATTGTTAAATAATTACTACTGTTCCAAAAAATCCTACACCAAAACTTTTTCTTTGAGGCCAATATATTTTTCCCATTTAACTTTAGCTATGATATTAATATTTTTCCCAAAAACATTCATAACAACCTTATATATTTGTGCCATACAACTCTTACTATCCCTTATATTTACAAATGTATATAATCCTCATTATAACCCACTGCGAGTAATTCCTTATTCACTACCAAGTATTTTAGACTGCAGATTGCAATCCCTATTTCTTCAGAAATTAACCTAATTCTCTTCACCCTACCATCCTAAAAACATAGCATATCCATGTGTACTGTTTTTTAACCAATGCTGAGTTCCTTCACAGTAATTCTCAGTGTACATACTAATATTTAACTAAGGTGTTGATGTGAGTCCTTTTGAAAAATGTTCAAAATTTCATGCCATACCCTACAAAACGATATTAATAATAATAATAATTCCTTTATTTATATAGCACACAGATTACGCAGCGCTCCACAGAGCTTGCCAAATCGGTAATATTGCAATCCCATGCATATTCTCCCTGTCTCTATTCAGGACAACCAATTTGCCAGATAACCAGCCATGCACTTTGTGCAGCTAAGAAGCATAGAAATTGGGAACTGCCAATCCCCCTGGTCCTCTAGTAGACAGAAAAAACTTTGCTTAATCCTTACTCTTTTCCTGTTCCCAAATCAGATCATTCTTAAGCCTTTCCATTTTCTTACAAAATGTTCATATTTATCCAATAAGGTGTGTTGCTTAACACATATAACCATTGTGGTAAAATAGCTATCTTCAATAAACCCAATTCATATACTCTTCATAACGGTAGTTTATTCCACACTTGTATCTTCATCTTAGTAAAGGTACAAAATTAAGATCTTTTAGTTCACAGTAAGCCCACCTCCCTCTTATGCTCTCCTCCCAGAGATGATGTAACAGACTGTCCTGCTCTGCACATTACCTCACTGAGATGACGTCTCACCACAACACCTGCCATACTGGATGCACTGCAACCAACCCACTACAGCCAGACAGAGTGATGATCACATCACCTGCCCAGGCAGGTGCAGGACATGTGATGTGGACATGTGACCATCGAGCATCTTCTGTCCTGTGTCTGCTCCGCGCAAAGGAAATCAACATATTGATTAAAGGGCCAGTAGCATTTTAATTCTTCATGGCATGAAGGTGGCAGATAAATTCTGGGATTTAGAAATTAGAAATTTGAGCAACAAGAAATATTTATCCAATTCTTCTTCTGCAACATCCATTCTTGATTTATATAAATTCACACCAAATTTTCAAAATACTGTTGCGATATGTTCTGGCTGTTTAACTATGTTTCCTTCCTTATTTCTAATTCCTGCAACATACCCCCTTGAGGTCATCCCTAAAATCATATTTGCTAACATCTTTCTGGGTTTGCCTCCCTAATAATACCCATCTAGCTATTTCCCTATATAAATTTCCCTCAGACAGGTTTTACCTGTATCCCATAAT
Organism: Engystomops pustulosus; assembly: GCF_040894005.1. Lineage (NCBI taxonomy): Eukaryota > Metazoa > Chordata > Amphibia > Anura > Leptodactylidae > Engystomops > Engystomops pustulosus. The sequence goes on along the minus strand of NC_092417.1, from coordinate 56,157,041 downwards.
ACAACACATTCTGATTCTACCAAATTAGCCAGAAAATAATCGTTCTTACTTTACCAATTTTATCATGTGTTTGAATAATCCTGAACTAATGGGAATTTTTTTCAAAGGGCCCAGCCAGCTTATTCTTAACTACCCCCAAAGTAGTACTTAAAGTGATGTGATCTGACAAAACACTATTACCTACTTCTATTCTGTTAACCCATGCTCAAGCTCTTGTATAAGACAAAACCAGATCTATTTGCAAGAAAACCCTATGAGAGGCGCTAAAGCAGGTATACACATTTTTACCTGGATATAGATTCCATACATCCAACCATTCAAATTCTGTAGCCAGCTTAGTTAAAGGAGAGCCTCGCTTAACTTTAGTGATCTTTGCTTCAAACCACTCAGGGGCATAACTTGGCAAGACAGGGCACCATAACAGACTTCTGAGTGGCATGAGTGGCAAGTCCTTATATTCCAGGGAAAAGCTTTATATGTACAACAATATTTCTGAGGAGAAAGGAGGGTTAATATACATGAATTCTAATATACAACATACTCCTTCCAATTCACCCACCATAACAATATATCTACCCTCTGTGTCTCATTTAATTATCTCTATCTTATATAAAACATCCTTATGAACTAGAATACTAATACTTTACGAGTAATTAGAGTAGATACAGTGAACCTGGAATGCACACCACTTCTAACTCAACACCACAATCTTCTCTCTGCTCAAATGGGTTTCAACCAAGCAAACAATCACAGGATATCTTCTACCTACATGTTAGTTTATTGTTAAACCTCCTTATGTTTCATACAATTATCTTAGTCATACATTAAAAGAAGGAAAAAATTTGCACCCCCGGCATCCAGCCAGGGGTGGATTTACTTTAATATACATATACATATACCCCAATATCAAGTGTAATAAATAACATATCCTGCAAAAAACAACAAGACAAAGTTAAAAGCATTCAAATTCCTGTGGTCCCTTGGGGCCAAAATAGGCTTAATGCTGAGGATAATTCGCTTCATGTGTTCTGATTTTTATTTCCAAAAATGAACTGCCAAAAGTACAGAACTAAACTTGACATAGTTTTGGTTTCCACTAAATTGACTACTCTTGACTAGCGGCCGAACAATAGATTTTGAAGCCTCTGCTATTGTGTTTGTGTTATTATTCTGTATGACTTTCCTACACTATGACCCAGCAGGATTCAGAGTTTGCTACTTTGTGTATTTCCTTCATCTAGCTCTGATGCTTGTCTCTGAAGACTAGAATTATCTGTGCATTTTTGTTCGATTTGTAATTTGGGCAATTTGCCATTCGGTGAATTTTTCATTGTAGCAAAAAGCTTGTAAACATTCTCCTTTTTCTGATTTGTGCGATTATCAAGGCTAAACTAACTTATTATTGCAGAGAAGAACTGATTTCTCATTCTTTAGACCTGGCATGAAACCCCTTCCCACCTATAAAAATTCTCACTTTGTTTAAAATTTGATGTCAGCTACCTTAAATTATTTTACTGTCTGCTGGATGACTAAGATAGAACAAAAGAAAAACTAGTCCTACAATAATGTATTTACTGCAATAGTACCCATAGAACACTGTTGTGCACATAATTCAAAGAGCCAATAAAGAACAAATACTTAAATAAATAATAAAGTTGACTTTTAACCCCTTAAGGACGCAGCCATTTTGTAGCTTAAGGCTCAGCCCGATTTTTTGGATTCTGACTTGCTTCGCTTTATATGGTTATAACTTTTGAACACTGTTACTTATCTAAGTGATTCTGAGATTGTTTTTTCCCCACATGTTGTACTTCATTTTAGTGGTAAATTTTGGCTGATAAGTTTTGCGTTTATTTACAAAAAAAAAGAAAATATGATAAATTTTTTGAAAAATTTGCCATTTTCGAAATTCTAAATCATTGCGTTTTCAGGCAGATAGATTTACCACCTAAATAACTTGCTGAATAACATTTCCCATTTGTCTACTTTACATTTTCATAATTTTTGAAATGTCTGGATAATTTATTTTGATGTCACGCGGCCTACAAATAGAATATCGCTTTTCCGGATTTTCAGAATTGACTATTTTGGGGATAAATACAGTTTTGAATGAAATTTTACATATTTAGCATCAAAACCCCCTATATAATCTACCCATTTTCAAATCTGCACCCCTCAAGCTATCAGACACAGCTTTTACGAAGATTGTTAACCCCTTGAGATCTTCATAGTAATTGAATCAAAATGGAGGTGAAATTTAGAATGGTCATATTGTTCCCTTATACGTTCATTTAGCCCTAAAATTTACACATTTCCAAAATATAAAAAGAGAATACCCACCATACAATTTGTTCTGCAATTTCTCCTGAGTACAAAGACCCCCCACATGTGGCTGTGACTTGTGTTATGGGCGCACAGCGAGGTGCAGAAGGGAAGGAGGGACCTGCAGCTGCCAGGATTTTAGTTTCCTCATTGGCCCCTTTTGAAGGCTATAAAATTTTCGCTTTTCCGTTATTGGTGCCATGTGACGGCATTTTTTTTGCGGGACGAGATGCTTTTTCCATTGTTACCATTTTGGGGTTGGTATCACCTATTGTTGAAAATTTAGGAGCTTTTTTTGAGGGCAGGAGTAGAAAAGCATCAATTCTGTACTGGATTTTTTACTTTTTTTTTTTTTGGTGTTCACCGTATAGACTAATAATCATGTTATCTTTATTCTATGGCTTGATACCATTACGGGGATACCAGACATGAATATATTTTCTTACGTTTTACTAAATTTGTCAAACAAAACCCTAATGTGGGGAAAAATCTATCATTTATGTATTGCCGTCTTCCAAGTGGCATAACATTGTTACATTTTTGGCTACGGAGCTGGTTGATGGCTTGTTTTTTGCGGGACATGTTGTACTTTGCACCAGTATCATGTCTGAGTACATATGGTTTTTTGATCGCATTTTATAGCATTTTTGTGGGATTGAAAAGGTAAAAATCATAATTTTTGGAGGGTTTATAACAGTTTTTTTTTACGGCGTTTATCGTGGGGGTTCAATAATGATTTACTTTTATTCTACGGGTTGTTACGGACGCGGTGATACTATACATGTGGGGTTTGTGTTATGATTTAGACTTTTTTTTGAGTTATATGTCTCTTTATATGTTTTGGGGGTTTGGGGCATTTTTAGTGATTTATGACTTTATTTTTTTATTGAATAACTTTTTTTTTTTAACTTTTTCACTTTTATACCATGGGACATGAAGAAGCAATCATCTGATTGCTTGTTCATGATAATATTCTGCAATACTGATGTATTGCAGAGTATTATCAGTGTCAGCCTATACACTTGCATAGGCTGGCACTGTGCCAGTAAGATGACGTCACAGACGCCATCTTACTGGCAGTTCTTGCAGGTAACTCTGGGGTCCAGATCGGAGTTGCTTAACGGGTTAAGCACCCGCGATCGGAGACAACTCCGATCGCGGGTGTTACACTGGGGTGCCGGCTATTAGTTACAGCCGGCACCCCGTGTCTCCCGATGCCGGTTCGGCTCTGATCCAGAGCCGAGCCGGCATAAGCGCCGTGGCGGATATATCCGCCACTGAGCGCTAAGTCACTGCGCTCCGTGGCGGATATATCCGCCACGGAGCGTGAAGGGGTTAAAGATTCTTACTAGAGATGGGCGAATCGATTCTAATGATTCTAACTTCGGTTACAATTTCAGGAAAAATTTGATTTGTCACGAAGCCAAAGTTTATGCTGATTCATGGGAACAAAGTTGTTTTTTTCCCAGCTCCCAGCTCCCCAGTCTCCGCTCCCGGTCTCCGCTCCCGGAGCGGCTACCTGGTCTCCCCGCTCCCAGCACCCCGCTCCCCGGTCTCCGCTGTCCAGTTTCCGCTGTCCGCTCCCCGGTCACCACCACAGTAAGTACCCTGTTTCCCCGAAAATAAGACAGTGCCTTACATTAATTTTTGCTCCTTAAGAGACACTATGTCTTATTTTAAGGGGATGTCTTATTTTTCCATGAACAAGAATTTACATTTATCTTAAAAATCAACTTCTCTAACATCCTAAAATTTACAAACTCTGAATTTAATGCTGTATTTCTTGTGACTCCATTTCTATTAGAATCATTGGCCCCAATCTCTTATGTTTAGTAAAAGCACTTACCATAGATGACCCCTTCTTATCCCGGTAGCTGCTTGTATCACATTTGCAGCACAACAGTCAGTGATTTACTTCCATGAATTCTTCCCCATGTCACAATCTTCTGCGGCATCTTAAAGATTTCCTAATACTAATGTATGGCGTGGGGGGAGCTGCTGCAATGACTGCCGCTAGGTCTTATTTTCAGGGGAGGCCTTATATTTCTAAGCCTGAACAAAATTGTACTAGGTCTTATTTTCGGGGGATGTCTTATTTTAGGGGAAACAGGGTATACTCTCCGGCGTGTGTGTATATATGTGAATAAATGTGTGTGTGTGTGTGTGTATATATGTGTTTGTGTGTGTGTGTGTATATGTGTGTGTGTGTGTATATATGTGTATATATGTGTGTGTGCGTGTGTGTATATACGTGTGTATATATATGTGTGTGTGTACATATATATGTGTGTGTATGTGTGTATATATATGTGTGTATATATATGTGTGTATATATGTGTGTGTGTGTGTATATATGTGTGTGTATATATTTGTGTATATATGTGTATATATGTGTGTGTATATATATATATGTGTGTGTGTGTGTGTGTGTGTGTGTGCATGTGTGTGTGTATATATATATATGCATCATGCCGCAGTATTTTAGTCCACCTTGGCAATGAGCATGTACCGCAACCCCCTTGGCAACGAGCATGTACCTCACTCCCTATGGCAACGAGCATGTACCTCACTCCCTATGGCAACGAGCATGCACCTCACTCCCCTTGGCAACGAGAATGCACCTCACTCCCCTTGGCAACGAGCATGCACCTCACTCCCCTTGGCAACGAGCATGCACCTCACTCCCCTTGGCAATGAGCATGTACCTCACTCCCCTTGGCAACCAGCCCTTTTTTAGTGTATATGTTTGTTTTTTTGTCTTCCAGGACCATGCATGCAGTGGACTAGTTCGGATTCGAAGGATTACGTTGATGACCAGCATGTTTTTTTTACAAATAAAATGGTCAATGAGGGTGTGTGTGCTTTTTTTTTCAATAAAACTTTCTTTTTGTTATTAAAAATGTGTGGTTTTTTTGTGTCACTTCTTATAGTTTGCCATATTAGTGGGGCTGTTTAGTTGACGGTGCTCATTACTAAGGGCTGGCCTTAGTGTCTGCCCTTTTTTTGGACAAATTTACACTAACGCCAGTACTATTACCTCGGTACCCACCGCCACCAGGGGTGCCGGGAAGAGCCAGGTACAAACCAGTACCTGACCGTCTATAGATGGTCAGGTAGTGGGACGGCTGCAGGCTGTTATTGTTGCGCTGGAATAGCCCCCTAACAGTGGGCTATCCTAGCTCAGTAATGGCAGGCTGCTGCTGTTTTTTTGTATCAGGCTGATTCGGACAAATTTTTTTTTGCCAATATATGAAAAAAAAGAATGTGGGTTTCCCCCTATTAATAAGGGGGATCCCACGTCATTCCCCCCCCCCCCATTTTTGGCCAAAATATGAAAAAAGTGTGGGTGTCTCTCTATTAATAAGTGGAATCCCATGTAATTTTTTCCCCATTTTTTGGCCAGAAATTAAGAAAAAGAGGATGTGGGGTCCCCATTAATTAATTAGGGAAAACCCAGATGATTTTTTTAAATTTCTGGCCAAAAAAATATGGGCCCCTCCAATTGTCCAAATCAGCCTGATACAAAAAAACAGCTGTAGCCTGCCATTACTGAGCAGGGATAGCCCACTGTTAGGGGACTATTCCAGCGCAACAATAACAGCCTGCAGCCGCCCCACTACCTGACCATCTATAGACGGTCAGGTACTGGTTTGCACCCCTGGTGGTAGTGGGTACCAAGTTAATAGTATTGGTGTTAGTGTAAATGTTCCCAAAAAAGGCCAAACACTAAGGCCAGCCCTTAGTAATGAGCACCATCAATTAGCACCACTGCTAAGGCAAATTATACAAAATAACATCGAAAAAACCCACACTTAACAACAAAAAGAAAGCTTTATTGAAAAAATTTTCTGTTAATTTACATAATCCTAAGAATCTGAAGTCGTCCTCAGCATTTTGTTTTTGGCTTTAGCAATACTGATGGGTTATTGACCGATTGAAAGAGGACACTGACGTCAATGCAAAATTACTGCCGACATCCTCTGCACTCTTTTGGGTGCTTTCCACATGTATCCGCGTTTAACAGAACAGGTCCTGTCGTAATCTATGGAATCATCTGATGTCAGTGTAAAAAGAGTGCACTCTTTGATGTTATAGTGGGATCTTGGCCCTCAGCTCAGTCCTTTCGAGCTGGCACAGACGTTACCTTATCAGGTTGCATTCCCGCTTCACTTATTTGGGGAAGTTGGCCTCTGTAAGTGCACATGGAAGTGAAGAGTGAAGCAATTCTAAGAGCCGCGGATGTCATGTGCATGTCATACTAAAACACAGCATTGTTTGAAGACCAAACCATGCTCCCTATGCATATTTAAGTATGGCACAATGTTCTACAACACCCTATAGGCTCTCTGCAGCCAGGAAATGCCTGTTTTTTAACTGTTTGGGTCGAATCGGGTCTGTTCGGGTCAAATCGAATTTTTTTCGAAAAGTTCGGCAAATCGGGACGAAACAAATTTTAACAAATTCACCCATCTCTAATTCTTACATATACTTAGGATAACAAAATGACACATTCTCTAATTCACTGTTATTTAAAAATACATTTCACAGATATAATTGCAACCTGTTTCTACCAGTCCTAGTGTTTACAATTTTGGTTGCCCGTAGATCTGACTGTAAATCTCCTTACTATAGCTGGATTCTTCTCATGAATAGCTTCTCTTGTCTGCACAATACAGTGCTCTCTGCCTCCTGCCCCTCTCCTCTGCAATACAAGAACAGCTCAGACACAGACAATTCCTGCCGTCAAGCAGTGTGCAGAGACTTACTCTACTAGCTACAGGCAGTATAAGGTCTTTAGCCGGGAGGGAGGCATATAGCAGAGTTGACTCTGTGAGTTAGCAGAGCTGAGAGTGTCATTGTGTTTTATATCCATCTCATGGATCTCATCATCTCTGATTTGTCTCAGATGCTAGTAGAATGTTCAGAAGCTATATAAAAATGTAGCTAAACCCTGTACCCTGATAATCTAAGCACATTGTCAGCACACCGCATTTCATAGCACAGAGGAATCATGAAATGTCTGCTTAGAAAGTCCCCACCCACACTCCGGTACTTTATACTGACCATCACTGAGTTACAGTAGCTAAAACAGCAAAAAAATGAAGTAAAATTGTAAAGTAAGAGGGTTAAAAATTATCTTTATTGTGTAAACATTACTAGGAGAATAAAATTTGAGAACCTTCTTTCATGAGCAAAATCCTTTAAGGGACTGTCTAAGCTGGGCAATCCCTTTCCATATATGGCCTCCAAGTCTTTGTCCATATGTGATGTGCATAGAGAAGAGGAGCTGCTAGTGGAGCTGTCTGTAGCATATAAATGCTACATCCAAAATTAGTTGTGTTAGGGTTGGGTAACACAGAAGAAAGGGGATAGTGTGCCCTGAGCTTGTCCCAACCTCTGTCCCTTCCTATAGTTCCCCCACGCTAAACCGTTGGGCGACTACTTGAAGACTCGAAATACACTGGATAAATGTGGGAAGGGAAAAACAAACAGACTGACAAACATAAAACACAAAAGAATGGTAAACTAGCCGGAGTCACAACGAGAGGGTACGTCAAGAGCAAAATCAGTAAGCAAAGAGTCAATGTCAAAAACTAGCCGAGGTCACAACAACACAGATACAGAGCAAGTCAACCTAATGCAGCAAGCGAGTGATGAAGGGATTTGAAACACTGGCACAGGTGACTAGTGAAGCTGCAATTTATGTAGCCAGAACTCCACCTCCAGAACCTGATAGGAGCTGGAAGCTTCTGGGAATTAACCCCTCAGGGTGCAGAACAACCAGGCACCATGCAGAGGTACCACAAGTCCCAGCAGTTCCGAACACAACTCCTAGACAGCGCAAGATCTTAGCAGCCGCTGCCCGGGACGAGAGGTGGAGTTTGCGCGGATACGCGCCGGGGGTCGGAGAACGCTGCTGGCACCAGCAGAAGAACCAGAAGTCCCAGCGAACCTGACAAGTTTCCCTTAAGTCATTAAAAACCCTTAAGTTATCCCTTAAGTTTTGAAACACTCGATTTGGGTCTGAGTCTACAGGCTTTTGTATGGGGCCCCCCTTCCCGCATAAAAAATTAAGATATCTGTTTTCTCACACATGCAAGTTACAATAACACATTTATACACTTATCCACACACATATAGAGCATTTACACACACATATTCGGTGCCATATACAAACATACAATATATACACACATACAGTATAAACAGACACCATACACAGTATTCACATACAGTAAATACACATCAAAGATACAGAATATATACATCACATTGTACAGCATAATATGCATATAATGGTGCTCATCTTCCACTCTTTGATGCTGAGTGCAACGCAGCCAGACACTTTCTGGCTAGGTCGAACTCTGACCCCGGATGTGTGGCACCTGATCATCATCAAGAAGCCGCGCATCCTTTTCCCATCCGTTGCGACTCCCACTGCACAGAGAATAGAGACGAGGACGCGATAAGGGGGACACAGGTAAGTGTTTTTTTTATTTTCCTACAGCCCACGGTGGATGGAGAGCAGAATGGAGCAGTATAAAATGTGCTGGAGATATAGTTATAATGGCAGAAGGGGTTGCAGTATATGTAAAATTAAGGGGTTTATATGAAATTAAAAAGGGGCCTGTCTATAGCCAATCAGTCCCCAGTATATAGCCAGCCAGTCTTATGTATATAGTCAGTCCCCTGTATGTATTCAGTCAGCCCCTGTATATAGCCATACAGTCCCCTGTATATAGCCAGCCAGTATCCTGTATATGGCTAGCCAGTCCCTCCAGTATATAGCCATCCAGTCCCTCCAGTATATAGCCAGCCAGTCTCCCCAGTAAATAGCTAACAAGTTCCCCCCAGTATATAGCCAGCCAGTTTCCCAGTATGTAGCCAGCAAGTCCCCCAGGTATATAGCTAGCAAGTCCCCCTCAATATATATCCAACATATATCCAGTAAGTACCCCAGTATATAGCCAGCCAGCCCCCTTGCCCAGCTCATAAAATAATAAACTCTGTACTCACCTTCCAAGGCCTCCTCATGGGTCCTCTTCTTGATCCAGTCCTGCCGGCAGTGGGACTGGATCAAGTAGCAGACCAGTGTCTGGGTATCAGAAAGGTGAGTACATAGTTTACTGTTTTTAAGACGGCTTATACTCGAATATATACAAAGATGTAGACCGGCCCCACACCAGTCCCAGACCAATCAGCCCACTGGAATTTCCCCTGGTGGGTTACATGGCCAGCTGCCCCTGAATACCATGTACAATCTGTGAGTATTTGTGTCACTATTTGTAAAAGTAATCAGCAATGTTATGTAATCCTATAATTAGAGGCGAATTTAAAAAAAAATTTGATTCACTGATTTTCTCGAATTTTCCTTCAAAATTCAATTCGACACGAATTGAATCATGGCAAATCATGTTAAAAAACAGGTATTTCCTGGCTGTAGAGAGCCTTGTAGGGCAGTGATGGCAAAACTTTCAGACACAGAGTGCCCAAACTACAACCAAAACCCACCTATTTTTCGCGAAGTGCCAATGCGACAATTAAAGCAGTAACTTATTACTCCTTGCTCTGTCACAGGTTTAAATTGCAAAGGCACCTGAGGATACCAATACAGTAGAAATCAATGTAGTTTCCTTCCAGGGTCCTGGGATTGCAAGAGGCCTTGAGTCCTGCCTGGCGAACTCTGTGCTCGGTGATTGTGCGGGTGCCCAGAGAGAGGGATCTGAGTGCCACCTCTGACACCAGTGCCATAGGTTCGCCACCACTGCTATAGGGTGTTGTAGAATGTTGTGCCATGCTTAATATGCTTAGGGAGCGTGGTTTGGTCTTCAAACAATGCTGTGTTTTAGTATGACACGCACATGACAGCCGCCGCTCTTGGAATCGCTTCACTCTTCAATTCCATGGGCACTTACAGAGGCCAACTTGACCAAATAAGTGAAGCGGGAATGCAGCCTGACAAGGTAACGTCTTTGCCAGCTCGAAAGGACTGAGCTGAGGGCCAAGATCACACTATAGCATCAAAGAGTGAACTCTTTGTACTCTATATAAAGCATTGGTGTGTTGAAATCCTGGCCAATCCACGGTTGATTCATCTTGATAAAGGACAGTCTCTCCACATTACGGGTGGACAAGTGGGTTCTTCTTGGGGTAACGATGGCCCCCGCCGCACTGAACACCCGCTCTGATGCCCCACTACTGGCTTCTCTACTGCAAACTGCATAAGTTGTGGCCACACATGAAGTTTGGTTGCCCAGTAGTCCAGAGGATCCTACCTGGGGTGGTAGAGTGCTGTCCAAGTAGGCCATCACCTGTTGGTGCAGGGTCTGCTGTATGTACTGCTGCTGCTGCTGGCAGCTACCCTCCTCACTAGGCGGTTGAAGGAAGCTGCTCATTAAGGACTCCAGACTTAAGCTGCTGCTGATGGAGCTGCTACTGCTCCTACCCCCCCCCCATCTCCCTACAGCAGGGTGGCAGTAGTTTATCCTCGCTGTATAGTGGCACTGTTTAGTGGTGCTGAGCCCAGACTACCTGGTAGATCTCTGGCTGAGAGAAATGAACAGGACATAGGCTGGTTGAGGACAGGTGAAGACCGCTGACCTGCTCCTGAGCCATGCCAAATAAGGATTGTATCTAACAAACCCACAGACTGGGGTTTTCAGATGTTATATGGGAGGAAGTGGATGACCTAGTCAACCAATCGAGAACCTTTGGGTTGTTAATCAACACACTGCCGCTAGATCACACCGGCAGTTCTGGCCTGAAAGAGTCACCCCTGCTGCAACGTCCCCTTACTGTACTGCGACCCGTGCCTGCTCCACCTGCCACCTCTCTGTCTGACATATTGGTTTATCAACTATGTTGATTTGAAACGGATTTCTTGATATCAACTTTAGCAACAAAAAAGAATTGAAATATGGGGAATACAGAACCCAAAAAACTGGCACCCTGGACTTTGGGCAAAAATCACTCTCCATCAACTATGTTGATTTGACAAGGATTTCTTGATATCAACTTTAGCAACAAAAAAGAATTGTAATTAGGGGGGAATACAGAACCCCAAAAACTGACAGCCTGGACTTTGAGAAAAAATCACTTCACCAACTATGTTTATTTGACACAGATTTCTTGATATCTACTTTAGCAAAAAAAAAAGAATTGAAATTTGGGGAATGCAGTACCTCAAAAACTGAGACCCTGGACTTTGAGAAAAAAAATCACTCCATCAATTATGTGGATTAGACACGGATTTCTTGATATCTACTTTAGCAACAAAAAAGAATTGCAAAAACCACTCCATCAGCTACTGAGTACAAGCAGCTAGACGCTAGAGACAGCACATGCAGTGTGAAATGACTGGATTGCAAATGGCAGTCTGTTTTTATATGGCTGTGACATCACATAAGCTTGCCAATCGCTGATTGGCTTACATGTCTGCACATGTGATTGAGGGTGTTCATTTCTTCTTCCCAGAGTTCTCTGCCACATGTAACACGTTGTGCTTGCAACCCTTTTGCTACTTAAGGGGGAAAAAAATTGTTCCCACGAATCACCGTAAATTCGGGTTTATGCCGAACCGAAGTCTTCCTTAAATTCGAAACAAATTCCACTTCGTTAGAATCGATTCGCCCATCTGTACCTATAATCCTACAATAGTAACAGAAGTAATAACTATTAATTATATCCAGGTTTGCATTTTCTAACACCCAATCATGTATTCTGACTAAAATACAATGATTTAACTTGTGAAAGTAGATAGAAATTGCATTTATTAAAACCAATTTTTAACCATTTACCACGTACACAGTATATTAAATGGCGCATGTAAAGATCTGGAAGTTTTTCTGCTTCCCACTCCCCAGTCATTCCCATGGTTAGATTGAGATGTGACAGTACGTCATGGTTGTCATGGTAACTACCTAGGACCAATTACACTGCTGTTATTTCATCTTTCTATGGTAAAAGTATTGTAAATATTGATATTTCAACTTGTGTCCTTCATAGTCACAAACAGCAGCGACTGCACGAGTAAAAAAATATCAAGAATGAACTCAATTTCACCTGAAAACGGCATCATTTATTGGAAAAAGTCAACTTTTTCCAAAGATCAATGTTTTCCCCGCCCTTTTGTGCTGCTGGAAATACCAAGTTTATCCGGTGCCCGACCATTATGAAGGGCAGTTCTATACCAGGCCCTGCATGCCATATAGATTTCACTATAACCTCCACTAGCAATGGGCACAGGTTATAGCTGCTGCACTTCGTGGCCCGGCATGACCCTCTCCAGGCCCACTTAACACGGAGGTGGCTTAAGGGGAAAAATAGTTGCATTTCCTGGGCTTGTGCCAGTACAAGCCTGGCATCTTCCCCCATAGTTGTCTTAGCTAATGGATCTTTAAGAAGCCCTTCATACCAGCATCATATATCTTATTAGGCTCATGCATTTGCAGTTTTTTTAAGGGCACCATGTTGTGAACCAGTGTTGTTTCCAATGCCTTATAAACAAGTCTTTTTATTTCCTAGGTCAGGATTGCTAGCCACTGAGTGGATACCAGGGAGTGTGGGCCCAATTTATGCCTAAGCCACTGACATTACTAACTTAAAGAAGTTTTCCCACTAAGCAAGTTAGCACCTTAGTTGGCAATCTCCATCAGCTCCATAGAGATGAATGGGGTAGCCCAGGCATGTGCGACCGGCTACAGGGATACAACAGACCCCCTGTTTTTGTGATCTGTGGGGGTCTCATCACAAAGACCCCAACCAATCAGCAAGTTAGGCCCTATCCACGGGAAAGGAGAAAACCCCTTTAACTATCAAATTACCTAAGAGATCCTTTAACACTAGGAGATTTAAATATAAATAGATCACTCTGGTACAATTTATATGCTCCTCAACTGCTCCTATACCCATGAATATCAGGCTACAACTCACAAACTAACATAAAAAAATATTTGTGATTGTCAGAATGAATTGAGTCTTACCGTTCATATCCTGGGCTTATCTTTTAATCATAAGGCAAGCTATCACATATAAGTCATATGGTAGAAAAGTTCTGAAAAGTGAAGTTTTTCTTTAAAAATTGATGTGCTCAGTTTATTTCCAGAGTTTCGGCATCTAGGACAAACTTTGCAAGATCTGTGCCAGTGCCTCTGAGATAGTTGGGATGGAACAAGCCGTTGTTATATTCTATCTGCCATTTGGTCCGCGCATGCTTCACTAGTTTTACTGTTTAGCCGTGAAACCTTTATCATAAGTGTCATTTGGCTTTAACATTGCAATAAGGTAATTATTGCGCTACGCTCATTAAAAAGCCTCCATCACCAGAGACAGTGACGGATGACACTTGCAGATTTAACGACAGCCAAGTTCCATGAAAAGCGTCTAGTTTTGCTACAGAATTTATATAGCTAATTCTGTTTATTTTCTGTCATCTACAAAGAGCACAGTAAATACCACATTATAAAAGAGGTCCAAAAATAACATGAAACTGAAATGGAACCATCAATTATTTTCCTCGTTGTACTGCATTGCGATAAGTTTTCTATTGACTTTCTGGAATAGTTGGTCGGTAACATTTTCTTGGTTTCTTGCTTGGTGTGATGTATATTAATGACTCAGATAACAAGTGACTTACAAAGAAGCTGCAAGAAAATGAATGGCTATAATAAACATTTAAATACGGACCATGAAGATTGTTCCAAGATGTCACTTTATTGTATTCTCTAAGGGAAATTAATTGTTTGAATTAATGGTTTATTTTCTAAAGAGTATTTCACCCGTGTTCATTGCAGACGTCGTTGTATTGTGTGTAGTATATGCATATTTGTAATATTTTGTGTTGAATTTGTGTCTGTCCAATGTGCAGTATCTCACAAATTTAGTACATCCTTCACATTTTTGGAAATATTTTATTATATCTTTTCATGGGACAACACTGAAGTTATGACACTTGAATACAAAAGTAAAGTAGTCAGTATATAGCTTTTAGGTTGTAAATTTGGTCTGCCCTCAAAATAACTCAACACAGCCATTGATGTCTAAACCACAAAGGTGAGTACACCCCTAAGAATAAATGGACGCATTGTCTTCATAGGTTGCCACTGGAATCCTGTTCTACTCCTCTAAGGTGACATCAACGAGCTGTATTTTAGAGATTTGTTCTACTTTTTCTCCAAGGCTTACAGGCTAGCTCATCTAGCCACACGCATTGACATTATAGGGAATCAAGGGGAACACCATATGAAGAACTATAAGCAGATTTACTGCAACCCATGGTTGATAGGGATTTACCTGCATTTGGAGGAAATGGGGAAATTGTTGATGTTGGTTTTGCCATGGCAGAGCTACAGATATAAGAACCAGGTGACGTAGAATTAGAAATACAGGTTTTGGATATGAAGAATTATAGCTTATGGTTTAAAGGGAAATTAAAGTGTAGGAGCTGTCAACAATGATGTAAATAATGAAGCAGCACCTGGTTGTAGGCTTCAAAAAGCACCTGTTTGGCGCGAAATGCCTGTCTGTTGCGGTCTGCTGTTTGTCCCTATTGCCACTCTGCTGAATAAAGACTGTATAATGCATTTTGTGAATGCTGCTTCACTATTTACTTCATTGTTGATTGCACTTGGACTTGGAGCAGAGTACTCACTGCGTGCAGCCCATGGTCTGTGTGGGAGTTGCACTTCGGACGGGGGAGCCCGCTGTGGTAGTACCGGTTCACTCTTACTTTTCTTAAAGTGTGGGACCTGGACTGTGTAACGCATATCACCTAAAGAACAATGATGTTACAAACCTGCCAGGGCCCTGCTGTGTAGCAGAAACATTGCCAGGGAGGCGGATACAACCATATGGTTGTCAGATATGGCCATAAGGTCCCTGATGAGCTTAATATTTTAATACATTCCAAATTTTACCTTACACCACATAACTTTTTGCCAGATCTATAAGCTGGATTCACACATACACTATCAGTTTTACATTATTATCTTCTTGTATGAGCAATGTAAAGTAAATTCTGATACTAAATAGAAGTCCTTCACTTGACTTCCTCGGCTACTTATACAGGAAAATAAATAGTATAACATCCTTGTACTCATCAATTGTAACTGTATTCTTTTTATCTTTACAAAGGCTGAAATGGAATGAGAAAAACTGCTGCACATGCTCAAAACCCACAAATAAGAAGATTCTAAGCAGGACCACTTACTTGGTGGGAAAAATGCAAATATTCCAAGGTGTTAATTGGAAAACAATGCCTCCTTTTGCTAGGCAGTCCCCTTAATACCAAGTATGACCTACAAGATAACATCTAATAACATGATGTAGGACTAAGCCAAACCAGTATATTTATTCCAGAAGAAACAGACTCCCAACTGTAGACACCACTGTTTCGACCTGGTTGGGTCTACAGTTGGGAGTTTGTTCCTTCTGGAATTGATATACTGGTTTGGCTCAATCCCACTTCATTATATTAGACTGTTATTAGAGCTAAAACTGACTAAAATTGTAAATTGTAAAATTAAAGTAAGATGAGCTTTATTGTGTGGGGGATTGAAAATTGAGAAATATGAGAACTTTCTTTCATGGGCCTTTCTTTAAAGCACATTTTGTGGGTCCCACTCACGAGGCAAAAATTCCAGTTTACCATGCTACATTATATAATTGCTTCTGTACAGTAACTCTAAAGCTTTTTTGCCAAAAGACAGACAACCCTAAATTATAAGAGACTCAATTAGATTTTCATACTCAAATCATTTTATATTATCATGTCCACAATTTTTTTTCCAAGGAAATCTAAAAAATCACCCAGTCACAATTAAATAAAATACTGACTACTTATATATGACTATATTATAACTGATAACATCCTTTACCCTGGTGACACCATCTATTGTATGATTCACCTGTGTCAAAGAGATGGTCATGGGACCCTTTCCTCAGTGCTTAGACCACTGGTACTGCCCTGATAGCACTCCTGGAAAAGCGTGCCTCTGGAAGAAAGCTTACATATTACTTTGATATATGTTATTGTGTTATTCTACAGAAATCCATTACCTGACCATGAACTGACACTATGGCTAAGATTTATCCTCAGTCTTACTACAGGTTTGAATCTGAAGAAAGTAGCCTTTTTTATCAAATGCAATGAAGATTTTAGGAAGAAAGTTACAAACCCAAAAGTTAAATACGGTAATGACATTTTAACTTCTACCAAAAAGGCATGTTCTAAGAGACTGGTTTAGAGCTTAGCCACAGGGCTGGAAAAAGGGGTAGGTGAGTTCACAGGTTCTGCTGATCACAAGGAGAAAAGCATCTGCAATGATGGATAATTCAGTGAATTATATTCGGCATCAGCTGAGAGACAGGGGGCAAGTTGTGTAAGGAGGATTGGGACATGGGAGTGCTGGATGGGTGAGGTGAAGGAGGATGTGGGGGGGCTGTCCATCTGAACAGGAGTAGAGGATCATTGAATGTTGGTTGTGTGAAGAGGACGGGGACATGGGCATTTAAAATGTGTGAGAAAGAGGGACATTTCCATTATGACATTATCATTATGATTTTGTTGGTTGCTTTGGGTTGTGAGACAATTTTTCTTGTCTGTTATGAGAACCAAAATTTCTTGTCCTGGCCCCAGCTGCTTGTGTCAAAACTATGCCGATAGATGGTTGGCTGTGATGTTTGAGTGGCATATGGTTGGCCCCTTTGGATACTTGGTAAAAGTCTTTTAAGTTGGAAAAGTATTTGCCATATGAAATGGCAATTGTCAGTTTTATTAACCTTCTTATTTGAGGAAGCTGATGTACTGACATTCAGACACTTTTTACTCATTCTGATATATCTTTAGGACCTGTTCTTCATTTTGCCATAATTTGCTCATTTCCACAGCCAATCCACAACAGCTTCCAATTGGAAGAACGGTGACAACCACCTGATAATTGACCAAATGAAAGACAACTTTATGGCATTTGCTGACATGCTGTCAGGTAGTCATTGACTAAGACTGGGAAAAAGCCAAGTCGCTGAATCAAGCCAAAGAACTATATGAGAGGCATATAAGGTGTTCTTGTCCTGGTCTGTCATGTCTGAGAAACCTTGATTGTTTGTGATATAGTTATTCTTCTAGGATTGTCTGTAGTAATCTGGGCCCTCTACAATGATTTAAGCATGATTGACAGCCGTTCCTTCATAGCGCATCAGTAATTGGGGCACACAGTGTTCTGTGTGGAGGTTTTACCACTCTTACTGAGATAGTTTTCTAGGAAACCAGTGGTGCATAACACTTGGGTTATTATAAGTCTCAAAATATGACCCATTCAGCAACAAGCAAACATCACATCACATTTTTACTGTTTTCCTTAATGGTCATTAATGGTCTTTTAATGGTAGCAATCAAGAAAGCCATGGAAAATGCATAGTTACTGGCCCAGCAAATTTAACATTCGGTTTAAATGGAAAGTACTTGAGATGAGAAGGCTCCCTGGGACAGTGGTTGTAGAGTGTTGCTGTATGGTCAGTACAAGTCAATAGGCCCCGCAGCAGTGATACCGCCCTGCAATGCCTTAATGCACACAGCAAGTATCACATTCTCCTTATATTACTATCCTGTTGATCATATTTTTATATAAGCACTTTATATAAATGTTATTCTCAACATGTTAGGTTCCTTTTCTGAAATAGCATTCAATTTTTAAAATTTGAAATATAAAAAAAAAGTTTTATAAATTCTATTTATATTACCTGGAAGACATAGAATGCAAAATATTATACAGGAGTGAGCATTTTAAAGCTCTTTATTCTTTACACAAGTAGACGATCATTTACCAAAGGTACTATAGAGTATAATAAAGTATAACGTATAACAACCGGTCTTAGTTCTAGGGTTCTTCTAAAACCAGTGCTGAATTTATAGACATGCATTCTCTTGCATTTGTGACTTTTAGGGTAGATTGGCAGATTTGCAGAAAAATGCGTGACTTTTTCATTTGCAAAAGTCAAATATTTGCAAAGTTTGCTGAGACCAAGTTTTTATGTCTTATTTATCTTTACAATCCAGGTGTTGATGTTAAAAAAGTCAAAATTTTTTAGCAGCAAGAAGTTGCAAATTTTTGAGCAAAAAAATTCCATTCCCTTGCTGCCACAGAAAAAAGGTTTTAGGGGTTGCTCAAGAATTTGCAACTTTTGTCCAACAGAATCATATGGCAAATCTATCACCCCTGTAGATAAAACAAGTCCACCCCCACAATCCCCCCAAAAATGTTTTAGACTAACGATAAAGAAACCCCCAAAGACCAGGGGTGGGCAATGATTTTTTTCCATGGGAAACATGAGACATTGGAACAGTTTTAGAGGACCAAACTAATATACGTAACTCCTATCTACTTAATACCTAATGCCTCCTCTCTTTACGCCCACATTTGTAATGCCCCCTCTCATAAGGCCCCATTTATAGTGCCCATCACCATATGCCCCCTTTTATAATGTTCCCTCCATTATGCTCCCTTTTATTATGTTGCCTCCATTATGCCCCTATTTATAATGTCCCATCTCCTAATGACCCCTTTTATAATTATTCCTTCATTATGGCCCATTTATAGTGCCCGCTCTCATTATGACCTCATTTATAGTGCCCCCTCTTATTATGCCCCAGTTTATAGTGCCCCCTCTTATTATGCCCCAATTTAAAGTGCCCCCTCTCATTATGTCCCAGTTTATAGTGCCTCCTCTCTTTATGCCCCCTTTTATAGTGCCCCTTCTCATTATGCCCCCTTTACAGCGCTACCTCTTATGCTCCCTTTTAGAGTATGCTCTTAATAGTGCCCCCTCTCATTATGCCCCCTTTTATAGTGCCCCTATTTATAGTGGCCTATATTTCATCCTCTCCTTCTTATGGCAGTTTTAGTAAAAAAATTTTTTAAAATACTCACAATACTCACTTTTCATGCAGTGACGTCATTGCATTGCCAACACCAGGCACTGTGCTGTGCATAGTGGTAGAATAGGAAGCGGCAGCTGTGTAACAGCTAGGAGCACAACTCCTACATCTGGCTCACGCACGGCTGTGGGTCCCGCCCTTCTAGATAAGTATCTTGACTGGCCCCTGTGACTACTCAACACCATTGCCATTGCAGGGGATGCAATCTAAATCTGGCAGGCAGTCACAAGGACCAGTCAGGCATACTTAGCCAGCCCAATGTGGCCCACGGGCCGTATAATGCCTGGCCATGCTCTGGGATTTTAGTCAAGCACTATTAACTTAAATGTTGATGCTGGTTATAAATCTCCCCTTCTATTATTTTGCAGACACACATAAAGCAGGTAATTCACTTTCAGCAGGGAGAAAGTAAAGGGCTACTCTACCTTATGTCTAAATTTCCTGATGAATACCAGGACATTACATGGTTAATGATGATGTTTTTCCTAAACTAAAGAAATATTGCTGGTACTCAGTCCACAACTACAAGGCATCATTTATATATAAACCTCTACATAAAATTGTACTAACTTTAATAAAATTGTTATATTGCCAGCCTATGAAAGATGACTAGAAATATAACATGAATCATGAACCCACAAGAATAAAATACAAAATAATAGATTTTTTTTATTTTTTATCAGGAACACTAACATTTGATAGCAGAGCAAAATAAGGAACATTGGGTCCCAAGTTATTAGCTGAACAATAACAGAACTTGTTGAGTCAGATCATCCATTTCTCTGACACTTGGCTGACAGCGATATCAATCCACCACCTACATGAGAATGCTCTCACAGAGTCTCTGTACCAATTGTCCTCACAATACAAATCCACAATACAACGCTGCAACCATTGAAACCGCTGAGGCTCATGAACAGCAAAACCACTTGTTGATTCTTTTGGTTGTAATGAATTATCAGTCTTTATTTCTATGTTTTGTTTTCAACATAATTCATTAAAGAGAACCGGTCACCAGATAAAATGCTTAATGACATACAGTAACTAATTTTATTAACATTGTACCCCTGATCTATTTGGTGTTTGTTTTTTTATTTCTATCCATTCACCCATTCTGTAGAAGTTTATTTGTCAATTTGATCTATCTCATATGGGGGGCAGTTACGTTTTTGTCTCTATGTGATATGCAGTATATGAAAATACAGTATATAGCACACATAAGTATGTTACATCAGAATTTTGCACATTCTCTTTAAATGTGCTTGATAATGCATATTATCATATTAACAATATGGGGCATTAAAGGGGTATTCTCATCTGGACATCCACATTTAATTTAATTAATCTGCAATATACATATATTTCTTCAATTGGATGTTATTAAAATAAATGTACCCATGTGAAGATAGTTTCCCAATGTAGTCAAATGGTCCCTTAGAAATGGAGGATAGCAGTCCTTGGATACAACCACCTCTGCTGTACAAAAAACACATTGGGGCACATTTACTTACCGGTCCCGTTGCGAACCCTGCGGTGTGTTATCCGCCGAGGATTGGGAGCTGCCGCAATTCACTTAAATCGTGCGTCCAATTTCCTGCATGTGTTGCTTCCCCACTCAGGTCCCCCGGAGTTCACCATCTTCTTCTAGGTGCATGTAAGTGCATGGCTTGCGACACAATGTTGAATGTTAAATCCTGCGCTTAGTCCGAGGACTCAATAGCTCTAGCCACTGCTGGAATGTGCAATGGTGGTCATATAATTAGCTTGTTTCTAAGGCATAACATGGCTACAATCATGGGAAATTATCTTCACACTGGTATTTTTTTTTAAATAACATGAAATTGAAGAAATGGATATATGTAGTTGATTAATTAAATTAACCCCTTAACGCTCTGCGCCGTAGCTCTACGGCGCAGAGGTATAAGGGATGTATGAAGAGGGCTCACGGGCTGAGTCCTCTTCATACAGAGGTGGGGGTTTTTGCATTTTGCACAAAACCCCCACCGCTAATAACCGCGGTCGGTGCTAGCACCGATCGCGGCTATTAACCCTCTAAACGCCGCCGGCAAAGTCGCCGGCGGCGTTTAAAAGACGGCGGCGCGTGGGCGCCGCCATCTTTTTTTCGATCGCCACGCCCCCGAACGTCATCGGGGGGCGGCGATCGGTTACCATGGTAGCCTCGGGTCTCCTTTTGACACGAGGCTACATGGTTTATGCAGGTTAATGTATGACCTGCAAAAATGCCATATATTGCAATACTGTAGTATTGCAGTATATGGTAGGAGCGATCTGACCATCTAGGGTTAATGTACCCTAGATGGTCTAAAAGATAGTGAAAAAAAAAAGAAAAAAAAAAGTTTACAAAATAAAAAAAATTTATAAAATATTAAAAGTTCAAATCACCCCCCTTTCCCTAGAACGGATATAAAACATAACAAACAGTAAAAATCACAGACATATTAGGTATCGCCGCGTCCCAAAATGCCCGATCTATCAAAATATAAAAACGGTTACGGCCGGCGGTGACCTCCGAGGCGGGAAATGGCGCCCAAATGTCCAAAATGCGACTTTTACACCTTTTTACATAACATAAAAAATGAAATAAAAAATGATCAAAATGTCGCACAGACCTCAAAATGGTAGCAATGAAAACGTCGCCTCATTTCGCAAAAAATGACCCCTCACACATCTCCGTGCGCCAAAGTATGAAAAAGTTATTAGCGTCAATTTTTCCACATTTGGAATTTTTTTTCAGCTTCGCAGTACACGGCATGTTAAAATAAATAACATTACGGGAAAGTAAAATTTGTTACGCACAAAATAAGCCCTCACGCAGGTCTGTACACGTAAAAATGAAAAAGTTATGGATTTTTGAAGTTGGAGAGCGAGAAATTAGCCGAAAAACCCTCCGTCCTTAAGGGGTTAAATATGAATGCGCAGATGAGAATACCCCTTTAAGTTCTCTTTAGGTACCAAGCAGGGCCGAATCTGCCTTGAGGCGAGATGAAAATCTCGCCTCGGGTGGCAGAATGCGGACCCCTTTAAGAGCGCCATTTTGCCGCTCCAATGTGGAAGATTTGAATCGCCCACCAGATAAATTGCACCTGTCTCTTTAAGAAGCAGGTGCGATTTACATGCAGAGCAGTGCAGCACCATTCCGGCTGCTGGCGTCGCTCCGTACAATGCAGGGACACAGGCGGCGGCTGATGACGTCACGCCACCTGTGTCACTCAGCGGAGCTGCGGTTGCTAGAATAGCCCCGGGAAGACAAGAGCCGGGCGCCGTGGGAGCACCCTGCCGCGAGGGGTAAGTATAAGTTTGATTATTTTTATTGTTGAATTATCAATTAAATGTGGCCATTTATATATTAGGGGGCAATTACTGCTGTAACGGGGGAGGGGGGGTGGTCTTCTATATATACTTATTTGAGGCCAGATTCCTTTTTTTTTACTGGGGGGGCTGTGTATATTTATAAAGGGCCAGATCCCATTTTTCATGCGGGGGGCTGTATATATTTATATGGGGGAGGGGGGGCAAAATTCTTATTACACTGGAGGGGCTGTATATATTTATATGGGGGGACAAATTCTTATTACACTGGGGGGGGGCTGCATATATTTATATAAGGGGCCAGATTCTGATTATGCTGGGGGGGGCTGTATATATTTATATGGGGGCCAGATTCTGTTTATTCTGGGGGGGGGGGCTGTATATATTTATATGGGGCCAGATTCTTATTTTCCTGGGAGCGGGCTGTATATATTTATATGGGGCCGGTTACTGTTTATACTGGAGGGCCTATAAAAATAAATTTATATATATATATATATATATATATATATATATACAGTACATATTCATTAGGGTGTGCTATATATTTGCATTAATTAGGGTAGCACTCTATATAAAATCACATGTAACATAATAACAGGGTGGGATATATTAGTTATAAGATACAATAGGTTACTTTGCATCATGTAAACCAAATGTTAAGGGGTCTGTATTAATACATTGGGGTGTTGAATATTGATTGGAGTGCTGTGCATTCTATAATTTCAGTAGAATATATATATGTAGGGATGTTTTATATGTGTGGAGAGTGAGGTCAGTTGTGTTGTGAGGGGTATATATCATTTAGGAGCACAGTGTTGTTATCCAAGAGACTTCATACTGTAAGTGATTGTGGTATTTTTAGGGACGCCGGGTGGAGATGCTGCACGGAGCTGAAGATATCTGGCCATGAATTCAGAAGTGATACGTCATGGATGGAAGATCCCGGAATAAAGTCCTCCTGATGGAAGAGATTGTCATCTATAAGGTACTAGATGTCACTAATGACTCTCAGAACCTGTAGTCAGTCACACAGTGTCAGTGATCCTGTCTGTGTGGATGTTAATTGTTAGTAAAGTTTTCAGCATTTACTTAACAGGAAGCAGGCAATGGAACAAGTGTGTGTGTGTTCAGCATTTTAATAATCACCTCAGGCAGCAAATACGCTAGAATCGGCCCTGGTACCAAGTCTCTATCATTACTATTAGTTCTGTTTGTGACCCTATGTATTCCACCAAAACACAAAAAAAGAAACTGCATAAAGATCCCATGCAGTATTCACTAGCTAATGTCATATTAAAATGTGTTGTTATGTTTAAGGAAATCCTGCGTGGAAATCTTTTCCTTTTTGTTACATGTGGTGAACATTACTCGTACTCTACTTTATTTTCTAAAATAATAATAAAAGTAATCGGTTATAAAAAAAAATTATGCACAGACAATAAAATATATTGCATCAATATCTCCAACCCTCCCCTAATACCATATTAAAATTCAATAAAATTGCACTTAAAGGAAATCTACCATCAAAATCAAACACAATAAACCTGGAACACTTACTCATATATCCAGGTTGTCTGACTGTGGTAATCTTCTTATATTTGGTATCCATGGCCTTCTTCTTTCTAAAATCAATTTTTAAAATCATGCTATTGACCCATAAGGGCTATCCTAGCCCCTCTGTGATCTGGCTTTATGGACTGCCATGTGGGGGAGCATGGAGAATCACATGGATGAACATGGAGAATGTAATAAAAAGTAGAAACTAGCAGTGAAATAATTACATGAAGTTTATAGTATGTGCAGTGGGAACACTAAGGGTTAGTAACTTCTTTGTTGTGCAGAAAGTGGCCAGAGAGCAGAAGGGAGCTGCATAGGAGTATATGACAGAGCATGAGGTGTAAAGAAACATAGACCAGTTTTAAGAAACACAGACTTTAATGGAGGGACTGGTAGGGAACTGGGGATACATTTTACCTCACTACGAGACTTCTGCATCCAAAGATCCGCTCACTCTCAGATACACAGAGAGCACTGTCACATGACCTCCCCCTGCAACCTTCAAAGTAAGAAGGTCGCAGCAGCCCCTTCCCTCTTTTAGTCTATAAAGATGTTTACAAGAAGGTTTCACAGTACTTCCTTATATAATACTTCAAAATGGTTTCCTTTATAAGTTGACTATTTACATTTCCTAGTAATTCAATAATTTGCAAACAAGCCAAGAATGAAATGGGAGTATTGGCCAAACAAAACCCTGTTGAAGTCCACAAATCATTTGTAACCATTTTAATCATTCAATTAATGGTGTTAGTCAGAAAAAATAAATTGCATGGCTACATTAATCAACTCTATATTGAGAAAAATAGAGATTCTGGGTGATAAAACAGAGATCACTTAGTTCTGTAAGCTGTATTTTGGCTCAATACACAAGTTTGAAGATAAAGTTAGTCTTCTCTTTATCATAAAATTATTGCAAAATAAAATACCAAGAGGAACGAGCATATTTATGTTATATTTCAATAGCTCCAAGGTAACCTGAGTGCCAACTACCTTGAAGCTATCGAATGTAAGCATTTAACTGCAATAATTACCAACTATTGTTCCACACCATAGCAAGGATAAAAAAATGAGGATTAATATGTTCAAAGCTTTTTTTTTTACATTCCAACTTTCATAAATTCCAATTTATGTTTTGCAATTTATTTACTGTATTTTGTGAAATAGAAAGCTTTTATGCTTTCACTTTAACTTGAAATAATAATCCCAGAACCATAAATCTGACTCCACCTGATGAGAGAGGCTGAAGCAACCTGGTATGTATGTGAGTCCTGGTCTTTTATACAACAGAATCAGAAGAGATGAATGTAGAGGCGACACTGCAGGAAAGACATAGTTCATGCCCTTTGAATAGTATACTAGACAATACACTACAATGATGTATGATATAAATATATTATATAAATATAAATGAATGATATAAATATAATATTAAGACTGGTATAAATCCATTGGACAAAACATTGGTAATTACTAGAGATGAGTGAACATACTCGTCTGAGTTTGATGCTCGTTCAAGCATTAGCGTACTCGAAACTGCTCGTTGCTCGGACGAATACTTCGCCCGCTCGAGAAAATGGCAGCTCCCGCCGTTTTGCTTTTTGGCGGCCAGAAACAGAGCCAATCACAAGCCAGGAAACTCTGCACTCCACCCAGCATGACGTGGTACCCTTACACGTCGATAGCAGTGGTTGGCTGGCCAGATCAGGTGACCCTGGAATAGACTAGCCCCTGCCTGCGCTGCTCGGATCATTCTGTGTCTGGATGCCGCTAGGGAGAGAGCTGCTGCTGGTCAGGGAAAGCGTTAGGCTGTTCTATTAGAATAGTGTTAGGCAGGAGTGATTCTACAAGAACCCAACAGCCCTTCTTAGGGCTACCATAACGTTATACATTTTTTTTTTTATTTGCAGCTAGTACCATATTGTGAGGAATTTGCAGGGGGACCTGCTACCGTTGTGTTTAGCTCTTAGTGACACACATATCCACCTCAAACACCAAAGTGGGACAATTTATTAGGGGTTTGATTTCAATTAGGCACAGTCTGCCAGTTTCTTTTTATTTTACGTTTATTTTTTGATAACTCAGCGTCATCTCATCTGGCATAGCAGTGTGCTTTCATAGTTGGCTAGAAAATAGCCATAGGAGAATCCAAATGGCTTACTTAGGCCTACAATAGCGTTATATAGTTGATTTTTGGTTGATTTGCTGGTGGCTGGCCTTGCTGTAGTGCATCTACTACCATATTGTGAGGAATTTGCAGTGAGACTTGGGACCGTTGTGTTTAGCTCTTAGTGACACACATATCCATCTCAAACACCAAAGTGGGACAATTTATTAGGGGTTTTATTTCAATTAGGCACAGTCTGCCAGTTTCTTTTTATTTTACGTTTATTTTTTGATAACTCAGCGTCATCTCATCTGGCATAGCAGTGTGCTTTCATAGTTGGCTAGAAAATAGCCATAGGAGAATCCAAACGGCTTACTTAGGCCTACAATAGCGTTATATATTTTATTTCTGGTTGATCTGCTAGTGGCTGGCCTTGCTGTAGTGCATCTACTACCATATTGTGAGGAATTTGCAGTGAGACTTGCGACCGTTGTGTTTAGCGCTTAGTGACGCACATATCCATCGCAAAGAACGAAATGGGACAATTTATTAGGGGTTTGATTGAAATTAGGCACAGTCTGCCATTTACTTTTTATTTTACGTTTATTTTTTCATAACTCAGCGTCATCTCATCTGGCATAGCAGTGTGCTTTCATAGTTGGCTAGAAAATAGCCATAGCAATAGGATAGCATCGTTTGGTTTTAAAAACTAAAAAACACAAAAAAACACAAAAAAAAACACAAAAAAAAAGTAAAAAAAAAATTAAAGTTATAACTTTCATTTTCAAAATGTTTAACCCGAGGGCTAGGGGTAGAGGACGAGGGCGGGGACGTGGGCGTCCAACTACTGCAGGGGTCAGAGGCCGTGGTCCTGGGCGGGGTGAGACACCACCTGCTGATGAGGGAGCAGGGGAACGCCGCAGAGCTACATTCCCTAGGTTCATGTCTGAAGTTACTGGGACTCGTGGTAGAGCACTGTTGAGGCCAGAACAGTGCGAACAGGTGATGTCGTGGTTTGCCGACAATGCTTCGAGCAATTTGTCCACCAGTCAGTCTTTCACGCAGTCCACCCATGTCACCGAAATCGGCACTCCTCCAGCTCCTGCACCACAGCCTCCTCCCCCCCAGTCTGCCCCCTCCCAGGAAAATTTGGCATTTGAACCGGCATACTCTGAGGAACTGTTTTCTGGACCCTTCCCACAGTCACAAACCACTTGTCCGGTTGCTGCTGAGCATTTTTCCGATGCCCAGGTTTTCCACCAGTCGCAGTCTGTGGGTGATGATGACCTTCTTGACGTAGTGGAAGAAGTGTGTAAAGAGGTGTCCGACGATGAGGAGACACGGTTGTCAGACCAGACAGTGGTGAAGTTGTTGTCAGGGCAGGAAGTCCGAGGGGGGAGCAGACTGAGGGATCGGAGGATGATGAGGTGACAGACCCAAGCTGGGTTGAGAGGCCGGGTGAACACAGTGCTTCTGAGACGGAGAAGAGTCCTCGACCAGAACAGGTTGGAAGAGGCAGTGGTGGGGCCAGACGGAGAGGCAGGGCCAGAGCTGGTGCATCAGCGCCAAATGTGTCATGTAATGAAGCTCCCGTGGCGAGGGCTCCCGCGGCGAGGGCTAGATTTTCAGAAGTCTGGAGGTTCTTTAAGGAAACACCGGATGACCGACGGACTGTGGTGTGCAACCTTTGCCAAACCAGGATCAGCAGGGGTTCCACCACTACTAGCTTAACTACAACCAGTATGCGCAGGCATATGAATGCTAAACACCCCACTCAGTGGCACCAAGCCCGTTCACCTCCGGCCGTGCACACCACTGCTCCTTCCCCTGTGTCAGCTGATAGTCAGCCCCCTGCCCAGGATCTTGGCCCAAAAACCCCATCGTCGCCTCCACGATCCTCCACAGCATCCACCAGCGTTCAGCTCTCCATACCCCAGACGCTGGAGCGGAAAAGGAAATATAGTGCAACCCACCCGCACGCCCAAGCCCTCAATGTCCACATCTCCAGATTGCTTAGCCTGGAGATGCTGCCCTATAGGCTGGTAGAGACCGAGGCCTTTCGCAACCTCATGGCGGCGGCCGCCCCTCGGTATTCGGTCCCCAGCCGCCACTACTTTTCCCGATGTGCCGTCCCAGCCCTGCACCAGCACATGTCAGACAACATCATCCGTGCCCTGACCAACGCCGTTTCTGACAAGGTCCACCTGACCACGGACACGTGGACGAGTGCTGCCGGGCAGGGCCACTATATATCGCTGACGGCACATTGGGTTAACTTGGTGGATGCTGGGACCGAGTCTGACCCTGCGGCTGGTCATATACTGCCGACGCCGAGGATTGCGGGGCCTACCTCGGTCCAGGTCTTTCAGGCCTACTATGCCTCCTCCTCCTCCCACCCCTCCTCCACCTCCTCCTCCGAACTACCATCCGTGGGCATGGCGCCATCAGTCGCTAGCTCTAGGCACAGCATCAGTGCCGTCGCTAAGCGACAGCAGGCGGTGCTCAAACTGCTGAGCCTAGGCGATAAAAGGCACACCGCCCAAGAACTATTACAGGGCATCACGGCGCAGACTGATCTGTGGCTGGCACCGCTGAACCTGAAGCCAGGCATGGTTGTGTGTGACAACGGCCGTAACCTGGTGGCGGCTCTGCAACTCGGCAGACTGACACATGAGCCATGCCTGGCCCATGTGTTAAATCTCATAGTTCAGCGTTTCCTCAAGACATACCCCAATCTGTCTGATTTGCTCACGAAGGTGCGCCGCATCTGTGCGCATTTCAGGAAGTCCAGCACAGATGCTGCCACTCTCAGGGCAGTGCAGCGCCGCCTCCAACTGCCCACTCACCGACTGTTGTGCGACGTGCCCACGAGGTGGAATTCAACATTAACCATGTTATCCAGAGTTTACCAGCAGCGCAGAGCGATTGTAGACTGCCAGATGTCAACTTCCACCAGAACTGGTAGTCAGGTCAGTCAGCTTCCTCAAGTCTACAATGAGGAGTGGACGTGGATGTCTGATATCTGTCAGGTGCTGAGTAACTTTGAGGAGTCAACACAGATGGTCAGTGGCGATGCCGCCATCATCAGCCTCACCATCCCGCTGCTTGGCCTGTTGAAAAACTCTCTGATCAGCATGAAGTCGGAAGCTTTGCGCTCGTCACAAGAGACGGGGGAAGAAGATTCCCTTGTTGATAGCCAAAGCACCCTCAGGTCTGTTTCTCAGCGCATATCGGAGGAGGTGGAGGAGGATGAGGAGGAAGAGGAGGAGAATGTTGGCGAGACACAAGAGGGGACCATTGTTCAGTCCTTCACTGTTCAGCGTGTATGGGCAGAAGAAGAGGAGTTGGAGGAGTTGGAGGAGGAGGAAATGGACAGTCAGGCCAGTGAGGGGAGTGAATTCTTGCGCGTTGGTACTCTGGCGCATATGGCAGATTTCATGCTAGGCTGCCTATCCTGTGACCCTCGCGTTCAAAGAATTTATTCCAGCACCGATTACTGGGTATTCACTCTCCTGGACCCACGGTACAAGCAAAATCTTTCCACTCTCATCCCTGGAGAGGAAAGGAGTGTGAGAATGCATGAATACCAGCAGGCCCTGGTGCACAAGCTGAAACAGTATTTCCCTTCTGACAGCGCTAGCGGCAGAGTGCGTAGTTCTGCGGGACAAGTAGCGAGGGAGAGTAGGCGAGCAGGCAGCTTGTCCAGCACTGGCAAGGGTACGCTTTACAAGGCTTTTGCCAGCTTTATGTCACCCCAGCAAGACACTGTCACCTGTCCCCAGTCTCGGCAGAGTAGGGCTGATCTTTACAGAAAGATGGCGAGGGAGTACGTAGCTGACCATACCATCGTCCTAAATGATCACACAGCTCCCTACAACTACTGGGTTTCAAAGCTGGACATGTGGCACGAACTGGCGCTGTACGCCTTGGAGGTTCTTGCCTGCCCTGCCGCTAGCATGTTGTCCGAGCGGGTTTTCAGTGCAGCTGGTGGCATCATCACCGATAAGCGTACACGCCTGTCGACTGACAGCGCTGACAGGCTGACGCTTATTAAGATGAATAAAGCCTGGATTTCTCATAATTTCCAATCTCCACCAGGTGAAGGAAGCTCAACCTGAATAATTTATGCACTCCTCCTCCTCATTTTCCTCCTTCTCCTCCTCTTTGTACACTAAAGCAGAGGAAACTGGCTATTTTTTGACATGGCCCACTGGCTCTAGCTATAGTACTCTATGCATTTAATTTTTCTGGAGGGCCACCTACCCGGTCCTCTGTTTTAAACAATTTTTGGGAAGGCCACATACAGGCACTCAATCTATTCAATTTTTCTGGAGGGCCACCTACCTGCTCCTCTGGTTTGAAAACTTTTTTGGACTGCCACATACAGGCACTCAATCTATTTCATTTTTCTGGAGGGCCACCTACCTGCTCCTCTGGTTTGAAAACTTTTTTGGACTGCCACATACAGGCACTATCCAAATTAAATTGTCTCCATAGCAGCCTCCACACGTTGTCTCCATTGCTACCTCCAAAAGTCCATATAGCTGCCTCCATACATCGTCCCCTTATCAAACGAGGTGTGTCAGGCAGAAATTTGGGTTGTTTTCATGGATTCCACATCAAAGTTGTTAACTTTGTCGCCACCCTGCTGTGTAATCCACAAAATATACTGGCAAACTTTTATGATTAACCAATATTATTTCAGCGCTTCTTGCGCATCTGTTTACATTCCCCTCACCCGCCATATCCCAAACTTATAAGAACGCTAATACACTTAACTTGGTGGAGGCTGGGACCGAGTCTGACCCTGGGGCTGGTCATATACTGCCGACGCCGAGGATTGCGGGGCCTACCTCGGTCCAGGTCTCAAAGGCCTACTATACCTCCTCCTCCGCCCACCCCTCCTCCACCTCCTCCTCCTCCGAACTACCATCCGTGGGCATGGCGCCATCAGTCGGTAGCTCTAGGCACAGCAGCAGTGCCGTCGCTAAGCGACAGCAGGCGGTGCTCAAACTGCTGAGCCTAGGCGATAAAAGGCACACCGCCCAAGAGCTATTACAGGGCATTCCACATCAAACTTGTTAACTTTGTCGCCACCCTGCTGTGTAATCCACAAAATATACTGGCAAACTTTTATCATTTACCGATATTATTTCAGCGCTTCTTGCGCATCTGTTTACATTCCCCTCACCCGCCATATCCCAAACTTATAAGAACGCTACTACACTTGATCTTATACAAAAGGTTCTTAGAAGTGCTGTTTGGGGAGTAGCCTAGAGACAGGGGCTTGGATTGGCGAAAGCTCGCCTGGCAGCGGAGCGCCAGCTCCATCCCAAGATCCAACTAACATAGTTTTAACTGCAGCACCTTTAATCTACTACTAGTTCACTGCCTCCATACATGGTCCCCTTATCAAACGAACTGTGTCAGGCAGAATTTTCAGGTGTTTCACCAGATACATAGTGGAACTCGGCGCGTCTGTCGCCGCCATGCTGGAGACCTGCAGTTGCAATCATAGAAGCGCAATATGGATGCCCCATACTGTCGCTCTTAATCATGGAAAGGAGAGGACCATGGCTGCCTCCAAATGTCGTCCCCTTATCAAATGAACTGTGTCAGGCTCATTTTTCGAGTGTTTCACCAGATACGTTATGGAACTTGGTCACTATGTCGCCACCATGCTGTGTTATCGACTAAATATACCGTCAACCTTTTGTTCACAGAGGAAATAATTTCAGCGCTTCTTGCTCACCTCCTTTGGTTCCTCTCTGCCACCCATTGGTTTGAAGCCTGAGTCCATTTAGGGTATGTCGCCATGCCACTCTCTAGCCTGCCGCTGCTGCCGCTGCCTCTGCATAGTCCCCTATAGTGTCAGGGTCAATTATTGGATGTTTTAGATGCTATCTAGCCTCATTCGGTCACTCTGTCATGGCCATGCTGTTGCCCATAATTTTGGCATAATGGTGCGTTCAAGCAGCCTCAGAGGCATCCATGCATGCTGCCCCTGCTGTTTCCTGTCCATTTCGGTGGTGTTTCCATCCTTTTCTTAGGTTTCCAGGTGTTTGGCCAAGCTTCCCTGTGCAGAGCCTTGGTCCCCTTGAAAAATGCTGGAGTCTCCCATTGACTTCAATGGGGCTCGTTATTCGAGACGAGCACTCGAGCATCGGGAAAAGTTTGTCTCGAATAACGAGTACCCGAGCATTTTAGTGCTCGCTCATCTCTAGTAATTACATCCAAGAGGCAATTTGGAAACTTAAAGTTTAAAGGTATAAGAGAACCAGGCTACTTTAACAATACTGTACATCATGTTATTTTAACAAATATGAGTGTTACTCTACCAAATAATATAATCACTGAAACATGGGAAAAAGTAAGAGAAGACAAGATAAGACCCCTTATGGTAAGCCCAACCAGTGGTGTCTACCTACTTGCTGCTCCCTTCTATACGATAGTCGACATTTGGTCGACTTTCCCATTCTGTGCCAAGTGCAACACACAAAAATAGGACAGAACAAAATACAGGGGGAAATCTGTACCACTCAGATCAGGTAAAGAATCAAATGAAAGGTAAGGAGGAAAACAGAGTTCATTGTACTTCTCCCTCTCCCTAACATTAAACTCAAGGTGGTGGAATTCAATTAAGAAAGCCAAAAATTAAATATGGCAGTGTTCAGACTAGTGCAGGACAGAACGCAAACTAAATACAACATCACAGCAGCACATTTTCTGACATACTCTACGGACATACGATGGTGCTGAAATCTGAACAGGCACAGATCTTAAAGAAACATCTACTGCCATCAGAAGATAGTAGATGGTAGAATATGAGAGGATCATACTTAAAAGGGCAACAAAGATGTAATTTGCATTTGACTCTAATCCATTTTGGGAATCAGGAACTTAGAACTATTGCATCTGAAGTTTTCTGCTCTGTCTACATCACATTTTATAAATCAAAACTTTATGTTTTCAGTTTGTTGTTATATTTAGAAAGAATGTTTGTTAATATTTTCTGTAGTAAAAGCACAATAATATAAATGTAATCTTCTATGTAGTTAATTGTAGCATCTCTCAACACTTTTAGAAAACTACTACTAATCACAAGAATGATGGCTTGTTGTAAATTAACTTAGACATATTAAAAAATGTTACTTTCTAATTTGTAAAATGTTCGAAAACCGGCAAGACACACAAGGCGTTTGCATTTACAAGAAATATTGTTCTTTTTGGGCAGGCATTTTTATTGCTTAATTAATATGAAAATTATTCTCTGTCTTTTCTCAGCAATGTGTCCCCATAAAAATGAAAAACGACTTGTTGGGATTATTAGGCTGTACAAGGGTAATCATCACAGAAATGGAAGCTTTTACATATTAAGAAGGGGAACAGAGAATCTCTCTAAAACATTGGCCTGAAAATTTAGGCGTCTATTGGTTTTTTATTATTATACACGTTTATGATTACTAAGAAGAATAGGATATCATTTATAAATCCTTCAGAGAGAGTTTTTAATGGCATTATAAGATTTGTTTCATTACCACCATTGTGTGTTGGGTGGCCATTATCCCTAGTCCTATCTACCATATTTGTACATTTCATTGGAACAGGAATTACTTACTAAGGCAACATGCACACAATGTTTGCCCGCCATACCATAGTGGCATACATCGGCACCGGGGAGAGGAGGAAGGGGAGAGCACTGCTCACCCCCGCCCCCAACCATAGGAATACACAGCGCACGGCGCCATATTCTGTAGATAGATAAGACATGTCCTGTCTTTCTACGGGCTACGGAACAGTACGGTATCAAAAGTTACATTTTAGTATCCCAACATATACTGATGCTCGACAGGCTAGTATGTACATGTTAAACATGGAACCCAACTCATCTTCCACCATAATCGGTCATGTTACTTATGTTTGGCAGTGTATATTTGTCTGTTTTATTAAAACTATACAATAAAGGATCCTTATAGAAATGGGCCACTTCTCAGCATGTTGGCTTTGAAGTCCCATTTCCTCATTTTACATATGACCATTTAATTAAACATATTTTGCAGCCTTAAGCTGTAGATTCTGTGCTGTTGTTTAATAGCCCCAATAAAAAAAATCTTTTATGTAGGCAGCTAATTTGCTATTTACTTAGTGAGACTGACTGCCGAAACAGATGGCAGCAGAATGCATTTTGTCTGCAAATACTTGCCCATCTTTTATTGTTCTTTGCGAACTTCTGTCACCGGGCATGAGAATCAGTAGATAAACATACACGGCATCACATACTAAATCCCCTGCGCTGAGCTGCTGCCATGCATTAAAAACTCAACAAATAAGTTATTAAATTTTTACAAAGAGCAAATATTAATCAGAGAAAAGCAAGGCTGAATGTAAAAGCATAAAATAAATATTAGCACCATTACTGATTTTAATCAGCGCTGATAGTAAATACAAAGAGCCTTAATTTTTAATAACTTACAAATGGGCAAGTATAATGTCGTTTAGCAATTCTATGATGACCCGCAGTGCTTAGTGAGTTATCTATCAAATAACATTTGCTTGATTAGGACTAAATGAAATATGCCATGAATAACTTGATTGTTAAGAGACTGGAACTGCTCAGAATAACTTCATCTGTGGAATGGAGAGATAAAAGACATGTCGACCCAGGAACAGAGGACGTGTCTGCTCACTGAACATATCAGTCTGAGCTAATATTTGTATTCTTCATAAAGTAACTCTGGCATACCTATTCCTCTTAAAAATGCACAAACAAATAGAGATATTGGTGTTAAAATGTCTCTTGTTGAAAGGAAGTGTCTCGGCATAGTCTGCGTATAATCAGCACTTATTGGATACTGTGTAGAGAAAAGATAAAACTATGCCTCTAGTGATACTTTAACACCTTGGTGACCAGACCATGAAAATTAACGGGTTGTTTGTTGTAAAGGGAGTATGGAAAGGACTTATGATCAGTGCAGACGTAGATCGCGGCAAGTCAACCGATTGCTACCGCCCCTCCCCTTCAAAGAGAGTCGATCAGTTGTCGAACAGACCTTTGGGCTCAAAAATAAATAAAAAGGTTTCAAGAAATATGAAAAGTATAAAGAAGAATTATAAAATTGTGAATTCTTATAACTCCCTTTTCCGAGAACGCATATAGAAATAAATAAGAAATAAACAAGTTAGGTATTCCCATCTCCCAACGTGTCTGCTGTAACTCCCTGCTGTTATTCCCTGCTGTAACGGAAAATAACATCCAAATGTCTAAATTAACACTTTTTCACTATTTTAAGAAAAAGTCATGAAAAGGTCATACAGTTGTCCACAGTTGTCCACATGGTATGATTGAAAAATGTCATCCCATCCCACAAAAAATCACACCTTAACTTTCTCCATATGAAAAATCATAAAAAGTTAAATGTGTCAGAATATAGCAACACAGCGGATTTTAAAAGTTTTTTTTAAAGGTATTATCCCCTTTTTTGTGCTTCCATTGCACTCCCCACCTTCAAAAATCTATAATTTTTTTTTCGATGTAAAGATCTGTATGAGTGCTTGTTTTCTGTGTAACAAATTGCACTTCATAGTGATGGTATTTATTATTCCATGCTGTGTACTGGGAAGCGGGAAAATGATGCAGTGGAAATGTGGAAAAAAATGCATTTGCGCTGTTTTCTTGTGGGTTTGGACTTTATGGCTTTTACTGTGCTCCCCAAATGACATATCTTCTTTATTCTTTGGGTCGGTACGATCACAGGGATAACAAATTTGCATCAGTTTTATGATGTTTTCATAGATTTACAAAAAATAAAACCTCCTGCACAATATTTTTTAAAATTTTGTCATCTTCTGGTGCTAATAACTCATTTCATACTTCGGTTTACGGAGCTGTGGGTGGTGTTATTTTATGCGACTTTTGATTATGTTTTTAATACTTCTATTTTTAGGACTCTACGGCCTTTTGATCACTCTTATTGAATTTTTTAGATTTTTCAAAATGGTAAAAAGGGACATATTTGACTGTGGGCACTATTTTCCATTACAGGGTTAAACGCCATAAAAAAACGTTATTATATTTTGATAGATCGGGAGTTTTGGGATGCGGCAATACCTAACTTGTTTATGATTTTTACTGTTTATTTTTATTTATATGACTTCTAGGGAAAGGGGTTGATTTGACAGCCGATGCCCCCCGTAACAGGTAACGGTGATCTTCAAAAGTACCATTGCCTTTCAAATGGAAACCTGGCAGAAATTATTTATGAAGTGTTGATGCCAGCAATTGATCGTCAGTTCATGGAGATGCAATTAGGTTTTGCAGAACTGTCTAGGGTTTTTCATTGGTTTCTCCTCCGAGGATCTCTATGCCAATCGTAAGAGATCGTTTTTTTCTTTATTTTATCTATTTCATTTTACTGTTTTTTGCTTTTATGTATGTCTGTTTATTTCACATTCTTTGTAACCTATAAGAATTGTGCCTTTTTTGCATATTAAATGTTGATTAATAAGATTTTAGTTGTGCGCTATACGTTCCATAACTCTGTAGAGTTGAATTACCTCTGAGCCGTGTTACCCTGTGAGTGTCTGTGTGCTAGCAGTAGCTATGAGTAGTGTGTGTGTCCAGGTGAACATTTCCACCTGTGTTTGTTTGTGCTTCTGGTGTGGGCATCTTTTAAGCAGTAATTCTGGTGGTGGCAGCTGTGATAAGTGTGGGCATGTGACTGTATTTGTGTACAGTCTGGCTCTGTGCAGTAGCATTCCATGGCCACGTAAGTGGTAGGGGGGTACATAGTGTGGCTGTGTGTCCCCTGGGCTGTGTGTGCGTGGTGCGTAGTGTCTGGAATTCGGATGTGTTTGGTTTCCCTGACAAGAATGGGTTGACTTCGTGTGTTGAGCGCTTGGGAGTAGAAATTAGAGTAAGGATGCCATTTTGTAGTTCCCTAGCATTGGTGCACCCTGTAAATGGACTCCAGTGTGGGGGTTCATGACACCTTGCACCACAAACTTAGATCATGCTGAAAAATATAGCACATTTCCAAGGCCACCTTGTGCCCAAATTGATTAATGCCCCCACCTTGTATCCTGAGACTTCCTGTGCTGCATATGATTACAGCAGGCAAAGGGGGGGGGGAGAAGCAGGGGGAAGACAGTGTAATAGCCTGTGAAGCTAGAGCTTGAAAGTACACTGGTAAGGCCTATAGGAGCCAGTCGGGCTCATTAGCATAATTTTAAAAGTTTATTTTAGAAGGAAGGAGGCTATGTGCAGGTAGTCTCTGGGTTACTTACTAGATCTTTATTTTTGTACTTAAGTTGAATTTGTTTTATTTTGTAGAGATCTAGTAAATGAAGAGGAATTGACAAAGAAAGTATCTTGAAAATTATTGTTTTCATTACACATAACAATAACATTTATTTGTTGAAAGTAGGGGACCGTCTGTATAACAAATATAAGAAGACTAGCACAGTCACAGTGCTGAGATCTATGAGTAGGTTTGCCTAATTTATCATGCTTGATTTTTATGGTAGATCTTTTGTAAGGATACTGCCTCAGCAGGTGTACTGAACCTTAAGAGGCTATGCATGCTTTGAGAATTCTGAATAAGGAATACCTAAATAAGCTTTACAAAAAAAAAGGAAAAACCTGCCTGCTGTATGTACCGTATATACTCGTGTAGAAGCCGAGTTTTTCAGCACAAAAAATGTGCTGAAAAACCTCACCTCGGCTTATACACGAGTCAATTAAAAAAAAAAATTAATACTCATCCTCCGGCACCCGGATTCTCGTCGGTGGCTTCCGGTCTTCGGCGGTGGCTCTCTGATCCTCCACGGCAGCTTCCGGTTTTCGGCGGCTCCCGGATCCTCGGCGGCGGCTTCTCTTTTCTTTCTTCACTAGCCAGCAGTCGCGTCCATGTGATCTGTCTGTGATAACATCATTAGAGGCGACACCGCTGCATCATATTGTGCATCCGCTGGCAGATCGCATGGACGCGACTGCCGGCTAGTGGAGAAAGAAGAGAGAAGCCGCCGCCGAGGATCCGGGAGCCACCGCAGAGGACCGGGAGCCGCCACTAAGCATCATAGGTGAGTATCGTCGGAGGGTGAGTATTAAGTTTTTATTTTTTTATTATTCGCTTGGCTTACTGGGGGCAGGCTGTATACTTGTTGGGGAAGGCTGTATACTTGTTGGGGCAGGCTGTATACTACTTGGGGCAGGCTGTATGCTTCTTGGGGCAGGCTATAAACTTCTTGGGGCAGGCTGTTTACTTCTTGGGGCAGGCTATATACTTCTTGGGGCAGGCTGTATACTTCTTGGAGCAGGCTGTATTCTTCTTGGGCAGGCTGTATACTTCTTGGGGCAGGCTATATACTTCTTGGGGCAGGCTGTTTACTTCTTGGGGCAGGCTATATACTTCTTGGGGCAGGCTGTATACTTCTTGGAGCAGGCTGTATTCTTCTTGGGCAGGCTGTATACTTCTTGGGGCAGGCTGTATACTACATGGGGGCAGGCTGTATACTACTTGGGGTAGGCTGTATACTACTTGGGGCAGGCTGTATGCTACATGGGGCAGGCTGGCTGCATACTACTGGGGGCTGGCTGGCTGTATACTACTGGGGGCTGGCTGGCTGTATACTACAGGGGACTGGCTGGCTGTATACTACATGGGGGCTGGCTGTATACTACACCCTCGGCTTATACTCGAGTCAATAGGTTTTCCCAGTTTTTGGTGGCAAAATTAGGGGTCTCGGCTTATACTTGGGTCGGCTTATACTCGAGTATATACGGTACTACTTACATAGCACTAGAGGTGAAGTTTTCCTTTTCCAATTCTGGTGTAAAAAACACCACTAAATAGTAACATGCATTAGTTAAGTTTTAATTGCTTAAAAAAAAGCGGGGCTTTAATCCCATCCTGTTGTTTTTGTGTTACAATTTTTGCTTCCTTTCCTTTGAATTGCAAACTCTTTAAATTTTCTGTCTACGGAGCTTGATAAGGGCTTTAGTGACCAATTGTACTTCCTATTGGTGCTATTTTTTTATTTCTCATGCCGTGTACTGGAAAAAATATTCCAAATGCAGGGAGCTTGATGAAAAAAATGCGAGGCATGCTGATGTTCTCAGTTATACCAATTTGAGACCTACAATATATGACCATTTTATCATGTTTTATTCAAATGTATGGATAGAAAAATGGCAGAAAAGTAATTTCATTTTTGGGGGTCAGACTGCTCATACAATATACTGCAATGCTACTATATTTCAGGATATTGTAATTTTCCTGACATCTCTATTAAACTGTAGGCTGTCATGGCAACTGATCAGCACCCTCCAATGACTCCCAAGGGGTGCCGATCAGTTGAACCAAGATCTTCAGAAATGACAATGCTTGGTGTCTCATACTGACTACAGGTTATTATGGTGCTGAATTGTCGCTTTTCATGGCACAGCCAAGATGATGGGCGCTGCTTGTTGTGCTTCTGCTGCTACCTTTGCTGGTGACATTTAAAGAGTTTACACCTATGATCGTTGACGTCAGCAATCAGGGTTGCTAATGCAGGGTGTTTGCTGCAATATGTAGCAAACACCCAGTCTTGATGGAGAGGCCTCAGCCTTTGAGCTCTCTCCTTTCAGCCATTGCCGCATGTGAACATACTATTGTGTCGGTTTGCGTCAAAGGGTTAAGGAATTCAAAGTATTTTCTGGTGGATAACAGCAACTTCTACTGTAGAGACATGTAAACAACAGGACTGAAATTGAAAATAAATATATTGTAGTCATTGATATAAGGATTATTTAGAATATGAAGAAGCTACAAATTAATTTATTTCCAAAATATAAAAAAGGTGATTTAATGGCCCCCAGAATGTGTATGTTTGAACAACCATTGCTGTCACCGTAGTGGCCATAGACAATAGGAAGTGCAAATGTGTGCAAGGCTAGCTCTAAACTGAGCACCATTGTTCACAGGATTAGGGGTATGTCTGGCTTCAGTGTTAGTGAAACTCCAGGACCATTACGGACGATGACACAATCCAACTTGGGATCTAAGTGGCAGCATGGTGCCACCTCGTTGTTTTACAGGTGTGACTTGTCCATGGTGGCAGCCAAGGTACAGGAACACAAGGCAGTCTCGGAGTCGGGAACAGGCAGATAGTCGGTGCAGGTGGCAGAGATGCAAAAACAAGAACAGAGCAGGAGGTCAGGGCTGGCAGCGAAGGAGCAAGGTCAGGGCCAGGTCCAGGGTCAAAACGGGAAATCCAAAAATGAGCATGAGTCGGGGGTTGCTGGGAGAAGCCAGCTTATGAATTGAAGTGGCGAGGGCCAATCAGTGGTGCGCTGGCCCTCTAAATCTGTGAGTGCTGATGTGCACCCTAGGGAACGGGGACGCGCACTGGCCAGCCGTGACAGAGAGAGGAGTGAGCCAGGGACCAGGCCCTGCCATGGAGAGGGGCACGGGTGTGCCTGCGATCTGAGACATGAATCACAGGGACACCCGTGACAGTACCCACCTCCCTTCGGCCTCCCCATCTTCTTGGTCTGAAGGAGTCTTTGTAGGAAACCAGAATATTCTCTTCAGGCTCCCAGCATCTCTCCTCAGGCCCAAACCCCTTCCAGTCAACAAGGAAGAACTACTTTTACCTCTAACAGTGTTCATGTCCTATACCTCCCTCACCTCATAGATATCAGCCTCTGGAGCAGCAGGAGGAGTTGCTAAGAGAAATGGTTCAAGATGACAGGCTTTAGGAGGGATGGAGACATAGAAGGAGTTCCGGATGCGCATCGTAGGAGGAAGGTGCAGCTTGTAGATCCAGATGAGATTGTAGGCCCCACGAAGGTCCAGCTTGGAGAAGACCTTAGAACCGTGCAGAGGTTCATGATCAATGGCAGGGGGTAGAGGTTCTTAAACATGACCTTGTTAAGTCTGCGATTGTATGCAAGGATGGAGAGAGCCATCCTTCTTGGTCACGAAAAAGAGGCCTGCACCAGCCGGAGTGGAGGATTTGCAAATGAAGCCTCTGTGTAGGTTCTCTTCAAACACAGCCCAGAATTCCCCCAGGAAAGCTGTGTGCATAGCCGTGACTGGGTTGCCTCTGTCCCAAAGAGGGATAGCCCAGGCCAGGGCCTTCCGGGAGAGGAGGCTGACGATGAATGCTACTTTGGATCGCTCAGTAACAAACTGAGATGGCATGAATTCTATGTGCAAGGAAGTCGGCTTATGATGGAACCCTGAAGTGGACAGCGCCAATCAAAAGCGCGCTGGCCCCTTAAATCTGCAAGTCCCTGTATGTGTGCACCCTAGGGAGCGGGGATGTGCACCCTGGCCAGCCGGGATGGGAGCAGGAATGCGGAGATGTGAGTGAGCCAGGGACTGGGGGCAGCCACGGAAAGGGGCACTTGTGTGCCTGCGATCCGACCAGTGGATTGCAGGGACTCCGTGACAGTGTATTGCAACTGTCCTGCTAAATGATCTCCAAACAATATCCAAAATATATCCTTTCTTTTATTCTTGCTTTTAAATAGGGCTCTCTTAGAAACATTTTCAGTTGGAAAAGGTCAATTAGATATACATGCTATGAACAGATGAAAAAAAAAGCAAGTATGCGGAGGACAGAGATTTGTTAGTTCCAATAGGAAATTTACACTTTGTGAAGGCTAAAAATATCCAGATATCCTGCAGCAATAGAAGAGAGAAGGATGTTTGCTCTATCTCCTGTAGCCAATGGAGACACATTTGGACAAATGTTCCCATGTTCCACTTCATTCTCAATATGTGACTATTTTTCTATGGACCATACCTCTTTTCAAGCATATTGGCCCTAATGTATTGAAATAGTTAAAGTAATTGCCCTAAATGTGGTTACTAAATGTAAAAAAAATGTAAATATTGCAGATATTTTGACCTGAACTTTTGGAGACTGTTCTCGTAAGATCATTAACCCCTTTACAACTGCCATACAGCTATATATTGTCCTATTTGCAGAACAATAAATTTTTCTAAACGTCTTGTCAGTGGACAACTTCAACTGAAATATATCTCCTGAACCCTGGCATCCAAGAACACACAATCTAGGCGTCATATTAAAAAGGAGAATCTCCATTGCATTAAGATTCCTCACAGAACCGGAGATATTCACTCTACAACAGGGGTCTCAAACTCAATTTACCTGGGGGCCGCTGGAGGTAGATTCTGGGTAAGGCTGGGCCGCATCAAGTTTTCCACAAAAAATGCGCTTACAAAATATCATTATTCAGATTCAAATGTTTTTATTAACAGTTCTTTAACATTTAACTTTCAGAACATAAATGCTGCCCCCCCCCGCTCCATGTTAAGTAAATCCTTAAACTTTACTAACAATTAACAACCCTACAGACAGCGCACTGACACTGTGACTACAGGAACTGAGAGCCATTAGTGACATCTAGTACCTTATAGATGACAATCTCTTCCATCAGGAGGACTTTATTCCGGGTTCTCCAATCCATGAAGTATCACTGCTGAATTCACGGCCGGATATCTTCAGCTCTGCGCAGCATCTCCACCCGGGGTCCCTAAAAATACCACAGTCACTTACAGTATGAAGTCTCCTGGATAACAACACTGTGCTCCTAATTAATATATACCCCTCACAACACAACTGACTGCACTCTCCCCACATATAAAACATCCCTTCATTATATATATATATATATATATATATATATATACACACATTAGTACTGGAATTATAGCATGCTAAGCACCAATCAATATACAACACCCCCAATTGTATCCTAGAACTAATATACCCCACCCTGTTATTATGTTACATGATTTTACATACAGTGCAACCCTGATCAAATATATAGCACCCCCTAATGAATATATATATAATAAATTTATTTTTATAAAGCCCTGCTCTCATATATTTAAAGGCCTCGTTATTCACCCCCCAATTAAATTCTATACAGCTCCCATATACAGATCCCCTACAGCTTAAATAAAATCTTGCCCCAAATATACAGTCCCCTCCCAGCTTAGTAATATACTGTATCCCATATACATCCCCCCAGCTTAGTAATATACTGTATCCCATATACATCCCCCAGCTTAGTAATATACTGTATCCCATATACAGCCCCCCAGCTTAGTAATATACTGTATCCCATATACATCCCCCAGCTTAGTAATATACTGTATCCCATATACAGCCTCCAGCTTAGTAATATACTGTATCCCATATACAGCCTCCAGCTTAGTAATATACTGTACCCCATATACAGCCCCAGCTTAGTAATATACTGTATCCCATATACAGCCCCCCAGCTTAGTAATATACTGTATCCCATATACAGCCTCCAGCTTTGTGATATAGTGATATATAAAATATACAGCCCCCCAGCTTAGTGATATACTGTACCCCATATACAGCCCCAGCTTAGTAATATACTGTATCCCATATACAGCCCCCCAGCTTAGTGATATAGTGATATATAAAATATACAGCCCCCCAGCTTAGTAATATACTGTACCCGATATACAGCCCCCTCCCAGCTTAGTAATATACTGTATCCCATATACAGCCCCCCCAGCTTAGTGATATAGTGATATATAAAATATACAGACCCCCCCCAGCTTAGTGATATATAAAATATACAGCCCCCCCCAGTATAAAATGATTCTGGCCTCATATAATATATACTGAATCCCCCCCAGTATAAAATAATTATAGTCCCAAATAATATATATAGCATCCCCCCCTCCAGTATAAAATAATTATGGCCCCATATAATAAATACAGCACCCCCCCCCCTAGTATAAAATAATTATAGCCCCAAATAATATGTATAGCATTCCATCATTCCCCCCAGTATAAAATAATTATGGCCCCATATGATATATATAGAGTCCCCCCCCCCAGTACTAAACATTTTCTAGTCCCATATAATACATACAGTCCTCCCCCCCTTTCCAGTATAACACAACACTTCCCCAACCACTTATTAGCCACATTTAATAAATTAAAATACATGAAAAATAATAAAAATCATACTCACCTGCAGGCAGCTGCCCCCTCGGCGCGGCTCCGGTGTTCACGCGGCTCTCCTGTAAGCCGCAGCTCCGCACAGTGACACAGGCGCGTGACGTCATGACACCTGTGTCACTGCTTAGAACGGAGCGATGCAGCTGCCGGAAAGGCGCTGCGTCGCTCCGCATATAAATCGCGCCTATGTCTTAAAGAGACAGGCGCGATTTATTTAGCTGGT
Source organism: Engystomops pustulosus (assembly GCF_040894005.1). Taxonomy (NCBI): domain Eukaryota; kingdom Metazoa; phylum Chordata; class Amphibia; order Anura; family Leptodactylidae; genus Engystomops; species Engystomops pustulosus. Next base: position 56,112,551 of record NC_092417.1, on the reverse strand, counting down.
GGGCGATTCGGGCGTTAATGGACGCCCGAATCGCCCACTTTAGGTGGGGGGCCGCAAAATATTGTCCCGCGGGCCGCAGTTGGCCCGCGGGCCGCGAGTTTGAGACCCCTGCTCTACAAGTTGCAGTATATTTTTATATACAGATTTCTATTTCCCGAGATTTCCTACTTTTACTTTAAAAGTGGATAGCTCTGGTTCTGTGAAACATTCAAACACGTTGCAATTATTTTAAAGGGTCTCCTTTTTAATATGACACCAGATTTGTGTTTGTAGGTGCAAGGAGATGGAGATGGAGATCTAGGAATTTGATGTGCCCCTACCAAACTGTCAGCTGAAGGGAGAATATAGAAAAAGCTACAAGAAACCCTTAGCTTACAGATTGCAGAAGTACATGTACCCTCTACTTATTAAAACTTTAATCAGAAAAACGGCAAAATGTCATATTTGTACTAATTTATGAGCGACTTTTATAAAGAAAAAAAATAAAACTTTGTTGTATCAAGTTAAAGTCTCACATGTCATCAAAAGAAAAGTAAAAATTGCAATATAGAAGAACATAGCAGAACTGCAAAAATTCACCTGGACATTCGGGCACCAATGACCCTAGGTCACAAAGGTGTTAATGGACATTTACCACCAGGATGCAGTATTGTTAACCAAGCACATTGACATACTGGTGTGTGTTCCCTCTGTCAGGTTCTGCTCTTTTTTTTTTTTTTTAGTTTATTAGGACTTTATTTTTCTGGAAAAGGGGTTTTAAAAATCATGAAAATGAACATGAGGGGCTCCAGGCTCCATAAATGACAATGGAGCCTGGAGCCCCTCAGTTTCATTTGCATAATTTATATTTCTTAAATCAAGGGAATAAGAAGCTAAAAGAAGATCCGATTCTGTCACAGGGGACACACACCAGTATGTCAGTGAGCTTGGTTTACAATCCTTCATCCTGGTGCTAGATGTCCTTTAAGCAAATTCAAACAAAAAATGATATAAAAATATGAGATTGGCCATCATTATTATATAACTTATTGTGTATTTCTTTTCTAGTAAATAAAAGTATTTAAAAAAAAAAGTGAAAAGGGTCTAAAGTCAAAAAGTCCAAATCCAGGTCGGGTCAGACCTCCAGCCAACTACCAGTTAAGTATAGATTGGAGCAAGAAGGAATGTTTCTAATATTTCCACAAATGTGACTGAAGATTGAAAAATACCATATACAGGCGGTCCCCTACTTAAGAACACCTGACTTACATATGACCCCTAGTTACAAATGGACCTCTGGATGTTGGCAATTTACTGTACTTTAGCCTTAGACTACAATAATCAGCTATAACAGTTATCACTGGTGTCTACAATTAAGCTTTATTGTTAATCCTGGTTCTAATGACAATCCAACATTTTTAAAATCCAATTGTCACAGAGACCAAAAAAAATTTGGCTGGGGTTACAATGATAAAGTATACAGTTCCGACTTACATACAAATTCAGCTTAAGAACACACCTTCAGATCCTATGTTGTGTGTAACACGGGGACTGCCTGTATAGGATTCTTTTTTTATTGTCTATGTATTTATCAGTAGGTTTATTGCCCTTTACTGTCATTCTACACTACATTATGCTAAGCAGGTTAGGAGGGTCAGGAGAATGGATCTGGCATGCTGGCGTCATGAATTGTGCTTGGAATCCCTGGAGAAGGTAGCATCTTATGTACACACATTAATGCACACCCAGTCACTCTCCTGATTACTGATATTGATCTCCTATTTCCTTAATACAGTTTGCCTATAATGAAGGTTGTAGAATAGCCAATTTGTTTCTCCTCTGTTTAAAATGAGGAAACATGTGGCATTAATCATGATTTACATCCCAACTAGAGCACCAGTCTCTGGGAATGACTGATAACTTTGATGAGTGCAGTTCATTATTTTCTCATTTTAGTTGCACAATAAATAAAGTAGAAAATGAGAATAGCTAAAGAGGAACCTTGGGACCAGTAAAAACCCAGATATTTTTTAATTGCTGTCTGCAAGAAGGGATGTGTTTGAGAACATTAAGTTTAGCATACTGTTTTTACAGATATATGCCTAACATATATCTGTCCTGTGTTTTTGGACATGTCCACTTAAACTATAAAACAGGTTGTCCAGCAGTATAATTTTATATATATAAAAATAAAAGAGCTTATACTCACCTTTCTCTGGCTCCTGCTAAGCCACCAGCTAAGGCACCACCTGTCACTGCCATGTATCTGTGTGTTAACAAGGCCCAGTGGTGGCATTCTGACCACTACCGTGTGCCTGCTGCTGCCTGAAAATAAAGCTGTAGAAGGCATGTGGTAGTGGTAGTGGTCGGGACAGCACTGCCGGCCTATGTATACAAACAGGTGCCACAGTGTGTGGCTTAATAGGATCGGGAAGAATATATGTACTTCCAGACAATCCCTTAAAGTGATAAACTAATTTGGGGGGAATTCATTAAGACTGGGGTTTTAAAGGCCTCGCCGGTGCTCCAGCCTCTTAGTAAATACAATCGTAATCTAATGTACCTGATGTGATGTGCCTAATGTGCCAAAAAACATAAATTGTTGTGCTGTAGTCTACAAAAAAATGTAAAACAAGAATGCGATTTACATATTAATAGATGTCACGGCCACACCCGCGATCTGCAATGAGTGGCGTGTGGTGCCGTCCGGCCCAGAATCACCTCTCCATGCCCCAGCTTCCCGACCGACTAGGCCGTGCGCGTCCCCACACTCTAGGGCATGTGCGCCGTCTCTCCAAGGCTTAAAGGGTCGGTATTAGAGATGAGCGAACATGCTCGTCCGAGCTTGATGCTCGGTCGAGCATTAGGGTACTCGAAACTGCTCGTTGCTCGGACGAATACTTTGCCCGCTCGAGAAAATGGCAGCTCCCGCCGTTTTGCTTTTTGGCGGCCAGAAACAGAGCCAATCACAAGCCAGGAGACTCTGCACTCCACCCAGCATGACGTGGTACCCTTACACGTCGATAGCAGTGGTTGGCTGGCCAGATCAGGTGACCCTGGGATAGACTAGCCGCTGGCCGCGCTGCTCGGATCATTCTGTCTCTGGATGCCGCTAGGGAGAGAGCTGCTGCTGGTCAGGGAAAGCGTTAGGGTGTTCTATTAGCTTACTGTTAGGCAGGAGTGATTCTCAAAGAACCCAACAGCCCTTCTTAGGGCTACAATAACGTTCTACTTTTTTTATTTTAATTTGCATCTTTTACCATTTTGTGAGGAATTAGCAGGGGGACTTGCTACCGTTGTGTTTAGCTCTTAGTGGCACACATATCCATAGCAAAGACCGAAGTGGGAAAATTCAGTAGGGGTTGGATTTCTATTAGGCAATAACTCAGTGTCATCTCATCTGGCATAGTAGTGTGCTTCCTTTGATACTTGGCTAGAAAATAGCCATAGGAGAATACAAACAGCTTCTTGAAGCCTACAGTAGCGTTCTATATATTTGATTTCTGGTTGATCTGCTGGTGGCTTTAGTTTCTGCAGTGCATGTACTTGCCAATTCTGAGCAATTTGTAGTGAGACTTGCGACCGCTGTGTTCTGCGCTTAGTGGCGCACATATCCATAGCAAAGGCTGAAGTGGGAAAATTCAGTAGGGGTTGGATTTCTATTAGGCACTAACTCAGTGTCATCTCATCTGGCATAGTAGTGTGCTTCCTTTGATACTTGGCTAGAAAATAGCCATAGGAGAATACAAACAGCTTCTTGAAGCCTACAGTAGCGTTCTATATATTTGATTTCTGGTTGATCTGCTGGTGGCTTTAGTTTCTGCAGTGCATGTACTTGCCAATTCTGAGCAATTTGTAGTGAGACTTGCGACCGCTGTGTTCTGCGCTTAGTGGCGCACATATCCATAGCAAAGGCTGAAGTGGGAAAATTCAGTAGGGGTTGGATTTCTATTAGGCACTAACTCAGTGTCATCTCATCTGGCATAGTAGTGTGCTTCCTTTGATACTTGGCTAGAAAATAGCCATAGGAGAATACAAATAGCTTCTTGAAGCCTACAGTAGCGTTCTATATATTTGATTTCTGGTTGATCTGCTGGTGGCTGTAGTTTCTGCAGTGCATGTACTTGCCAATTCTGAGCAATTTGTAGTGAGACTTGCGACCGCTGTGTTCTGCGCTTAGTGGCGCACATATCCATAGCAAAGGCTGAAGTGGGAAAATTCAGTAGGGGTTGGATTTCTATTAGGCACTAACTCAGTGTCATCTCATCTGGCATAGTAGTGTGCTTCCTTTGATACTTGGCTAGAAAATAGCCATAGGAGAATACAAATAGCTTCTTGAAGCCTACAGTAGCGTTCTATATATTTGATTTCTGGTTGATCTGCTGGTGGCTTTAGTTTCTGCAGTGCATGTACTTGCCAATTCTGAGCAATTTGTAGTGAGACTTGCGACCGCTGTGTTCTGCGCTTAGTGGCGCACATATCCATAGCAAAGGCTGAAGTGGGAAAATTCAGTAGGGGTTGGATTTCTATTAGGCAATAACTCAGTGTCATCTCATCTGGCATAGTAGTGTGCTTCCTTTGATACTTGGCTAGAAAATAGCCATAGGAGAATACAAATAGCTTCTTGAAGCCTACAGTAGCGTTCTATATATTTGATTTCTGGTTGATCTGCTGGTGGCTTTAGTTTCTGCAGTGCATGTACTTGCCAATTCTGAGCAATTTGTAGTGAGACTTGCGACCGCTGTGTTCTGCGCTTAGTGGCGCACATATCCATAGCAAAGGCTGAAGTGGGAAAATTCAGTAGGGGTTGGATTTCTATTAGGCAATAACTCAGTGTCATCTCATCTGGCATAGTAGTGTGCTTCCTTTGATACTTGGCTAGAAAATAGCCATAGGAGAATACAAATAGCTTCTTGAAGCCTACAGTAGCGTTCTATATATTTGATTTCTGGTTGATCTGCTGGTGGCTGTAGTTTCTGCAGTGCATGTACTTGCCAATTCTGAGCAATTTGTAGTGAGACTTGCGACCGCTGTGTTCTGCGCTTAGTGGCGCACATATCCATAGCAAAGGCTGAAGTGGCAAAATTCAGTAGGGGTTGGATTTCTATTAGGCAATAACTCAGTGTCATCTCATCTGGCATAGTAGTGTGCTTCCTTTGATACTTGGCTAGAAAATAGCCATAGCAATAGGATAGGATTGTTTGGTTCTAAAAACTCAAAAAAAAACAAAAAACACAAAAAAAAACAAAAAACACAAAAAAACACAAAAAAAAAAAAAAAAAAGTTATAACTCTCATTTTAAAAATGTTTAACCCCAGGGCTAGGGGTAGAGGACGAGGGCGGGGACGTGGGCGTCCAACTACTGCAGGGGTCAGAGGCCGTGGTCCTGGGCGGGGTGAGACACCACCTGCTGATGAGGGAGCAGGGGAACGCCGCAGAGCTACACTCCCTAGGTTCATGTCTGAAGTTACTGGGACTCGTGGTAGAGCACTGTTGAGGCCAGAACAGTGCGAACAGGTGATGTCGTGGATTGCTGACAATGCTTCGAGCAATTTGTCCACCACCAGTCAGTCTTCCACGCAGTCCACCCATGTCACCGAAATCCCCACTCCTCCAGCTCCTGCACCTCAGCCTCCTCCCCCCCAGTCTGCCCCCTCCCAGGAAAATTTGCCATTTGAACCGGCATACTCTGAGGAACTGTTTTCTGGACCCTTCCCACAGTCACAAACCACTTGTCCGGTTGCTGCTGAGCAATTTTCCGATGCCCAGGTTTTCCACCAGTCACAGTCTGTGGGTGATGATGACCTTCTTGACGTAGTGGAAGTGTGTAAAGAGGTGTCCGACGATGAGGAGACACGGTTGTCAGACAGTGGGGAAGTTGTTGTCAGGGCAGGAAGTCCGAGGGGGGAGCAGACTGAGGGATCGGAGGATGATGAGGTGACAGACCCAAGCTGGGTTGAGAGGCCGGGTGAACACAGTGCTTCTGAGACGGAGGAGAGTCCTCGACCTGAACAGGTTGGAAGAGGCAGTGGTGGGGCCAGACGGAGAGGCAGGGCCAGAGCTGGTGCATCAGCGCCACTGTCAACTAGTGAAGCTCCCGTGGTGAGGGCTCTTGCGGCGAGGGCTAGATCTTCAGAAGTGTGGAGGTTCTTTAAGGAAACACCGGATGACCGACGGACTGTGGTGTGCAACATTTGCCAAACCAGGCTCAGCAGGGGTTCCACCACTACTAGCTTAACTACCACCAGTATGCGCAGGCATATGAATGCTAAGCACCCCACTCAGTGGCAACAAGCCCGTTCACCTCCGGCCGTGCACACCACTGCTCCTTCCCCTGTGTCAGCTGCTAGTCAGCCCCCTGCCCAGGACCCTGGCACAAAAACCCCATCGTCGCCTCCACGATCCTCCACAGCATCCACCAGCGTTCAGCTCTCCATACCCCAGACGCTGGAGCGGAAACGCAAATATAGTGCAACCCACCCGCACGCCCAAGCCCTTAATGTGCACATCTCCAGATTGCTTAGCCTGGAGATGCTGCCCTATAGGCTAGTAGAGACCGAGGCCTTTCGCAACCTCATGGCGGCGGCCGCCCCTCGGTATTCGGTCCCCAGCCGCCACTACTTTTCCCGATGTGCCGTCCCAGCCCTGCACCAGCACGTGTCAGACAACATCATCCGTGCCCTGACCAACGCCGTTTCTGACAAGGTCCACCTGACCACGGACACGTGGACGAGTGCTGCCGGGCAGGGCCACTATATATCGCTGACGGCACATTGGGTTAACTTGGTGGAGGCTGGGACCGAGTCTGACCCTGGGGCTGCTCATATACTGCCGACGCCGAGGATTGCGGGGCCTACCTCGGTCCAGGTGTTTCAGGCCTACTATGCCTCCTCCTCCTCCCACCCCTCCTCCACCTCCTCCTCCGAACTACCATCCGTGGGCACGGCGCCATCAGTCGGTAGCTCTAGGCACAGCAGCAGTGCAGTCGCTAAGCGACAGCAGGCGGTGCTCAAACTGCTGAGCCTAGGCGACAAAAGGCACACCGCCCAAGAGCTATTACAGGGCATCACGGCGCAGACTGATCTGTGGCTGGCACCGCTGAACCTCAAGCCGGGAATGGTTGTGTGTGACAACGGCCGTAACCTGGTGGCGGCTCTGCAACTCGGCAGACTGACACATGTGCCATGCCTGGCCCATGTGTTAAATCTGATAGTGCAGCGTTTCCTCAAGACATACCCCAATCTGTCTGATTTGCTCACGAAGGTGCGCCGCATCTGTGCGCATTTCAGGAAGTCCAGCCCAGATGCTGCCACTCTCAGGGCAGCGCAGCGCCGCCTTCAACTGCCCGCTCACCGACTGTTGTGCGACGTGCCCACGAGGTGGAATTCAACACTGACCATGTTATCCAGAGTTTACCAGCAGCGCAGAGCGATTGTAGACTGCCAGATGTCAACTTCCACCAGAACTGGTAGTCAGGTCAGTCAGCTTCCTCAAGTCTACAATGAGGAGTGGACGTGGATGTCTGATATCTGTCAGGTGCTGAGTAACTTTGAGGAGTCAACACAGATGGTCAGTGGCGATGCCGCCATCATCAGCCTCACCATCCCGCTGCTTGGCCTGTTGAAAAACTCTCTGGTCAGCATGAAGTCGGAAGCTTTGCGCTCGTCACAAGAGACGGGGGAAGAATATTCCCTTGTTGATAGCCAAAGCACCCTGAGGTCTGTTTCTCAGCGCATATCGGAGGAGGTGGAGGTGGAGGAGGATGAGGAGGAAGAGGAGGAGAATGTTGGCGAGACACAAGAGGGGACCATTGTTGAGTCCTTCACTGTTCAGCGTGTATGGGCAGAAGAAGAGGAGTTGGAGGAGTTGGAGGAGGAGGAAATGGACAGTCAGGCCAGTGAGGGGAGTGAATTCTTACGCGTTGGTACTCTGGCGCATATGGCAGATTTCATGCTAGGCTGCCTATCCCGTGACCCTCGCGTTCAAAGAATTTATTCCAGCACCGATTACTGGGTGTTCACTCTCCTGGACCCACGGTACAAGCAAAATCTTGCCACTCTCATCCCTGCAGAGGAAAGGAGTGTGAGAATGCATGAATACCAGCAGGCCCTGGTGCACAAGCTGAAACAGTATTTCCCTTCTGACAGCGCTAGCGGCAGAGTGCGTAGTTCTGCGGGACAAGTAGCGAGGGAGAGTAGGCGAGCAGGCAGCTTGTCCAGCACTGGCAAGGGTACGCTTTACAAGGCTTTTGCCAGCTTTATGTCACCCCAGCAAGACACTGTCACCTGTCCCCAGTCTCGGCAGAGTAGGGCTGATCTTTACAGAAAGATGGTGAGGGAGTACGTAGCTGACCATACCATCGTCCTAAATGATCACACAGCTCCCTACAACTACTGGGTTTCAAAGCTGGACATGTGGCACGAACTGGCGCTGTACGCCTTGGAGGTTCTTGCCTGCCCTGCCGCTAGCGTCTTGTCCGAGCGGGTTTTCAGTGCAGCTGGTGGCATCATCACCGATAAGCGTACACGCCTGTCGACTGACAGCGCTGACAGGCTGACGCTTATTAAAATGAATAAAGGCTGGATTTCTCAGAATTTCCAATCTCCACCAGGTGAAGGAAGCTCAACCTGAATAATTGATCCACTCCTCCTCCTCCTCCTCATTTTCCTCCTTCTCCTCCTCTTTGTACAGTAAAGCAGAGGAAAATGGCTATTTTTTGACAGGGCCCACTGGCTCTTGCTATAGTACTTCATGCATTTAATTTTTCTGGAGGGCCACCTACCCGGTCCTCTGTTTGAAACAATTTTTGTGAGTGCCACATACAGGCACTCAATCTATTCCATTTTTCTGGAGGGCCACCTACCCGGTCCTCTGGTTTGAACAATTTTTGGGACTGCCACATACAGGCACTCAATCTATTCCATTTTACTGGAGGGCCACCTACCTGCTCCTCTGGTTTGAAGAATTTTTGGGACTGCCACATACAGGCACTCAATCTATTCCATTTTACTGGAGGGCCACCTACCTGCTCCTCTGGTTTGAACAATTTTTGGGACTGCCACATACAGGCACTCAATCTATTCCATTTTACTGGAGGGCCACCTACCTGCTCCTCTGGTTTGAAGAATTTTTGGGACTGCCGCATACAGGCACTCAATCTATTCCATTTTACTGGAGGGCCACCTACCTGCTCCTCTGGTTTGAAAAATGTTTGGGACTGCCACATACAGGCACTATCCAAATTAAATTGTCTCCATAGCAGCCTCCACACGTTGTCTCCATTGCTACCTCCAAAAGTCGTCCATATAGCTGCCTCCATACATCGTCCCTTTATCAAACGAGGTGTGTCAGGCAGAAATTTGGGTTGTTTTCATGGATTCCACATCAAAGTTGTTAACTTTGTCGCCACCCTGCTGTGTTATCCACAAAATATACTGGCAAACTTTTACCATTTAGGGATATTATTTCAGCGCTTCTTGCGCATCTGTTTACATTCCCCTCACCCGGCATATCCTAAACTTATAAGAACGCTACTACACTTGATCTTATACAAAAGGTTCTTAGAAGTGCTGTTTGGGGAGTAGCCTAGAGACAGGGGCTTGGATTGGCGAAAGCTCGCCTGGCAGCGGAACGCCAGCTCCATGCGCATCATGCGCTTCTTGCGCATCTGTTTACATTCCCCTAACCCGCCATATCCCAAACTTATAAGAACGCTACTACACTTAACTTGGTGCAGGCTGGGACCGAGTCTGACCCTGGGGCTGGTCATATACTGCCGACGCAGAGAATTGCGGGGCCTACCTCGGTCCAGGTCTCAAAGGCCTACTATACCTCCTCCCACCCCTCCTCCACCTCCTCCTCCTCCGAATTACCATCCGTGGGCATGGCGCCATCAGTCGGTAGCTCTAGGCACAGCAGCAGTGCCGTCGCTAAGCGACAGCAGGCGGTGCTGAAACTGCTGAGCCTAGGCGATAAAAGGCACACCGCCCAAGAGCTATTACAGGGCATTCCACATCAAAGTTGTTAACTTTGTCGCCACCCTGCTGTGTAATCCACAAAATATACTTGCAAACTTTGACCATTTAGGGATATTATTTCAGCGCTTCTTGCGCATCTGTTTACATTCCCCTCACCCGCCATATCCTAAACTTATAAGAACGCTACTACACTTGATCTTATACAAAAGTGCTGTTTGGGGAGTAGCCTAGAGACAGGGGCTTGGATTTGCGAAAGCTCGCCTGGCAGCGGAGCGCCAGCTCCATGCGCATCATGCGCTTCTTGCGCATCTGTTTACATTCCCCTCACCCGGCATATCCTAAACTTATAAGAACGCTACTACACTTGATCTTATACAAAAGTGCTGTTTGGGGAGTAGCCTAGAGACAGGGGCTTGGATTGGCGAAAGCTCGTCTGGCAGCGGAGCGCCAGCTCCATGCCAAGATCCAACTAACATAGTTTTAACTGCAGCACCTTTAATCTACTACTAGTTCACTGCCTCCATACATGGTCCCCTTATCAAACGAGCTGTGTCAGGCAGAATTTTGGGTTGTTTTCATGGCTTCCATGTTAACTTTGTCGCCACCCTGCTGTGTAATCCACAAAATATACTGGCAAACTTTTATCATGTACCGATATTATTTGAGCACTTCTTGCTCACCTCCTTTGGTTCCTCTCTGCCACCCATTGGTTTGAAGCCTGAGTCCATTTAGAGTATGTCGCCATGCCACTCTCTAGCCTGCCGCTGCTGCCGCTGCCTCTGCATGCCGTCCCCTATAGTGTCAGGGTCAATTATTGGATGTTTTAGATGCTATCTAGCTTCATTCTGTCACTCTGTCATGGCCATGCTGTTGCCCATAATTTTGGCATAATGGTGCGTTTAAGCAGCCTCAGAGGCATCCATGCATGCTGCCCCTGCTGTTTCCTGTCCATTTCCGTGGTGTTTCCATCCTTTTCTGAGGTTCCCAGGTGTTTGGCCAAGCTTCCCTGTGCAGAGCCTTGGTCCCCTTGAAAAATGCTCGAGTCTCCCATTGACTTCAATGGGGTTCGTTATTCGAGACGAGCACTCGAGCATCGGGAAAAGTTCGTCTCGAATAACGAGTACCCGAGCATTTTAGTGTTCGCTCATCTCTAGTCGGTATCCTCCTGATTGGCGCAGGTTAATCCGGCTCAGCCTTATGATCTGGCACCTCCCATCCTTCCTTGCCAGATCTTCAGCCTTTTCGTAGGAATTTCCAGGGTTTCCATAATTCGCTTCCCAAAGTGGTTCCAGTTGAAGCTCCTGTGTCTCCAGCATTCCCATACTTTCCTGGTATCTCCAGCGTTCCCAAACGCTCCTGTGTCTCCAGCTTTTCCATACACTCCTGTGTCCCCAGCGTTCCCAAACGCTCCTGTGTCTCCTGCGTCTCCAGCGTTCCCATATGCTCCTGTGTCTCCAGCTTTCCTAGATGCTCCTGGGGTTTTAAAGGCCTCGCCGGTGCTCCAGACTCTTAGTAAATACAATCGTAATCTAATGTACCTGATGTGATGTGCCTAATGTGCCAAAAAGATAAATTGTTGTGCTGTAGTCTACAAAAAAATGTAAAACAAGAATGCGATTTGCATATTAATAGATGTCACGGCCACACCCGCGATCTGCAATGAGTGGCGTGTGGTGCCGTCCGGCCCAGAATCACCTCTCCATGCCCCAGCTTCCCGACCGACTAGGCCGTGCGCGTCCCCACACTCTAGGGCATGTGCGCCGTCTCTCTAAGGCTTAAAGGGTCGGCATCCTCCTGATTGGCGCAGGTTAATCCGGCTCAGCCTTATGATCTGGCACCTCCCATCCTTCCTTGCCAGATCTTCAGCCTTTTCTTAGGAACTTCCAGGGTTTCCATAATTCGCTTCCCAAAGTGGTTCCAGTTGAAGCTCCTGTGTCTCCAGCATTCCCATACGCTCCTGGTATCTCCAGCGTTCCCAAACGCTCCTGTGTCTCCAGCTTTTCCATACACTCCTGTGTCCCCAGCGTTCCCAAACGCTCCTGTGTCTCCTGCGTCTCCAGCGTTCCCATATGCTCCTGTGTCTCCAGCTTTCCTAGATGCTCCTGTGTCTCCTGTGTCTCCAGCGTTCCCATACGCTCCTGGTGTCTCCTGCATCCCTACGCTTCCAAGTCACCAGAATTCCTCCGTGGACCTGTCTGTTCCTGTCTGCCATGAGTTCCAGCTCATCCTGCCAAGCCGTTCTTCTCCTGTCACCTCAGGCTCGGACTGTGGCCTGCATCTCCTCTTTCTATCCCTGCAACCTTGAATGCCAAGTCGCACCCGTGGAACGACCTGGTGGCACCCTGCCGCAGCAAGACCATCTCGCTTTGTAGTGGGCTCTGGTGAAAATCAGGTGCCACTTAGACTACGGTCCCAGATGTTGACTAGTACCAGCACCTCCTGCGGTGGTCCAGAGGGTCCACAAACTCTTCCCAAAGAGACTCCTGGCTACTCTCCTAACAGTAGCCTCCTTGACAATAGACATGACATGAAAAATTTAAACCAACAATAAAACACCCCATCTGCTCATTGTCTAAATTTTCTATTAGCCAATTCTATTTGTACAGGGTTATGGCAGATGGAAGAAAGGACTTATGATAGCATTTGCAACTCACCTCACTTTAACAAATCTATCACTAAAAGTACTCTGTAGCAAGACAGATTGAACTTTGTTCAATCTATCCACATCATATCCAAAACAAACACAGTCCAAAATGAAGTTTCCGTAAAAAATACAGACTAGAAAGACCCTTCCCACTAAGTTTTTCAGCATTGTATTGCCATTTCAAATGTCGGTCTAAATAAATATTGATGTATTTGTAGTTGTCCACCAACTCAATGAACTCACCACGTATTAAAACAGGGGATAACTCAAGTTGATTTTACTCATGTTCAAACACAACCTATTACCAGAACTCTATGAGTTGGAGAAGCAGTTTAGATGTGGCTGGCCACAGACAATTAACGCATTTTTCCGATAAGGCATTACAGAATTATTATTTAGTGACTGTTTCATGTACTGTTAATTGTAAATTAGATATAGCCCATCGCATCACAATTGCATCCATCATGACTAGAGATGAGCGAACATATTCATCCGAGCTTGCTGCTCGTTCGAGCATTAGCATACTCGCAACTGCCCGGTGCTCGTACGAGTATTTTGCCTGCTCGAGAAAATGTCATCTTGCGGCGTTTAGATTTTTGGCGGCCAGAAACAGAGCCAATCACAAGCCAGGAGACTCTGCACAACACCCAGCATTACGTGGTACACTTACATGTCGATAGCAGTGGTTGGCTGGCCTGATCAGGTGACCATGGAATATACTAGCCCCTGCCCATGCTGCTCGGCTCATTCTCTGCCAGGATGCTGTTAGGGATAGAGCTGCTGCTGGTCAGGGATAGCGTTAGGCTGTTCTATTAGAATAGTGTTAGGCAGGAGTGATTCTACAAGAACCCAACTACAATAGCGTTATATTTCATTTTTTTTATTTGCTTGTGGCTGGGCTTGCTGGTACTAGTAGTGCAGCTAGTACCATATTGTGACGAATTTGCAGGGAGACTTGCGAACGTTCTATTTAGCTCTTAGTGACACACATATCCATCTCAAACACCTAAGTGGGACAATTTATTAGGGGTTTGATTGAATTATGCACAGTCTGCCGATTTTTTTTTTTTTTCAAAACTGAAAGTCACAGGCACAGCACAAAAACCTGTTGTGTGTTGTCAGTGTAGGTTAGAAACTGCATGCTTTGTTCTATTAAAAAAATAAAAAAACTCAAAAAAAATAAAAAAATGTAAAAAACAAACATATTTCTGTTTTGTCTATATAATAGTCTTTAATTTTGAAAATGTTGAACCTGAGGGCTAGGGGTAGAGGACGAGGGCGTGGGCGTCCAACTACTGCAGGGGTTAGAGGCCGTGGTCCTGGGCGGGGTGAGACTCCACCTGCTGATGAGGGGGCAGGGGAACGCCACAGAGCTACACTCCCTAGCTTCATGTCTCGAGTTACTGGGACTCATGGTAGAGCACTGTTGAAGCCAGAACAGGGCCAACAGGTGATGTCATGGATTGCGGACAATGCTTCTAGGCATTTGTCCACCAGTCAGTCTTCCACGCAGTCCACCCATGTTACCCAAGTGAGCACTCCTCCAGCTCCTCCACCTCAACCTCCTTCCCCCCAGTCTGCCCCCTCTCAGGAAAATTTGGCATTTGTACCGGCATACTCTGAGGAACTGTTTTCTGGACCGTTCCCACAGTCACAAACCACTTGTCCGGTTGCTGCTGAGCTCTTTCCCGATGCCCAGGTTTTCCACCGGTACCAGTCTGTGGGTCATGATGACCTTCTTGATGTAGTGGAAGAAGTGTGTAAAGAGGTGTAGGACGATGAGGAGACACAGTTGTCAGACAGTGGTGAAGTTGTTGTCAGGGCAGGAAGTCCGAGGGGGGAGCAGACTGAGGGATCGGAGGATGGTGAGGTGACAGACCCAAGCTGGGTTGATAGGCCGGGTGAGCACAGTGCTTGTGAGACGGAGGCGAGTCCTATAGCAGAACAGGTTGGAAGAGGCAGTGGTGGGGCCAGATGGAGAGGCAGGGCCAGAGCTGGTGCATCAGCGCCAAATTTTTCACGTTGTGAAGGTTCCGTGGTGAGGGCTAGATTTTCTGAAGTCTGGAGGTTCTTTAAAGAAACACAGGATGACCGACGGACTGTGGTGTGCAACCTGTGCCACACCAGGATGCGCAGGCATATGAATGCTAAACACCACTCAATGGAACCAAGGCCGTTCACCTCCGGTCGGGTCCACCACTGCTCCTTCCGCTGTGTCATTTGCTGCCTCTGCTAGTCAGCCCCCTGCCCAGGACCCCGGCACAAACACCTCCAGGGCAAAAACCACACCTTCACCTCCACAGCGTCCACCAATGTCTCCATGCGCAGCGTCCAGCTCTGTATACCCCACGCTGAAGCGCAAGAGGAAATGCAGTGCAACCCACCCACATGCCCAAGCCCTCAACATCCATATCTCCAAAATACTCAGCCTGGAGATGCTGCCCTATAGGCTGGTAGAGACCGAGGCCTTTCGCAACCTCATGGATGAGGCCGCCCCTCGGTATTCGGCCCCCAGCCGCCACTACTTTTCCCAATGTGCCGTCCCAGCCCTGCACCAGCATGTGTCAGACAACATCACCAGTGCCATGATCTGACAAAGTCCATCTGACCACGACTCAGACTGATCTGCAACTCGGCAGACTGACACATGGGCCATGCCTGGCCCATGTGTTAAATCTCATAGTTCAGCGGTTCCTCAAGACATACCCCAATCTGTCTGATTTAGAGATGAGCGAGCACTAAAATGCTCGAGTGCTCGTTATTCGAGACTAACTTTTCCAGATGCTCGAGTACTCGTCTCGAATAACGAGCCCCATTGAAGTCAATGGGAGACTCAAGCATTTTTCAAAGGGACCATGGTTCGGGAATAAAATGTGTTAATTAATTGAAAAAGAATGTCTTCTGATAAGTTAGCAGATGTATGCAAACATCTGCAATCTATTCTTCACTGTTCCGCGTGTATATTATCTCCCGACAAGTTAGCAGATGTGAAGAACAGTGAAGAATAGAATAAAAACAGTGAACACAGTGAACACAGGATCATTTAAATGAAAAACACAGTGAAGAATAGATTGCAGATGTTTGGCACATGTGCTTACTTGTCGAGAGATACGCTGTCCCGGGATCCGCTGCTCTTCTTCCACTGAAGTCTCCCTGATCTCTCCGTGCTGCCCCATGTCTCTGTGCTGCCCGATGTCTCCCTGCTGCCCGATGTCTCTGTGCTGCCCCATGTCTCCATGCTGCCCAATGTCTCCCTGCTGCCCAATCTCTCCGTGCTGCCCGATGTCTCCATGCTGCCCGATGTCTCCGTGCTGCCCCATGTCTCCATACTGCCCGATGTCTCCCTGCTGCCCGATGTCTCCGTGCTGCCCGATGTCTCCGTGCTGCCCGATGTCTCCCTGCTGCCCAATGTCTCCGTGCTGCCCCATGTCTCACTGCTGCCCGATGTCTCCCTGCTGCCCGATGTCTCCGTGCTGCGCCATGTCTCTGTGCTGCCTGATGTCTCCCTGTTAGCCGATCTCTCCGTGCTGCCCGATGTCTCCGTGCTGCCCGATGTCTCCCTGCTGCCCGATGTCTCCGTGCTGCCCCATGTCTCCGTGCTGCCCCATTTCTCCGTGCTGCCCCATGTCTCCGTGTTGCCCGTTGTCTCCCTGCTGCCCCATGTCTCCGTGCTTCCCGATGTCTCCCTGCTGCCTGATGTCTCCCTGCTGCACCATGTCTCCGTGCTGCACCATGTCTCCGTGCTGCCCGATGTCTCCCTGCTGCCCGATGTCTCCCTGTTGCCCGATGTCTCCCTGCTGCCCGATCTCTCCGTGCTGCCCGATCTCTCCGCGCTGCCGCTGCCCGATGTCTCTGTGCTGCCCGATGTCTCTGTGCTGCCCGATGTCTCCCTGCTGCCCGATCTCTCCGTGCTGCCCGATCTCTCCGTGCTGCCCGATGTCTCCCTGCTGCCCGATCTCTCCGTGCTGCCCGATCTCTCCGTGCTGCCGCTGCCCGATGTCTCTGTGTTGCCCGATGTCTCTGTGCTGCCCGATGTCTCCCTGCTGCCCGATCTCTCCGTGCTGCCCGATCTCTCCGTGCTGCCCGATGTCTCCCTGCTGCCCGATGTCTCCCTGCTGCCCGATGTCTCCGTGCTGCCGCTGCCCGATGTCTCCATACTGCCGGATATGTCCCTGCTGCCCGATGTCTCCCTGCTGCCCGATCTCTCCCTGCTGCCCGATCTCTCCGTGCTGCCGCTGCCCGATGTCTCCGTGCTGCCCGATGTCTCCCTGCTGCCTGATTTATCCCTGCTGCCCGATGTCTCCGTGCTGCCGCTGCCCCATGACTCCGTGCTGCCCCATGTCTCCGTGCTGCTCCCCGATGTCTCCGTGCAGCCGCTTCCCCGGTGTCTCTGTGCTGCTCCCCGGTGTCTCTGTGCTGCTCCCCTGTGTCTCTGTCCTGCTCACCGTGTTCTTCAATGTGTTCTTCACACATATATATTGTTCTTCACATACTATTTTGTTTGCACCGTTCCGCGCATATCTTCTGACAAGTAAGCAGATGTGCCGAACATCTGTAATCTATTCTTCACTGTGTTTTTCACTGTGTTTTTCACTTAAATGATCCTGTGTTCACTGTGTTCACTGTTTTTATTCTATTCTTCATTGTTCTTCACTGTGTTTTTTTAATTAAATGCTCGATCTCGAGCAGGGGAAATACTCGTCCGAGCAACGAGCCGTTTCGAGTACCTTAATACTCGAACGAGCATCCAGCTCGGACGAGTATACTCGCTCATGTCTAGTCTGATTTGCTCACGATGGTGCGCCGCATCTGTGCGCATTTCAGGAAGTCCAGCACAGATGCTGCCACTCTCAGGGCAGCGCAGCACCGCCTCCAACTGCCCACTCACCGACTGTTGTGCGACATGCCCACGAGGTGGATTTCAACATTAACCATGTTATCCAGAGTTTACCAGCAGCGCAGAGCGATTGTAGACTGCCAGATGTCAACTTCCACCAGAACTGGTAGTCAGGTCAGTCAGCTTCCTCAAGTCTACAATGAGGAGTGGATGTGGATGTCTGATATCTGTCAGGTGCTGTGTAACTTTGAGGAGTCAACACAGATGGTCAGTGGCGATGCTGCCATCATCAGCCTCACCATCCCGCTGCTTGGCCTGTTGAAAAACTCTCTGGTCAGCATGAAGTCGGAAACTTTGCGCTCGTCACAAGAGACGGGGGAAGAAGATTCCCTTGTTGATAACCAAAGCATCCTCAGGTCTGTTTCTCAGCGCATATCGGAGGAGGTAGAGGAGGATGAGGAGGAAGAGGAGGAGAATGTTGGCGAGACAGAAGAGGGGAGCATTGCTCAGTCCTTCACTGTTCAGCGTGTATGGGCAGAAGAAGAGGAGTTGGAGGAGGAGGAGGAAATGGAGAGTCAGGCCAATGAGGGGAGTGAATTCTTGCGCGTTGGGACGCATATGGCAGATTTCATGCTAGGCTGCCTATCCCGTGACCCTCGTGCTCACAGAATTTGAATCTGAGAATGCATGAATACCAGCAGGCCCTAGTGCACAAGCTGAAACAGTATTTCCCTTCTGACAGCGCTAGCGGCAGAGGGCGTACTTCTGGGGGTCAATTAGCGAGGGAGAGTAGGCGAGCAGGCAGCTTGTCCAGCAGGCAGGGGTACGCTTTACAAGGCCTTTGCCAGTTTTATGTCACCCCAGCAAGACATTGTCACCTGTCCCCAGTCTCGGTAGAGTAGGACTGATCTTTATAGAAAGATTGTGAGGGAGTACATAGCTGACCATACCATTGTCCTAAATGATCACACAGCTCCCTACAACTACTGGGTTTCAGAGCTGGACATGTGGCCCAAACTGGCGCTGTATGCCTTGGAGGTTCTTGCCTGTCCTGCCGCTAGAGTGTTGTCAGAGCGGGTTTTCAGTGCAGCTGGTGGCATCATCACCGATAAGCCTACACGCCTGTCGACTGACAGCGCTGACAGGCTGAGGCTTATCAAGATGAATAAAGCCTGGATTTTTCAGGATTTTTATTCTACACCAGGTAAAAGCAGCTCAACCTGAATAATGTATGCACCTCTCCTCCTCATTCGCCTCCTTCTCCTATAGTACTCTATGTATTTAATTTTTCTGGAGGGCCACCTACCCCGTCCTCTGTTTTAAACAATTTTTGGGAGTGACACATACAGGTACTCTATGTATTTAATTTTTCTGGAGGGCCACCTACCCGCTCCTCTGGTTTGAAAACTTTTTTGGACTGCCACATACAGGCACCCAATCTATTTAATTTTTCTGGAGGGCCACCTACCTGCTCCTCTGGTTTGAAAACTTTTTTGGACTGCCACATACAGGTACTATCCAAATTTAATTGTCTCCATTGCTACCTCCACACGTCATCTCCATAGCTGCCTCCAAAAGTCGTCCACATAGCTGCCTCCATACATCATCAGGCAGAATTTTGGGTTGTTTTCACGGCTTCCACATCAAACTTGTTAACTTTGTCGTCACCCTGCTGTGTTATCCACAAAATATACCGCCAATCTTTTATCATTTACTGATATTATTTCAGTGCTACTTGCGCATCTGTTTACATCCCCCCCCCTCGCCAGGCCAATTACTTATAAGAACAGTAATACACTTGGTCTTATACAAAAGGTTCTTAGAAGTGCTGTTTGTAGCCCCCTCCAGCTTTGAAAATTATAATTTTTTCAAAGTAAACGCTTCTGGCCCCCAGGCCAATTTTGGGTGGGGAGGAGCTGAGAGACAGGGGCTTGGACAGGCGATGGCTCGCCTGGCAGCGGACCGCCAGCTCCATCCCAAGATTAGGCAGCCTCAGAGGCATCCATGCATACTGCCCCTGCTGTTTCTTGTCCATTTCGCCTCCACGATCCTCCACAGCGTCCACCAATGTCTCCATCCGCAACTTTCAACTGTCTAAACCCCAGACGCTGGAGCGCGAGAGGAAATACAGCACATCATCCCATTAGCACAATGCAGTCTCCCCCAGTATACAGGTAGCTTCATCACAATGCAGCCTACCCCCATATATAGGTAGCCCCAGCACACTGCAAATCCCCTCAGTATACAGGTAGCCCCAGAAAACTGCAGCAAACCCCAGTTTCTTAGTAGCTCCAGCACAATGCAGCCTTCCTGGGTATGTAGATAGCCCCGGCACAATGCAGCCCTCGAGTATATAGATATCTTCAGCACAATGAAGCCTGCCCCAAGTATATAGGTAGCCCCAGCCCATTGCAGTCATCCCCCAGTATATAGGTAACCCCAGTACTGCATTCACTCCCCCTTCAGTACAAATGTGTCCCCAGTACACTGCCTTCAGTATAAAGGTAGCACAAGCACACTGCAGTTACCCCCTTTTCAGTATAAAGGGGCCCCAGCACACTGAAGTCAACCCCCTTCAGTGTAAAGGTAGCCCTAGCAAACTGAGGTCAACCCCCTTCAGAATATAGGTAGCCCAAACACACTGCTGTCACCCCCCGTTCAGTATATAGGTAACCCCAGCACACTGCATTCAACCCCCTTCAGTATAAAGGTAGACCCAGCACACTAAAGTCAACCCCCCTCAGTATAAAGGTAGCTCCGGCACACTTCAGTCACCCCACCTTCAGTATATAGGTAGCCTCAGCACACTGCAGTCAACCCCCTTCAGTATATAGGTAGCCCCAGCACACTGCAGTCAACCCCTTCAGTATATAGGTAGCCTAAGCACACTGCAGTCAACCCCTTCAGTATATAGGTAGCCCCAGCACACTGCAGTCACCCTCCTTCAATATAAAGGTAACCCAAACACACTGCTGTCACCCCCCACCCCCATTCAATATATAAGTAGCCCCAGCAACCTAGCTCTGTGGGTTTGGCTGGAGCCTGCAGTGGGCAGCTGCAGGCACCCCTTGTTTCTTCCACTGGTTGCTCCCAGGGCCAACACCCGCCTCAGTTATTTCGCTATACTCGCCCCTAAGCCATTTATGACTTTTAAAAAGCTTCATTGTTTTAAATCTTCACGCATTTTGTCTTCTTCTGAATTGTTGTAAACAGGTAATGTAAATGCTTCATAGCCAGTCAGGACGGACACTGGATTAATCCTAATTTCTTTTTTTTTCAGAAAACCAAGGGATCATAGAGATTCACAGCCTTAGTATCAGCAGTTAATAATCAATTGCATGGAAATACGCACGGATACCTGGAGATTTCACCTGTCCAGCTGTAGCGTAAAAATCACTCCTATGTTTACAATGAGAACATTTTTTCCTCCAAGACACCAATTTGCAGGAATATTCAGACATCGGAGAGGCACTTTTCAGCTGATGAATAAGCCATGGGTCACTTGAGAAGAGATCAAAAATTGAAATGAAAAGGATTTTTTTGTCTGCCAAGATAACATGTAACTTGAAAGGTCTTTTAAATCAAAAGAAAGTCCATAATATTCACTCAGCAGTGGAAAATACATTGTTTTAGAGCACTATAGGCTGTGAATTACTGCCGAGAGGTGATATGATTTGTACACCATATAAAGTGCTTTTGTGAGTGCAAGCAGATTTGCCATTATCTCCATCAGACATCTGAGATCGCATTTTGGGGGGTATATTTTTTCATACCTTCTTTTGAATAATTACAGTCTTCAATGAGAAGTCATCAGTTTTTTTATACATACTGTATGTATACCCGAGTATAAACCAAGTTTTTCTGGCTTTTTCTGGCTGGAGTCTGTTACAAATGCATTTCCCACCCTAATCTTATAATTGAGTCAATAGGTTTTCCCATTTTTTTTTTTGTTAAAATTAGGTACCTCGGTGTATACCCGGTCAGCTTATACTTGAGTATATACGGTATGTTTTTTTTGTTCTAATAGCTCTTTCTTTTCAAACATTTTTTTGCGATTGCCAATATTGGGAGCTGTCCTAAAGGCTAGCATTGCTTCTCTATAATCTTTTTCTAGATCTTTTTGTTTTGTTCCATTTTTTTTCCTTACTGCTGCCATATATGATCTAATTTTCCCCCTAATCACAGTTTTAGCAGCTTTCCAGTATAGAATTGGGTCTGCTTTTTGTTCTGCATTATCCTGGCAATAATTTTCCCATTCTTTTGTCAGCATTTGTTTAAATTCTTTATCACCACTAACCCCCCAGGGAAATTTCCAGAGCCCCCATCCTTGTTTCCTTCCCGGAAGCTGCAACAACAGTTGTATAGGCGCGTGGTCAGATATCACAACATTTGTTATTTCTGTATGTAGAATTTCTTTCCCCAAAGAGGCAGTAACAAGCAAGTAATCGATCCTTGACCATACATTATGTACCCCTGAGAAGTACGTATATTCCTCTCCTGTGGGGTTCTTCAATCTCCATGAGTCAATTACTCCAGTGAGTTGTAACAGATTTAACATTACAGGATCTTCCAGATAATTCCCCTTCTTCTTTTTTGACCCTTCTGTTCTATCTAACATGCAATTAATAACTCTATTGAAGTCTCCTCCTACTATCTTATGTTTTGTACCATCCTTGACAATCCAGTTTAGTAACTGTAATATAAAATTTTCATTCTCTTTCTTATCATTGGGGGCATAGATGTTATAGATCATAATGGCGTGGGACTCATAGTTTAATAAAATTCTCATAGCTCTACCTTCTATACCGTATTCTATAGAGACAATCTCAGCTCTTAAATGTTTATTCATTAAAATTATCACCCCTTGTTTGCTTTTCCTAACTCCTTGTCCTATAGCCTTTCCTACCCATCCCCCTTCCAATTTCTGGATTTCTTTACTATCTAAGTAGGTCTCCTGGAGTAGTGCTATATCGGAGTCTAGCCTCTTTAAATGGTTCAAAATTTTTTGCCTTTTGGCTGGAGTGGTTATGCCTCTCACATTCCAAGATGTCACTTTCAATCTTGGTAAACCCATTCTGTACTAACTTTCCATATATAAGATTTGTTTTTTTTGTTGACATTAATGTAATGGTGATGTAATATTATCCATGTACACAGGGCACATCAATTGTACCTACTTATAGAGAAAGCCATTGATAAATTTGGCCATGGCTCTTGTGATTACTACGATTGTTGAAATGTACAAAAAGCTGAATTGAATTTCTTTACCAATTAAGCTTTTATTATTTCCCTTTATGCATTACTGCATGGTGGAATTGTGTTTCACTGGTTGAGGTACTCAAAATTTTGTTCTGGTATTAGGTGGTTATTTAGCTGTTGCCAAGTCAGAGAATATTCTTCTAATGTAATATTTGTTTTATATATAAAACATTATTGTTTGCGGAATAGATTTGTATATGGTGTAGTCTATTCTAGTTTATGTAAATAAAGAGTACAGGTTGTCTTAAAGGAGGCTGCCGCGCTGCCTGACATGTGATTAGCATGGTTTCTTCACTCTGCGGGCCAGGCCAGCAGTAGTGTATAAACAGTAAGGCCTTATGCACATAAATGTATGTTCGTCCAGGCTGTAGCCAGGCAAACATATAGCAGGGTGAAGGATGTAGGAGGGGTGAGCCCTCCCCTCTCCATGGAAAGACAAGTGTCTGCTCACTAGCACTGTGACTGGGTGCTATGGACCTCTGTGGGGGCCATGATGATGCTGAAAATTGTGTGGCCATATCACTGGCCCCATGTAGTGGTGTGCATGGGGCCCTTATCCTGCCATAGGGGGAAGAGATTAAGACAGCTCATACGATCTGTGTACTGAAAGAGAAAACCATGGGTGTAGGGTTGATATTCAATATATGAATATATATATATATATATACAGCAACCCTTGTCCTTGAGGAATTTCTGTGGCATGCAAAAGTGACTTGCATACCATAGGTATACCATACTTGTCCCCCAAAAATGGCGGTCTATTCACTATTTTTCGCTGTCATAATAATAATAATTCTTTATTTATGTAGCGCACACAGATTACGCATCGCTGCACAGACTTTGCCAAAGTGGTTCCTGTTCCCATGGGGCTCACAATCTAATCAACCTACCAGTATGTTTTGGAGTGTGGGAGGAAACAGAGGAAACCCACAAAAACACGGAGAGAACTTACAAACTCTTTGCAGATGTTGACCTGGGTGGGACTTAAACCCAGGACCTCAGTGCTGCAAGGAAGAAGTGCTACCCACACAGCCCCCATTATGCATGCCCAAATCCATTTTAAACAGCTTCCCTTCATGCCACTTTCTTACAAAGCGCACCCTCTATAAATCAGTGTCATAAAATTTCCAGAAACACTTCCCTTAGATCCACATCTTGAAGATTTGGTCTTGCCTAGACTTTAAATGAAGCATTTCTAGTGTAATGAAGGAGACTTAAAGGACTTGAGCGCCTGACATTCCAACTTGTACCTGATGATTGATTGACAGGACTCATCCAATATACTTGAATGTCAATAGGACTTCTTATTCGCAACGATAGACGTAGAAGCAAATGAGACAAAGCAGGATCGGAAACAGATTGTACAGTCTGAAGAGCACACATATTTTGTTCTGCTCTGATTCGCGTTCTTATTAATTCCATTAAGTTTGTATCAGGTGGGGACAATATTCCTTTGTCTCTTTCCATTCTTCGTTGTGCGCAAAGTGCCTTTCAAATGTTTCAGCCGCTTTATTTGGGGCTGAGTTTTGGATGTGAAAAAAGAAATCACGTCCTGTAATTATCCTACTGGAAATATTTTAATTAACCAGATCAGCATGACTTGATAAGTGCAGAGTAATTTTAGATTCTTTGGCTTTTCCCGAGGAGCGTTGTGTTTTTTATTGCTATTTTATCCATTTAGTGAACTATATTTCCTTAATAGAAGCTTTTTAGGTAAGAGCAATAAATGAAGGTGAATCAGATACTGTATTTTGCTATATTCTCACTCCTGTAACGAGCTAACACGGTGTATCAATCAGGCTTACTAAATTAACATTTCACTCATATTGATGCACAAAGCCTTTTAATAAGGACTGTCAAGCCTCTGAGCTCCAGATTTCTAGCTGCCTGTTTCTAGGCAACCGAGGAATTGGCATAAAACATTTTAACATACTTTTTAAAGAACAGATTGATAGTATGGAAAAAATATGTGAATAAAAAAGGCAGAAATCTAAAAAGAAACAACTGAACTGAAGACCTTGAGGTGAATGTTCACTATGTCCATTTGCTGTGCCCGGTCTAAACAGGTGTCCACATGCACGTCACAAATAATTATATTCCGGCAAACATACATTTGGATCTAAAACTCATATCAAGGGAATGGGTTCAAATCTAGAGAACTTAGATTGCATCTCCAACCTTTGAGCTGAGGAACCTTAGAGATTAATCCTTTCATAAATTTGTTGGAATGCTAAAAGATGAAGTCTATGTGGTGTTCTCCATTATTTGAATGTTACTTAATATAAGTTACTACATATTCAAATACATTACAATTAAATACCTTTTACTGGTGCAAGTGACTGGATTAATTCATCATCTAATTATTAGTAGAATGATCTAGTTCAAGATCTTGGCTCCTGTTAGGTCCAGCCATTAATATGAGGATGGTTCAATAACTACCGGTGTTAGAAATTAAGACACCATTTAAAAAAAATATATATATATTTTTCAAAAAGTCCCCTTCTAGAAAGATCCACTTCCCCCAATGTTCCAGCTATTTTTTTAACCCCTCCAAAAAATAGGATTTGTCGAATCAGCTCCAAAATACGCCTCTGTCTCGGCGTTGACTTCCTCGTTTGAGCTAATTTTTTTTCCTGCAAGCCATTTCTTCATGTTAGGGAACAAGAAAAACTCACAGGGAGCCGGATCGGATGAATACAGGGGGGGTCAGGAGCAATTCATAATGCAATTCATGCATTTTGGCGGCGACAACTCCAGATGAGCTGGTGCGCTATCGTGTTGAAACAGCACTTTCTTTTTCGCCAAATGCGGCCGTGTCTCCTTCAATTTTTTGTCAAAGCGGTCCAATAACTCACTGTAGTATTGTCTATTGATCATTCTTCCTTTTTCTAAGGATTTTTTCCCAAAAAATCATCGCCATGACCTTTCCGGCCTATGGGACCATCTTCGCCTTCTTTGGAGCAGATTGACTGGGAGTAATCCATTTTTTTGATTGTTGCTTAGTTTCTGGTGTGTAATGATGAATCCAGGTTTCATCAACGGTGACAACTGGACGCAAAAACTCCTTCAGATCTCGCTTAAATTGCTCCAAACACTGCTTGGAAGTTAACAGCCGCATTCGCTTGTTGTCCACCCTGAGCAATCGCGGCACCCATCGGCCAAATTCAAACTAACTTATCAATCAGTCTGCAATTTGTTTTGCTATCGTTTGATATATGGCAGCACACAATGATAACACCAACTTGGCTCAGGAACGCCCTCTGTCGTCAAACACATAAACAGGTTTTTTTTTTAAACATAAAGGATTAAAAGTAAAGTAAAAATAGTAAAATAAGAAATGGAGATGGGTCCATAATTTTCGGGCAACAAATCGAATCTCAGTTTTTTTGGATTTACTTTCGGGCAAATCAATGTTGCTCTAATTGTCTTAGAAATTGGATTATAATTCCCTCTAGTCCTCTAAAACTTTTTTAAACAAAATGGTTCTATATATTTACTACAAATTAGCATTAGGAATAGCGTTAGGGTGATTGTTAACATTAGGATAAGAATTAGGGTTAGGGTGTACACTAATTATAACACAAAGGAAAACATTTGCAAAAATTGAACATAATGAGGACTTTCTACAGGCATTCCCCGGGTTACATACAAGATAGGGTCCGGGGGTTTGTTCTTAAGTTGAATTTGTATGTAAGTCGAAACTGTATATTTTATAATTGTAGATCCAGACAAAAAAAATTTGGCCCCAGTGACAATTGGAGTTTAAACATTTTTTGCTGTAATGGGACCAAGGATTATCAATAAAGTTTCATTAAAGACACCTTACAGCTGATTATTGCAACCTGGGACTATAGTAAAGCATTCAAAAAGCTTCACCAGAGGTCAGAGGGGTCTGTCTGTAACTATGGGTTGTCTGTAAGTCGGGTGTCCTTAAGAAGGGGACCACCTGTGTATTTAATATTGTTAGTATTTAGTATTGTTGTTATTTCATAATCATCTATTATATTTGATTTAATTATTTGGTTGTGTACATTTACTGTGCGCTCTAGAATAGAATAGAATACTTTATTGTTCCCACAGGGGAAATTGTAGTGTCTCAACAATAACACCTCCATCCGCATGATCACAAATACAGATACAAATAGTAAAAACATGACAAAATACATACAAAACACACACATAAGATTTTATAAAAGAAAAAGACAATAGGTAAATAAAAAGAAAACCACGGAATATATAAAAAGAAATAGTGGTAAGAATTCCATGCCACGAGTGTACATAGTCTCATTACTTACCCTGGTTAACTGACCCTATCACTCTAAGTGATGCGTCTTCTTTATTCTTTGGTATTCAATAACAAATTTATTGTGTTTTAATACAGTTCAAAAAAAATTAACTGTAAGACATTGTTTTGTTATTTTTTGTTTGTTATTACATTTTTTATGTAAGGTAAAATGGTGTAAAAGTGGCATTTTGGACAATTGGGTGTTATTTTCCTTTATGCAGTTCAAAGCAGGGAATAATCTTTTTTTAATATTTTGATAGATTGGGCATTTTGGGAAACGGCAATACCTAACATGTTTATGATTTTTACTGTTTATTTAGTTTTATATAGTTTTAAGGGAAAGGGGGTGATATGAATTAAAAAAAAACTTTTAACAAAAATTTGTTTTACTTTAACCCTAGATTATCTGATTGTTCATACCATATATTGCAATACTACTGTATTACAGTATATGGTACTTTTACACAGGATTCATTACAATGAACCAATGGCACATTGTAACGAATCTGGGTCTTACAATGACAGGAGGCTGTCATGGCCGATTGGGGTTTAACTGTTTGATTACCACTCGCTGAGCCGTCAGTGCCTTATGCGGGCATCTTTTAAATGGCTCTAGCGACAATGAAACAATAGACACCCGTGAGAGATGCTAGCAATGTACAGCAAACCCCACATCTGTATGATGAGAGCTCAGAGGTTAAAAAAGGCATTATACGCACTTTTGTTGAGCTGAGCATCGTTTTTGACACGCGACTCATGCAACACAAATTGGGGGGTGTGCCATCAGACAATCTGACTGATTCGGACTGAGCGTTGGATTTAACTTTCAAATTGTGTTGCAAGCCCTAGCCCCGCTAAAAAGATGGTGAACTACGGCATACCTGAGCAGGGAAGCGACACAAGCAGGAAATCGGGCGCACGATCTCAGTGAAGCACGCTCGAGTCCATGATCGTCGGACATCGCACAGCGGGGATTGCACAAGGGACAGGTAAGTAAATGTGCCCCAATGTGTCACAGGATGTGGTAGAACTATGGATTAAAACTTGAGCCATCTCATGCATGAAACATCTCACAATCTGTAAAATGCTATGGAATACGATGGCGCTATATAAATATAGATTATTATTAATATTATTATTATGGGCATATTTAGATAGATATTGGACAGAGATACTGCAGTTTTCTGCAGCTCAGTATAAGCTGAGTAATTTCTGAGCTCTTTATATGTAATATATACTTGCAGATGTTGATTACGGTAATTTCAGTCGTTAGTTGATAAATAAACAAATTGCATTAAGAAGCAAATATAGCACAATTATACAATTTACATTTAGTATCTTGTAATGTTTTTTCACTTATTCCTAAGCATAGAATGTTCTGGAAAATTAGCTTAATGTTTACAATGATGATATCTTTATAACAACGTCATTTAAATAAATGGAATGTGTAAAAGTTAATTTAGGGCATTATGGTTTATGGCAAATGCTTTAGAGATAATAATGTCATAGATGTAGAAGGGGATTCCACTCAGTGTCTGCTTGATAACAGATGCCTTCATTATGTAGCTTGTTGTGTTTCCTATAATAGCAGCAGTCAGGGTGAGTATGCTGTAACACCCTGTATAACAGCAGTCAAGTATAGGAATGCTGTAACACCCTCTATAACAGCAGTCAGGGATAGTATGCTGTAACACCCTCTATAACAGCAGTTTGGCTGAATATGCTGTAACACCCTCTATAACAGCAGTCAGGGTTAGTATGCTGTAACACCCTCTATTACAGCAGTCAGGGTGAGTATGCTGTAACATCCTCTATAACAACAGTCTGGCTGCAGGGCCGGAAAGAGGGCTAGGCGAGGGTAGGCAATCGCCTATGGCGCCTTCAACCCTTGGTCACCGTGCCGGAGCCACCTGGGTCATAGAGTGAAGATATGCTGTTGACGATGTGGGAGAGAGCAGGTGCTTGCAGGGAATGCAGGTAGGTAAGTATTATTATTATTTTTTTAGGGGCTGGAAGTCGCTAAATATATATTGGGGACAGGCTGGCTATATACTACTGGGGGCTGGCTATATGATACAGAGGACTGGCTGGCTATATACTACTGGGGGCTGGCTGGATATGCACTACAGGGGGCTTGCTATTTAGTACAGAGGGCTGGCTATATGCTACTGGGGGCTGGTTATATACTATGTGACTGGCTATATGCTTCTGGAGCTTACTATATTCTACAGGGGGCTGGCTATAAACTACTGGGGCTGGCCATATACTACAGGGAGTAGGCTATATACTACTGGGACCTGGCTGGCTATATACTATGGGATTGGATGGCTATATACTTTGGGATGGCTATATACTACTGGGGGCTGGCTAGCTATATACTACAGGGATGGCTATATACTACTGGGTGCTGGCTATATACTATGGGGTTGGCTATATATTATGGGGCTGGCTGTATATTGGGGGGACTGACTGGCTATGTACTATGGGGCTGGCTACATACTACTGGGAGCTGGCTATATACTATATGGCTGGCAGTGGTTGGCTACATTTTTTTTTAGGGACGGAGTTTGGAGATGTTCTCTAGAGGCCACAGTCACCAGGTGGGAAAATTCTCCAGTGATAATTCACAGCTGGGAGAAGTTGCCATGAAGTTCTGTACTTGATGGAGAAGGATTGACAACGAGGAGGAGACTACAGGAAGAAGACTGGGATGGACCAGGCTAACATAAACATCGAAGGAGACAACGTCAGCCTGCAGTAAGTGATGTCTGTGCCTCAGTGCAGGCCAGATGTGTAGCACATTTATTCTGGTGTATATTGATGTGTGTAGTAAATTAATTTGGTCTATATTTATAACTGCAGGATATTTTAATCCATGCTATTTATTCATTGCTGGTAAATATTTATATGTGAGGCACAGTCACTGGTATCTATGTGTATATATATGTATATTTATTGCTGTGATATATTCATGTGTTTCCTACATTCTTGGCAGGGATATATTTTTGGTGTAAGCATCGCAGAGAGGACATATTTTTAAATTTTACACTATATTTATGGCTGGGAGGCATTATTGTAGATGTTTGCTTAGAAGTAGGCCAGTTAGATTTCTTTTTTATAATTTTTAATGGGGGGCATTTAATTTTTCCCATTAGGATCAGCCCTAATTTGGCAGTGTTTTAGGGGTGGGGGGTAGGTGGGGAGGACTTTTAATTTTGCTTGTCTGCCTAGGGCACCAAAATGCAAGGTGGGGGTGGGTGGGGAGGGGTTTTAATTTTGCTTGTCTGCCTAGGACACCAAAATGCCTCATCCCGGCCCTGTCTGGCTGTTTATGCTGTAACACTCTCTAGAACAAAAAAGTCACTTATTTGATCCTGGTCTCTTCCACATTTTATGCACCCAAAAGCCCAAACCATGACAAGAACCTATTATATTATTTAACAAATCTCTTTTCTGAACGGGAAGGGAAGGAATCAAGGAGTCACTAGGGATCTGTATTCCCACATTTCTAATGCTGTCTGTTTGCCACATTAATATGAAATCCGGTTGGAAGATCTGTACATCTTCATTCCCTGTGACATTAGTTCAGAATCTCCTCTATTATAGCAGTGTGGTTGTTTCGACCAGAACACTTCCTATATCAGAATCTTGGAAAATGACGAACAGCCGATCAGAAGATGATGGTGTGGCCACAGCTTTGCCTGCACATGTACTGTTATTATTGAGGTGTATTATCTTCACTAAAAGCCTAGAATGTGGTATGAAATACTATGTTCAATTATAATCGCAAAAAAGGTGGGAAGAGAGTATAATGCTGAACAGTTACCTCCTGAAACTGATTATCTTTAGGCCATGCTTTATCATTGGCCATAAGAATGGCTGTGCGGAATTAATTCCTTTGGAGCGGGGAGGTGTCACCCCTCCTGCTATCCAGTGCGCCGCCGCATGCCAATCCCCCTACAGCCGACAGGCATACATCCATGTGAATGTAGCCTTAGAGTGGCTTTTGTAGGTCCTAAATACAGTAGATTATCATCCAGTCCTTCAGAAATTGGAAAGTACATTAAATGTGCCTGGCAAACCCCTTCCTGCCGATGCCCTTTTTCGTTTTTGCGTTTTCCTTTTTCACTCCCCACCTTCAAAAATCTGTACATTTTTAAAGTTTTTTATACATAGCTGTGTCATGGCTTATTTTCTGCATTACAAATTACACTTCAAAATGGTGGTATTTAATATTCCATGCCGTGTACTGGGAAGCCGTAAAAAAATTCCAAATGTAGTGATATTGGTGAAAAAACACATTTGCGCCGTATTCTTGTGGGCTTGGATTTTACAAATTTCACTGTACGCCCCAAATGACATGTCTACTTTATTCTTTGGGTCGGTACGATTACAGGAATACCAAATTTGTATAGGTTTAATATTCTTTTCATACATTTACAAAAATTAAAACCTCCTGTACAAACATTTTTTGAGGATTTTGCCCCATTATGGCGCTAATAACTTTTTCATACTTTGGTGTACAGAACTGTGGGTGGTGTAATTTATTGCAAATTTTAATGACATTTTCAATGTTATTATGTTATGATTTTTAGGAATGTACGACCTTTCGATTACTTTTCATAGAATTGTCTAGAATTTTTTATATTTTTTAAAATGGCAAAAAAGTGCCATTTTCAACTATTGTCCGTTACGGGGCTAAACGCAGTGAAAGTGATTTGATTTTCTACTGTTCATTTATATTTATATCAGTTCTAGGGAAAGGGGGGTGATATGAATTCTTTATGTTTTTTATTATAATTTTTTTTTACTTTTTTTATTTTTATTTTTACTATTTTTCAGACTCCCTAAGGTACTTTAACCCTAGCTTGTCTGATCGATCCTAGCATTTACAGCCATACTACAGTATGGCAGTATATGGAAATTTTCCTCCTCATTCATTACAATGTGCTGATAGCACATTGTAATGAAGGGGTTAAAAACGAGACAGCCTCGGATCTTCGGAAAACACAAGGCTGTCATGGCGACGGATCGCTCCCCGATGACGTCACGGGGAGCGACGATGGGGGACACTGGGATGCACTGCCATCTTTTTTGAAGCTGCCGGCGGAGATCGGCAGGAAACACCCACAATCAGTACTAGCTAGCTGCAATATGCAGCAAAGACTTACCGGCTATAGAGAGGGCTCACCCCGTGAGCTCTCACCATGCACCCGCACCCGGCATGTGATGTAATACTACATCACATGTAGGTAAGGGGTTAAAAGTGTAGTTTAATGTTTTAATCCACAAGATTGGGGATAATATGCTGATTATTGGGGGCCAACTAAAGGAACCCAAATCTGAATGGGAGTCTTCTTTCCCCTGGTAAATGGAGTTGCACATCAACCTCAGCAATCACCAGTAGATCTGCAAGTTCCATCACATGGATAATGGATATCTTTGCACATATCCCTTCCAACACTGTACAGAGGACCCTCTATCTTCATCAGTTTTCATATCCCTCCCATAAATTAAAACAGCAATACAGGCAGTCCCCGGGTTACGTACAAGATAGGGTCTGTAGGTTTGTTCTTAAGTTGAATTTGTATGTAAGTCGGAACTGTATATTTTATCATTGCAATCCCAGCCAGAACTTTTTTGGTCTCTGTGACAATTGGATTTTAAAAATGTTGGGTTTTCATTAGAATCAGGATTAACAATAAATCTTCATTACAGATGCCTGTGATTACTGTTATACCTGATCATTGTAGCCTAGGACTAAAGTACAATAAATTAACAATATCCAGTGGTCCGTTTGTAACTAGGGGTCGTAAGTAAGTCGAGTGTTCTTAAGTAGGGGACTGCCTGTATATAGAGAACTTTATGTGTAAAGGGTACTTGTTTTCATCTTTGTATGTGAGATGGCAGTTATTGTATAGTGTGGTGATGCTGGACATTGTAGAATTTACTAAACACATAGATACCACCATGTCCCTGGTGTAGAGAAAAGCTAATTTAAAAAAATAATGATTAAAATTGAATTTTCTCTCAAATTACATATTTCTGGGAGCAAGTCAAGAGATGTCAGGAAAGCTTATAATATGTGTAATGTATAATATATCTTTACTTGTGGGTTTATTTGGGAGCTGGTAGAAACTTTTGAAAAAGCATAGTGTGTAGCAGCATGGTGTGCTACAGATACTGTACCCTTGAATCCAAAGCTCCCAATAATAGTATATCCATTTGTAAAAATATAGGTGAAGATTTATCGGGACAATCTTTCTGATGTACAAGCCCTGAAATTATTGAATTACTTGCAAACCGCCACTAATTGCCATTATTTCTTCCCTTCATGCCAGTGTGTGAGGGTGTGAAGGGGGAGTGGCCAGTGGCGGAATCGGTCGGCGCACGGCTTTCCTGATTTTGCTTGCGCACTTACTATAGCTTTCAAACATTCAGGACTGAATGTTCACAGGTTACAGCACCATTCTCCACCAGCACAAGCCAGGGCCTCCTGATGTATCCAATAAATACCGTAATTTTTGGACTATAAGGCACACCGGATTATAAGGCGCACCATCAATAAATGCCTTCTAAAACATCTAGGTTCTTATATAGGGCATTATACCGGATTATAAGGCGCACCTTATTTTAAGGATGAATGACCAGCAGATTGCAGACCTGTGCACTGTTGAAGGCTGCTGTTGTCTGTAAGTACGGTTCATATATAAGGTGCACCGGACTATAAGGCACACCTTTGATTTCTGAGAAAATCAAAGGATTTTTTGTGCGCCTTATAGTCCGAAAAATACAGTAGCAATGTTATTAGTTACATTTATATACAGCTTTTATTGGTCATGGTATGGTAGCATTGACACTTATAGGCGAATAAGCTGTATAATATTTGTAAACAACCAATTGTATAGGAAAGCTTTCATGTAACACATTGCTCTGTTCTCTAGGATCTCCTAATAAAACATTGTATGGTATCACAGTGTATCGTAAGAGGAATTTATGTTGGCCACAAAAACTTACATATCTCGCTTTCTAATTGAAAATAGCAGATCAGAAAACTCTATTTCTATAAAGTGTTTATTTCTTCTTTTGGCCATTGGGTTAAATGGAACATACATTCCCAAAGACTGCTAATTATTTCATTTATTATATGTCAAGCTTTTTCATTGTCATCCATGTTAAAGTTCTATCATCCGCAGCTTGAGATTTGCTTCTGTCATTTTAATCTCTGGAACCGGCAGGTTCCCGTGAGTGCTGAATATTGCCTGGAAAGTATCTAGGTCAGATAGCAGGCCGAGCATATCCCTTATCCTACAATAATATTCAGACAGCATACATGAGCGTAGCCAGAGAAATGATTGAGGTGTGCTGGCCTGAATCTAAAGCAATGTGCTATGAATTACTGATAACATGCAGATCCTTTCAAGCTGCAAAGTTGGGCTTGACGGAAAGTCCGGAGCGTTGTGCAATGGAGGATGCAGTCATTGCAAAGGATTTGTCTCTGGTATTTTCAGTGATATTCAATGTAACTACTCAGGTGGATAAAGTACTGTACAAGCGTCCAGAGAAGTTGAGCATTAAGGCTACTGATGTGTCCTCTCTATAAATATCAGGGAGCATCTCATGTTGTCAATTTATGTCACGGGGAAAAAATAGGTAAAAACACAAGAGACATAACCAGAAAAAAAACTTCTGCGCAAGGAATACTAATAGTCAGGGATGTAGTTGAGAGAGATCAAGGCTTGTAGCTTGGCTGATGGGTACCACGGATGTGACATTACTCCATTACCCCTTTGGCAGGGTATATTGTTACAGGGATAAGGGCAGGGGCATAGCTAGTTACCACGGGATCCTGCACAAAAGCTCGGAATGGGTCCCCATTACAACAAGATATATTCAGCAGTTCGTTTCAAAAAGCTTAGATAATGATAGACTGCTATGTATGAATATTGTAGCCCCTACAAGTCCAGAATACAGTTCCTAGATATGGTATTAGCATCCCTTTTTGCCTGTGGTTTCAGGACTTTTGGAGGACCTTGTGTACATGTGTAATGTATGTATAAGTATTAAATTAAATTTGGTTGGTGGTTTAGTTGGCCCAGGCCCCCCTAGAATGCTTGGACCCCGGGCTACCACCCAAACCACCAATATTACAATCCACTACTGCACAGGGATAATACACACAGTTACAGTACAGGGACAGTTATTCATATATTTAATCTTCTATTCAGTAGTTCAATAGTGTATCCATTATTTGTGTGAAAGTCAATTAGATTACAGAACCCGACTGGGCCTTTAAAGCAGAGATCCATGCTTTATGCATGCTTTGGTCAAGGATCATAGACTGTATAAATGAATATCCTCTTTTACTCTAAGATGGTCCAACAGAAGATTACAAATAATGAATCTTTTCACGTATTTCCAATATGACATAGTAGACTATCCCACTTAATGAACCGTCGCTGCTACCTCAACTGGCCCTAATAGGGCATTTTGCAAGGAGACAGTGCATTTCAATAGAGTTGATGTAATTTATTACATACTGGGAAGTTGACGTTGAACTTCCAAGGCTATCTATGGCGCATGCTGTTACGTGATCAGATAAGTTTTTCCAACAAGATTGAAACAAGAACCTAAACAGATGAATTTTTGATCGTGCTGGTTGATAAAATAGATAGAACACAGCTTTGTTTCCAGACAAAGTGCTTTTCCTATTAATATCCCCAGACAGCTTGGAAACGGCAGATGTGTTCCAGTAAATGTAATAGGATAAAACAAAAAATATGGTTTATACAATTGAAAGGATTTGTGAAAAAGTGAAATATGTCTGGAGGGTTATGGAACTGCTGTATTTAAATGTGATTTAAAGATTCCACTGAACACAACGAGAGATCAGCTCCGATTGTATTGACAGGAGTCAAGAGTGGAAGGATTACTTACCTTATATATCTCTACTCGGGGCCGAGAGGACGTAATGATAGCTAATCCAGCTGGTTATTATTTGTCTGTTTGTCAAATCAAGCCATTAAGGATTAACTTAATCCAATATGGGTTTGTGGCGTGTGTGGAATTCCTAATGAGAACAGCTATAGGCAGTAGCGGCCACAGTGGTAGCAACAACACAGGTATTGCTATGGTACTGTATGTATGGACAGTTTATGTACTGAATAACAGCCACTTGGTAGAGAAGAGCAGGATCTTCATGGTAATATATTTAGGAAATAAAATTATTTAGAATTAACTCAATGGGGTTGAAATACTAGTCTCCTACCATGTATGGAAGAAATTCTGCAACCATTGCAGTGTATACTGAAATTATTGGGTCAGTGATGAGCAGACCATGAGTGATGTACCTCCCTGTGTATAGTCATATCTTCCTGAGTGCTTACAACATAGACATAAACTATAGATTCTCTATTCTTAGGCAATAGTCCCCACCAGCTTTCAGCAGAATGAGCATTAGGCCAACAGTCACTTCTTGAGTTCTACCCTACCCAATATATAACACTACAAAAGTCTGCAGTGGACCTGCACACTACTACTATGTTTTAGAAGATTAATTGCTTCAAATACCATCTACTGTATATATATATATATATATATATATATATATATATTTCACAAACTTCATAATATAATATTACTACCCTCGTATTTAGAAAAATCCATCTTTGAAAACCTGACATTGACCAACTACGATTCTGTGCATTCTGTAATAGGTACAGCTCCACTCATTCCACTGATGTTGGGGCTTTTTTTTTTTTTTGATCCACCCTA
The DNA here is from genome assembly GCF_040894005.1 of Engystomops pustulosus. Classification (NCBI taxonomy): domain Eukaryota; kingdom Metazoa; phylum Chordata; class Amphibia; order Anura; family Leptodactylidae; genus Engystomops; species Engystomops pustulosus. Next base: position 56,075,796 of record NC_092417.1, on the reverse strand, counting down.
CCTTTCCCAAGCAACCAGGAATATTATATTTGGCACAACTCAAATGCAACATGTCCACTCTACTGTTAGGATAGTGGTCATGGGCTGGGTCCTACAGCCTGGCACCACCCACCTGATGGTAGAAAGCCTAGTAAGGTTAGTGGGTGCTGATACTAACTGAAATGTTTATTCAGGAGTCTTGGAAACTAAAGAAGTAATTTCAACTTTGCTGAAATAAGTGGAACTGCAACCAATAATGTAAGGATGCACAGGTTATGCAATGGTTTCTGACATGTATAATTTATTCCAGTACACATTGAGTGAACCGGGTTTTAAAGGCAAACTTGATAAATTTTAAGCAAAAGAAGAGTAATATCCACTTACTTCAAGAGCTAATTTGTTGTTTTTTTGGCATCATTGATATTATTTTTACATTGTCTGAAGGACCTGCCAGCTGGTTTCTTCTAGCTCTCATCCATCTTCACACGCGAGTAGACAAATACGGTGGGATAAGTGATCTGTAAGTAGATTATCTTGTCTTAAATAACCACAAAAATACAAATATCCAGCCATACAATACATGATCTTGCATTAGCACAATTTTCTCATTACGGTCCAATTTAGAAATGCAAATGTACTTAAGCTGCTGACTTGGTAATGGAGCAGCCGCCTCTTTGGATGATATATCTTTACATTGTGCTGCTAGCATGTATAATATGATTACCAGTGATTAGCAAACAAAAGGCAAGAGCTGAGGAGATAGGAATGAAGGAAATTAAATCAGGTCAATTAGAGGACCAGAACTAGTTTGGACATGACCTCTAATGACCTCTTTTCAGGTTTTATATCCAGTAGGTTAATGGAGATTCAAGGGACTCTTTTGCTGGGATCACAAGTAAATAACTGTGTGATCACTGAATTGTCTTTTATCACAATGTGAGCCTATTAATTTCAATACATGATGGTAGGCCCTCAGTGTCATTTAGGTTTTTAAACCATAAATACCTATTTGTCAGAACTCTTGAAGCATGCATGTCATTGGTATGAGTTCTTCTCTGTGTAGTTCCTCATTCAGATGTTTTCTATGCAGAAGCCTGCTTAACTGACTGTTCTAGCAGCCGCTAAGTAGAAAATAATTTGTAGGCTGTCGCTAACACACAGACAAGGGCCACTGTCAGGAGAGGTAGCCCACCGGAGTCTCTGTGGGAAGAGAGTCTGTGGAGAAAGAATCTCTTTGGGAAGAGTCTGTGGACCCTATAGGCCACCGCAGGAGATTATGATGGAAATAGCTGACACCCGGGACCAGAGTCTAAGTGGCACCTGGTCTCCACCAGAGCCTGCCGCAAAACGGGATGGTCTTGCTGCGGCGGGATGCCACCAAGTCGTTCCACGGGTGAAGACACTGCTGGACTGGAACCCTGTAAGGCACAGCAGGAGCCTGGAGGCAGATTGTAAAAACAGGAGCATTTTGACAACGCTGGAGACACAGGAGTCGTAGGAACGCTGCAGACCATAGAGACAGGAGCGTATAGGAACGCTGGAGACACAGGAGTGTATGGGAATGCTGGAGACACAGGAGACAACAGGAGTGTGTGGGAATGCTGGGAGACACAGGAGACACCTGGAGCGTTAGGGAACACTGGAAGGACACAGAAGCGTTTGGGAACGCTGGTGATTCAGGAGGTGTTTGGGAACGGTGGAAGGGCTTACACTTCAACTGGAACCGCTATGAAAAGCAAGGTCTGGAAACCTTGAAAGTTCCTGGAGAAATGCTGAAGATCCGGCGAGGAAGGAAGGGAGGTGCCGGATTTTAACCCCTTCCCGACATTTGACGTACTATTACTGCATGGTGGGAGGTGCGTTCCCGCAAAATGCAGTAATAATGCGTCAAGCTTCTGGCCACGGCTCTTAAATAATATTATAGCCGACACCCGCCTCTAACACCCGCGATCGGAGATTTCACCCGAGATCGGAGGGGTGTTAACCCCTAACACGCCGCGGTCAGCATTTAGCATGTCAGGGGCATTTAGCTGGAATCGGACCCCCCCACGGTGCTTACCGGGGGGGGGGGGGGGGTCCGCTGCTCCGATCACAGCCCCGGGACTGCCAGTGCTTCCGGCTGTGACACACTGAGCATGCGTATTATGTGTCACATAATACAGTGTAATGAACATCTGTATTACACTGTATTAGGTGAAGAATAGCTTGAACAAGCGATCAGTGGATCGCTTGTTCAAGCTAACCTGTAAAAGTAAAGAAAAAAAGTAAAAAACACTAATTAAACACACTTTTGAATAAAAAGTTATTAATTAAATTAATTAAATAAAAATAAAGTCCCCTAAGCACAAACATTCCCTATACACATTTAATAAAGTGAAAAAACCTGAAAATCACCAAAATACCCCACATATTTGGTATCAACGCGTCCGTAACAATCTGTAAAATAAGTCAGAAACATTACTGGTTGCGTACGGTGAATTCTGTAAAATCAAAACGCAAAAAACTCGCCAAAAATGTCAATTTTCATAAAATCCCTTCACAAAAATGTTCCAAAAAGTGATAAAAAAAGTTATGTGCACCAAAATGGTACCACTGAAAAGGACAACTCAACACGTAAAAAATAAGCCTTAAATCAGCTCTGACAACCAAAAAATATTAAGGTTATATCTCCGAAAAGATGGCGATGCAAAAACAAATGGAGATTTTCTTTATATTAGTTTTTTTCCTGTAAAATTGTAAAATATATAAAAAACTATATAAATGAGTTATCACCATAATCTTAGTGATCTATAGAATAAAAATATTATAGTATTTTTAGTGTACGGTGTACGGCCCCCAAAATATACCAATAAATGGAACCCAAAATTGACAATTTTCTTTTCCTCCATACATTAAAGAGTTAATAAAATCTCATCAAAAAGCTACAGACCTACTAAAATGAAGTATTTGTAAAGTGCATCTCATGTCGCAAAAAATAAGCCCTTATATGTCCAAATTGCCAAAAAAATAAAGATTGTATAGCCATTATGAAGTGACAATGCATAATCTGCTCTGAACGGAGCAGCTCCCCCCTCAATGCCCTGGCGTGTGCCCATACAGCAGGTTACCACCACATATGGGGTATTGTTACACTCAGGAGAGTTTGGGTGTCAAATTTTGTGGAGCGTTTTGGTATTTTATCCACTGAGAATTTGTACATTTTATGAAAAACACATTGGGGGTCATTTACTAAGGGCCCGATTTGCGTTTTCCCAACGTGTTACCCGAATATTTCCGATTTGCGCCGATTTCCCCTGAATTGCCCTGGGATCGGCGCTGGCATGCACGCGATGGAAATCAGGGGGCGTGGCCGAACCAAACCCGATGGATTCGGAAAAACCGCCACATTAAAAAAAAAAATCTGTCGCGGACCTTGCACTTACCTTCACTCAGCCCGGCTCGGTGAACTCCAGTGCATTGCGATGCTTTTGAGCGAAGCAGTGCCACCTGGTGGACGGCGGAAGAACTACCTTAACAAATCCCGGCCGGACCCGAATCCAGCGCAGAGAACGCGCCACTGGATCGTGAATGGACCGGGTAAGTAAATCTGCCCCATTAATTTAGTAAAAAAAAATTAATTTCAAAAATTGCATCCGAATTTGTTTTAACCCCTGTAAACCAATTAAAGGGTTAACAAACTTCATAAAAGTAGTTTTATGTACGTTGAGGGCTGTGGTTTCTATAATGGAGTAATTTATGGGGTTTTACTTTTATTTAGGCCTCTCAAAGTGACTTTGTTTTTTACTATGGTTTGTTAATAGAGATGAGCGAGTATACTCGTCCGAGCTTGATGCTCGTTCGAGTATTAAGGTACTCGAGACGGCTCGTTGCTCGGACGAGTATTTCCCCTGCTCGAGATCGAGCATTTAATTAAAAAAACACAGTGAAGAACAATGAAGAATAGAATAAAAACAGTGAACACAGTGAACACAGGATCATTTAAGTGAAAAACACAGTGAAGAACACAGTGAAGAATAGATTACAGATGTTCGGCACATCTGTTTACTTGTCGGAAGATACGCGCGGAACGGTGCGAACAAAATAGTATGTGAAGAACAATATATATGTGTGAAGAACACGGTGAGCAGCACAGAGACATGGGGCAGCGGCAGCACGGAGACATCAGGGAGCGGCACGGAGACATCGGGGCACGGAGACATCGAGGGGCACGGAGACATCGAGGGGCACGGAGACATCGAGGGGCACGGAGACATCGAGGGGCACGGAGACATCGAGGGGCACGGAGACATCGAGGGGCACGGAGACATCGAGGGGCACGGAGACATCGAGGGGCACGGAGACATCGGGGAGACTTCAGTGGAAGAAGAGCAGCGGATCCCGGGACAGCGTATCTCCCGACAAGTAAGCAGATGTGCAGAACATCTGCAATCTATTCTTCACTGTGTTTTTCACTTAAATGATCCTGTGTTCACTGTTTTTATTCTATTCTTCACTGTTCTTCACATCTGTTAACTTGTCGGGAGATAATATACGCGCGGAACAGTGAAGAATAGATTGCAGATGTTTGCATACATCTGCTAACTTATCAGAAGACATTCTTTTTCAATTAATTAACACATTTTATTCCCGAACCATGGTCCCTTTGAAAAATGCTCGAGTCTCCCATTGACTTCAATGGGGCTCGTTATTCGAGACGAGCACTCGAGCATCTGGAAAAGTTCGTCTCGAATAACGAGCACTCGAGCATTTTAGTGCTCGCTCATCTCTATTTGTTAACGTCTTCTGTAGGTTGCTAAAGTTTTTGCTTACATGGTAGAAATTATATATCAGCAAAAAAAAAAGTTGAAATGAGTTTAGAAGATAATTTATTAAGCACTAGCTCCTTGTTAATAAGATATCAAAATGCTTGGGGAGAAGCAGTCATCCATTTTTTATTATTCTCTAAGGCAGGCATTACAAAACCCCTGTGTATAGTCAGGAAAAGGTCTTTGAGAGATCCTGCCAAAATGTTGCTTCTAATGCTTGCTCTTGCCAGCCAAACCTGGCTTGGCAAGCAATACATTATTGCACCAATGTATGCTTAATATGATTTATCACTATTGGCTGATCTGTGGATGATACATTAATACATCAACAAATCAACAGCTATCTACTCACGAGTGTCCCATGATGTGATGTATTTGTTTATATGAACTGAGAAGGTCATTTGGCTGATGAGTTTATAACTCAACATTGTCATCTTGCACAACTCTGAAATAAAAATGCAAAGTGTAGATATGATATAAAAAACAATGCAACACTATATTGGTGTAATTAAAACGTATTTTCATACTTTCAATCTATCAAACGCCATGTTTCAATACAATGTTCCTGAGGTCATTTATATGTTTTGCTGATGTCATTTAGAAGCATCTTTTGATGCTTAAGGGTTTGTCCACTTTAGAGACCTGCATCACAAAGTTCACCTCTGCTTGGGATCACCAGTGGTCAGCATGGTGGGGTAATCAATTATATGTGTGTCTTAATTGATCATGTATCTCTTCAATCGGGCCTGCATTTACCCATTCCATTACCCCCTGCGACTGCCATCGTTACGCCACCCTAAATAGTGAACCCTTTTATGCAGCCCCACCACAAGGGAGTTTATTCATTATGTAATGTCCAGTTAAATCAATGGCTTTACAGAACAAAATAGTTTACTAAGGGTCCGTTGGACACATTTCCGTCAGGATTTTGCTAATTTTTCCGTTTTGCGCTTAATTGCCCCGGGTTTTTGGCCCACGCCATTGGATTGTGTGGCATCGGCGCCGGCTTGCATGCGACACGGACAACGTCGGACAACCCCACTGATTCGGACAAATCGCGAGATTAGCACTCACATCCACGGGAAGAAGAAGGTGTACCTCAGGTACCTCAGAAGAAGGTGTACCAGCGTACCTCAGCGGGGAAACGACACATGCAGGAAATTTGACGTACTATCTTAGTGAATCGCGGCAGCTCCAAATCCTCGCTGGAAATTCCGGATCGGCGGCATCAATGGCATGGGTAAGTAAATGTGCCCCAATGTTTAATTTGTTTAATCTAGAGTGGCCCTAATTCCAATTGATGATGGGGCAGACTTGGGTACCTCAAACCCCCCATTTTCCTGGACCAATTGTGCTTAAAATAATGTTGCTTATATTATGCTATATAATATACACTGCAAATATACATAGTATACACTGCTATAATGGTTGCTATGATTTGCATATTATGCCCCATAAAATTTTTTGTGTACCCTTCTGCAGGTGGTTGGGGAGTCAAACATATGTTTAATGCGTAAATGCACATGCTATAGAGGGAATCTGGCACATGCATCTGGCAGACTTAGCTCTCTGATGAGGCCCTTATTATATATTTGTCTTAAAGGTAATCAAAATCAAGCATGATAAACCAGGGACCATGACTGTGGTAATTGTTTTACATTTGTTATCCATGGCCTCCTTCCTTCTAACATCAACTTTTAAAATCATGCTAATGAGCCTTAAGGACTATTTCCCCCCACCTTCCCTCTAAAATGTCTTTCACATTCATCAAGGCTTTTAAACCTTTTTTTTGGCACTTTTTCGACTTGTCTGATAAAGGGTTGTAGCTTTCAGGAAATGGTCAATGCACCCAAAATTCTGGAGCACAGTTTAGACCAATTAAAAGTTGATCTAAAGTAGGAACCAACAGTCTTGTGTTGCACCAGAATTCATCATAAAGGAAATGATTTCACAATGAAATCCTTTAAACCCTTAACAACTTGGCTCTTTTTTGTGTTTCCATTTCTCACTCCATACCTTCAAAGATCCATTACTTTTTTATTTTTCCATGTACAGAGCTGTGTGTGGGCGTATTTACTGTGTAACTACAAAGTAACAGAATAAAACATCCATTGTGTGTACTGGGAAGTGGGAAAAATGCCAAATGCCATGAAACTAGTGAAAAAAAGCATTTACGCCATTTTCTTGTATGCTTTTTTGTACTGGTTTCTCTGTGCTCCCCCAATGACACAACTCCATTATTCTTTTGGTGGATATGATCATAGGGGATACCAAATTTACATAGGTTTTATTTTGTTTTCATACTTTTAAAAAAATGAAAACCTATACAAAATAAAAATAATTCTTTGTTTCGCCATCTTCATTCATCTTGCATAAGGTGTCATTTATGCGGCATGGGCTGATGATTTCTTAGCTACCATTTTTGGGACTGTACAACCTTTTGATTTTTATTACATTTTTATGTGTTGCAAAATTGTGAAAAGGGGGGTGTAGACTAGAAGACTCTCCCTCCCAAAACACAAACTTGAAACAGGACAACTGACAACACAAGCACAGGAGAATGGTCAACAAGCCAGGTCACAAGAGAGATAGCAACGTAGTACAAAAATCACAAAAAAAGAAGGATTTCAACATAAGCCAACTTTCAAATATCAGCAGTGAACTGAAAGTGAGTATAAAACTTATATTGGACCAAACCCCCTGCTCCAGGCTAGTTGGAGCTATAGCTCCAAAACAAACCAAACATAAAGTCAAAGATTCATGTAAGGAAAGGCACCATTACAAACCTTCCTCTATTTTAAAGGACATCTACCATCAGTTTACTGATGGTAGATGTGCCCTAATAAGAAGTTCCTGAGGAATAATGTTCCTCAGGTCTTATTTTATTATAACTGTATACACCACAATTGCGGCAATACAGAGTTATAAATGCTATGCTAATTACTCTTGGTAGATGTCCTTTAAGAGGACTTTTACAACAAGTAGGGATCATCCAGCATGAATGACCTCTTTAAGAAAAATATTGATGCCTTCCCCTCTCAGTGACATGGAGGGATTTAATCAGACAAAATGACAAAATTCACAATCATTTATTGGATTGAAATAAACCTCTCGTTATGAAGAGATGTTCACGTAATAAGACAGGATGTGTTACTAAATACATCCTCAGCATTCCTTGGCTGAATTTCTATCTGTAGCAAGTCTCTTGAACTCTGAAGTAGATGAGGTCAAGCTGACTGCAGCAATGCCATTTCCCCTTGAGGACTTCTGACAGCTAGATCACATCCCTCATGGAAGATCACTGGTTACATCTATTTTGCATTCTACAAATGTGGATGATTTGTCTGTTATGTAATGTGCATCTAGTAAGCAGTAAGCCTTCCTGTTACTGTGTGTTAATGGATCTAGTAAATTGATTTCATTTGACCTATGTACAATAATGTACAATAATGATTATCATTAGAGATGGGCAAATTTTTCAAAAATTCGATTCGCTGAGTTCGCCGAATTTTCAGATAAAATTCAATTTGAATCGAATCATGAGTCATTGCATTAAAAAAACAGGTATTTACTGGCTGCAGAGAGCCTGTAGGGTGTTGTAGAACATTGTGCCAAGCTCAAATATGCATTGGAAGCGTGGTTTGGTCTTCAAACAATGCTGAGTTTTAGTATGACACGCACATGACAGCCATCACTTCTTCACTCTTCAATTCTATGCCAGCTCGAAAGGACTGAGCTGAGGGCCAAAATCCCACTATAACATCAGAGTGCACTCTTTTTACACTGACATCAGATGATTCCATAGGCGACGACAAAACCTGTTCTGTTAAACGCTGATACATGTAGAAACCCCCCAAAAGATTGGAGAGGGTGTCGGCAGTAATTTTGCACTGAAGTCAATGATCATTTTGCATTTCTTTTCATCTGTTAGTGTCCGCTTTCAATCGATCAATAATCCACGTATTGCTAAAGCCAAAAACAAATAGGAGTTGATCCAGAACAGAGATGAGCAGTAAATGGGATATTTGCATGTCCTCTATGTTCTTTATCCACTCCTTCTTTTGGCTATCAATCCTGAAGCTTTTAATTCCTTCTGACAGATGAAATGAAGGGGAAAACCAAACATAGCAGCAACGTCATAGAGTGGTGGAGGGTGAAAAAAGCATTATGGAAATCACAGGGTGTTCCAGGGAGACAGCGGTCAGTTCGCAGCAGCAAGAGTGGCACAATGACAAATTATGGAGGTGGCAGCAACATGGCACAATGATAAAGTGTGGAGGTGGTGGCAGCAGCAGCAGCAGGAGGTCAGAGAGTGGCACAATGACAGTGTGTGTAGGTTGTTGGCAGCAGTAGCAGCAGCATGTGGTAGAGTGCTGTCCAAGTAGGCCACCACCTGCTGGTGCAGGGTCTGCTCCATGTCCTGCTGCTGTTTGGCGGCTACCCTCCTTACTGGTTTGGTGAAGGAAGCTGCTCATTGAGGACTCCAGACTTAAGCTACTGTTGATGTTGCTGCTACTGCTCCTACCCCCCCCCCCATCTCTCCACAGCAGCCGCGGCAGTAGTACAAGAGCAATGACTGCCAGGAATCCCCTGGTCAGAACTGAGTCCCCTGGGAGTTTCTATAGAAGAGCAGCCCCCCACCCTTGGGAAACCGTTTCTCCATGTGTCCTTTTCAAGTTTATGAAAACGTTATTCATTCATATATTTGAAAAGGTCACATGGATGAGCAGTTTCCCAAGGGGGGGGGGTACTCCCCCTCTATAGCCACTCCCAGGTGCCTAGTGCCTAGTCACATAGCACATGACATTGAAAGGTAATATATAACATCTTTTTTGTTATACAAAAACTCTTTGGCAGTGTATGTACTATGCTCTGTCGGGACTGGAGGTGTGCTAAAAATGGGACTACTGGTGACACGTTCCCTTTAAGTCATCAAAAAGAGTTATATAAGCTGAAATATGTTGGACACATTAGTAAGTCGGGCTTAGCTAATGCTGCACACTCTAATTTATTGCACAGCGATGCCCTGAGGCAATAACCTCGACTTACCTCCTGATAGCTGCGGCACTGGACACTTTGATGTATATTTGATGTCTATTTGCCCTAATAATGTGGAGAAGGATTGTTATAATTAAACAACTCATGTAGAGTAAGTAACATCAATTGTATCTGCTGTACAGCAGATCTACCCTTCTGCACCTACCATGCGCAGTATACCGACAATATGGCTGTCACATATTTTGTCTTCAACCCTCCTACTTCTAATGAATGACACTAAATTGAAATACATTACTCAGGCATCTTATGAAACAGAAATTATGCCATCATTGATGGGTTTGGTTGGCGTTATGCTAAAGTGAGTATTATTACGCTTCCAAGGCAATGATAACTGTACAGTACTGGGTGCTGATGGAAATGAATAATTGCACTCTATTTATTCGCTATAGCTGTGCAGAAGTTCATTAGCTTAAATGGTGTCAGTGAATTAGCTGCCTGGTTATCACTGACTCATTGGTAAAAGAGTTAAAGTGACTGACACTGATGACTCTGTTCTGTTAAGGGTTCACATTCACATTTTCTAGAACAGGTTGACAGCCAATTAATGCCAGCGACAAGACTTGTGCCTATAGAGTCCTATTAGCAGCCTGTGATCAATTTGCAATGTAATTAAGACTTTTAGACACTAGATGGCAAAATTGCAATAGTAACACCGCACTCGGCTCTTTAAAACGTGAGCAAAAACCGAAATGTTTGGACAGTGGTCATCGCAGCCTTGAAGGGTCAAACAATAAAGATGACTGGCAGCAGCTAGGCGGGTCTGTCCGGTGAAGCTTGTATAATTGCTACAATAATTTGTATATGACAACAAGATCCATTCCAAATCTGCGGGAGCTAAATGTCCCTCTCTTCTCTGGGATTTCAGTGTGTGTTGTATTTGGAGTCAGCACAATTTGCTGAGATGCACTGAGCAAAAAGAGCAGAAAGCACAAAACTGGCCTCCCTGATCAAAGTATATTAGCAGCTCACAAGGATTTCAAAGCAACGGGAGATAAGTGTCTAAAACATTAAAGGACTATACAATTGTCTAAATGAGGTGAGTGAGGTTGGGAGTGTTTTCTCTCTTTGGAAATGGAAAGGTAATTTTTATTCTACTTTCCAGGCTCAGAATGCAGCCGATGTCATGTGAATAGCTGTATTTCAGTATAGTTACATCACTGCGGCACATTGAATGTAATTATTCCAAAGCACAAAGTACAGAACCATATCTATATTTCTATGGAAAATAGTCACAACTCTATGGTAAAACAAATACTGTAAATATGAAAAAATGTGAACATACATTACTTGCACATGTCATTAAATATTATAACTTATATTAATCAGATTTTATACATTTGTCATGTTTTTATTTTTGAAGTGGCTAAAAAATGTATAAATAAATGTAAAATATTCAAAGTTCACAATGTAGCACACAGAATAAGCTGATGCTTCCTCTTTTCTGTCGATCACTTTTCTGCTGTACTGTGTAGAATGAGACAGATTCACAGAGTCATCTTATTATCTGTAGCAGTGAGCAGAGTCACTTTAAAGGAAACCTACCTTATTAGGTAGATGCGATGGCAGGTTGAGCTAATGAATAGCATCCAAGCCGTTTTTGGGGCTAATCCTTTAGTCTCCACTAACTTTATAATTCTTTTATGACCCTAACATGCAAATTTCTGAAAGAGGCTACTGGGGCATGGAGTAGCCGGAGCTGAAGTTACATGGCGCAGTTACTCTACGGCTCAGTAGCTTCGTTCAATCCTCCTACTATAACATCTTTAGTGCGTAGCTGTGCGCACTCATCCACGCTCTACACGGACTAGCTATGCAGAGCTGGTGGCTGAATGTACTCAGCTCAGAAGCCAGAGCTAGTGCACATGGGTGTAACTTCAGCTCCGGACACTATACACTTACTGTATAATTGAAGCTTCCCTTCATGCACTGGTCTTCGATGAGGAGCTGCATGTGATCTCTATCTTCAATATTGTCAGGTTCCCCTTTCTTACATGACATAAGGTATTCTAATAGTTTACATAGACTGCTGAGTGAGCTAAAAAAAAATCCCACCAAAACTGGAGTATGGTATAAAAATCTACCTCAGTAGGATGTGGCACCGACCAAAAGAGGAACTAGTTCTGCGGTTTATTGCTGACACATAACATTATATATAAACTACTTTGGGGACTCCACAGTAAGTAAGGAGTGACTACATAGATGATTGGTTGTCTCATCATCACATGGTCATCGCAAAGGCATGTAGTGCTCTTGCATCATTTCACTACAGTCCATATGGCTGTGATAGTTCGATCATGCTCAACGGGTCTGTGGTGTTGGTAGCAGAACTTCTCTGGATTTTCCAGAAACTTGCTGTATACAAGACATCCATCTATTCCAGGAAGTGTGCTGCCAGTATAAGACTTACTGGGGTCCAATCCTTCACATTCCTCCCTAAAATTATTTTATTTTGGCCGTTCCCTACACAATGGCATTTAGACTGAGCAGCAGAGGAGAAGGGGTAAGGATTCTTCACCAGTTTGAGATGGGTAGAGCCTTGTGCTCAACCCCCCTTTGTTCATGGACTTGTCTGCCAGCCAACCTCCACCTGAAGTAGGAAACTGTCTTACCCTTACCCCAAGGTATATACTTCTTCCAATACTTTCAGTTGTGTTTGTCATCTAACGTATAATGGAAGTTCTTTGTTTTCTAATACTTGGTACCTTGTTGTGTTGTGGAATGACAGCATATAACATCTTATTAACATTTACCTTCATACCAATAGCTGAAACCATCCACAAAGAGTACAAGGTCGGGGAACTAAATCTTTGACGTGATAAAATCCTATCTGGGCCATATGGACCACATTATCATGGTCTTCCGTGAAAAGAAGAAGTTTAACCAAAGACCTGGATCTTCTCCCCCTTTGTTCCAAAGGCAGCAAGTCAACTGGATACATATAAAAGTACATAACCTGCTCAAAATCAAAGAAAACACATTGTAAACATTAGTACCAGGCTTCTGATAAGTGTTTGGGCTGCAAATACTGTATGTACACTTAAGAAACACTTTCCACACATATTACCGTATATTCCGGCGTATAAGACGACCTGGTGTATAAGACGACCCCCCTACTTTCCTTTTTAAAATATAGAGTTTAAGATATATTCGCCGTATAAGACTACCCCTTTTCCAACGCATACAAAACACCGGTAAAAATTTAAAAAAAAACAGATTTGAATTTAACATGGTCCTTTTTTTAATGTAAATTCTTATGACATGCAGGTAAATAGCAGGAAAACTGTCGCTCATAAACATAAGGCATACAACAACAACATTACCATTACAGCACAGCCCCCAGTAGTATACAGCACTGCCCCCAGTAGTATACAGCACAGCCCCCAGCAGTATACAGCACAGCCCCCAGTAGTATACAGCACTGCCCCCAGTAGTATACAGCACAGCCCCCAGTAGTATACAGCACAGCCCCCAGTAGTATACAGCAGTGCCACCAGTAGTATACAGCACAGCCCCCAGTAGTATACAGCACAGCCCCCAGTAGTATACAGCACAGCCCCCAGTAGTATACAGCCCAGCCCAGCATAAAAAAAAAAAAAACTTATATACTCACCCTCCGGTGGCCCCGATGTGCTGCGCTGCTCCCCCGATGTCCGCGCGGCTCGTCTTCAGTGTTCCGCGCGTCTTCTTTCTTCTGCCGGGCGCCAACATTGATCTTCCCCGGCAGGCGCCTAGTATGATGCGCCGCTGCTGACGTCATACTAGGCGCCGCCCTGGGGAAAAGCATGGCGGCGCCCAGCAGAAGAAAGAAGACGGCGCGGAAGACTGAAGACAGCACAGCGCGGACATCGGGGCCAACGGAGGGTGAGTATGCTCCCCGATGTCTTTTTGAGGCTGCCGGCAGCTTTTTGAGGCTGCCGGCAGCCATCGCTGTGCAAACACCGGGTGTTACCGGTAAGCCTTTGCTGCAATATGCAGCAAAGACTTACCGGCTATGGAGAGGGCTCAGCCCGTGAGCCCTCTCCATGCACCGGGACCCGACCGCCGCCGTATAAGACGATTACCGGCGTATAAGACGACCCCAGAGAAGACAGAAGATTTTTCTGTCTTCAAAAGTCATCTTATACGCCGGTATATACAGTACTTTCCGTAAAATCCAAAAATCTGTCTGCAAAAATACAAAAAATAAGCATTTGAGCCAAAATGTGTGTGACACTGGCTGAAATGGCTTGCTCTAAAATAATAGGAAACTATTTCTGTAATTAGAAGATCCTGAATACATTAAATAACACCTAGTTGTTCCATACTCAATCTTCATTGATACTTTCTTTTTTGGGGAATGGATGTCCTGGTTTGAATTAATCTTCTTCAAATAAACCTGGAAATGTTTGTGGATATGAGAATTTTAACTGGGCTGCAAAATATCTCCTCAGGAACATAACTAATATAATAAAACAATAAACCAAAATCTTTTAGTACTCAGTATTTCATAAAAAATGAAACTGAAATAGTTTCTAATGTCATTGGTTACCAATTTTAAAGACTTATAACTTGAGAAAATGTAACTGGCTTTGTAAAGAGTTTTTCTCTAATCATTCTCTTCTCTGCTGGGGGGGGGGGGGGGGGGAATAAGTTTTAAGTAAACCATAAGCAAAACAAACCACACTGTCCACTCCCAGAATTCTCTCTTTAACATCTAAACACTGGATGAATAGTTTTTTCTATGCACCTGACATTTCACTGTCACTGACATTTCATACTATTGAATTTCAACAACATACTGTTATCAAAGTTTATTATCCTCAACCAGCCTCTATGGCTGCCAACAGAGTAAAGTCATAAGTAGAGATGAGTGAACATGCTCGTCCGAGCTTGATGCTCGTTCGAGCATTAGCATACTCGAAACTGCTCGTTGCTCGGACGAATACTTCGCCCGCTCGAGAAAATGGCAGCTCCCGCCGTTTTGCTTTTTGGCGGCCAGAAACAGAGCCAATCACAAGCCAGGAGACTCTGCACTCCACCCAGCATGACGTGGTACCCTTACACGTCGATAGCAGTGGTTGGCTGGCCAGATCAGGTGACCCTGGGATAGACTAGCCGCTGCCCGCGCTGCTCGGATCATTCTGTGTCTGGATGCCGCTAGGGAGAGAGCTGCTGCTGGTCAGGGAAAGCGTTAGGCTGTTCTATTAGAATAGTGTTAGGCAGGAGTGATTCTCCAAGAACCCAACAGCCCTTCTTAGGGCTACAATAACGTTCTACTTTTCTTTTTTTTTTATTTGCATCTAGTACCATTTTGTGAGGAATTAGCAGGGGGACTTGCTACCGTTGTGTTTAGCTCTTAGTGGCACACATATCCACCTCAAACACCAAAGTGGGAAAATTTAGTAGGGGTTGGATTTCAATTAGGCACAGTCTGCCATTTTTCCTTTTTTATTTTACGTTTATTTTGTTTAATAACTCAGTGTCATCTCATCTGGCATAGTAGTGTGCTTTCATACTTGGCTAGAAAATAGCCATAGGAGAATCCAAACGGCTTACTTACGCCTACAGTAGCGTTATATATTTGATTTCTGGTTGATCTGCTGGTGGCTGTACTTGCTGCAGTGCATCTACTAGCCAATTGTGAGCAATTTGTAGTGAGACTTGCGACCGCTGTGTTTTGCGCTTAGTGACGCACATATCCATTGCAAAGACCGAAGTGGGAAAATTTAGTAGGGGTTGGATTTCAATTAGGCACAGTCTGCCATTTGTCCTTTTTTATTTTACGTTTATTTTGTTTAATAACTCAGTGTCATCTCATCTGGCATAGTAGTGTGCTTTCATACTTGGCTAGAAAATAGCCATAGCAATAGGATAGCATCGTTTGGTTTTAAAAACTCAAAAACACAAAAAAAAAAAAAAACCACAAAAAAAAGTTAAAAAAAAATTAAAGCTATAACTCTCATTTTAAAAATGTTTAACCCAAGGGCTAGGGGTAGAGGACGAGGGCGGGGACGTGGGCGTCCAACTACTGCAGGGGTCAGAGGCCGTGGTCCTGGCCGGGGTGAGACACCACCTGCTTATGAGGGAGCAGGGGAACGCCGCAGAGCTACACTCCCTAGGTTCATGTCTGAAGTTACTGGGACTCGTGGTAGAGCACTGTTGAGGCCAGAACAGTGCGAACAGGTGATGTCGTGGATTGCTGACAATGCTTCGAGCAATTTGTCCACCAGTCAGTCTTCCACGCAGTCCACCCATGTCACCGAACTCGCCACTCCTCCAGCTCCTGCACCTCAGCCTCCTCCCCCCCAGTCTGCCCCCTCCCAGGAAAATTTGGCATTTGAACCGGCATACTCTGAGGAACTGTTTTCTGGACCCTTCCCACAGTCACAAACCACTTGTCCGGTTGCTGCTGAGCAATTTTCCGATGCCCAGGTTTTCCACCAGTCACAGTCTGTGGGTGATGATGACCTTCTTGACGTAGTGGAAGTGTGTAAAGAGGTGTCCGACGATGAGGAGACACGGTTGTCAGACAGTGGGGAAGTTGTTGTCAGGGCAGGAAGTCCGAGGGGGGAGCAGACTGAGGGATCGGAGGATGATGAGGTGACAGACCCAAGCTGGGTTGAGAGGCCGGGTGAACACAGTGCTTCTGAGACGGAGGAGAGTCCTCGACCAGAACAGGTTGGAAGAGGCAGTGGTGGGGCCAGACGGAGAGGCAGGGCCAGAGCTGGTGCATCAGCGCCAAATGTGTCAACTAGTGAAGCTCCCGTGGCGAGGGCTCCCGCGGCGAGGGCTAGATCTTCAGAAGTCTGGAGGTTCTTTAAGGAAACACCGGATGACCGATGGACTGTGGTGTGCAACATTTGCCAAACCAGGCTCAGCAGGGGTTCCACCACTAGTAGCTTAACTACCACCAGTATGCGCAGGCATATGAATGCTAAACACCCCACTCAGTGGCAACAAGCCCGTTCACCTCCGGCCGTGCACACCACTGCTCCTTCCCCTGTGTCAGCTGATAGTCAGCCCCCTGCCCAGGACCCTGCCACAAAAACCCCATCGTCGCCTCCACGATCCTCCACAGCATCCACCAGCGTTCAGCTCTCCATACCCCAGACGCTGGAGCGGAAACGCAAATATAGTGCAACCCACCCGCACGCCCAAGCCCTTAATGTGCACATCTCCAGATTGCTTAGCCTGGAGATGCTGCCCTATAGGCTAGTAGAGACCGAGGCCTTTCGCAACCTCATGGCGTCGGCCGCCCCTCGGTATTCGGTCCCCAGCCGCCACTACTTTTCCCGATGTGCCGTCCCAGCCCTGCACCAGCACGTGTCAGACAACATCATCCGTGCCCTGACCAACGCCGTTTCTGACAAGGTCCACCTGACCACGGACACGTGGACGAGTGCTGCCGGGCAGGGCCACTATATATCGCTGACGGCACATTGGGTTAACTTGGTGGAGGCTGGGAGCGAGTCTGACCCTGCGGCTGGTCATATACTGCCGACGCCGAGGATTGCGGGGCCTACCTCGGTCCAGGTGTTTCAGGCCTACTATGCCTCCTCCTCCTCCCACCCCTCCTCCACCTCCTCCTCCGAACTACCATCCGTGGGCAAGGCGCCATCAGTCGGTAGCTCTAGGCACAGCAGCAGTGCCGTCGCTAAGTGACAGCAGGCGGTGCTCAAACTGCTGAGCCTAGGCGATAAAAGGCACACCGCCCAAGAGCTATTACAGGGCATTCCACATCAAACTTGTTAACTTTGTCGCCACCCTGCTGTGTAATCCACAAAATATACTTGCAAACTTTTATCATTTACCGATATTATTTCAGCGCTTCTTGCGCAACTGTTTACATTCCCCTCACCCGGCATATCCTAAACTTATAAGAACGCTACTACACTTGATCTTATACAAAAGGTTCTTAGAAGTGCTGTTTGGGGAGTAGCCTAGAGACAGGGGCTTGGATTGGCGAAAGCTCGCCTGGCAGCGGAGCGCCAGCTCCATGCGCATCATGCGCTTCTTGCGCATCTGTTTACATTCTCCTCACCCGCCATATCCCAAACTTATAAGAACGCTACTACACTTAACTTGGTGCAGGCTGGGACCGAGTCTGACCCTGGGGCTGGTCATATACTGCCGACGCAGAGAATTGCGGGGCCTACCTCGGTCCAGGTCTCAAAGGCCTACTATACCTCCTCCCAACCCTCCTCCACCTCCTCCTCCTCCGAATTTCCATCCGTGGGCATGGCGCCATCAGTCGGTAGCTCTAGGCACAGCAGCAGTGCCGTCGCTAAGCGACAGCAGGCGGTGCTCAAACTGCTGAGCCTAGGCGATAAAAGGCACACCGCCCAAGAGCTACTACAGGGCATTCCACATCAAACTTGTTAACTTTGTCGCCACCCTGCTGTGTAATCCACAAAATATACTTGCAAACTTTTATCATTTACCGATATTATTTCAGCGCTTCTTGCGCATCTGTTTACATTCCCCTCACCCGGCATATCCTAAACTTATAAGAACGCTACTACACTTGATCTTATACAAAAGGTTCTTAGAAGTGCTGTTTGGGGAGTAGCCTAGAGACAGGGGCTTGGATTGGCGAAAGCTCGCCTGGCAGCGGAGCGCCAGCTCCATGCCAAGATCCAACTAACATAGTTTTAACTGCAGCACCTTTAATCTACTACTAGTTCACTGCCTCCATACATGGTCCCCTTATCAAACGAGCTGTGTCAGGCAGAATTTTGGGTTGTTTTCATGGCTTCCATGTTAACTTTGTCGCCACCCTGCTGTGTAATCCACAAAATATACTGGCAAACTTTTATCATGTACCGATATTATTTGAGCGCTTCTTGCTCACCTCCTTTGGTTCCTCTCTGCCACCCATTGGTTTGAAGCCTGAGTCCATTTAGGGTATGTCGCCATGCCACTCTCTAGCCTGCTGCCGCTGCCTCTGCATGCCGTCCCCTATAGTGTCAGGGTCAATTATTGCATGTTTTAGATGCTATCTAACTTCATTCTGTCACTCTGTCATGGCCATGCTGTTGCCCATAATTTTGGCATAATGGTGCGATTAAGCAGCCTCAGAGGCATCCATGCATGCTGCCCCTGCTGTTTCCTGTCCATTTCCGTGGTGTTTCCATCCTTTTCTGAGGTTCCCAGGTGTTTGGCCAAGCTTCCCTGTGCAGAGCCTTGGTCCCCTTGAAAAATGCTCGAGTCTCCCATTGACTTCAATGGGGTTCGTTATTCGAGACGAGCACTCGAGCATCGGGAAAAGTTCGTCTCGAATAACGAGTACCCGAGCATTTTAGTGCTCGCTCATTTCTAGTCATAAGCAATTAGCTTCAAGGATTTGAGAAATCACATTCTTAATGTGGTGCTAAAATGGCAAACTGGTGCAAACTGTCCAAAGATGGCCATTACTGAAGGATGGTAGGGCAGGACTTCTGCCTTAATGAAAGATACAGGGTAGGAAAGTACATAAAATCTTTTTCTTAAACTTCTCTTCACATCAAAAATGTTGACCTGACTCATATCTGACTCTCTGAGGATCCTCCACACAGAACCCGTAATTTACAATCTATCTTTGTAGCATTCCTTCTCACTAATTAGTTATTCCAGCGTATATATCTTATACATCAGCTGGGAGTATGATAACTATCTGATGAGACCAGCCATCAGATAGCATGAAATAGAGATGAATGATGGCTTATGACACAACTCCCAGCTATCAGCAACCCAGAGAAGATCAATACTTATACTTATACTTATCAATACCAGTGTAAATAACCAGAGCTTTACTTTGGTCAAAACTGTAGAAGTGAGGAGCCGACAGCTATCCTGACCAGAGACATAGGAAGCTTCATAGGCAAGATAACATACATTTTCTTCTTACCTTTTTAATGGGGCTGTGTTATTTAGGCAGAGTTAGGTAGTCCTTCTCTGCGGCTGCACAATCCTGAACTTGTTTTGGATCTGCACACTGAAACTTGTTTTCCACTCCTAATGTATCGATGTGTGCTCCAAATTGGATATTAATATATAAATATTAGAGATGATCGAGCATTAGCGTACTCGAAACTGCTCGTTGCTTGGACGAGTATTTCGCCAGCTCGCGAAAATGGCAGAAACAGAGCCAATCACAAGCCAGGAGACTCTGCACTCCACCCAGCATGACGTGGTACCCTTACACGTCGATAGCAGTGGTTGGCTGGCCTGATCAGGTGACCCTGGAATAGACTATCCCCTGCCCGCGCTGCTTGGATCTTTCTCTGTCTGGATGCCGTTAGGGAGAAAGCTGCTGCTGGTCAGGGAAAGCGTTAGGGTGTTCTATTAGAATAGTGTTAGGCAGGAGTGATTCTACAAGAACCCAACAGCCCTTCTCAGGGCTACAATAACGTTATATATATATTTTTTTATTTGCTTGTGGCTGGGTTTGCTGGCACTAATAGTGCAGCTAGTACCATATTGTGAGGAATTTGCAGGGAGACTTGCGACCGTTGTGTTTAGCTCTTAGTGACACACAAATCCATCTCAAGCACCTAAGTGGGACAATTTATTATGGTTTTGATT
This sequence comes from Engystomops pustulosus, assembly GCF_040894005.1. Lineage (NCBI taxonomy): Eukaryota > Metazoa > Chordata > Amphibia > Anura > Leptodactylidae > Engystomops > Engystomops pustulosus. The sequence goes on along the minus strand of NC_092417.1, from coordinate 56,055,412 downwards.
TGAATTAGGCACAGTCTGCTGATTTAATTTTTTTTATAACTCAAAGTAATCTGGCAAAGCAGTGTGCTTTCAGTGTAGGCTAGAAAATAGCCATAGGAGAACCCCAACGGCTTACTTAGGCCTACAATAGCGTTATATTTTACTTTTTTTTGGTTTGCTTGTGGCTGGGCTTGCTGGCACTAGTAGTTCAGCTAGTACCATATTGTGAGGAATTTGCAGGGAGACTTGCGACCGTTGTGTTTAGCTCTTAGTGACACACATATCCACCTCAAACACCGAAGTGGGACAATTTATTAGGGGTTTGATTTGAATTAGGCACAGTCTGCTGATTTATTTTTTTTTACGTTTATTTACTTTTATAACTCAAAGTCATCAGGCACAGCACAAAATCCAGTTGTGTGCTGTCAGTGTAGGTTAGAAACTAGCCATAGCAATAGGATAGCATCGTTTTGTTTAAAAAAAAAAAAAACATTTTACAGTTTACACTTTAATTTTGAAAATGTTTAACCCGAGGGCTAGGGGTAGAGGACGAGGGCGTGGACGTGGACGTCCAACTACTGCAGGGGTCAGAGGCCGTGGTCCTGGGCGGGGTGAGACACCACCTGCTGATGAGGGAGCAGGGGAACGCCGCAGAGCTACACTCCCTAGGTTCATCATGTCTCAAGTTACTGGGACTCGTGGTAGAGCACTGTTGAGGCCAGAACAGTGCGAAGAGGTGATGTCGTGGATTGCGGACAATGCTTCTAGCCATTTGTCCACCAGTCAGTCTTCCACGCAGTCCACCCATGTCACCGAAATCAGCACTCCTCCAGCTCCTCCACCTCAGCCTCCTTCCCCCCAGTCTGCCCCCTCCCAGCAAAATTTGGCATTTGAACCGGCATACTCAGAGGAACTGTTTTCTGGACCCTTCCCACAGTCACAAACCACTTGTCCGGTTGCTGCTGAGCAATTTTCCGATGCCCAGGTTTTCCACCAGTCGCAGTCTGTGGGTGATGATGACATTATTGACGTAGTGGAAGAAGTGTGTAAAGAGGTGTCGGACAATGAGGAGACACGGTTGTCAGACAGTGGTGAAGTTGTTGTCAGGGCACGAAGTCCAAGGGGGGAGCAGACTGAGGGATCGGAGGATGATGAGGTGACAGACCCAAGCTGGGTTGATAGGCCGGGTGAACACAGTGCTTCTGAGACGGAGGCGAGTCCTATACCAGAACAGGTTGGAAGAGGCAGTGATGGGGCCAGACAGAGAGGCAGGGCCAGAGCTGGTGCATCAGCGCCAAATGTTTCACGTAGTGAAGCTCCCGTGGCGAGGGCTAGATTTTCAGAAGTCTGGAGGTTCTTTAAAGAAACACCGGATGACCGACGGACTGTGGTGTGCAACCTGTGCCAAACCAGGATCAGCAGGGGTTCCACCACTACTAGCTTAACTACCACCAGTATGCACAGGCATATGAATGCTAAACACCCCACTCAATGGCACCAAGCCCGTTCACCTGCGGCCGGGCACTACACTGCTCCTTCCCCTGTGTCATCTGCTAGTCAGCCCCCTGTCCAGGACCCGGGCCCAAACACCTCACGTGCGAAAACCCCATCTTCGCCTCCACGATCCTCCACAGCATCCACCAGCGTTCAGCTCTCCATACCCCAGACGCTGGAGCGCAAAAGGAAGTATAGTGCAACCCACCCACACGCCCAAGCCCTCAACGTCCACATCTCCAAACTGCTTAGCCTGGAGATTCTGCCCTATAGGCCGAGGCCTTTCGAAACTTCATGGCGGCAGCCACCCCTCGGTATTCGGTCCCCAGCCGCCACTACTTTTCCCGATGTGCCGTCCCAGCCCTGCACAAGCACGTGTCAGACAACATCATCCGTGCCCTGACCAACGCCGTTTCTGACAAGGTCCACCTGACCATGGACATGTGGACGAGTGCTGCCGGGCAGGGCCACTATATATCGCTGACGGCACATTGGGTTAACTTGGTGGAGGTTGGGACCGGGTCTGACCCTGGGGCTGGTCATATACTGCCGACGCCGAGGATTGCGGGGCCTACCTCGGTCCAGGTCTCAAAGGCCTACTATGCCTCCTCCTCCTCCCACCCCTCCTCCACCTCCTCCTCCGAATTACCATCCGTGGGAATTGCGCCATCAGTCGGTAGCTCTAGGCACAGCAGCAGTGCCATCGCTAAGCGACAGCAGGCGGTGCTCAAACTGCTGAGCCTAGGCGATAAAAGGCACACCGCCCAAGAGATATTACAGGGCATCACGGGGCAGACAGATCTGTGGCTGGCACCGCTGAACCTGAAGCCAGGCATGGTTGTGTGTGACAACAGCCGTAACCTGGTGGCGGCTCTGCAACTCGGCAGACTGACACATGTGCCATGCCTGGCCCATGTGTTAAATCTCATAGTTCAGCGGTTCCTCAAGACATACCCCAATCTGTCTGATTTGCTCACGAAGGTGCGCCGCATCTGTGCGCATTTCAGGAAGTCCAGCACAGATGCTGCCACTCTCAGGGCAGCGCAGCGCCGCCTCCAACTGCCCGCTCACCGACTGTTGTGCGACGTGCCCACGAGGTGGAATTCAACATTAACCATGTTATCCAGAGTTTACCAGCAGCGCAGAGCGATTGTAGACTGCCAGAACTGGTAGTCAGGTCAGTCAGCTTCCTCAAGTCTACAATGAGGAGTAGACGTGGATGTCTGATATCTGTCAGGTGCTGAGTAACTTTGAGGAGTCAACACAGATGGTCAGTGGCGATGCCGCCATCATCAGCCTCACCATCCAGCTGCTTAGCCTGTTGAAAATTTCTCTGGCCAGCATGAAGTCAGAAGCTTTGCGCTCGTCACAAGAGACGGGGGAAGAAGATTCCCTTGTTGATAGCCAAAGCACCCTCAGGTCTGTTTCTCAGCGCATATCGGAGGAGGTGGAGGAGGATGAGGAGGAAGAGGAGGAGAATGTTGGCGAGACAGAGGAGGGGACCATTGTTCAGTCCTTCACTGTTCAGCGTGTATGGGCAGAAGAAGAGGAGTTGGAGGAGTTGGACAATCAGGCCAGTGAGGAAATCTTTCCACTCTCATCCCTGGAGAGGAAAGGAGTGTGAGAATGCATGAATACCAGCAGGCCCTTGTGCACAAGCTGAAACAGTATTTCCCTTCTGACAGCGCTAGCGGCAGAGGGCGTACTTCTGCGGGACAAGTAGCGAGGGGGAGTAGGCGAGCAGGCAGCTTGTCCAGCACTGGCAGGGGTATGCTTTACAAGGCCTTTGCCAGTGTTATGTCACCCCAGCAAGACACTGTAACCTGTCCCCAGTCTCGGCAGAGTAGGGCTGATCTTTACAGAAAGATGGTGAGGGAGTACTTAGCTGACCATATCATCATCCTAAATGATCACACAGCTCCCTACAACTACTGGGTTTCAAAGCTGGACATGTGGCACGAACTGGTGCTGTACGCCTTGGAGGTTCTTGCCTGCCCTACCACTAGCGTCTTGTCTGAGCGGGTTTTCAGTGCAGCTGGTGGCATCATCACTGATAAGCGTAAACGCCTGTCGACTGACAGCGCTGACAGGCTGACGCTTATCAAGATGAATAAAGCCTGGATTTCTCAGGATTTCCATTCTCCAAGAGGTGAAGGAAGCTCAACCTGAATAATGTATGCACTCCTCCTCCTCATTTTCCTCCTTCTCCTCCTCTTTGTACACTAAAGCAGAGGAAACTGGCTATTTTTTGCCAGGGCCAACTGACTCTAGCTATAGTACTCTATGTATTTAATTTTTCTGGAGGGCCACCTACCCGTCCTCTGTTTTAAACAATTTTTGGGAGTGCCACATACAGGCACTCAATCTATTTAATTTTTCTGGAGGACCACCTACCTGCTCCTCTGGTTTGAAAACTTTTTTGGACTACCACATACAGGCACTATCCAAATTTAATTGTCTCCATAGCAGCCTCCACACGTCGTCTTTATAGCTGCCTCCACACGTTGTCTCCATTGCTACCTCCACACATCATCTCCATAGCTGCCTCCCAAAGTCGTCCATATAGCTGCCTCCATACATCGTCCCCTTAGCAAACGAGCTGTGTCAGGCAGAATTTTGGGTTGTTTTCATGGGTTCCACATCAAACTTGTTAACTTTGTCGCCACCCTGCTGTGTTATCCACAAAATATACTGGCAAACTTTTATCATTTACCGATATTATTTCAGCGCTTCTTGCGCATCTGTTTACATTCCCCTCACCAGCCATAACCCAAACTTATAAGAACACTACTACACTTGATCTTATACAAAAGGTTCTTAGAAGTGCTGTTTGGGGAGGAGCCGAGAGACAGGGGCTTGGACAGACGAAAGCTCGCCTGGCAGCGGGCCAGCTCCATGCCGAGATCCAACTAACATAGTTTTAACTGCAGCACCTACTTTACTGCCTCCATACATCGTCCCCTTATCAAGCGAGCTATGTCAGGCAGAATTTTCGGGTGTTTCACCAGATACATAATGGAACTCGGCCCATCTGTCGCCGCCATGCTGGAGACCTGAAGTTGCAATCATAGCAGCAATATGGATGCCCATACTGTCACTCTTAATCATGGAAGTCGTCTCCATGGCTGCCTCCACATGTCGTCCCCTTATCAAACTAGCTGTGTCAGGCTCATTTTTCGGGTGTTTCAACAGATACGTTATGGAACTTGGTCACTATGTCGCCACCATGCTGTGTTATCGACTAAATATACCATCAACCTTTTGTTGACATAGGAAATCATTTCAGCGCTTCTTGCTCACCTCCTTTGGTTCCTCTCTGCCACCCATTGGTTTGTCCATTTAGGGTATGTCGCCATGACACTCTCTAGCCTGCCGCTGCTGCCTCTGCATGCCGTCCCTTATAGTGTCAGGGTCAATTATTGGATGTTTTAGATGTCTCTAGCCTCATTCGGTCACTCTGTCATGGCCATGCTTTTGCCCATAATTTTGGCATAATGGTGCGATTAAGCAGCCTCAGAGGCATTCATGCATGCTGCCCCTGGTGTTTCCCGTCCATTTCCGTGGTGTTCACATCATTTTCTGAGGTTTCCAGGTGTTTGGCCAAGCTTCCCTGTGCAGACCCTTGGTCCCCTTGAAAAATGCTCGAGTCTCTCATTGACTTCAATGGGGTTCGTTATTCGAGATGAGCACTCGAGCATCGGGAAAAGTTTGTCTCGAATAATGAGCACCCAAGCATTTTAGTGCTCGCTCATCTCTAGTATAGATGTCTCAAGTGGATCATTTTAAATTTGGGATTAAAATGTCCTAGCCTTTGTGCCGGTAGCATGGGCTCCTATCTCACAGCAGACAGCTCAGTATGTTGCTTGCTGCTCCTTAGCTTTGCCTGTCCTCTCAGAGTGCAATGAACGCAGTCTTCTCTCTCCCTCTCTCTTGATATAATAGCAACGCCGTGTATATGAAGAGAGGAAAGGAGGGAGAGTAGGGCAGGCTCATGCATGTGCGGTACAAACAGGCAGCTGAGAACATGTGACCAGTCCTCGGAAACCTCAATGCCAAACTCTGAATGCAGAAAAGCTGCATATTGAAAATGTTGTTTTATAAATCCATGACAAGAAAAGCAGGGAGCAAAATAAATAAATATCTAAGCATGTTTTATTTTACCACAGGGATTTATCTTCATACTTGTTTATTGATTTGTCTTTTACAAAAGTATCACAGCCTTTAATTTCCAATTACATGGTTCTTCCATCTCCCTTCTCTGCATGCCGGAATTAGTTGATTAGCAGGGGTCCAGTTACATAGGGGGAGATTTATCATGCTTGCGCACCAGCATATCACATAGTACCCATCTCTTTGGCGTAGCCGGATATATTCCCCCTGCATGATGAAACATTGATCCAGCTATCCAGTATTTTTGTTGGCTTCTTGGCTCCAAAAACCTTTGTGATCAACACCACAAAATTATCAAAGGACCCTGATGTTATATTCACAGGCAAGTTGTTGTAATCTAAGGATTATGACAGGGATGGCTTTAAAGTATTATTTTTCATAGTCCTCTGCAGCCATTGCCAAGAATTTAGATGAGACTTGGGGAAAGTCATTAGTAACACTATGGGGGACATTTACTGTATCTAAAGTGCAGTCTGCTAGTTTGGTTTCCGACTAACTTTTGGTAATGTGGTACATATTTCATTTTGTAGCACTTAACAGATAATATTTCTGGCTCTGGGACCATTTTCTGCCCCTCGAAACATCTGTCCCGAGTGCCACAAATGTGTGCAGCAGTCACAGAATTTGCTGAGCAGGCTGCCAAGTAGCTGCAGCAATGGCTACTGCAGCCAAACAGATGTATCCATGGCTGCCCTGGTCATGCGGCTTGTCCAGTCAGAATAGGAAACAAGAATGGAGGGCAGCAGTAATCTAAATGTGTGGAGTCAATTATCTTCAGAAACCCCACAGCCATCTACAAGTGCTGTGCAAAATAATAACCAGAGGAAGGAGCCAACTGTGTCCACCAGATTATCAGCACCTAAATTTGCACAGGCGGAGAGCTGTGACTCGGTTTCTATTCTGCTAGACCATTTATCTTTTGGTCTACTCTTTCTTTGGTCACTTCCCTGTGCCGAACACATTTTCGGAGCGGAGATAAAGGAAGCAGAAAATGTCCCCTTATGTTTGCCTTAATTAGCATTTGCTATAAGTGGGGCAGAGAAAAACATTTGGTTTTAGTGTGAATAAGGTTATCTGGAACAACGGATCCTGTATACATTTATATAAACATTTGACTGTGGCATTCCTCATAACCCATAACTCATAATATTCCTCACTTACTTTTGATAACTTACTAGATGACATCCACTCTCAACTGTGGACCAGTCTGAGGACCATGTGAAAGTCAATACTTCCTTGTGAGGGTCAATAGTGAAGAAGAGAGAAATTATTTAGATTGTGAACCTCCATTAGGACACTGCTAGATTGTTCCTTATTTCTAGAGTAGTCTCAGACCAGTGGTGGCGAACCTATGGCGCTGGTGCCAGAGGCAGCACTCGGAGCCCTCTGTGTGGGCACCCAGGCCATCATGAAGTTCGCCAGACAGGACTCAAAGAATCTTGCTACAGAATCTTCCTACAATGATAGGCGAATTTGCCCTCCTCCTTTCAACTGCATTGGTGTCTTTAGGAAGCTGAATGATTGAAGGTTGTCAAAGAACAAGGAGAAATAAATTACTGCTTAAATTGCGGCCATGGCACTTTGCAATAAAAAAGTAGCTTTTAGTTGAAGTTTGGGCACTCAGGCTCTAAATGGTTCACCATCACTGTCTTAGACCCTACTCCCATCACTCCACTGGAAGAAGGAGGTTTTATGGAAATGAATGAGTTGAAACTTAGAAGCACAGCTAGAAGTGTGAAGGAAATCCACTATGTAATTTTTTTTAACATATTGTTATATGATATTACAGAAAATCTTGATATGCCAGAGAACATGAACCTGAAAGGAGAAAATTAGAAAATCTTTATGTAACTCCTTGAGAAGCACAGAAGAATTTTTAACATGGGAAGCCATACTGAACATTGTATGCCCTTGATTCCTTGTGATTTAATTTCAATTCTTTAACCCTTCCTTCCCCGATATGCAGTTTCTGTTACTCCATGCGGATAACATGCTGTGTGTACATATGGATGTACTGTGTATGGAGATTATGTATGAATCATCTGTGATGTTGAAAATTAAAGCCATGTTGCTCGATCTAATAAGGTTTAATGAAATATGATTGGATCAAGCAGTGTTAATTATGCGCGTTTTGTGTTTACACATTGGTGACTGGTGCAGGGGTCTGCCAGACGGAGTGTGACTGAATATTGCTGTGGCGGAACTGGCTCTGTTTCATTTCATTATAAATGGATCATGCATTTTAAAAAGAATTAGCATAGATTTAGGAAGATCTACATGATCTGGCAGCACTTGACTTTAGGTTGACTTTGCCAAAAGCAACTTCAATGTACATTGCAGCAAAAGAATGTGCAGCTTATATTTAAAGTAAAATCATAAGGCTATAGGGATATAAGGAGATAGGGTGTGCAAGCTTACATCTAACATACAAATTTTCTATTTTTAGGTTAACACACTGTATGCAGATACAGTAGGATGGGTTAATAAAATAAGACACAAATACAATACCTTTTAGTAAAACATAATGGAACGATAAAATAGTATTCTAATAAAAAAATGTGATCCCTGTCTGCATTTACACAAATATTTTTAACGCTAATAGGCGTTGAAATGCTGTGAAAATTAGAATTTAAGTATCTTGGCTACTAATGAAGCTGAACGGCAGTAGTAATGGATTGGCGGACATTTTTGTTACCACATTTTTAGTCTTTCCCAAAGCTTAGCTTACTCTTAAGTGCCTTTCCCTCTAAATGTTCATCTTTCTTTTAAGCACATGTAAAGTCAGCTTCCTGCATTCAGATAACACTTTTCTCATTATGTAGATGCCATGTATTTCTTCTACTGCAAAGACAATGTAAGAAAACTATTCCCAGTGGTTCCAATCTGCAGATCAGTCACTTGGCAAGAAGAGCACCTTCTTAGAATTAAACAAATGTCTCACAAGGAGATTGCGCCAGTCACATCAGCGGCGTGTGCTTCCTCTAAGTCTCATGAGGATACTGATATGATACATTTTACAAAATGTTTTCATCTTTCAGCTCTATTATTTTCATATCACATGTTCATACCGATTCCAGACTTGGAGCTACATACATAAATTTGTTAACGGTTGTTTGGAGAATTCGTGATACTTGATTCTTGTGACACTCATGCGTTTTGATAATATATATTGGCACACTGTGTACAAATGTGTTCACACTTTTAAGTATTCAGCCCTTTTATTCCCTTTTCTACTCCCCATGATCCAAAAGCCATAACTCTTTTATTTTCCAGTTAACCTATTGCTAAAGCAACTTTTCACCTTAAAGTAAAAAATCTATGATTTTATGATTTGTGAACCAAACATCCCTTGAGAATGCTGTAGCGACACCGATGCAGAAACATATCTTGTTTAATCCCTGAACTGAGGGCATTTTGCTCAAAAAACAATTATAAAATTCAAGACCTTATGCAGGCTGCCTACATAAACACATTACACAGAGCTTCCTGAACTGTCCAGACAGGACTAATCAACCTGAGCAGGATGACTCATACACAGCAGCTGGGGGATGGTGCGGCGATTGTTTACTTCTGCCTGTCAGGGACAACCCAGTGATGACGTATTCTCAGCTTATGCTGGTTAGGACAAGACTGGAGCAGTGCATAATTATGGTGAGGACAGCCAAGGGAGCAACAGAGCCTCATTATCATAATGAGGGATTAAACAAGGTTTATTTCTGCATTAGTGTAGCTACAGCATTCGCAAGGAAAGTTTGGTTTATAATGCATAAAAACAAATGGTAGATTTTCTTTAAAAAGCCCTAATTTTGGAATCTGTGCCACTATAAGTGGTTATAACTCTGGAACTTTTCAAAAATATCCAGGTAATTTGGTTGATATGTTTATGTTTATTTTATAATAAAAATTCTAAAATTTCAGACAGATAATCATACCCCTCCCCCCCAAAAAACCCATATAACTAAGAATTACTCAATGTCTACTTTATGTTGGAATGATTTTATAAGCATCCTCTAATTTTGTAGGGCTTATAACTTTAGATGAGATTTTATGCATTTTCATAAACTACTAAAACTTAAAAGCGTATTCCGATCTGGGCATTCATATTTAAAGGGGTATTCCAGGAATCAGCATAACTCATATACAAATGAGTCAGTAAAATATAAGCTTATATGTAATTAGTTGTTATTTAAAATTTTGCTCCCCTTAGCATAAAAATGCTGTGTCATACAATGTAAAGAAGAATTAAAATGTTACTGGCCCTTTAATCAGTCCGTTGATTTCCTCCGTGTGGTCCGTTGCAGAGCATACACAGGAGAGAAGATGGCCGCTGGTCACATGTCCACATCACATGTGCTGCACCTGCCTGGGCAGGTCATGTGATCACCACTAAGTTTGTCTGTAGCTAGTTGGTTGCAGTGCATCCAGTATGGCCAGTGTTGTGGTGATGGCAGTTACACATCATTACTATGGTAACAACGCAAGAAAACCTGTTACATCATCACTGGGAGCAGAGCATAAGAGGCAGGAGGAGTTACTGAGAACTAAAGGATCTTGGGACTTGTAGTTTCCAGTGGCAGCCATCTTGGTGATGACTTTAGAGAGGCCATAAAATTTAGTGAATCATAAAATCAAACTATTTAAGATCCATTTTGTGACTAATGACATTGAGTTTTGTTATATTCATTTATTTATAGCATTATGGGTTTTTGTACCAGACGTTCATATTCCCGAAATACCCCTTTAATTTAATTCATCCAGCATATATACTGTATACATTTCTTCAAAAAGAAGTGTTCCTGTGAGAAGATCATTTCCCATAGTTTTAGTCATAAGGTTCTTAAGAAAAGGACTGCTGTCCTTGGATACTACCACAGCTGCAGGTGTAATTGTGCAAAGAAACAAATTGTTTTTTCATATGAAATGGGCAGGAGTTACTGATTTTCACACCACCATCCTGTGGTAAAGAACACTGTATCCATGTTACCTCAGGTTATTTTTGAAGGTGAGGAAGAGTCTGATATTTGGTAGAGGGTTCAAGAGGATGGGGTCTGCATAGGACATGTCCTAGAGATGGTTGTGAGAAGAGTGGATAGTTGAAAAGTAAAGCTAAATGTCTTGTTAGGAACTGTGATTATGTGAGGGACCGTATTGAAAGAATAATTCGGAGTTATAGAGAGAACAGGTTGTAGACAGCTTCATAAAACAGAATAAGTAATTTATAATATATGGCCGGGGGAGTTAGCTGGGAACCTTTCTCATTTTCTAAAAGTCATAACCAGAAGTGAAGGACAATTGGATCTTGAGGTGATTGCTAGTCCTTATGAGGTGGTTACCATTCTTTATAAGAGGACCAGGTGTTCTGTAAATTCTAGACTTCCCAGAGAACTTATAGGCTAAAAGGAAGATCGAAGGCCATAGCTATGGTCTATCCCCGTGTCAATTCTGTATCCACTGGAGGTTACAAAATGAGACTCTCAAAAATACAAGAAACTGCAAATCTAGGAATGTCCACATGTAATGAAAGGTCAGGCTCTTTAAAGGGTCACTAAATTTAGCTTTCCAAAAATTAAAAAAAAAAAAATAGAAAAATGCTAATATTCCTTAATAGTGGTCTTGCTCTTGATTTTTTTCTTTGCAATTTTACCTGTATAAACCATAGAAAACTTTACCTCTGTCAAAGTGCAACAAGTTGAGCCAAAGTATGTCCAACAGAAAGTCAATATTGGCAAAAACTCAACTCAACTTAAGACATTATAAACCAAAATTGAACATACACAAATAGGGAAAAGAAAGAAGTTGTAATAATGTGAAACATCTATCACAGTGTAGTAGTCATGCTTCCCTATAATGATTATACTCCATAAAGCTTGTTGGAAAGCATAAGTAGAACCTATCTTTCAACCCTCATGACAGAGGGGTGAGAAAACCAACATAAACAGCAAATAACAACATAAGTAGTAAAAGATTATGAATTTTATTGAATACAAAATATGACGTACTGGTTTAAAAATGAGCCCCACTACAATGGGGGTGACGAAGGCTGTCTCTCAGCCAAAACGCGCGTCGGGGTTGCTGCTATCTCGGGCAACAAGTTCAATATGGGTAAGCTTGATACAGTAGTATGTATGCCTCAATTACAGGTTATGTGACTTATCGCCTTTCATGCTTCCCAATGTCACTATTGTATATCTGTACAAGGCCACGGATGCCCATACATGTTTGTTACATATAAATGTATTGTTTTGTCGCCCGTGATGCAACTCTTGCTTGTGTCCCCCCCTTTGTAGTGGGGCTAATTTTTAAACCAGTACGTCATATTTTGTATTCAATAAAATTCATAATCTTTTACTACTTATGTTGTTATTTGCTGTTTATGTTGGTTTTCTCACCCCTCTGTTATGAGGGTTGAAAGATAGGTTCAACTTAAGACATGTAGGGTAAATTGCAGAAAATCCCTAGTAGGCAGACTGTTCTCCAAAGGATGGTCTCACCATCTCTGTAGTGAAAAAAGAGGGGTACTCCAAACCTTGGAATGTTAACTACTGCTCGCGTTTACACAGGGATCCATATACAATTGCTAAATTGCCTCCACGTGCTTCTTCTTGGGTACTCAAAGAGAAGACATGCAAACATTACATAGAGAATGAATGTATTTTATACGAAATACTCACAAACACATTTAAAATCTGCACATTTCATAAAAGCACTAAAGTTCCAAGGGATATATACAATGCATAATTTTAATAGAGAATAGAACTTGTCCTACCCAAAATTTGTTTTGGATACCACAGCTGATACTAGTTTTAAAAGTACAAATAAAAGTGAAGTTTTAATGAAAAATGAGTTTCAGTGAGGCCCAAGGCCTTTTTTGTGAACAAAGTTCCAAGGGACACACTACACACGTTGAAGGATCCAGGTTTTTCCTTTCCGGCTTCTTCTGGTCCTTCTCATCATGGTAAAGACATTCAGCCACAGTGCCACTGTCCAAGCTGAGCCAAGAGGAATTCGGTATTCACCTACTACTCCTGCTCTCTCATCTCTGCATTGTGCACTCAAAAAACAGGTAATCCCAGGAGTCTAATGAATCATGGCCATAAGAAACTCACTATAGCCTGTACCATTCAGCCAGCCGCCAGATATATCAGGATGCAGAGAGAGTATTGTGAGGATAAATATGATGAATATCCCCCAATGAGTACAAAGATGGTTGATCAACCTTTCCACAAGTCCATCAATGGTTCAAATGCTAATATATATCAGATCCGCATAAGAAAATAAGTTCTTAAGCTAAACTGGAGGCAGAAAGGAGCTTGTATTGTAAAATATTGTACATAAAAATATTTAAAGCGCTGATCAGAATTCATCCTCGGTCAGCCATCAGTGAGCTTACAAAGGCTAGCCAAGCTTGAATGAACTTGTTACTGTTGCCTTATAAAGATCATTACAGCGAGAAGACTCTTAAGTAGGAGAAATGGTCATGATTCATTAGTCGAGTCAAATATATTTTATTTTATGAAAAAAAATGTAACATAGGAATAGGAAAGGGGATCTGTCTGGGGATGGTTGTCTTTCATTACCAAATTCATTAGATTTACAAATAAACTGAACAGCGAAGTAAGAAAATAAAACGGAAACTATGGAAAATTCTCTGCATTAATGATACCATTGTGAGCTATGCAGACATTCTCCAGTGTTCCTACTTTTTTATTAAGCAGGATTGTTTTAGAGTAAACTGAAAATGTAAATTTGTATAAAATGTTATGTTTTTAATGTAATTGTTCACTCTGGACATTCTCTTTTTCTGATAGACAAATAGCTTTTGTAAGCAGCAAGGAGATCACAATATAGATTTTATCTGTCAAAATATGACATGAAGATATGACCATATCATGTGACATCATAGTATGAACAAGTATACAAACTCTTCTCAAAACCTTCTAATTGATAGTCAATTTTGATGACTTTTTAGATAACTTTGATTGACATTGAAGAGATTACCACTCATGAGTTTTATCTTTTTAATATGTCATCTTCTGACAATATAAAACAAGTAAAAAATAGAAAGGTTTAGCTCACCTCTCTCCGGTCCTGGTGCAGGAAAGTCAGTACTCCGAGAACCTCCAGCCAGCAAACGCTATTAGCAAAATATCCGCACTCAGTGTTCCGGTGAAAAACTTGAATTTCTTTATTCCGTTAAAATCCAAAATCATGTATACAAACAGAGGTGACAGTCTAAATGCAAGTACAGGTATCCGACCTACGCGTTTCGCTTGTTACAGCTTAATCATGGTCTGAATGAATGCAAGACTCGTCTCTCATTTGAATGCTCGCGATCCAATCTGGGTGGTGTCACTCCCACACCTGAGAGGATCACATGACTCCCATGAGACACGGGTCCAGTTTAAACAGTAAGTTAAAAACATATATATGATAAAATCCATAGTTCAAAAGGAAGCTGAAATGGGGAGAGAACCCTCATGTTCTCAAATGAAGTAATATTATTTAGAATTAGAATTAAGGTGTATACCATTTCATGTTTTAAAATAGAAACTAACCGTGCAGGTTCGAGGAAGGGAAAGCACATAGATGTTAACAAGTTAACAAATTCCAGGGTAGAGAAATACAGGATATGATTATTTCTAGATATTGTTCATATGAATAGATCCCTCTATCTTCAATAATAACATAATATTAGGTCCTGTCTTAAATTCATACCCTGCGGTTGTCGGGTATTAAGCAGAAACATCCAGTATGTTTCTCTATCAAATAATTTTTTCTTATGGTCTCCCCCTCTAAGAGGTCTGGAGACCCTCTCAATCCCCTGCCATTCAAATGAACTCACATCTCCTTGGTGAGCTTCACGAAAATGCCTAGATGCTGCTGACATGTTAGATAAGTTATTATTTTTAATATCTGAAAGATGTTTGCGTATACGAGTCTTCACCGAATTGGAAGTGCAACCCACGTATTGTTTATTGCATATTCTACACGTAATCAAATAAACTACAAATGTAGTGTTACAGTTGACATAAGTGGTCATCTCATATGTGAGATTAGTGGAACTTGATGAAAACGTATTAGAAGGGCGTATGTATCCACAGACCAGGCAGATCTTATGACCACATTTATGTGTACCTGGATACTGTAGCCATGTTTGTTTTTGTTTATTTTGACTATTGAACAAACTGGGAGATACCAGGGATCCTATAGTTGGAGCCTTCCTGGATACTATGTTCACTCCATCCTTCAAACATTTTTTTATAACTGGATCTTGTTCCAATATTGGAACAAATTTTTTTATAATATTTTTAATCCTGTAAAATTGTTTGCTATAGGTAGTAGTAAATGTAACAGAATGTTCATTCTGACTGGTTTTTCTGGTCACGTCTTTTATAAGCTCTTTTCTGTCAATTTTCTCAATTCTCTTTTTTGCTCCTTCCAATACACTCGGTCTATATTTCCTAGATTTTAGTCTAGTTCCCCATTCTCCCACTTGATTGTCAAATGTTTGGTCTGTTGAACAATTTCTACGCAATCTGATAAGCTCTCCATAGGGGATATTATTAACTACATGACCTGGGTGGCATGAGGTGGCCAATAAAATAGAATTGCCAGCTACTGGTTTACGGTATGGACTAACATCCACTCTTTTCATTTCTCCTCTCAATGACACATCCAGGAAATCAATTCTATCTCCCCCAAAATTATGGGTAAATTTTAAATTCATCTGGTTACTATTCAAATACTTCACAAAATCACAAAACTCGACCTCCGTACCTTTCCAAATCCAAAGTAAATCGTCTATAAAACGGCTAAACAGTTTAATGGATGAGAAAA
Organism: Engystomops pustulosus; assembly: GCF_040894005.1. NCBI lineage: Eukaryota > Metazoa > Chordata > Amphibia > Anura > Leptodactylidae > Engystomops > Engystomops pustulosus. The sequence goes on along the minus strand of NC_092417.1, from coordinate 56,039,932 downwards.
ATGGGTTATTATCTGAAAAAATATAAATTTTTTCCCATTGTGTCATAAAAATGTTAGCAAGGGAGGGGGAAAACTTGGCCCCCATGGGGGCCCCCTCCACCTGTAAATAATAATTACCATCAAACATAAAAAAATTGTTGGATAGAAGAAATTCAGTAGTCATGAGTAAGTACTCCTTAAGTTGCGCAGAATAAGTGCTATACTCATCCAGATGTTTGGCCAGAAAAGTAATGACCAGGCTGTGTGGTATAGAGGAATACAACGCGACCACATCGCATGTGGCCCAGCTGTACCCATCCTCCCACACAACCTGGTCCACAATTTGTAATAGCTGTTTCGTGTCCCTCAGAAAACTGGGTGTAATAGAGGCCAAAGGTTGAAGATAGTGGTCAAGCCAGTCCCCCATTCTCTCCCCAAGGCTCCCTATACCTGCTACTATTGGTCTGCAGGGAGGAGGGAAATATCCCTTATGAACCTTAGGGAGGGAATGGAAGACTGGCATGACTGGGTGTGTTACATACAGGTATTCTTTTGTTTTGCAGTCCAAAACACCTAATGCTAAACCTTCCTGTAAATGTTTGTCCAGTTTTTTTTGGCATGTCAACGTGGGGTCACTAGTTATTTTTCTATAGGTGTTCTGTTCGTCCAACATTTCTTCATTTAGCTTTTTGTATAAAGTGGCATTCATCAGAACAATCATCCCCCCCTTGTCAGCATTTTTTACTATAAGGTCAGTGTTTTCTTTAATCTCTTTAATAGCCTTCCTTTCTCCCATAGTAAGATTGTGACCTGTATATTTGTTCTTATTTTCAAGTTCTAGTTTGAGTGCAGTTAACTCCTTCTCCACTAAGTCTTGAAATCTGTCCATATATTCATTTCTGGACATTATTGGGTAGAATGTTGGATTACTTGTAGTGAATTTCCTCCCTGTTGAGTTATTTACTAACATAGACTCATTTAGGAGGCTTTTTAAAGTTAACTCATTATATTGGTCCACAAAATCTAAGTTGGGAACATGCGGGACAGATAACGGTGGAGAAGACAATTCTAATGGAATAGAAATCTCATTCCCTAGATTTGTACTGGACTCTTCATCAATGCTTTTATCAAAATGGCATTTCACTGTTAAGTTTCTCACAAATTTATTAACATCAAGAATAGTCCTGTACAAATCGAAATCCGTTGTAGGGGAAAAATTTAAGCCTTTACTTAACACTTTAATTTGGTCTGCACTTATAATATAGCTAGATAAGTTGATCACACAAGAGTCCATTATTGTTTCTTGATTGGTGTCGTCGCTCCCTGTCTTGTCTTCATCTTTTCCTTTGGTTTTGCGGTGTCTCCTCCCCGCCCTCCTGCCCCGTTTTTTGATGAATATTTATTGTGATTTCCTTCATTTTCTGAAGTTTCATCGGACAGTCCCGACGAGGAACTATTATGAGATTCCTCCGTCTCTGAGAAGCTCACTTTTGGAACTCCTTTTGGTTTCTTTCCACGTTTATATGTCCTTTTCTTGAGAATAGATTTAGGCGTTCCAGGTTTGTCCATTTGTGATTGTCTATAATGTTTCCATGTGTATACTTCATTGTATTTGTAATCGAATAGATCCCTATCAAATTTTCTCTTTTTAATATCTACTATATCTTCCTCCATCTTCAGTATATTAGCATTGATTTCTTGTTCCATCGATGTTAGTTCCTCCTCCGATAACATTTGACATAAACTGGCTTTGATAACATCTTCTGACAATATATAATAACATTTCAGAGATTAGACAAGAGGCCCAACCAAGATGTTGTAGATGTATTCTGACTCTATATGACATTGAGGAACTGTCTGAGAAATTTGGTTGACCGCTAATATGTATGTAGTGGCAAACTTGGAGGCGTAGGGCCCACCAGTGACTGGAGTCCCATTCTACTGCTACATGGAAATATTACCTGTAAATTCTTAAGCTACATTTACCTTATGCATTCTCATTCTGTTATGAAACACATTACAAATGCATCAGGCAGAATGCATCTTAAAACAGATAATAATATAATAATAATAACCTTTATTTATATAGCGCCATCAAATTCTGTAGCGCTTTACAGATTCTGGGGAACATATACAAATAAAATAAGACATTACAGAGTAACAACAGTCATATGGAGCGATGGGGTGCTCAGGACCCTGCTCACAAGAGCTTTCAGTCTATGAGGATGAGGGGGTGACATGAGGCATAAGAGCTTGTATAAAGGTCCAGCCATTTTATAAGGGCATGGAATAAAAAAAATGTAATAAACAAAGATGATGCTGCTTGAACAAATCATCAGCTGCAATTTTATATTAAGTCCACGGTCAGTGGGACTGTAGAAAATAGACAGGGAGAGTACCTAAAATTGGTTAATAAAGAGTTAAAGTTGCATGCACACATGCTTGCATGTGTGATAGATATTCCTAAATAAATGGGTTTTAAGAGCACATTTGAAGCTTTGGGGGTTGGGTATTAGTCTGATAAACCGGGGTAGGGCATTACAGAGAATTGGTGCAGCTCAGGAGAAGTCCTGGAGATGTAAGTAAGAGGTTCGAATTAAGGCAGAGAATAATCTAAGATCACTGGCAGATCAAGGAGTATGGGTTGGATGAGTTATACTGAGATAAGAGAGGAGAGGTAGGGAGGTTCAGTATTATGAAGAGCTTTGTGGATGAGGGTTATTAATTTAAGTTCAGATCGAATCAGATCAGTATTAATGATGTTGAAAATGCAGAAATATTTTAAGTAGCATTTTTCTCGTTGTGTTTGCAATGTATTTTAAAATGCAAAGCAAACACATAGGGGCACATTTACTTACCCGGTCCAGTCGCGATCCAGCGGCGGGTTCTCCGACGCTGATTCGGGTTCTGCCGGGATTCACTAAGGTCCGTGCGCCGATATTCACCAGGTGTCGCTGCTGCGCCGAGGTCCGCCGAAGTTCACCTGCTTTTTTCTGGTGTATGTGAGTGCTTGATCTTGCGACACAAATGGCTTTTTAAATTCTGCGGCTTTTCCGAATCCTTCGGGTTGTCCGGTGGCCACGCCCCCCGATTTCTGTCGCACGAAAGTCGGCGCGATTGCGGCAAAAATCGATCGAGTGTGCCACAATCCCGTGAAATACAGCGCAAAGCGGAAATATTCGGGAAAAACCCGACGGATTCGTGGCTGCGGACCCTTAGTAAATGTGCCCCATAGGGCCAGATTTACAATTAGTGAGGCAAACTGCACTAATTCATGAAGACCGGATCTCGGTCTTTATAAATGTGGCATCTGGAGCACTTAGTTCAAGGGGCATGCGCCACAATTCTGCCAGAAATGCCAACATAAATGTGGCGGCCGCTGTGAATACGCACCGGCCTGCCCTTTCTGTGCACAGTATTGTGCTGCACTATGCACGCCACAACACAATACTAGCGCAAACATTTCAAAAATACACGTTTACACATGTATTTATGTGGAGTATATGCCAGAATTCTGGGGCAAACTGCATAATAAATCTGGGCCATAGTGTGAATGCAGCATAAGACCATACATTTGAATTGTGTTTTAAACTCTCGAGTATCTCCTCCCTGAACGCAGATGTGCTTTGCATTTTGTATGTAGCAATATGTTAAAAATACACTTGTTGTTACTTACAGGAAGCATGCTTTCAGGTGTAAATACAATTGCATTAAGGGAGGAGATACTCCAGAGGCGCTTGATATGCACATTAAAATGCAATTCAAGCTCCTTGTGTGAACATGGACTTAGGGTGGTTGGACCTCTTATTGAAAGAATCTGTGCCTCCACCAGCTCTCTGTCATATTCTGGGCAACATCCATTCTCCCCTTCATATTGTGGTCCCCTCTCATTTCCCTCTCATATTGTTGCCCCTCTCATCCCCTCCTCATACTGATGATACATCCCCTGCTGTGAACTTAGCTTATACATGATGATGCATGCCCTGCTTTATACTGTGCCCCCTCTCATCCTGTTGACCACCATCATCTATACTTCATATTGTGTCCCCCATCATCATGTATGAAAGAGGACCATTCTTGTGGATCTATTTTTAATATAACTGACCACTCATGAGACATCTAAGTGACAGGAAGAGGACTCCTTACATTTCTGACACATGTTTCTGACGGCATGTTGTGGCAGATTGTAATGTAGCTTTGCAGATATAGATTCAGTCTGACTTTTATTATATTCACTTAAATCTCTGCTATTTCTATACTGAGAAGTAAGGGAGTGGTCGTATTTATAATTGACAGCTATCCCTGTATTGAAATAGTAAGACAGCGGCTTCCAGTCACTTTTAGGATCGCTTCCTTGGCTTATAGCAGAGAAAAATCAGAGATTTAAATGCATAAAATTTAGGTGATTTAAAAAAATTATCTGCTCAACCCTCCCTGCTATATAAGATGCTACCTACAGAGTGCACTTAATTTTTATGGTGGCCGGCTGACTTAAATGTGGCGACTTATGCGAGCCTTCTCCTACATGTCTAACTGCTTTGGAGACGTTCTTACTCATGCAACTCATGGTGATCATTTGAAGATTCATGTGACCCTTCTAATATTACTTACCTACATGGAGAGAAACCCTTCTGAGATAACTGATTGACACGGAGCTATGACCAGTGGTGACCATCTGATGTAACATGTATTTCTAGCCGCTACCATTATTTAATAGACAGCTGTGAACTATTTGATTTCACAGTGAGATGTTTTTTTTCTTTTAACATAAGTTGGCAACTTAAAGAATCATCTTTTTTTCTGCTAGTAATAGAAATCATTTTCCATTTCGCAGACATGATTACCTATGTGTGGAGTCTCATTTGGAGCTACTGCAGAGATTTTTGAGTTGGATGATGACAGAAAATTTTCTTTAAGTGCTTGTGATAAAACCTCTGGCGGTTTCTATCAATGGCACACTGCTGATACAAGATGCGTCATCTATCATGAGTAAACAGCTGTACCTTCAAGAGTCAGTGGCCACTCGGGCTACCTGAGTGGAAACATGTATTGAAATCTATATCCAGAAAATTATTTATTTATAGTGTATTTTATCGTCATTATCCCCTTTGTGATTATTATTATTTTTATTTAATTTCCCTTATGGCTTAGTTATTGGATTACCTCTCCCTAAGGGCTCTTTCACATTGACGTTGTTTTTCACGTCCGTGATTTCCACGGATGCCTCACTAAGCCATTGATTTTTATGGGTGATTTCACCTTGGCTTGTATTTTCATTGATCCGTTACTCATGGAAAAAATTATAAAACTGTCCTATTTTTTTTAATGGATACGTATCATGGGAGGCAATAGAAGTCTATTAGTCCGCCCAAAAATACTGATGAAACATCTGGTTTTTTTTTCACCGATGAGGCTGAAAAACCAGTTGTCATGTTTTCAAAGCAATGTTAAACCTTTTTTTAATGTGGACACTGTCACGAAAGGCCCTCGTGATCAGAGAAGACAAGGACTGAGCAATATTTCTTGAATTTTATTCCAATACAGCAACACGTTACATATCAGCCATGTCCTATGGAAGAGCGCCGCAACTTGCTCTCCAGACAAAGGTTCATCCACAACTGCCCTCTCAAAAACAGTTTCAAACAACAGCCCCACAACTAACTCCACCCCCACGTCCTCTGCTATCTGGTTATCACCTGGTGGGGGGTGGGAATGTATTACCCTAGTACAGGAAACCCCCACTGGAGCTGTGGAGTGACCAAGACTTCTGGAAGAGTGTAGAACATTCCAGGACTACAAACCTCCAGAGGTCTATGTTATACACATGATTATATACAAATACATACGTAACACACTAAAAAACACCATAAAGTGATACATATCATGAATACGTCACAGCCTACCGTGACAGACACAGAGACAAAAAGGAAGAAAAATGTAGACACAACAGAGACAAAACGCAACAGATGTGCAACTGATGCTGAGCATTAACACCAATCTGAAAGAACTCTTATAGAAGGCACAATTTCCAATAAGTCGTTACTAATACAATTACAATTACCTATGCTTGCCATGTTAAATACCAACATAATACCATTGGGTCTATCAAACATTTGTATTTGCACCAAATAGTACAATGGGAGCTAATTTGAGACTTGTATAAGAAGGGGCATCGACAAATGCTTTTCATCAGAAAGGTCCACCAATGATAAGCTTACCACCAGCTATTGCAAGTTGTGTTGGAGAATATAACAGTAAGTGTTCAATTGCGCCATCACTGGGGAAATCAAGCATTACACAATGACCATTGAACTTTCCATGTAATAAATTGATAGGTTGGGTCCAGTATAAAGGACACTTTGGAAATTGCTATCATCTTTGAGTAAAGTTATGCTCACAACTCCTCTGCAGGCTCACAAAAATACCTCTGTAGCAGATTCCATTCAATACATTGAATAAAAATGTTGTGCCAGCAGGATTTTTACTGAATCATAAAGGGGACTGAATAACTAGAACTGAATAATGAAAGCTCCAGTGAAGATTTGAATTGAGCATCATAGTTTCATTCTAAAAAAAACATTCTAATATACATGAATGCACAAACATTATTTATCATCATAACCCTATTAAGACTATTAGTAACCATTTCAGGCTATAGCATTGCTTAACTGTGTTTTTGGTGCACAGAAAATATATTACCTGTAGTTCTATGTAAAATATTAATTAAGCAACTTATCTCTACATACATAGCTAGATATACACTGGATATCATAAATTATACTTATTCTAAAGAAAAGAATACACATGCAAATGAGATCATTGTAGAAGAACACTGATCAACATTAGGGAGCACTTTCAGATACCTGCAAGTTATTGGTGTTAATCTGGCACCTGGTACATATTACCTTATTTATATCAAAAACCCTATTTAACTGCCAGCCTAACTTTCCAGTTTCCACTGACTCTACAAAAATAGTGTGTCGTTCCAAAGTGACTGAAACCTTCTGGCAGTAGGTTGTCCAGCTGAAGGCTAAAGGGGTGACCATGTGAGGCAAAGAAAGAGAAGTTGGTCGTTCAAAGTCAGTGATTTCTAGAATATTGCATCTTTACAACATCACAAACTCATTCAAGTCCCCCAAGAAGGCTGATCGCCCTCAAGAGCCAAATATGTAAGGAAGGACAGGATAATGCACAGAATCTCCAGGGGTAATTCGTTTCAAAACTGCAGCTGGAATTGCTCGCCAATTCAGCACTGAACAGGATACCGATCTGTTTCATCATACAGTGTCACAATGTTTAGAGCATTTGGACTTCAAGCCCACTCTTCAATGAGCAAACCTCTCATTAGCAGAATGAATCAGAAGGCTAGACTCAGTATTGCCGAGGAGCATGTGGTGTAGACATAGAAGTGGTCCAGAGGTCATTTTAGTGATGAAAGCAACTTTAATTTACTTGGGTCTGATAGGAATCAGTGTGAGAGACTAGTGTGGCTGCAGATGTGCTGAAGTAAAAGCAAGCGCTTAAGAACTTATTGGGGCCGAACAGCGCATTTTCGTCGGGTTACCCGACTTTTTACCGTGCTTGTTAGGATTGGGTAACACAAAAGACAGGGGATAGTGTGCCCTGAGCTTTCCCCAACCTCTGTCCCTTCCTATAGCCCCCCCACGCTAAACCGTGGGGCGACTACTTGAAGACTCGATATACACTGATAAGTGTGGGAAGGGAAACACAAACAGACTGACAAACATAAAACACAAAAGAATAGTAAACTAGCCGGAGTAACAACGAGAGGGTACGTCAATAGCAAAATCAGTAGGCAAAGAGTCAATGTAAAAAACGAGCCGAGGTCAACAACGATACAAATACAGATACAGAGCAAGTCAAACCTAATGCTGAGCGAGTGGAGAAGGGATTTCAAACACTGGCACAGGTGACTAGTGAAGCTGCAATTTATGCAGCCAGAACTCCACCTCCAGAACCTGATAGGAGCTGGACAGCTACTGGGAATTAACCCCTCATGGTGCAGAACAACCAGGCATCATGCAGAGGTACCACAAGTCCCAGCAGTACCGAACACAACTCCTAGACAGCGCAAGATCTTAGCAGCCGCTGCCCGGGACGAGAGGTGGAGTTTGCACGGATACGCGCCGGTGGTCGGAGAACGCTGCTGGCACCAGCAGAAGAACCGGAAGTCCCAGCATTCTCCCTAGCGACCCTGACAGTGCTGGCCTGAATTGCCCTGGGTTTTTGCCGCACACGATCGAATTGTGGCGCCTCGGCACCGGCTTGCATGCAACACAAATCGGGGGCGTGGACGTCGGACAACCCGACTGATTCGGACAAACCGTGTAATTTAAAAATGAAATTGTGTTGCAAGATCAAGCACTCACATGTACCTGGAAGAAGAAGGTGAACTCCGGCGGACCTCAGCGGGGAAGCAACACATGCAGGAAATTGGACGCACAATCTTAGTGAATCACGGCAGACCCGAATCCTCGTCGGACAACACACAGCGGGGATCGCCATGGGACGGGCAAGTAAATGTGCCCCATTGTGACTGTTGTAACCTTCAGAGAATTTAATTCTAATCTTTCTCTGAGCTACAGTTATGATCATTGCATTTTTGCAAACTAAAGGTTTCATGTTGAGTTACGTTGGTAATTTTGTAAAACACTGCTCTAGTGGCATGGTGTACCCCGAACAAGTGATCATACAGTGTTCATTAATTTTGATCTCCAGTATATACACACAGTGAACTGTGTGTATATTGTCTTATCACTATCATTTTTTAAATAATTAAAATACATTAGCTTAGCCTAAAGGTACAGATAACCAAGAGGATGATGGGTATTCAAGTGTGAAGTGGGCTCCTGAGAATATGTTATTTCTGAGCCCAGTACCTCTAATTAAAATAGCTCTATTCTGAACATTACCCTGCATTATGGTCCATCCATTGTAAATGACTCTTATAATGACCTTTTTATGACGCGCTCATAAACGGAGCCAGAATTAAAATTGAGGAATTTGTGCATCAGCATGTGATTGTTTATCACCTAATTGAACTTCTCCGTAATTACAGGTAAAACACAGTCATCCATTTCTATGTACACTGGGGAGGCAGAGTGTTAGCGGAGGCTGCCTAGAGCTCCAAGCAAACAGCAGACAAAGCAGAGCAAATTAACTATACTATGATTGATCAGAACCGTACGGATCGATGTCCCTCACCTGATTTCATTTCTTACTGAGCATAATTAGGAAATGGTGAGAATGAAGAAAGACTAGCCAATTAGATCTAAATGCAACCAATTAACCTTACGTATGATCAAGAATGAACCGCCGGGTCTCTCATCTGTTTTCTGGAGTGACAGGTTAACAGTAAACTTTGTCCGCAACCAATTACTCAAGATGAACTTTATGCCATGATCATTTAATAAGCCTTGATTGCACGCGGTCTGAGTCTTGTCTTGTTTAAGAGGCACTTCTTCATTCATAATGTATGCCATCTATAGAAGCGGGAAACCCATGAATATTGATAATAGTTGGAGATCAGGATATAGAGGGGTCTGTAAAGCTAGTTTTCCTCCCATTTATTAATAGATGTTTCATCCCCAAAATTTGCAGATCTTTGATCATAATCTTGAAGATCGATTCTATTCAATAGAGATATTTAGAGGCACTGTTCAATACCCCTTGGATTTCCTCCACTTGAGATTTGTAGCATTACTCGCTTCCCTCAGGAACCAATGGGAATTCCCATTCCCTATCTCTCAACTAAGTTACAGGGTATTTGAAAAGACAAACAATCCCTTTACTTAAAGGGGTTTTCCCACGAAAAAAAAAAAATTCTCACATTTCAATCCCCTTGTGATGTTAACACAATAAAGATCATTTTAACCCCTTACATTACAATTTTACTCAGTTGCTGTTTTAGCTCCTATCATTCTTCTGGCTGCTTAATGCAGAATCCCAGGGTATGGACAGGGCCTCTCTCACATTATGGCCCATCTAGTTTTGTGGGGTGACAATGTGGTTCCATTATCAGGGTACAGGTTTTATATACACTTTCATTTGGCTTCTGACATTGTACTAACACACTGACACATAGAGAGAGAGCTGAGACAGATCAGAGATGCATGAGATGAGGCTGACATACCATTACACTGTTACACTGTGAGCACTGCTACATCTCACAGTGATTGCATTCCCCTTACCCCAGATCACTTATCTCCTTGAAGCTTGTAGTTCGCAGCTTGTCTCTCCTCACAATCTCTGCCAGGAAGTGAATCAGTGTATGTGAGCTCCGTGTTAGGACTGCAGGGGACGTGGCTACAAGTACAAGACACAGAAATCTCACCTCCATGATCTCACACAAAAATCCAAGATGGCGCCGGACCCGAAGTCTGAAGTTACTGGGTCGTGTCTTGGGGCAACTGATATTGTGTGCAGCAGGACTGATAGAGACAGGTTGGACTTATATCTGTGAAATGCTGCATTTTTGTTAATCCCAGTGAATTAGAGAATGTGTTATTTTGATGTGGTGAGTACATTTAAGAAACTTGTCTTCCTGGGAATAGCCCTTTGAAGGTTTTGACAAATTATATAAAATATATAAATGAGCATGAAGAAGAGTTTTATCTTAATATATCTAAAGACTCTGAGGGTAATACAAGGCAGTCCCCGGGTTACATAAAGGATACATTCTGTAGGTTTGTCCTTAAGTTGAATTTGTATGTAAGTCCGAACTGTGTATTTTATAATTGTAACCCCAGCCAAAATGTTTTTGGTCTCTATGAAAATTGGATTTTAAATAATGTTGGATTGTCATGAGAACCAGGATTAACAATAAAGCTTATTGCTATATGTAATTAATAAGATGATGTTTAGATTGATTATGCATAAATAATATCCAAATAAATTTAAATTACTCACACCATAAAAATATTCCAACCACCAAATAGTTAACTTGGCGGCCGCTATGAAGTGAAAAGCAATACAATACGTAGCTTATTCCATTTCATACTGTGATCCCTGTCATTGCTAAAATCAACGTTTTATCATGCGAATCAACAATCAGAAAGTTTTCTTTTATAACAGAAAAATGAGAAAAAAATGGGTGACTTACATTATTTTTTTCCCTTTCCTTTCAATTGATATCTCATTGTAAACCACCAAGGCAGACCCCAATCACTTCACACACATCAAGCTCCAGCGAACAAATTGCATCCTCCTTAAGAAGCTTGTGCTGCCCCAGAACAGGACATAGTTTAAGTTCCTTATAGCAAAATTAATAATTTCTCAAAATAGCATTTTCTTCTTGGTTGCTGGAGATAATAAATATTCAGGTATATAGAAGAGGGGTCTAATCAGCAAGGCCCGTATAGTCATTTTTAGGGAATGGGAATTGCTCATGATATGGGTGACTTTTGGATCATGTATATATAGACCTAGTCATTTTTTACACAATATAGATGATTGGAGAGATTCTGCATTATATTACATTGAATATCTGGAGAAAGATGTTCAGGGCTTTAGTGTGAGTAACATATCTGGTAGGAACAAGTATATGCAGTATTAACCCTTTAACCTCTTGTTCTTCATCTCTCTCATTTGTCACCCTGATAAGCCATATACTATAAGCAAAATACAATTCTGGATCATTTTTTCTTAGAATTCTAGTCAATTTGGTATTCCTATGCCTCCTGTGAATTTTTGAATACATTTGCAGTGTCCCTGAGCCAGGCCTGTGCCGCTGTATTGTACCTTTAAGTTTGTGTGGTTGTTGGTAATTATTTAAGTGAATTGGCGCTGGTGGCCCTTCTCTTAAAGCAAAACTCTTTTCTCTTCAAGTGAAGTCTCTCTTCTATTCAGATGTGTGTCCTGGTTGTAGAAGTTCACCTCTCTGTCCCTGTGGTTGATCTGCACCATACCACAACATTATGGGCTGCTTCATGTAACACCAGCCAAAGACCACTAACAAAGGAAACCAGTAGTGTGGAGACCCATAAACTCTATCACTGCTTGCTTGCAAATCGACAACTGAACAATCAATAAAATTACAGTGCTGATAACCAGATGTTGACTAACCAGATTATGGCTACACAGTGACTTTGGTGGACAGGGCTGGATTAAGGGTGGTGAAGGCCCTTGTGAAAAATCTAGTGGGGGCCCTCCCCATAATTTTTTTAAAATAAAGTAAAGGTTGCCAGTAATGAATATATGCAACCACCGGTAATACATACAACCCACATAATAAATATATACAGTCCAAGTTAATAAATAAATATAGCCTCCAGTAATAATTATATGCAATATAAAAATTGTAGATTCACACTGAAGGCATCAAAACCATGAATTAACACATGTGAAATAATATTCGTAACAAAAAGTGTATAACAACTGTAAATATGTCTTACATTCTTAGGTTCTTCATTCTTTGATTACTGCTTACATGCACACTCATGGCTTCACTTGATGAGCTTCAAGAGGTAGTCACCTGAAATGGTCTTCCAACAGACTTGAAAGAGTTTTCAGAGATGCTTAGCACTTATTGGCCCTTTTGTCTTCAATCTGCGGTCCAGCTCACCCCAAACCACCTCAATTGGGTTCAGGTCTGGTGAATGTGGAGGCCAGGTCATCTGGTGTAACACCCCATCACTCTCCTTCTTGGTCAAATAGCTCTTATCAAGCCTGGAGGTGTGTTTGGGGTCATTGTCCTTTTGAAAAATAAATGATGGTCCAACTAAAAGTAAACCGGATGGAATAGCATGCCGCTGCAAGCTGGTTCAATATATCTTCAATTTTGATGGTTGGAACCAAAGATCTCAAATTTGGACTCATCAGACCAAAACACAGATTTTCACTGGTCTAATGTCCATTCCTTGTGTTCTTTCACCGAAACAAGTCTCTTGTGCTTTTTCCCTGTCCTTAGCAGTGGCTTCCTAGCAGCTATTTTACCATGAAAGCTGCTGCACACAGTCTCCTCTTACCAGTTGTTGTAGAGATGTGTCAGCTGCTGGAACTCTGTGCGGCAGTGACCTGGTCTCTAATCTGAGCCGCTGTTACCCTGCGATTTCTAAGGCTGTTGACACGGATAAACTTATTCTTCGTAGCAGAGGTGACTCTTGGTCTTCCTTTTCTGGGGCGGTTCTCATGTGAGCCAGTTTCTTTGTAGTGGTTTTTGCAACAGCACTTAGGAACACTTTCAAAGTTTTCCCAAATTTTCAGACTGACTGAACTTTATTTCTTTACGTAATGATGCTCACTCAATTTTTTTTTCACTTTTCACTTTTTCATGGGGGCAGATTTATCAAGCTGTCTGAAAGTCAGAATATTTTTAGTTGCCCATGAAAACCAATCACAGCTCCCCTTTAAAATATTCATGAGCACTGGTAAAATGAAACCTGAGCTGTGAAATATTCTGACTTACATACAGCTTGATAAATTTGCCCCATTGGGCTCATTTACTAACGGTCCGCGGAGTGCATTTTCGTCGGGTGCATGAGCTACGCGAATCGCGCTGAATCTTCGTCGGACTGTCCGAATCGGGGACCAGGTAAGTAAATTTGCCCCATTGTGTCCAAACTTTTGGTCTGCACTGTATATACAGATCTTTGTAGTACATACATTGCCACATACAGCCACAAGCAATACATACATGCACACCCAGTAAAATAACAAAAGAATAATGTTAACTTATCTTCTCCCCCCCCCCCAGAGCATGGAGTGACCTCCTCCATCCAGCAGTCAGATGTCTGGTGCAGGCGTCACAGTGTGCATTCTGTGCAAGGATGCTGACATCCCATGCGCTCTATGGCAGAGCAGGCAGCATATTGTTCCCTCGCTCTACCACTATCTAGGGAGGTGGGGGGGGGTCTGGGTCTGACACCGGGTACACATTGGATTCACTCTTCACACATATAGTCGGTGATACTGGCAGCCATGCAACGGCCCAAATTACACACTATAATCCACTATTGGTTGTTGGGGGGCTCTTTAGTAGAAAAGTGGTGGGGGCCCCAGAGCACTTGCCTCGGGAGCCCTCCTGAAAATCTGACCCTGTTGGTGATAAAGATTGCAGGGTATAAGTGTATTAATTGTGTCATGGGTGCTCCTGTAATCCCTGTCTCAGATCGCGGATGCATCCGTGCCCCACAGTGTGCCTCTGGATCCGCGATTCTTACCGTCCCTGGCTCCAATGGCGGCCTCTCATGCTGCCAATAATTGCTGCTGGCCTGCTATAAGTGCCTGCCCCTCCCTGTGACCCTTGCCAGATCTTCAAGCTTCCCCTGAAGAGAAAGCTCTCCTGTGATTCCTGCGTTCCTGTGATTCCTGTGTTCCTGTGATTCCTGCGTTCCTGTGTTCCTTGCATTCCTGTGTGCCAGTCCTTTCCTGTCCTGTGTTCCTGTGTGCCAGTTCATTCCTGCTTTTCTGTGTGCCAGTCCGTTCCTGCATTTCTGTGTGCCCGTCCGTTGCTGTATTCCTGATCCGTGTGCCAGCTCCTGCAATTCCTGACGTGAGTCCTAGTGTGCCTTCCTGTGCCATTCTCCCGTCGTCGCCCTGGGTACAGACTGTCTCCTGTCTACCTTGGCAGCCACCGCTGGCTAGTCGCACCTGTGGAACGACCTGGTGGTATCCCGCCGCAACAAGCCCATCCCGCTTTGTAGTGGGCTCTGGTGAAGACCGGGTGCCACTTAGACTCCGGTCCCAGGTCGGCTAGTACCATCTCCCGCCGTGGTCCAGATGGAATTGAATGGACTTGCATTGCGACTTTCAAAATTACTTGAACATAACACAATAATGTGATCTCATTTGTTCTCATTACCTACAATAAACACAGCTTTACCATGTGATCAAAGTTGTTGTGTAGTCATAGCTTAGCCTATGTACTATCTGATAAAAGAAGAAGTAACTGCAATTTGCAAAGTTATTCTATGCCAAGTTCAGTCTGGTGAGCATTGTGTCATAACCTGCAACAGTTCCTGGCACAGAGGAGGGCAGGAATGCCTTGTGCTGGCCCACTCTGGCACTGGCACAGCCCCCTTCATATCCCTATCTACCCATTTACTGTGGAGGGGTTTTAAGGGAAGAAATAGTCACAATTACTGTTCATGCAAAAATAGTGGTGCAGAATGGTGCAGATTTCAGTGATCTTTCAAGTCTGGTTTCTAGCATAAAAGAACATAACTCCAACTGAGGCAATAGCCTCAACTTCCCCACCCTTTCCACTCTACCTGTTTTAAAGTGGTGATATTGAAGAAAATAATTTGCACAAAGCATTTGGAGGAAAATAAAGATATAAACTGATAGTTTGCGGCAGATAAGTCATGATACATTCTCCGCAGTAAGTAAGGTCTCTGGTATTATCATAGGAGAAAGAGAGAATGAAAGACGAAAGGGATTTGTAGCCCCTTCTTTGCCTTCCACCTTAGAAACTGCAGGTGTTATTGCCTTGCTTGGAGCAAACACATTTCTTCCAAGTATTTCAGTAATTGCCTATTTTATCTGAATTGCATTCCTGGGGATAAGACAATCTCTGAGTGACTTTAAAAGTATAAGCGCCTCTGTTATTTTATACTGATGCTGGAACCTCGGTGCAAAGCCGATTGACATGTATTCCCTTTATAGTAGTTTGGCACCTAGATAGCATTTCAAAGGTCTCAGGGCTTTGTACTTGGGCTCAAACTGTGGAAAAGAAGTTTTAGTATATTGAAGACTCTGCGCAGTAAAAAGGTACAAGTTCTGGATTTCTCTGCGTGACAATTGCAGGCTGTGCGATCAACGTGTATCTTGTAAAATTATTGTGATTTTACACTCAGCAGCAGCTGTCAGGCCTCACTTTGTAGTGTCTTTTGGCAAACAGGACAATACAGAAGCAACAAAAGCGCAAAAAGAGCGAAATAAACTATTAGAGCTGGACAACTAAGATAACATACAGCTAAAAATGTGCTAGGAGACTAATAATAAAAATAATAAATATGTGAATCACAACTGATGGTTATTTAAAGTGAACCAAAAAAATTATTTGATTGCATGAATAGGCAACATACCTGGTGCCCTCCATACTATTATTAAAAGCTTTAAAGTTAACATACCCAAGTTCTAGCTGTGCCCCACGCTTTTAGAAAATCTGGGCTTTCAGGAAGTATTACATAATGGAATTGTCACAGGAAGTTCTGCTGCTAAACAGGAGACTCCTCCCCATGATTCACTAGTTTGTTTTTGGACTGTAATACATAATCAGGAACAAATATAAGAAAGCACAAAAAATGTACATGGGGAGTGTTACTGTAAACTACTTAACATACTTAAAGGGGTTTTCCCACGAACACAAGTTAGACCCTATCCACAGTAATGAGACCCTCACAGATCATGAAAACGAGGGGTCCAATGGGGTCCCAAATACCTGCGTTGCACCCCTCGTCGCTCCGTCAGAGTAATGGAGCAGATGGCCGCGCATAACCATTCTGCTCCATTCATTTCTATGGAGCTGACGGAGATCGCCAAGCGCGGTGCTCTGCAATCTTGCCATCTGGATTTAGGTCTACAAGCTGGGACCAAACTGTCACTGTACAAATAAGGTCTTGCCTAGGGCACGATTCTGTCCCCCAAGCTGGAGGAAGGCACAGATTCATACCAATTCACAATGAGTTAGCCATAAAATCTAAATAGATATTTTGTGGGAGAAGGACCTAAGATGACATCACAATATAGGTAGTATAAAGCATCTTCAGTCAGGACCATGTGAATATTGACATCATGGCAGGTCATTAAGCCACCAATAACTAAATCTCTACATAGATGACTATCTAAATAAATAAATGCAAAAAAGGAGCTCGGGGGCTTAGTGGTTAGCACTACAGTCTTGCAGATTTGGAGTTCTGGTTTCAAGTCCCATCCAGGTCAACATCTGCAAAGAGTTTGTATGTTCTCTCCGTGTTTGCGTGGGTTTCCTCTAGTTTCCTCACACACTCTAAAACATGCTGGTAGGTTGATTAGATCGTGAGCCCTATTAGGGACAGGGACTGATTTGGCAAGCTCTGTGAAGAGCTGCAGAATGTGTGTGTACTATTTAAATAAAGGAATAATTACTATTATTATTTAAAAAGTCCATAATGGCACTGCTTGTTTATAAAAATGATAGTGGGTGCCGGAGAATAAGGCCAGGCATGACCTTGCATGAATACTTTTTTTTAAAAATGGCAGCATTCAAATAGTTCTTAGTGATAAAAGGTGGATGAGTAGATAAGCAGGAATAGAGTAAACTGGAGAAAGAAGAGAGCATGGGGTACAGGATGTAGAAAGAGATGGACATGGGGTGCAGGAGGAAGAAATACAGGAGCTTAATGGTACAGGTTATAGAAAGAGGGGTCTTGGAGGTGCAACCTGGTTAAAAAGGAGGATATGGAAAATGCCGAAGCTGAACGCTGAAGCTGAGAGGTGCAGGATGAAGCTAGAGGGGGACATGGAGGAGCAGGGTTTGAAAAAGAAGGGCACATAAAAGTGCAGGCAGTATAAAGAGTGGTCCATGGGGTGCATGCTATGAAAAAAGGGAAACGTGTGGTGCAGGCTGTGAAAAGAGACAAATATTAAGTATAAAAAGGTGGCATGGATGTGATCACCATACATGAAGGATGCAATAGGGGCGGGCATGGGACTTTATTTTGTTGGACAAGCCCACATTAGATCCTAAAATATACCCTTGGATCCTTAAAGGTACCTGGATACTTGTGGCAGGGATACAGACAGTGTGAGGATCCTGAGTTTGAGGAGGTGAGAAACCACCAGACGCTAGATACAGGATCAAGAAATATGACCATTGACCCATTACTTTCAAAGAGTACTATCAATGTTCAGATTAAAGAGATCATCTCTGCAGATTGGTCTTTTCCTATTTGTGTATAATAAGTGTATAATAAGTGAGCAATCAATCATGTTGCTCCAGCCAGGAATGAACTGGAGGAAAGCTGTTGTGTAGACTCTTCTTCATATACTCGGCTCTTATAAATCCACACTGTATGTGAAACATGATGACATTTCAGTGCTGTACATGCAGGCTATAATGTTGAGCCTATCCATATTTTATTATGCCTATGGTTGGAGCGGCGACAGGTTTCTCTTAACCCCTTTTTTACCAAGGACGTTATCAATACGAATGCATTTTATGGTCTGTGTGTGCATTTTTCTTGTCTTCCTAGGGGCATCAAAATCCCTTGTCTCAGCTCTGTCATGGGATCACATTGATGTACTTCCATATTCTAGGAGGTTCAGCATCACGCAAAAAAAACCCTATTGCATACAAATGAATTCCAGAGTCACAAGGGAGATAAAAAGTCACACTGGGCTGACTCATCTCTAATGTTCCATAGGACAAGTATATCATCATCTTCAGCAGCTGCCACCCAGAAATTTGATGATGTACCTAAACTATGTGATTTCAATTAAGCCAGGGGGGGGGGGGGGGGGAAGACTGAATATTTTTATTTAGGGACACAGTTGATACTTTTTAAATTAGTTTTCCTAATTCTAGTTTTAAGAAAGAAAGAAATTAAGATGCGTCTTGCACAAAAGTATCTTGCTTTTAACTTATGGTATGTTTAAAATGTCTACTTGACCAACATCTAGTCTTATCCAAATGTTTTACGCTCGGCTGGTAAATTGTCAATTCACAATTGTCAATTCAATTTCACAATCAGACACTTTTGAAGTGCAGGAGATGCCAGCACAATATTAACATAAATCAGCAATTAATCAGGTCATTCTCTGATTGTACAACGCATGGCTTTTGCTTTAAGGCTCCTAATTACTAATGTTTGAAGACTTCATGAAAGCAGAATTCTAATTAAGCCTGAAAAGATCCAAGTATCACAAATAAAATTTAGGATCTGTTACAAAGATGCCATCTATTTGCATTCAATAACCATGTCATAAAATATCAACACCTTGGGGCAGATTTATCAAGTGTCTGAAAATCAGAATATTTCCAGTTGCCCATGGAAACCAATCACAGCTCAGCTTTCATTTTACCAGTGCTCATGAATATTTTAAAGGGGAGCTGTGATTGGTTGCCATGGGCAACTGGAAATATTCTGACTTTCAGACACTTGATAAATCTGCCCCCATGTGGTAGGAACATTATACAGAGCTGTCCTCTGAATCCAGGAATCATAATTTCCTGGAGAATGATTCTCAAGAGAGAAGAAAGAAGATGGTGGAGACTTGCCTCACTGAGTAATTGGTGATTACTGTGTAGAGGAGAAATAGGATAGATACCAGCAGTAGAGACCTGCCGATTATTAGATCTTATGGAGCTGGGGATGGGTTATTTTATGTTTACATTTATTCTATCATTCTGATTCTTTGAAAATTTAAATATAATAAAAAGGATTTGTCCCACAAATCAAGTTAGGGGTCTGGTGGGATCCAGGTACCTCAGTTGGACCCCTCGATAATCCCGGAGAGATTTTTTGAGCAGATGGCCACTCGTGACCGTTCTGCTCCATACATCTCAATGGAGCTGATGGATATTGGTGATCCTGTGGATAGGGCCTAACTTAGTTTGTGGGAAAACCCCTTCAAAGGCTTTATGAGTGTTATAAGTGTAAGTACAATGTTTGGAACAAACGAAACGTATCTAGCTATTGAAGTAGTAATGGTTTTCCACCACCTGACGAAAGATGACTATATTCAGGTATTGGAAATTAATTGATGTAATTATTTAAACCTAAGCTGATGATGGCGTAATGCCAACATCAGTACACTCCATATGTCCATAAAGCTAACATATCTGATAAACTGCTTACAGTCAAAGGCTGCCTATGACTGTAATACTAGTGCTTATTTCCATTAAGACATAAATAGACGCTGCTCATTCCCTCTATTAACCACAGTTCTGGGGTTCCCCTATTCAATCAGTCACTAATGTGACCTTACCTGCTTCAGAAATAACTTATTGGCTTGTTTAACCCCTTAGATGTTATAGTCAAAATTGACTGTGGCATCTAAGATGTTTGACATGGGGACAAGACTTGTTCTATCAGTCTACTGGTTCCCCACAGCAGAAATATGGGATGATGGGTTTCAATAAAGGTCAGGGGCTAGAAAAGTACAGTATTTCCCCTTTAAAGGCACTGGCCCACATTTATTTAAGACTTTGCGCCAGTTTTCTTTCTGACTTTGCACTGAAAAGAACTTTCAAATTGCTTGTACATGTATTTATGGAGTGTCCTCAACACAGCTGCACTATGACCTACGCAACACAAATTTCTGCACATAAAGGGGCATTCCAGTACAGAGTAGGACTGTGCACCACATTTATTACCGCAACTTAACAGAATTGTGTCGCATGCTCTATGTTAAAGGTGGACCAAAAGAAAGTTAGTGCACTCTTCCAGAGCAGTGCAGGGTGCTGAAGATTCACGAAGATCGTACGTCACCATTCATGAATCTAGCTTTCCCTGCACACTTTTTGATAAGTTTGGGGCAATGAGTGTAATATATGACTTTATATTCAGGGCTTGTACAGAGTCATGCAAACATGAGGCAACCTATGCAGTATTCTCTGAAAACATTGCTGGTCTTTGAGTGGCTTGTTCTTATGACCTTAAAGTCCATTTAGTATGCTTCAGTATATATAAACTGTATAGAAGATTAATTTCGATCTAGTATGCCGGAGACGCTTTTCACTGTCTATTGACCCCTTGTAGACGAAAATACAAGTGATAGTCATTTGTATTTCCTGCCTAAGGAGAAACTAGGACATAATGAATTGATGACATTGCTGTGTTTAATATTTGGTAATTATAATTTGCATAATTATACTCTTCTGGTTGTTATGGTGTCATCATTATTTATCACGGACGAAGGAAAAACTAAATGAGAATGAATGAGAATGAGGAGAACCTGCCATAATGTTATTTTAATCTAGAGGAAGGGAATAAATTATTTTACCAATTCAGGTGGAGGCCCTGTTTAGAAATAGTAAACCTGGCAATAACATGGCAATATTGCAAGTCTCTAAAGCAGCTGAATAATATATATACATATTTTTTATATTACCTATTCTGCATGTCTATTGTACTACACAAAGATAACCACATGGTTTTTGGTGCCCTATATTGAAATGAAATCTACCACTTTAAAAGAGTAAAAACACATGCTCACATATGCATATGCAACATCCCCCACCGGGGCCTAGCCTTTTCTCGGGGCCTGGAGTCAGCCGGGGCCCGCAGTACCTGAGTGGCTGGCGGTTGCGGCCTAGGCACGCTAGTGTCACGGTGCTTGGTATGGGGAACCGGAGGGCTGTCCTACAGCCTGGCAGGTCTCCAGCAGGGTGGTGTTGGCAAGAAATGATGAGGGAGAGGCTGCTATAGTGGATCTCCCTGGAGCAACCCTTTGGTGTCTAGAGTATGGGTCTCTGTGTGGTGGACAGGGTGCCCATGATGGTGACAGCCGTAGTAGCAGGGACCAGACGGAGGCAGAGGTTGAACAAAAACAACTTACAGTTCTTTATTGGAACCGACAGGAACCGCGGCAACGTGCCTTTAACAGAGTAGTGGAGTGCTGAGATGCAGTTGGAGGGAGCCACAGGATGTAGAGCGCCAGCCTGGATGCAGAGGGCAGGCTGGGAGGTAGCTGTGTCCTGGAAGGATGCTTCAGCTTGTCCTGGGTTGCTTCAGGTATCACCCTTAAAGGTAGGATGAAACCCCTTTCCTCACTATACTAGCTATTAGTTCCACTCTTCAGGCAGGGGCTAGGCTCTTCCTGCTCTGGTCTGGTATGCTAGCTGTACAAAGACTGTACTGGAGTAACTCCAGTCTGCTTCTGCAGACTCCTGGGTCTGACTGCTCTCTAGAAGTGTTCTCTTCTTCTGCTTCTAGAAGTTTCTTGACCAGGGGTTTTGTTATTCCCACTGGTCAGGTGGTGGCTACTCCTCCAATTACATCTCAGCTCACAGAAACAGTGTGTAACACATGTGATTGGCTGACACATATTACTTCAGACAAAACACTTAACTCCTGCCTTACCAGGCAGGATCTACCACTGCAATGTTCCCCTGTGTCCTATAAGGACTATGTAGTGTGATGTAGTGACATGCTGTGGGGCTGACTAGACCCTACACAGGCTGCAAGCTACATGGTGGGACGTATTCACAACCACTCCTCTGCCTTGCATCGGCGAGGGTGTTGCACATACTCACCCACTCTTCTCTTCAACTTGATCCCGGCGCTTGTCTAATTTTGACATGCCGGGATCATCTAGAAAAAAATAATTATAAAAAGCAAGCCTAGCCCGGGGACGAGATGTCCAGCGCAACATTTTTGCATTCCTCTGATGCGTGATGTCACCATGCTGGGAGAGGGAGGTGCGAGAGACGTAAATATTTAGGCTTTTTGTAAGTCTTTTGACTGTCTGGATCAAGATAAAGGTAGGTAAGTGTGGTAGGTGTTTGTTACTTTTGTAAAGTGGTAGATTTCCTTTAATTGAGATAAACAGTATTAGAAGTATTAGTTGTCCTATAGTTTGAGGGGGAAAGGGTGCAGAAGGTGTGGAAAATGTTCTTACCATGGAGACCAATACTATAAACAATACATGCCATTGTGGGCCCTGGTGAAGATTTGGATTGGGCAGAGGGGCCTTGGTTTTGCCTCTATTTTCTAAAAAGTCTAAACTGAATTTTCTTTATAATACATCAACTAAAAGTATTCTTAAGACTCTACAGCAACACACAGGGCCCCCTGTAGCTTTAAATAAAAGGTTTTTTTTTCAGTGACAAAGATTGACCTTACTATACCTTATGTCCCATACTTATTACTTCACTAATTCAGTTGCATTAAATCTTCTGCCCCCTTTTGATGAAAGAAAAGTCATTGCTGTGCACCACCAGCTCCTGCTACACTTACACGACCTGTATGCTGTCTCTGCTCTCCAGTGGCATAAGTAGTCAGCACCCTGTTCCCTGATGTGGTAGTCTTCTATAGGAAGAAGCTGACCAGGGGGATTGTGGGAGATGTAGTCTTTTGGCAGAGGGGGTGGGCAGCCATCTTGGAATGATGCAGAAGTGAGCTGTGAAGTGTAAAGTGAAAGAAAAAAAGGCATATAGCCCAGTGTGGTAAGGTAAAGAATTGGCCAGTTAAAAAAGTACATTTACTGACTGGGGAACCCCTTTAACCAAAGAGATTTTTGTACAATGTTCTGGTCATTGCATTGAATTGGAGTTCAGTGCTTTTAGACAAGAATAACTCAATTGTAGCACAATTGTAGCACATGATGTAGCTGCTTCAAACAATCATTTCCTATAACAGATTGCTTGTAGGTAAGCAAGACAGGAAAGATCCACAGTGTGGCGCAACTTCACTTTGGTAAGAATCTTTATTGCAAATGAACTACGCGTTTCGGCGCTTGGACCAGTGCCTTCGTCAGGTTCGGCAAACAAGATAAAAGGTAACATTCATGGCTATATTATATACACAGAGGCTGGGAGCCTCAATCTCAAAAAGGGGAGGTACGTCATGGGTAAGATAGTGGTGGGATAGGAAGATGCTGCTGTCCAACAGTGGCAGCCCCGTGTTTTTTACAGGTTAAAACAATAGATATTTGAATAATAACACAATGACACAATAATAACACAATAACACAATAATAACACAGTAATAATCCCGCGTACTTCATATAGATACAGATAGGTTGGTTAAAATAACGGGTTAAAAATAGCATGTTAATAAAGAAGAAAGAAAAAAAGAAAAATATATATATATATATATATGAAAAAAACAGGTCCCAACCATACATAAGCCCCAACAATAAGCCCCTTATTTTTCTTTTTCAAAATTTTTTTATTTTTTTTATATATATATTTTTATAATTTTTTATTTATATATATATATATATATTTTTTTTTTTCTTTTTTCTTTCTTCTTTATTAACATGCTATTTTTAAACCGTTATTTTAACCAACCTATCTGTATCTATATGAAGTACGTGGGATTATTACTGTGTTATTATTGTGTTATTGTGTTATTATTGTGTCATTGTGTTATTATTCAAATATCTATTGTTTTAACCTGTAAAAAACACGGGGCTGCCACTGATGGACAGCAGCATCTTCCTATCCCACCACTATCTTACCCATGACGTACCTCCCCTTTTTGAGAATGAGGCTCCCAGCCTCTGTGTATATAATATAGCCATGAATGTTACCTTTTATCTTGTTTGCCGAACCTGACGAAGGCACTGGTCCAAGCACCGAAACGTGTAGTTCATTTGCAATAAAGATTCTTACCAAAGTGAAGTTGCGCCACACTGTGGATCTTTCCTGTCTTGCTTACCTACAAGCATCTCCACACCGCGGGATTCTACTGCTGGACGTTCAATCCTTGTGGCTCCACCGGCGGCACTCCACATACTTGACTACATGCTAGGCTAAAAGATAGCCGCAAGGTGAGCAGCTTTTATTAGCATTTTTTAATACCTTTTTTAATCAAACCTACACTTGAGTCGATGCGCCCTGGTCTTTTCCCTTCTACTCCTGATTCATAGAATCGGTCCAGACCCTCTCCTATAACAGATTGGGAATAATATAGGACTGAAAAAGGACTGTCTGATGCAATTTTTCTGTTGGGATGGGTGGGCCTTAAAATGACATAATTTGGGAATGTATTGGAAAATAAGAAATTGTAGAATTATCTGAGCCCCTACAATAAGGAAAGTATAGCATATAATAATGGATTTTTAAAGAGTATTAAAGTGAATATCTCCATAACAAATAAGGGGCATGTAGTGGGGAGCAAGGTTAAATTAGAAATGGCAGTAAAACATCAAGTAGGACTTTGATAAGCCATATTTCAATCACACTGGGAACCAAGCTATATCCTCATCTTATTCATCTTATCACTATTCTTTCAGGGTTTGAGGGATTCTTAACACATTACTTCCCCAGAAAATGCATATTCTTATCTCACAACATCTTGTAAGAAGCAAGATACGTCTTTGATTATTTTCATTTTAAACTCGGGCGCCTCAACTATGCAATCAAAGACTAAAATTGAAAATGTCTTTGATTTAGATTGAAAAGCAATGGTGCAAAAAGTTATATTGCATTAAAGAATTGTTTCCTACTAATGTTTTTGGCTTTGTCATACCTTCGTTTATTACTGATCACTGATCTAAACCATTTCGGTTGCTCCACGTATCTTCATTTTTAATATGTATTATGTCACCGTTTATGTGGGCCTTTTTTTTGCTATTTTACATCAATGCAGACATGAGAGGAATCAGTACTATCAGCAATGGATTAGAGTTTCATTATCTACCACAAACATTGTAAAATAAATAAAATGTCAAGGAGAAAGAAAGAGGAGCAAGCCTTGAACTCCTACCTAACTAACCCTAGTGGTAAGAAACTACTGGTCGACAATCCCTACTCTGAGTATGTGCTAAGAACAGAATTAACAGAGAGACAGAGATAAATATCAGGTGCTGGGACAGGAGATGGGTAGGCGTGCCATGCCTCCATGAAGTTGTCAGAGCGGAGCTGCCGTGCCCCTGTAAATAAACAGAGGCACGGCTATGACAGACTAAGGCACGGAAACAATAGAGGAGGTAAGTATAGCGTTATTTTTTTTTAAATCCCTCCCCAACCCGCCTCCTCCTTTTAAAGATTCCAGGTCAGGCAGGATTCAAGGTTTTGGGTCAGGTTGTTGTTCATGGTTCTGAATCATGCCGGATACAGGTTCAGGTACAGGTTTGGGGTTAGGGTTCAAGGTCCTGGAACAGGCAGTATCCAGGGTACCATACTAGGTTGGCATTCAAGGTTCTAGTTCAAGCAATCAAGCAAGAAATGGGCTCATATACAGTTTCAGGGTTCTGGATCAAGTTAGGATTCAAGGGTCTGTATGAAGCAGGATTCAGATTCTGGTAGAGGTCATCAAAGCACCAACAGACAGGTGCAGGAGAAATAATAACCTGCCCTGGGTGAGATGACAATTGGGTATTTAAGGAATTCCTGGACACCACATTTGCAGCTAACTGGCTTGGCTGTCCTTCATTCAACCCACACCTGCAAACCCACAGCATCAAGATGAAACCACCCAGCTTTAAACAAAACACAAACCAAGCTTGGCCAAGGAAATCAACTCTGCAAGGCAGTTCACAATCACAGTTCCAGCAGAGAAGCCCTGGGTGTGGTTAACAAGCTCAGACATAGCAGCCAAAATCCATTCATAGGGTTCTGACATAACATCCATCTATACAGAACATCTGCCAACACATGAGGTATAAAGTTAAATTTATCTAGAATAAGATAAAAATTGTTCCATATTAATGTACTTTATGGGTAATCTGTACACTTCATTTATTTCAATATAGGGCTGAGCATCAGTGTAATTTAATTGCTTTAGCCCTTTGCTTACTTTTGCAAAGATGTGAGATAAGGTAAATGGAAAAAAAAACAGGACATGAAACTGGATAAAATATGTTACCCAACAAGATATTACAAGCTTCTAATAAAGTTCTGTGATCACACTAGTCTTATTACTAATTAAATTTTATTACTTTTTACTGTCAGCAAAAATTGATCTAACAAATTTGTTTTTATAGGGGTATTCCCACAAAATAGCACATTCTCTAATTCACTGTAATTAACAAAAATACAGCAGTTCACAGATCCAAGTCCAACCTGTCTCTATCAGTGCTGCTGTACACAATTTCAGTTGCCCCCAGAGACAACCCTGTAACTTCAGACTTAGGGTCGGGTGGCTGCCAATGTGGATTTCTGTGTGATGGCCATGCTGCTGAGATTTCTGTCTCTCTGCTCTCTGCCTGTAGTCCTGCCGCCTGCACTATAGCCCCGCCCCTTGGCAGTCCAGCACGGAGCTCAGACACTCATCACTTCCTGCCAGCAAACATAACATTGTGTGGAAAGAGAACATGCAAACTACAAGCAGATAAGTTATCTGGAGAAAGGGGGTGGCAGGAACAGAGATGTAGCAGAGTGGACAGTGGCTTTGTCTGGCATGCCTTTGTGTAATAGACATCTCAAGCATCTCATCATCTCTGATATGTCTCATCTCTCTCTATGTGTCAGTGTAAGAGTACAATGTCAGAAGCCAGATGAAAGTGTATATACACCTGTACCCTGATAATGTAACCACATTGTCACCCCACAGAACTAGATGGATCATAATGGGGCACTTTTACTTACCCAGTCCTGTCGCAATTCAGCGGCGCGTTCTCAGTCGAGGATTCACTAAGGTAGTGCGCCCTGGTCCACAAGGTATCGCTGCTGTGCTGGAGTTCGACAGAGTTCACGATCCTATTCCTGGTGCAGGTAAGCGCGTGTCAATAGACACATTTTTTTTTAAAATTCCGTGCTTTTTCCGAAACCATCGGGTTTTCCGACGGCCACGTCCCCAATTTCCGTTTTATGCATGACGGCGCTGGTGCACCACAATCTGATCGCGTGCGCCAAAAAGCCAGGGCAATGCAGGGAAAGAAGGCGCAAATCGGAAATATTTGGGAAACCTGACGAAAAAGAGCGATTCGGGCCCTTCGTAAATGACCCCCAATGTGTCTGCTTAGAGAGCCCACACCCTGAAATTTTGCACTGACAATCCCAGGGAGTGATAGGAGCTAAAACAGCAATAAAACTGAGTAAAATTGTTCAGTAAGGGTTAAAATGATCTTTATTGTGTAACATCACTAGGGGATTGAGATTTGTGAATCTTCTTTCCTGGGAAAACCCCTTTAAGCATCTTAACCAGATCATGTTTTGTTCATGGTGGCATCATCCAGAAAATCATCCAGCTCTCCTCGCCTCAGAAGATACCTTTTGCTGTAATTGACATTGTGTACCATACTGCAGGAGATCAGATTACTTACATTCCTGGAAACATGGCCATCACTCACAGTGAAAAGGGCTTTCTAAGGCCAGGAGAGCTTGACTTCAGTGTTAAACTCTCTGACAGTTATAGGGGCAGATTTACTTACCTCGCCCATTCGCGATCCAGCGGCGCGTTCTCTGCTCTGGATTCGGGTCCGGCCGGGATTTATGAAGGTAGTTCCTCCGCCGTCCACCAGGTGGCGCTGCTGCGCTGAAAGTCATCTCAACGCGCCGGAATGCACCACCTCGGACTAGGTGAAGGTAAGCGCTTCGCAAGCGACACTTTTTCGGTTTTTAAATGCGGTGGTTTTTCCGAATACGTCGGGTTTTCGTTCGGCCACGCCCCCGATTTCCGTCGCGCGCATGCCGGTGCCGATGCGCCACAATCCGATCGCGTGCGCCACAATCCCGGGGCAATTCAGGTACAATCGGCGCAAATCGGAAATATTCGGGTAACACGTCGGGAAAACGCGAATCGGGCCCTTAGTAAATGACCCCCATAGTGTCCATTTGCTTCAATTGAGTTATTTAAAGGAAATCTACCATAAAAATCAAGCATGATAAACAAGGACACTTACTCATAGATCCAGGCACTGTTACTGTAGTAATCTTCTTATATTTGTTATCCATGGCCTTCTTCCTTCTAAAATCAACGTTTAAAACCTGCTAAAGAGCCTGAGGGGCTTCTAGGCCCAATCGTGCTGCAGAATTCTAGGCTATTACTGCAGAAACTTCCTCTCTAAGACGATTACCACAGTCACGGTGCCAGTATGTGTCGCCAGTTTTTCATATTTGATTTTGATGGTAGATTTCCTTTAAGAAAATAGCTTTTTAGAAATCCCCTTTCCACTATTTTCTTAATCCTATTTCCAATAATATCATTATCAATAATGTTCTGCACTTACAGGGCCCAAATCATTGTATCTTTTCCCTCCCAGTATTGTGATGATCCCTCTTATTTCACAAATACTTTTCTATCTATTGCACCCTAGGTGATTTTAAAATCATGTTTAATCTTTATGAACATAAAAACAAGGCAGTGTGAAAAAAAAAAACCTAATTTATTCCGTATCCCTTGGATGTGCTTCTTGGGGAGCGAAATTTAATGACTCAGTTTTGCAATTGCAAAACTACCAGTTCTATTACCGCCATGGATATGTGGTTTTATAACTGCTTGGGCGAAGCAAATGGATCATTCTAAAATAAATTTGGTTTTTGAATGTCACTTTAGCTCCCAATAACATAAATGACCACATTCCTACAGGTTGTAGATTTAGATCAAGGCCATACTTAAAATGTCACTTGTCTGTCCTGGGATCTTTAACAAAAAACAACATCATTTCTAGATATAAGCTGAATTTTCATATTGGTGGCAATAAAATATAAATAATGCACAATATTAAACCCATGGGATGTAGTCAATTATGGCTTTGAGGACAAGAATTATTTTCTTTCCTATATTCTGACAGCTGCAACTTTTGATTTCTACATTGACAAAGTTTTAAAAGTAATTTTGTTTGTTATACAAGGAGTACATTAAAAAGTTAATACTCCATTGTGTTTTTAATTTTCATATCAGACACTGGTATAGAACATTATTGATGTTAAAGGGAACTGAGCAGCAGTCGGAGATCTGTGAAGCCATAACTTTGTATGTCCTGTTGTTAGTAGCAGCAGGACCGTGAAAAATGTAGCAGCCCAGAGTCATTCCTCCAACTGCCCTTTTTCTGTAGCCCTCTCCTGATATGACTCATTTTAATGTTGTCTGTTTTTATAAGAAGGGGCTACAGAAAACCATTCATTTAAAGCCCCACATGCACATATAATGTTCCCTTGTCTTTGGCCTTTTCACTGTGAGGAAAAAAATATACATGCTGTACATACTAGAGTGTAAGCCAAGGCAAGTAATTTTACCACAAAAACATATTGACTTGAATATAAGCCTGGTGTGGGAAATGCAGCCACTACTCTTTAATAAAATGTCCAGAAGTAGCCTCCCCTCACTAATGAAATGTCGAGCAGCAGCTTCCCCATATTAGTAAAACATCCAGCAGCAGTTTCTTCACACTACCAAAATGTCCCCTTATCAATGAAATGTCTAGCCGTCTCCCCTCACTAATAAAATGTCCAGCATCAGCCACCCCTTATTAATGAAGTGTCCACAGCAGAGTCCCCCCTTTAATAAAATGTCCTTGGCAGAGCCCCCCTTTAATGAAATTTCCTTGGCAGAGCCCCACTCCATAATGAAATATCCACAACAGAGTCCCCCTTTAATGAAATGTTCACAGTAGAGCTCCCCTTTAATGAAATGTCCAAAGCAGAGCTGACTTCGATAATCAAATGCCCCCCCCCCCCCCCTTTAATGAAATGTCCAGAGCAGAGCTTCCTCTAAAAAACACTCTATACTTCTCTTGCTGGTAAAGCAGGCAGACACATATCTGTGCGCTTGTTTGCGCACACACTCTGTGACTTCACACTGCCGTCACATGGCCTCATCAAAGTGTGCGTGCACTTGCTTTTTTTAAAGTTAAATTTCTTTGGCTGTGGCCCGGGACTGAGTGCTCCACGGCCCGATGTTTGAGGGCCACTGGTGTATGGCATGTCTCTTTACCCTACAAGGCCTGAATAATGTTCTGGATTTTATCAGTAGTGGCACAGACTTTTCCTTACCTTTTGTACATTGGACTGTATGGTATGAACTGTAGCACCCCTATCCAGAAGATAGCTATACCAGAATTGGTCCTCAACCCTCCCCCGTCCTGCAATTTTGTTGGTGTGTGTTCACACATAGGAGACAGTGAATGTTTAGTCTCTTCTCTTCAATGGAAACACCCAGCAGAGCCCTTGAGCATTAGCATAATTTTAAAAGTTGGTTTTAGAAGAAAGGAGGCCATGGATAACAAATATAAGAAACTTACCACAGCCATGATGCCTGGATCATGTCTGGTGTAAGTGTCCCTGGATCATCATGCCTGAATTTTGATGGTAGATTTTCTTTAAATACATAAACATAAAAGAATACATACATAGATCAGACACATGTCCAAATGTGCCGAAATAAAATAATAAAACAAATATGCTTATTTCTCTGTAGGTAATTCAGTACTGCAGCGCTATGGGTGCTGCAGTGCTGGATTGCCATGGGAATAATAAGGTTAATTAGTTTTATTATCTTATTCCTACCAATATTTGGTAGGAATTGAAAAACTCCATCATAATTGACTGGAAATTTGGGCTGGAAATTGTAGCTTAGTGGTTAGCGCTGTAGTATTGCAGTGCTTGTTTATGTTCGGACTAAGGGCTCATTCACACAAATGTAATGGAAATGATATGTGGCTGCACCATTTGCACTATATAGAGGAGAGGGGTGAGCAGCGCTCATCCCTCCTCTTCTCCTGTGCACATGTTCGTGTGAATGTACCCTATGGATACAACTGCAACTTTCCGATTTTGGTTGTTAGCATTGTGGCTGGGCTGTCATAAGTAGGCCCAGCGCCGACACCAGCAGGACCCAATGTCCTGAAATCTTCTTGTGTATAAAGGTGAAGCTTCAAAAGAAGTACTCTTAGTGACCAACATAAAAAGACTGCATGTATTATGTATGTTTGTGTGGGTCTCCTTCAGGCACCCCAGATCCCTCCTACACACTAGTCATTTACATCTTAATTGTTCATCTGGTAATAGATTAATGAGGCTCAGTATGGACCGTGGACAATGTGACTAGAAACCTTCCATACAATGGTGCATAAAATAATAAATATTTATTTAATTAAAGATATTTAACCCCTTAACGCTCTGCGCCGTAGCTCTACGGCGCAGAGGTATAAGGGATGTATGAAGAGGGCTCACGGGCTGAGTCCTCTTCATACAAAGGTGGGGGTTTTTGCATAATGCATAAAACCCCCAGCGCTAATAACTGCGGTCGGTGCTAGCACCGATCGCGGCTATTAACCCCCCCGTTGCCGCCGGCAAAGTCGCCGGCGGCATTTAAAAGACGGCCATCTTTTTTTTTATTGCCACGCCCCCGAACGTCATCGGGGGGCGGCGATCGGTTGCCATGGTAGCCTCGTGTCTTCTTTTGACACGAGGCTATCTGGCAGCTGCAGATTCGTTACAATGAGCCAGTGGCTCATTGTAATGAATGTGCTGCAAAAATGCCATATATTGCAATACAGAAGTATTGCAGTATATGGCAGCAGCGATCTGACCATCTAGGGTTAATGTACCCTAGATGGTCTAAAAGATAGTGAAAAAAAAATAAAAAAATTTAATAAAATATTAAAAGTTCAAATCACCCCCCTTTCCCTAGAACGGATATAAAACATAATAAACAGTAAAAATCACAAACGTATTAGGTATCGCCGCGTCCCAAAATGCCCGATCTATCAAAATATAAAAACGGTTACGGGCGGCGGTGACCTCCGAGACGGGAAATGGCGCCCAAATGTCCGAAATGCGACTTTTACACCTTTTTACATAACATAAAAAATGAAATAAAAAATGATCAAAATGTCGCACAGACCTCAAAATGGTAGCAATGAAAACGTTGCTTCATTTCTCAAAAAATGACCCCTCACACATTTCCGTGCGCCAAAGTATGAAAAAGTTATTAGCGTCAGAAGATGGCAAAAATTTTTTTTTCTTTTTTGTACACATTCGTTTAATTTTTGAAAATGTATTAAAACACAATAAAACCTATATAAATTTGGTATCACCGCGATCGCACCAAACCAAAGAATAAAGTAGGTGTGTTATTTGGAGCGAAGAGTGAAAGTCGTAAAAACAGCCCACAAGAATGTGACGCACGTGCGTTTTTTTTTCAATTTTTCCACATTTGGAATTTTTTTTCAGCTTCGCAGTACACGGCACGTTAAAATAAATAACATTACGGGAAAGTAAAATTTGTTACGCACAAAATAAGCCCTCACACAGGTCTGTACACGGAAAAATGAAAAAGTTATGGATTTTTGAAGTTGGAGAGCGAGAAATGAGCCGAAAAACCCTCCGTCCTTAAGGGGTTAATAGTAAAATTTAGAATATGAGTTCATTATTATACCTGCATGTACTGATTCTTCTTGTAAGATGTGGTGTATCTTATTTCAGAGGCGGTACAGCTAACAACGTCACATTAAAATATAGCAGCATAAAAGACATCTAAATTAAAACTGATCTGGAGCCTTCTTTCAGCATCTGTTCTTGATGCAGAGTCCGTGTCTGCAGGGGAGCCTCAAGCAAAGTTGACTCAAATTGCAGAGCTGTCACAGAAAATCTAACAAGTGCACTTTTTTACCATCTCGTATGTTGGTTAAAATGATGAATATTCAATTTTTTTTAGAAGTTATTTAAACTAAGACGTAAGTAGCAGTGGTACTCTCCATCACCCCGTGCAATGATTTCAGCAACACATTTTTATAATC
This sequence comes from Engystomops pustulosus, assembly GCF_040894005.1. NCBI lineage: Eukaryota > Metazoa > Chordata > Amphibia > Anura > Leptodactylidae > Engystomops > Engystomops pustulosus. The sequence goes on along the minus strand of NC_092417.1, from coordinate 56,006,659 downwards.
AAACTTAAAAATTAAAGTGTATAATTTCTTCCAAAAAGATTCCAACACCTTGTTCAAAGAGATGACCCATGGCCTGAGTCACCTCTCAATCATTTCTCTTTTACTGAAACAAATTACTAGTAGTATAAATAAATAATACACAAAGTATTTCCATTGCATTTCTGATGCCAATACTGTGTGGAAACCATCAGTAAGCTGAATTGACAGATCTTATTTGTAATAGCTTATGTACATAACATAATTGTAAATGGATTGATAGGTTCAGTTTCTCATTACAAAAATATGCAAATAAGTTTCCCCAGATGGGACAAGTAAAATCTTGCCACTTTAGCTATTTTGTGAGGCAGCTTACCAAATCAGTCCCTGTCCCCATGGGGCTCACAATCTAATCAACCTACCAGTATGTTTTGGAGTGTGGGATGAAACCCACACAAACTAAGAAAGAACATGCAAACTCTTGGCAGATGTTGACCCTGAGACTTGAACCCAGGTCCTCAGTGTGGAAAGGCTGTCATGCTAACCACTAAGCCACCGTGCTGCCCTTAAAGTTCCTGACATGGCTCTTGTGTACAGGTGTATTGAGAGCAGGAACAGATGTGTGAGGAATTTATGCGTGAAGGTTCTTCTCAGTATAAAATGTGGTTGGTGCTTTGGGTGGCCATGGCCCTATAGAAGGCTTGAGCCCCGGGCTACTGTCCAAACTGCCTATATTATAATACACAACTGGCTCTCTTAACATCAAGCATGACTTTGTCAGAAGACTGATGACATGATGTGGGATAAAATCCAAACTAGTATATCTATTCTAAAAGGAACAGAATCTCATGTTTGTCCGTGGTGTCTAATGGGTTAAACAGCCAAGATCAGAACTTGCAGATCCCGTGTGTTACTGTTGTGGCTGGGCTGTCTTAACTAGGCCCAGCCACGGCACCAGCGGGACCCAATGGGGCAAATTTACTTACCTGGTCCAGTTCCGATCCCTGACAGGGATCCCTACAGGGAGTAAGGTCAGTGAACTGTATGATAAAAGACAGTCATCTGGTCTTGTGTGCCAGTTTTGTGATGTACAAGCCCTGAAATAATCGCAATGCCTTGCAAAATGCCAGACATTGCGATTATTTTGTTCCTCATGAAGGAGATGTGGACAGCCGCGCCTGCGCCTCGCTATAACTTGTGAACTTTCAAAACTGAAAGTTTGCAGGTTACTATGCATTTCCACACCTGTCTGATTGTAACTGATCTATTACAATGTGCAATTTTCACATTGTAATAAATAGATGATGTGGAAAATCCCCATATACTGCCATACTGTAGTATTGCAGTACATGGTAGGATTAATCAGACAATCTAGGGCTAAAGTACCCTAGAAGTTAAATAATTATACATATTACATACATACAGTTATCTAAACTATAAATATAACAAAATTATCAAGGTCAAGGTGACACACCACCCGAGTTATGCTTGTTTTTTTGGCGAATTTTGACACACCAAGCTCAAAAGGTTGCCCATCACTGGACTAGATCATCAGCTGATTGAGATAAAAAATTTGATTAAAGTAGTTGTCTGATAATCACATTTTTCTTATAAATACATTTTTAAATTAGCAGGAGACTGCAGGAGTGGCCGTCTACTTCCTCTCAGCCAGTGTCTGAGACCACACGGAAGAGTGAGTATTCAAGACCTGTTCACACATGGTGAGCATTTAGGTCCCCTTCACATGGTGCGGTATTGCATGGTATCTGCTGCTTCTGTGGTGTGGTGCTAGTGGGGACCCAGGACCCGGAGCCCGGCTATGCCTTCCAGTATAGGTGCTAGGGAGAAACTGGGTCTCGGTCCCTGCTGGTGCTGTGGGGCAGTGGATGCCATGTGATGCCGCACACAATAGCGTAGGGACCCACTACAACGAGGTCACCGTGAAGTGGTTAGTGGGCTTATACAATTGAATAAAAATGCAACTAAGAACCTTGAGTTTGTTTTGTATATGTAGCCGAGTTCCAATAGATCATTGTATAAAGTGTGGATGTGCGGTCCAGTTCTTTTATCTCTCCACGTGTATGGCTGGGACGGATCTGTACTCACCTCTCTCTCTGTGCTCCCATTCAAATAATAACATGTATAAAAAATTATATTCCTGGACATCCCATTTATCGCATTTAAGGATGGACATCTTTTATTTTTGCACCATTATCCTTCCCTAGTTTTGTCTTCTACGGCCTCCTCAAAGCCTGAAGCTCTGTAGAGCATAGATGGGATTTCTAATGCTTCAGCTGGACGCTCATTGTTAAACTACTGTGTCAGGGTGACATAAGGGGATGAAACAGACATGTTTATTATTTCATTTCAATCTCTCGGCTTCCCTCTGTTAGCAAAAGAACCTTCATTACTTTGAAGAGCCATTTTTCTGGGATTATTTTATCAATACCAAAGCCGTCATTGTTTGTAAAGTACTTGGATAAATTATATGTGGTGGAACATGAATTATTGGCAGATTTTTGTGCCTTGCAAATAATGAAGAGATGAATTATGTGGAAGAAATTTCAATAAATACAGAAGAACATATAGGTATTTATTGTAAATAGCTCTGGAAAGGGTAAAGGCCAATTCTATACTTTTCTTCTTTTTTTTTCCTACTTGTCATTGCCCCTGCCTGTCTGGGGGCCTTATCTAAGCTCATGAAGATAATAATAGAGCTGTCATCCTTTCTTCTACCAATTACCTACTAATAGAATGAGGTAACCTTACACATATGGTAAATTCTTCGACATGCGGCAAGTTGTAGATTACGGTAGCCGGCACTACCATTCATTTTGCCATTTTTCATTTTCAATTGCATACCATTGTCAAAAATGAAAGAAAAAAATGTTCTAACTTATAGCCTTTCTGTCACATGACTACATATACAGATACTATATTAAGGTTTTTTTTTTAATTTACAGCCATATTAGCTTTTACAGGGCATGTTATTTTTTTGTAAGTTATCTAAAGGAGGAGCTCCTCTTTTGATATTTTGATCACTTTTTATTGAATTTTTTTATATTTTTCACAATGGCAAAAAGTGACATTTTCAACTTTGAGCGCTATTTTCCGTTATGGGGTTAAACACAGTGAAAAAACGTTATTATATTTTGATAGATCGGGCATTTTCAGAGGCGGTGAAACCTAATGTGTTTATGATTTCTACAGTTCTAGGGAAAGGGAAAGGGGGTGATTTGAATTTTTAGGTTTTCTATTACAATATTTTTTTTACTTTTTAATTTTTACTTTTACTATTTTTCAGACCCCCTAGGGTCTACTGAAGACCCCAGGCTGTCATGGCAATTGATCACCGCTCATCATGGGGAGCGACAATTGTCACCAAATTGGCGGCGCCCGTTACAGCCCGCAGCGGGAAGGGGTTAATAAATGTATGTTGCTAAATGAGCTACACACACATTACAAATAACACAAAGTAAAGTGGCTAACCCTTTTTTAGAGATTTTTGGGACTGGTCAAGACAGATAATGCCTTTACAGGATTTTCCTTGTGAAGACAAGCCCTTTCACTATGCCTCATAATAGAATGTAGATATCAGGGAGGGGTCCTCGGTTCACAATTACTTAAAAAAGAGATAGTTAAAAAAAGAGAACACCAATAAAAAAAATATTTGATATGTTTTTTTCTCTCTACAGCTTATCCGTCATTATAAATATTTTGTAGCTACTATTTCCAACTGTGAAGTTTTTGACTGTTCACTGCTTTTAATGTGTTTATTTTCTCAGCACGACTTCTTCTGTCTTACGCTAATCATACAAATGCAATTTTCCTTTTTAATTCATGGGTGAAGAGCCACAATATTAGGCAGTTGGAAACCGTTGCTGGGAATGAACAGGTGTAATTGCAAACAGTGAGGACCAGTTGGCTTCTACCTGGTTGACTGCAAGTGAAACATTTGTCAAGGCTGTCACCTCTCCCTAATGCCTAGTTTCTGCTTTGTTTATTTACTGAGTGGAAGCCCTTCCAAGATACTGCGTGTATAGGAACAATACATCACTCTGTTCATCCGAGAGCACTTCCATTGACTCTCTTTTCATTCTGTGTCCTGCAGGATGAAAATAGCTAGTGATTTGCTGACGCTGCCAGAGACAAAGTCTAATTACATGCTCTTTGGATAAATAATCATCTCTTTCTAGGCTGGAATCCTGTGGCTATTGTCCATATTTTCATCTTCTGCATATGAATCTATAGAGATATTGTATCTGGTTATTGTAAACTTGATTATAGTTATAAAGCTGTGATTGCAACAAAGTGAATGTGATCTTCAGGGAAATCGCTGTTCTTTTATGGGTCTAGATTGTCATCCTTGGAATAATGAGTTTCTATCAGACATGTAAAATGATATGGCATAGATTTGTACAATATTTTATGTCCATATTAGATGAAAGCCTTTTTATGATACTCTTTTTGAATCTAGCTCTATATTGTATCGGGAGGAGAATAGCATCAAACCCATCTTCCAAACTCTTCAACTACGAAGATGCCTGCAGAGAAGTATCCATTGACCTACAAACATTATGGACTCATATAATATGTATAGTTCTCTAATTAATCTGTTGAGACTTGTGCTTCTAAAACTGTGAGGTGCTCCTTACTTGTTTGTAAGACACAGCTCAAGATTCTCTTATAAGTAATTATAAACTAGACTTGACCACAGCTGGTGAGATGCAGGCAACACTTTTGTCTTTTTGGATCAACCCCAGTAAATTGAGTTGGAAGAAAATCTAAAGTTTCCTTCAGTTTGTTGGTCCAGATTTCAGAATAACAATAATTCTTTATTTATATAGCGCCTACAGATTACGCAGTGCTACATAGAAGTTGCCAAATTGGTCCCTGTCCCTATGGGGCTCACAATCTAAACAACCTACCAGTATGTTTTGTAGTGTGGGAGGAAACCGGAGTACCCAGTGGAAACTGATCAAATAAAGAACATATTTGATCAGTTTTTAACTTCATTAAACTGAAATGAAGATTACATATGCTACAAGGTAGATTAGAGCAACTTCGAAAAACCCTGTGATAATTGACAGATGAGGTTTACAGAAGAGCTTCTTACCCAATGAGTTATTGCAAATGTGTCTGTGTAGTGGGGAATCCACTATGTGTCAGGAGATAGAATCAATCCAGGCAGAAACTTAACTTCTTTGTAGATCCCATAGCAGAGAAATTCAGATATCTCTAAGATAGTCCAGTCCAATAGTCATCAAAGTACAAGAAAAGAAAAACATGATTTTAAGAGAAAATTTGTTTGTACATGAAAAATCCTTTTCTACAACTGGGATATAGAATTAGAGAACAATAATAACACATGAACCCATGATTGGCTTGTGTTGTGACTTGCAATTTTGATAAAACTCTGCAATAATTTTTTAATCAACGCAAAAATACAACATTCACCGGTGGATAATGTTCCTTGTGAGCCGAACAATCTAGTAAAGGAGAGTTTAAAGTTCAACCTAATGAGAAAAAACCCTGAAGGTCTTCATGTACAATCTCCTATATTTTCCGGGAACATATTATGTGAAGTTCTATTTCTATTCTGTTCAGATTTAAAGCAATAGTGGTGACAGATGATGTCTACTTGAACATAGTGTGACATATTTTAGATGAAGCATGTCTACTCTTCAAACATGAAGAACATAATGGCATGACTACAATGTTAACAGCGTCCACCCTTCTCTCTTATTGTAATATATTGGCTGAGTACTGGTAGAACATGGACATCTTGTTATTGGATGTTGCTCATGCAGAAGTCTCGTAATTACTTTCTTAAGCCAAATCACATGCTGGCTGCCTTTATACGATCATTACTTTGTGAAAGTTCCATCTTTCCTAATAGAAACAGGGTGACAAGGAAGGGTCTACTAACTTGGTTGACTTCATTAGAAGATTATAGCTTTGTGAAGGTGTCACTATCTTTCAGCTAAATTTATTGCCTTTCTCTGTAAGAATCAGCAGGGTCTCCATTTCATACTTACAACATCATTACTGATCTCCACAGAGGAAAAACAATGGTTCAGGATTAAAAACCTTTTCTTGGAAATTTCTATCATTTGTATGTAGTGGTCAGACTCATGTAGCTGATGGTGTGGGCTTTATTTTTAAGCCATTAGGCTGCTCTTTTTTATGTAGCTATCCAGCCCATTCATATTCTTTTGTGTTCTAATTCTGACTGATAAGATGATGTGCAGCTATTTTCCTGCTTATGCAGATTGATTTAACAATTGGCATTTCTTCTCTGTCTTCACTAGCGTATCCTGAAAGATGCCCTCTGAAAACCAAAACACTTGAAAATGGAAAATCAATTTTAAATTATCTGATGAAATGTCAATAATATATGATCCCCTTAGAAATTCAAAAAAAGCATGTAAATATATGTATACAGATCTCCCCCCACCCCAATGCTAATTAATAGGTATTATTCTACTGTGCCAAATTTTTAGTGCAGACTAGAGATGAGCGAGCACTAAAATGCTCGGGTACTCGTTATTCGAGACGAACTTTTCCCGATGCTCGAGTGCTCGTCTCGAATAACTAGCCCCATTGAAGTCAATGGGAGACTCGAGCATTTTTCAAGGGGACCAAGGCTCTGCACAGGGAAGCTTGGCCAAAAACCTGGGAACCTCAGAAAAGGATGGAAACACCACGGAAATGGACAGGAAACAGCAGGGGCAGCATGCATGGATGCCTCTGAGGCTGCATAATCGCACCATTATGCCAAAATTATGGGCAACAGCATGGCCATGACAGAGTGACAGAATGAAGCTAGATAGCATCTAAAACATCCAATAATTGACCCTGACACTATAGGGGACGGCATGCAGAGGCAGCGGCAGCAGGCTAGAGAGTGTCATGGCGACATACCCTAAATGGACTCAGGCTTCAAACCAATGGGTGGCAGAGAGGAACCAAAGGAGGTGAGCAAGAAGCGCTCAAATAATATCGGTACATGATAAAAGTTTGCCAGTATATTTTGTGGATTACACAGCAGGGTGGCGACAAAGTTAACATGGAAGCCATGAAAACAACCCAAAATTCTGCCTGACACAGCTTGTTTGATAAGGGGACCATGTATGGAGGCAGTGAACTAGTAGTAGATTAAAGGTGCTGCAGTTAAAACTATGTTAGTTGGATCTTGGCATGGAGCTGGCGCTCCGCTGCCAGGCGAGCTTTCGCCAATCCAAGCCCCTGTCTCTAGGCTACTCCCCAAACAGCACTTCTAAGAACCTTTTGTATAAGATCAAGTGTAGTAGCGTTCTTATAAGTTTAGGATATGGCGGGTGAGGGGAATGTAAACAGATGCGCAAGAAGCGCTGAAATAATATCGGTAAATGATAAAAGTTTGCCAGTATATTTTGTGGATTACACAGCAGGGTGGCGACAAAGTTAACAAGTTTGTTGTGGAAGCCATGAAAACAACCCCAAATTCTGCCTGACACAGCTCGTTTGATAAGGGGACCATGTATGCTTACAGTTCATGCCAGTCGCTGCACTGGCTGCCAGTCTCCTTTCGAATAGTTTAAAATAATAACCCTCATCCATAAAGCTCTGTATAATGCTGCACCCCCCTACCTCTCCTCTCTTATCTCAGTCTATCGCCCAACCCGTGCTCTTAGATCCGCCAGTGATCTTAAATTAACCTCTACCCTAGTGCGGACCTCCCACTCGCGTCTCCAAGACTTCTCTAGAGCTGCACCAATTCTATGGAATGCTCTGCCCTGGACTATCAGACTAATACCTAACCTCCAAAGTTTCAAACGTGCTCTTAAAACCCATTTCTTTAGGCAAGCCTATAACACTCATTAACTGCATGAAGTTTTAACTCTTCTACTAACCCGTCCTGTGTCGTCCTCCCATCTGTTATCCAGCAACCAACAGGCACCAGACTTCTCTACAGTCCCATTCACCCTGGACCTGGTATATAAGATGACGGCTGAGTGGTTCAAGCGACAGCAATTCCATTTATTATATTTTGTTCTATTCCCTAAGAAGAATGGCTTGACCATTAAATATTCTTTTACCTCGTGTTACCCCATCATCTTCATAAACCGTAAGCTCTGGCGAGCAGGGACCTCACTCCTGTTGTTCCATACAAATGTTGTGCTCTGTTACATTACATTTGTATTTGTTTCCTATGATTTGTAAAGCGCTACGGAATATGATGGCGCTATATAAATAAAGATTATTATTATTATTATGGAGGCAGTGAACTAGTAGTAGATTAAAGGTGCTGCAGTTAAAACTATGTTAGTTGGATCTTGGGATGGAGCTGGCGCTCCGCAGCCAGGCGAGCTTTCGCCAATCCAAGCCCCTGTCTCTAGGCTACTCCCCAAACAGCACTTCTAAGAACCTTTTGTATAAGATCAAGTGTAGTAGCGTTCTTATAAGTTTGGGATATGGCGGGTGAGGGGAATGTAAACAGATGCGCAAGAAGCGCTGAAATAATATTGGTAAATGATAAACGTTTATTAGTATATTTTGTGGATAACACAGCTGGGTGGCGACAAAGTTAACAACTTTGATGTGGAATCCATGAAAACAACCCAAATTTCTGCCTGACACACCTCGTTTGATAAAGGGACGATGTATGGAGGCAGCTATATGGACGACTTTTGGAGGTAGCAATGGAGACAACGTGTGGAGGCTGCTATGGAGACAATTTAATTTGGATAGTGCCTGTATGTGGCAGTCCCAAAAATTTTTCAAACCAGAGGAGCAGGTAGGTGGCCCTCCAGAAAAATTGAATAGATTGAGTGCCTGTATGTGGCAGTCCCAAAAAGTTTTCAAACCAGAGGAGCAGGTAGGTGGCCCTCCAGAAAAATAGAATAGAGTGCCTGTATGTGGCAGTCCCAAAAAGTGTTCAAACCAGAGGAGCAGGTAGGTGGCCCTCCAGAAAAATGGAATCGATTGAGTGCCTGTATGTGGCAGTCCCAAAAAGTTTTCAAACCAGAGGAGCAGGTAGGTGGCCCTCCAGAAAAATGGAATCGATTGAGTGCCTGTATGTGGCAGTCCCAAAAAGTTTTCAAACCAGAGGAGCAGGTAGGTGGCCCTCCAGAAAAATTGAATAGATTGAGTGCCTGTATGTGGCACTCCCAAAAATTGTTTAAAACAGAGGAACGGGTCGGTGGCCCCCCCAAAAAAATGAATAGATTGAGTGCCTGTATGTGGCACTCCCAAAAATTGTTTAAAACAGAGGACCGGGTCGGTGGCCCTCCAGAAAAATTAAATGCATAAAGTACTATAGCTAGAGCCAGTGGGCCCTGTCAAAAAATAGCCAGTTTCCTCTGCTTTACTGTACAAAGAGGAGGAGAAGGAGGAAAATGAGGAGGAGGAGGAGTGGATCAATTATTCAGGTTGAGCTTCCTTCACCTGGTGGAGATTGGAAATTATGAGAAATCCAGGCTTTATTCATCTTAATAAGCGTCAGCCTGTCAGCGCTGTCAGTCGACAGGCGTGTACGCTTATCGGTGATGATGCCACCAGCTGCACTGAAAACCCGCTCGGACAAGACGCTAGCGGCAGGGCAGGCAAGAACCTCCAAGGCGTACAGCGCCAGTTCGTGCCACATGTCCAGCTTTGAAACCCAGTAGTTGTAGGGAGCTGTGTGATCATTTAGGACGATGGTATGGTCAGCTACGTACTCCCTCACCATCTTTCTGTAAAGATCAGCCCTACTCTGCCGAGACTGGGGACAGGTGACAGTGTCTTGCTGGGGTGACATAAAGCTGGCAAAAGCCTTGTAAAGCGTACCCTTGCCAGTGCTGGACAAGCTGCCTGCTCGCCTACTCTCCCACGCTACTTGTCCCGCAGAACTACGCACTCTGCCGCTAGCGCTGTCCGAAGGGAAATACTGTTTCAGCTTGTGCACCAGGGCCTGCTGGTATTCATGCATTCTCACACTCCTTTCCTCTGCAGGGATGAGAGTGGAAAGATTTTGCTTGTACCGTGGGTCCAGGAGAGTGAACACCCAGTAATCGGTGCTGGAATAAATTCTTTGAACGCGAGGGTCACGGGATAGGCAGCCTAGCATGAAATCTGCCATATGCGCCAGAGTACCAACGCGTAAGAATTCACTCCCCTCACTGGCCTGACTGTCCATTTCCTCCTCCTCCAACTCCTCCAACTCCTCTTCTTCTGCTCATACACGCTGAACAGTGAAGGACTAAACAATGGTCCCCTCTTGTGTCTCGCCAACATTCTCCTCCTCTTCCTCCTCATCCTCCTCCACCTCCACCTCCTCCAATATGCGCTGAGAAACAGACCTAAGGGTCCTTTGGCTATCAACAAGGGAATCTTCTTCCCCCGTCTTTTGTGACGAGCGCAAAGCTTCCGACTTCATGCTGATCAGAGAGTTTTTCAACAGGCCAAGCAGCGGGATGGTGAGGCTGATGATGGCGGCATCGCCACTGACCATCTGTGTTGACTCCTCAAAGTTACTCAGCACCTGACAGATATCAGACATCCACGTCCACTCCTCATTGTAGACTTGAGGAAGCTGACTGACCTGACTACCAGTTCTGGTGGAAGTTGACATCTGGCAGTCTACAATGGCTCGGCGCTGCTGGTAAACTCTGGATAACATGGTCAGTGTTGAATTCCACCTCGTGGGCACGTCGCACAACAGTCGGTGAGCGGGCAGTTGGAGGCGGCGCTGCGCTGCCCTGAGAGTGGCAGCATCTGTGCTGGACTTCCTGAAATGCGCACAGATGCGGCGCACCTTCGTGAGCACAGATTGGGGTATGTCTTGAGGAAACGCTGAACTATCAGATTTAACACATGGGCCAGGCATGGCACATGTGTCAGTCTGCCGAGTTGCAGAGCCGCCACCAGGTTACGGCCGTTGTCACACACAACCATGCCTGGCTTCAGGTTCAGCGGTGCCAGCCACAGATCAGTCTGCGCCGTGATGCCCTGTAATAGCTCTTGGGCGGTGTGCCTTTTATCGCCTAGGCTCAGCAGTTTGAGCACCGCCTGCTGTCGCTTAGCGACGGCACTGCTGCTGTGCCTAGAGCTACCGACTGATGGCGCCGTGCCCACGGATGGTAGTTCGGAGGAGGAGGTGGAGGAGGGGTGGGAGGAGGAGGAGGCATAGTAGGCATTTGAGACCTGGACCGAGGTAGGCCCCCCAATCCTCGGCGTCGGCAGTATATGACCAGCCCCAGGGTCAGACTCGGTCCCAGCCTCCACCAAGTTAACCCAATGTGCCGTCAGCGATATATAGTGGCCCTGCCCGGCAGCACTCGTCCACGTGTCCGTGGTCAGGTGGACCTTGTCAGAAACGGCGTTGGTCAGGGCACGGGTGATGTTGTCTGACACGTGCTGGTGCAGGGTTGGGACGGCACATCGGGAAAAGTAGTGGCGGCTGGGGACCGAATACCGAGGGGCGGCCGCCGCCATGAGGTTGCGAAAGGCCTCGGTCTCTACTAGCCTATAGGGCAGCATCTCCAGGCTAAGCAATCTGGAGATGTGGACATTAAGGGCTTGGGCGTGCGGGTGGGTTGCACTATATTTGCGTTTCCGCTCCAGCGTCTGGGGTATGGAGAGCTGAACGCTGGTGGATGCTGTGGAGTATCGTGGAGGCGACGATGGGGTTTTTGTGGCAGGGTCCTGGGCAGGGGGCTGACTATCAGCTGACACAGGGGAAGGAGCAGTGGTGTGCACGGCCGGAGGTGAACGGGCTTGTTGCCACTGAGTGGGGTGTTTAGCATTCATATGCCTGCGCATACTGGTGGTAGTTAAGCTAGTAGTGGTGGAACCCCTGCTGATCCTGGTTTGGCAAATGTTGCACACCACAGTCCGTCGGTCATCCGGTGTTTCCTTAAAGAACCTCCAGACTTCTGAAAATCTAGCCCTCGCCGCAGGAGCCCTCGCCACGGGAGCTTCACTAGTTGACACATTTGGCGCTGATGCACCAGCTCTGGCCCTGCCTCTCCGTCTGGCCCCACCACTGCCTCTTCCAACCTGTTCTGGTCGAGGACTCTCCTCTGTCTCAGAAGCACTGTGTTCACCCGCCCTATCAACCCAGCTTGGGTCTGTCACCTCATCATCCTCCGATCCCTCAGTCTGCTCCCCCCTCGGACTTCCTGCCCTGACAACAACTTCCCCACTGTCTGACAACCGTGTCTCCTCATCGTCGGACACCTCTTTAGACACTTCTTCCACTACGTCAAGAAGGTCATCATCACCCACAGACTGTGACTGGTGGAAAACCTGGGCATCGGAAAATTGCTCAGCAGCAACCGGACAAGTGGTTTGTGACTGTGGGAAGGGTCCAGAAAACAGTTCCTCAGAGTATGCCGGTTCAAATGCCAAATTTTCCTGGGAGGGGGCAGACTGGGGGGGAGGAGGCTGAGGTGCAGGAGCTGGAGGAGTGGCGATTTCGGTGACATGGGTGGACTGCGTGGAAGACTGACTGGTGGACAAATTGCTCGAAGCATTGTCGGCAATCCACGACATCACCTGTTCGCACTGTTCTGGCCTCAACAGTGCTCTACCACGAGTCCCAGTAACTTCAGACATGAACCTAGGGAGTGTAGCTCTGCGGCGTTCCCCTGCTCCCTCATAAGCAGGTGGTGTCTCACCCCGGCCAGGACCACGGCCTCTGACCCCTGCAGTAGTTGGACGCCCACGTCCCCGCCCTCGTCCTCTACCCCTAGCCCTCGGGTTAAACATTTTTAAAATGAGAGTTATAACTTTAATTTTTTTTAAACTTTTTTTTGTGTTTTTTGTTTTTTTTTGTGTTTTTGAGTTTTTAAAACCAAACGATGCTATCCTATTGCTATGGCTATTTTCTAGCCAAGTATGAAAGCACACTACTATGCCAGATGAGATGACGCAGAGTTATGAAACAAAATAAACGTAAAATAAAAAAGGAAAAATGGCAGACTGTGCCTAATTGAAATCCAACCCCTACTAAATTTTCCCACTTCGGTCTTTGCAATGGATATGTGCGTCACTAAGCGCAAAACACAGCGGTCGCAAGTCTCACTACAAATTGCTCACAATTTGCTAGTAGATGCACTGCAGCAAGTACAGCCACCAGCAGATCAACCAGAAATCAAATATATATAACGCTACTGTAGGCGTAAGTAAGCCGTTTAGATTCTCCTATGGCTATTTTCTAGCCAAGTATGAAAGCACACTACTATGCCAGATGAGATGACGCAGAGTTATGAAACAAAATAAACGTAAAATAAAAAAGGAAAAATGGCAGACTGTGCCTAATTGAAATCCAACCCCTACTAAATTTTCCCACTTCGGTCTTTGCAATGGATATGTGCGTCACTAAGCGCAAAACACAGCGGTCGCAAGTCTCACTACAAATTGCTCACAATTTGCTAGTAGATGCACTGCAGCAAGTACAGCCACCAGCAGATCAACCAGAAATCAAATATATATAACGCTACTGTAGGCGTAAGTAAGCCGTTTAGATTCTCCTATGGCTATTTTCTAGCCAAGTATGAAAGCACACTACTATGCCAGATGAGATCACGCAGAGTTATGAAACAAAATAAACGTAAAATAAAAAAGGAAAAATGGCAGACTGTGCCTAATTGAAATCCAACCCCTACTAAATTTTCCCACTTCGGTCTTTGCAATGGATATGTGCGTCACTAAGCGCAAAACACAGCGGTCGCAAGTCTCACTACAAATTGCTCACAATTTGCTAGTAGATGCACTGCAGCAAGTACAGCCACCAGCAGATCAACCAGAAATCAATTGTATATAACGCTACTGTAGGCGTAAGTAAGCCGTTTAGATTCTCCTATGGCTATTTTCTAGCCAAGTATGAAAGCACACTACTATGCCAGATGAGATGACGCAGAGTTATGAAACAAAATAAACGTAAAATAAAAAAGGAAAAATGGCAGACTGTGCCTAATTGAAATCCAACCCCTACTAAATTTTCCCACTTCGGTCTTTGCAATGGATATGTGCGTCACTAAGCGCAAAACACAGCGGTCGCAAGTCTCACTACAAATTGCTCACAATTTGCTAGTAGATGCACTGCAGCAAGTACAGCCACCAGCAGATCAACCAGAAATCAAATATATATAACGCTACTGTAGGCGTAAGTAAGCCATTTAGATTCTCCTATGGCTATTTTCTAGCCAAGTATGAAAGCACACTACTATGCCAGATGAGATGACGCAGAGTTATGAAACAAAATAAACGTAAAATAAAAAAGGAAAAATGGCAGACTGTGCCTAATTGAAATCCAACCCCTACTAAATTTTCCCACTTCGGTCTTTGCAATGGATATGTGCGTCACTAAGCGCAAAACACAGCGGTCGCAAGTCTCACTACAAATTGCTCACAATTTGCTAGTAGATGCACTGCAGCAAGTACAGCCACCAGCAGATCAACCAGAAATCAATTGTATATAACGCTACTGTAGGCGTAAGTAAGCCGTTTAGATTCTCCTATGGCTATTTTCTAGCCAAGTATGAAAGCACACTACTATGCCAGATGAGATGACGCAGAGTTATGAAACAAAATAAACGTAAAATAAAAAAGGAAAAATGGCAGACTGTGCCTAATTGAAATCCAACCCCTACTAAATTTTCCCACTTCGGTCTTTGCAATGGATATGTGCGTCACTAAGCGCAAAACACAGCGGTCGCAAGTCTCACTACAAATTGCTCACAATTTGTTAGTAGATGCACTGCAGCAAGTACAGCCACCAGCAGATCAACCAGAAATCAAATATATATAACGCTACTGTAGGCGTAAGTAAGCCGTTTAGATTCTCCTATGGCTATTTTCTAGCCAAGTATGAAAGCACACTACTATGCCAGATGAGATGACGCAGAGTTATGAAACAAAATAAACGTAAAATAAAAAAGGAAAAATGGCAGACTGTGCCTAATTGAAATCCAACCCCTACTAAATTTTCCCACTTCGGTCTTTGCAATGGATATGTGCGTCACTAAGCGCAAAACACAGCGGTCGCAAGTCTCACTACAAATTGCTCACAATTTGCTAGTAGATGCACTGCAGCAAGTACAGCCACCAGCAGATCAACCAGAAATCAAATATATATAACGCTACTGTAGCCGTAAGTAAGCCGTTTAGATTCTCCTATGGCTATTTTCTAGCCAAGTATGAAAGCACACTACTATGCCAGATGAGATGACGCAGAGTTATGAAACAAAATAAACGTAAAATAAAAAAGGAAAAATGGCAGACTGTGCCTAATTGAAATCCAACCCCTACTAAATTTTCCCACTTCGGTCTTTGCAATGGATATGTGCGTCACTAAGCGCAAAACACAGCGGTCGCAAGTCTCACTACAAATTGCTCACAATTTGCTAGTAGATGTACTGCAGCAAGTACAGCCACCAGCAGATCAACCAGAAATCAAATATATATAACGCTACTGTAGGCGTAAGTAAGCTGTTTGGATTCTCCTATGGCTATTTTCTAGCCAAGTATGAAAGCACACTACTATGCCAGATGAGATGACACTGAGTTATTAAAAAAATAAACGTAAAATAAAAAGTAAATGGCAGACTGTGCCTAATTGAAATCAAACCCCTAATAAATTTTCCCACTTTGGTGTTTGAGGTGGATATGTGTGTCACTAAGAGCTAAACACAACGGTAGCAAGTCCCCCTGCAAATTCCTCACAATATGGTACTAGCTGCAAATAAAAAAAAAAAAGTAGAACGTTATTGTAGCCCTAAGAAGGGCTGTTGGGTTCTTGGAGAATCACTCCTGCCTAACAGTAAGCTAATAGAACACCCTAACGCTTTCCCTGACCAGCAGCAGCTCCCTCCCTAGCGGCATCCAGACACAGAATGATCCGAGCAGCGCGGGCAGCGGCTAGTCTATCCCAGGGTCACCTGATCTGGCCAGCCAACCACTGCTATCGACGTGTAAGGGTACCACGTCATGCTGGGTGGAGTGCAGAGTCCCCTGGCTTGTGATTGGCTCTGTTTCTGGCCGCCAAAAAGCAAAACGGCGGGAGCTGCCATTTTCTCGAGCGGGCGAAGTTTTCGTCCGAGCAACGAGCAGTTTCGAGTACGCTAATGCTCGACCGAGCATCAAGCTCGGACGAGCATGTTCGCTCATCTCTAGTGCAGACCCTTTGCCACCATACCAAGCCCTCTTTACCAGAGACTGCCCCACATTTGCCATACTAGTCCAAAAACTAGTCAAAAAAGCCTATATAAATGTGGTGTAAAGCATTTTCAGTGTAATATAACATTGTAATTACGATCTTACAATCTTATTACATTACATTGATTAACATTTTCATATACAAAAAACATATGTTAACGTGGTTATGCACGCGTTAACATGGTGTTAATGCATGCATTAACATTGCGTTTGCATTGCATTTTGTAAACCCAAATGTTAACAGTAATGTAATTAGGCAAATCACCTCTCCTCAGCTGTTGTAATGCAACCAAAATGCCAAGTGTGAACTCACCCTTAGAAGTAACAAATAAATAAAAAAATGTAAATGCTAAATTCTATGAATTTAAAAAAAACAGGTTAATGTGGAAAAGTTTAAACGTTTAAATTAAAATGAGTTGTTTATTCTAGACAAGCACTTTATGTAGCAATAGTGCCAAGGGTCCCTCAAAACCCAGATGAAGCTGTAGCATCTATACCTCTAATACTAACACAAGTAACCCCCCAGGTATTTTTCACTGACTAGGCCAAAGTAAGGCATCAGTGGTTGACAAATACCAGGTGGTTGAGACCATAGTGTCATTTTCCGCTTACTGACTTTTAAGGAATGATAAATCTGTCACGCCAGCCGCTGTAAGAAGACATGTCAAGAAGATGAAATTCAACTTTTTTTCATGCTGGATTGCTCACAAGGCCCAGGGAAGACATTGTTTGATTATTGTTTTGTAACAAGTGGACGTAGAAGGTAATGTTAGGTCTCCAACACTTGCAATCAGGAAAAAGACGCGTCTCTTACTGTCAGATGTCTGGAACAACCTCTTATTATACAATGTCACAGCTGCCCTTGGTTGACTACTCTATTTAGAAGAGCTGTGACAGCAGGCTTACCTGTTTAGCACAAACACATAGAGAATTCTCCTTTCCTACATAACAGCACTTTATAGCATTTCAGTTTTTACAATAACAGCAAAATTCTAAAAGCCACCGGATCAATAGTAATGGCTTGGAGTGTAATAGAAACAAATTATTGACCGTAGTAAGTGAGCAATAATTGGCGCTGACACTGTGAAGGTTCACATGTCATGTGATGCTTAGCTTGTTAGGATCCATATTCATTGGCAAAATCTAAAATTGAATTATTTTTGCTGAGACAAACTTTGTATATTATACAATTCTTCCTATAGTACTATATAAAAAATATATGTACATGCACAAAAAAATAACAAGGCTGAAAGGGCTGGAAGGAACCCCTGGCACATAGGGACACATTTCCTGCAGAGTTCACAAAAGTGCATTGTCTGAAGATAATATACTGTGCCGCGATTTACTAAGATCGTGCACCCGATATCCTGCATGTGTCGCTTCCCGGCTCAGGTACGCCGGAGTTCACCTACTTCTTCTTGGTGCACGTAAGTGCATTTGAAAATTAAATCCCGTGCTCAGTCCGAATCAGGCAGATCGTCCGACGCCCCCCCCCCCCCCGATTTCTCTTGCATAAAAGCCAGCACAGCCGCGCCACAATCCGAACACGTGCGACACAATCCCAACACAAACCTCTGTTAAATACTTGTCAAAGCCGCGCAAATCCAGAAAACCGTTACCGTCCAACGAAAATGAGATCCACTGCCCTTAGTTAATAAGCCCCATAATGTGACACCAGCATTATAAATAGCATATGGAATGGGGGCATTCTTTTATGGAATAAGCTTAGGGACACATAAAAGTGGATGTCTAACATAAACTAACTCGTTGACGTTACACAGGCTATGCATAAACTTTTTAGATCTCTTTTCATGACCACCATTATGTGTGCTACATAACTAAATATCCATGATAAGCAAATGCAAAAAGATTATTTACTTGGTAGTTCAACCAGATGTTCTGAGATTATGGTGAATGCCAAATAAGTGATATGTATAATGGATCCACATGAGACTAATAGTAATGTAGGATTAGCTCTTCCTTTTCTTCCGGGCAGTTTGATATTAGCAGTGTATGCACAGCTTTACTCTCCAATAGGATAGAATAATCTTAAGAAAATGTTACAAAGATACATCTTTGTGATTACATCCAGCCACATGCAAAGCAGAATTGTGGAAAGGAAAAGAAATCCCTTTATGTAGTTAAGGAGAAGATTGCTCTCTAATTTGTATGTCTGATCTTTTGTAGATATTAGGGCAGTAAAATTGCTCTTTTCTTTTAAAAATAAGTACTAGATCCTCAGTCAATATCTAATTCCTGTCTTGAGTTATCGTAGGTTGACGTTACCGGTTCCATTAATAAGAACTTTGCATCATATTTACATATTACCATGGCAGCAGTTCTTTTTCTGTGCTCTACAAGTTCAATGTTACCGTACGCCCACTGGACAACATATAAAATCAGTTAAACCGGTAGAAAAGGTTGCTTCACAATTTGTTTTTGTGTTTATCCTTGACCTTGAGATATTTGTATTCATGCCTATAGTAGTACTAAATTAAAGCCATTTAAAGGGAATCTGTCAACAGCTAATGGTCTAATAAAATAATTCTTTCATAGCCTAGCGTGATGGCATCATCCAGAAAATCAACAAGTGAGGTGTAAATAAATTTCATAAAACCACAGGTGGAGAGTTTAGTGCTGAAGTCAAGCTCTCCCCACCTCAAAACACCCCTTCTGCTATGAATGGCATCATGCACCAGACTGCAAGAGAGCCTTTTAGTGACACAGGTATGTCATTTATAATGAAGGGGGCATTCTGAGGTGAGGAGAGTTTGACTGGCGTATTATTTTTCCACCTTTCTGTGCCTGTTGCACCTTAATTATGAAGTGTCAGTGTCACAATATTTGTCTTTTTCTGACACTCAAGCCTCTTGAAACTCTTTTTTTTGGGCACAAATTTGAAACCCCAACACTTTTCCTGATTCTAGTTTTCTGACACTGTTCTTGGCGCACACTTAGAACTGCCAAAAGATGGTCTATGGAGTTGTATTTCACCTTCATGAATGTGGAGACAGTTCTAACCCTTTTTGGTTGTGAGCCAATTCATTAACCACTTGTGCCACAATCTAACATCCCAGTGAAAATGGCCACAACTGAGCCCCTCTTTTAATGAAATGGGCACAGCAGAGCCCCCATTTAAAGAAATGTCCATTGCAGAGTCCCCCTTTAAAGAAATGTCCATAGTAGAAACCCCCTTTAATGAGATTTGCACTGCAGAGCCCCTCTTAAATAAAACGTGCACTGCAGGGCCCCCCTTTAATGAAATCTGCACTGCAAAGGCCTCCGACATAAATGAAATGTCTACAGCAGGTCTCCTGTCTTTATATTGAGCCCCCTTAAAAAAAAAAAAGTTATACTCACCTCCGTTGTTCTCTTCCTGCCCTCGCAGCACATACAAGACAATGATGTCATGCGACTGCCACATGGCCGTGTCATAATGCACACATGTGTGCCAGCCGGAAGGGGAGAAGACAGAGCCAAGGGGCCAGGGAGAAGGAGCCGGAAGTGAGTTTAGATTTTTTCTAACCTAGCGATCTTTTTAACCCACTCATACCGCCAATATGAAGATCCACAATTACATGGGGCTGTTGGAGTCTCCTCACGTGGATGTGTTTACAGTAATTGGTGATGAGAACAACCACCGGGATGGAGACCTCACCTCACCGCAATATTTGGAATCAAAGAAGTGGGTTTTATGTCCCAGACGTTTGGAGTGTATTGATATCAATCATCTACTCAGAGGGATCTCTTTTTGTCTTTACTAAGGGGCTTCCTGCCCTCTGTGTACTCTCCTTTTATCATAAATTGGTATTGTTGTATTCACTTCAAATCTGTCTTGAACTCTTTCCTTTTATCTAAACAGATATACCTAGTTAAGTACCATCTTTGTTTCTAAAATCTCTGGAGGAGAAAGTACAACATGAATTAATCATGACTTAATTGACTGAGCTAATTCAAGTTCTCTTCATCCCAATGCACAGCAATGTTCTGGCTTTCCCAGTGCTGCAGATAAATGGTACAGTGTATTGGACTAGGAATTGTATTTTCTTTGAAAACCTCGGAATGGAATTATTCCTCTAAGTTTCAATTTGCCTCAAGTTAAACTCGCAAAAGACTTTTTACTTTTCTATCATGCTTGTTTAGCTATCTTGCCGGATTCATGCCAGGTCTGGCTTCTCAAGCTTTCAATACATAATTCAAAGTTATTATTTGGCGTAAAACTGCATTTATTCTCGGAGCATTAGTCCAGCCTTACTAATAGTATGTACATAAGAGTAGGAGCTGCACAGTAACCACATACTTTTAACGGATAGCTGGGATTCTGGGGTAAAGTACAAGGACATTTAAAGATTTATGGGCCACATTTTTGGAAATATTTTCTAAAGTAGAAACTCCTTTATGAAAGTCATGACGACCTCCTCTTTTCATTTAAAGGGGTTGTCCGAGTTTTGAAAAAAAACTATATGTGGCCGGGAGCGGGCTGCCTAAAACAATAAAGATGTACTTACCTTCCGATGCCCTCCGGTATCCAGTGCTGCTGTCGCTCCGGTCCAGGCGCCAAGTAAACATACATGGCCGCGGGAGCAGCGCTGGACTCAGCTTCCGGCCGGCCAGCATTGTGTATGGGGGCCGGAAGGTTGTCGGATCTTTCCGGAAGCTGAATGCTGGATACCGGAGGGCACCGGAAGGTAAGTACATCTTTATTGTTTTAGGCAGCCCGCTCCCGGCCACAGATAGATTTTTTTCAAAACTCGGACAACCCCTTTAAGTTAGCTATATTGGGCTGAGTGTGTATGTGCCGTCCACTTTGGTGTGATAAGGTTGCCAGGCCATCAAAGGGGGTTGTTTAGTAGTTGTCTAGTAGTAGTGTTTAGTAAACCCATTTTAACCACGTAAATTCTAAGTTAACCTCTTCCACCATGGCCCTTTTTCATTTTTGCATTTTCATTTTTCACTCCCTACCTTCAAAGATCCATAACGTTTTTAGTTTTCCATTTAAAGAACTATGTGAGGGCTTGTTTTCTGCATAACAAATTGCATTTCATAGTGACGGTATATAATATTCCTAGGTTACCTATAAGTGTTCACTAGCTTCTCTTGCATTCTCTAGTTCTGGTCTCTGATCTCTTGGCTGTGTCTCAACTGCTCTATTTGGATTGTGATATGGTTATTGTTATTCCCCGCTATTGCTTAATTGGATTGTATACCTTGCCTTATTGTGTTTGTTTGTCTGTATTGTTACGTGTTCACACATTAGCCAGGGAGGGAACGTCGTTGTTATTGGCCTCAGTTTAGGGGGGACTCAATAAGTAGGTAGGGACTAGAGATGAGCGAGCACTAAAATGCTCGGGTACTCGTTATTCGAGACGAACTTTTCCCGATGCTCGAGTGCTCGTCTCGAATAACGAGCCCCATTGAAGTCAATGGGAGACTCGAGCATTTTTCAAGGGGACCAAGGCTCTGCACAGGGAAGCTTGGCCAAACACCTGGGAACCTCAGAAAAGGATGGAAACACCACGGAAATGGACAGGAAACAGCAGGGGCAGCATGCATGGATGCCTCTGAGGCTGCTTAATCGCACCATTATGCCAAAATTATGGGCAACAGCATGGCCATGACAGAGTGACAGAATGAAGCTAGATAGCATCTAAAACATCCAATAATTGACCCTGACACTATAGGGGACGGCATGCAGAGGCAGCAGCGGCAGGCTAGAGAGTGGCATGGCGACATACTCTAAATGGACTCAGGCTTCAAACCAATGGGTGGCAGAGAGGAACCAAAGGAGGTGAGCAAGAAGCGCTCAAATAATATCGGTACATGATAAAAGTTTGCCAGTATATTTTGTGGATTACACAGCAGGGTGGCGACAAAGTTAACATGGAAGCCATGAAAACAACCCAAAATTCTGCCTGACACAGCTCGTTTGATAAGGGGACCATGTATGGAGGCAGTGAACTAGTAGTAGATTAAAGGTGCTGCAGTTAAAACTATGTTAGTTGGATCTTGGCATGGAGCTGGCGCTCCGCTGCCAGGCGAGCTTTCGCCAATCCAAGCCCCTGTCTCTAGGCTACTCCCCAAACAGCACTTCTAAGAACCTTTTGTATAAGATCAAGTGTAGTAGCGTTCTTATAAGTTTGGGATATGGCGGGTGAGGGGAATGTAAACAGATACGCAAGAAGCGCTGAAATAATATCGGTAAATGATAAAGGTTTGCCAGTATATTTTGTGGATTACACAGCAGGGTGGCGACAAAGTTAACAAGTTTGATGTGGAAGCCATGAAAACAACCCAAAATTCTGCCTGACACAGCTCGTTTGATAAGGGGACCATGTATGGAGGCAGTGAACTAGTAGTAGATTAAAGGTGCTGCAGTTAAAACTATGTTAGTTGGATCTTGGCATGGAGCTGGCGCTCCGCTGCCAGGCGAGCTTTCGCCAATCCAAGCCCCTGTCTCTAGGCTACTCCCCAAACAGCACTTCTAAGAACCTTTTGTATAAGATCAAGTGTAGTAGCGTTCTTATAAGTTTGGGATATGGCGGGTGAGGGGAATGTAAACAGATGCGCAAGAAGCGCTGAAATAATATCGGTTAATCATAAAAGTTTGCCAGTATATTTTGTGGATAACACAGCAGGGTGGCGACAAAGTTAACAACTTTGATGTGGAATGCCCTGTAATAGCTCTTGGGAGGTGTGCCTTTTATCGCCTAGGCTCAGCAGTTTGAGCACCGCCTGCTGTCGCTTAGCGACGGCACTGCTGCTGTGCCTAGAGCTACCGACTGATGGCGCCATGCCCACGGATGGTAATTCGGAGGAGGAGGAGGTGGAGGAGGGGTGGGAGGAGGAGGAGGTATAGTAGGCCTTTGAGACCTGGACCGAGGTAGGCCCCGCAATCCTCGGCGTCAGCAGTATATGACCAGCCCCAGGGTCAGACTCGGTCCCAGCCTCCACCAAGTTAAGTGTAGTAGCGTTCTTATAAGTTTGGGATATGGCGGGTGAGGGGAATGTAAACAGATGCGCAAGAAGCGCTGAAATAATATCGGTTAATCATAAAAGTTTGCCAGTATATTTTGTGGATAACACAGCAGGGTGGCGACAAAGTTAACAACTTTGAATCCATGAAAACAACCCAAATTTCTGCCTGACACACCTCGTTTGATAAGGGGACGATGTATGGAGGCAGCTATATGGACGACTTTTGGAGGTAGCAATGGAGACAACGTGTGGAGGCTGCTATGGAGACAATTTAAATTGGATAGTGCCTGTATGTGGCAGTCCAAAAAAGTTTTCAAACCAGAGGAGCAGGTAGGTGGCCCTCCAGAAAAATGGAATAGATTGAGTGCCTGTATGTGGCAGTCCAAAAAAGTTTTCAAACCAGAGGAGCAGGTAGGTGGCCCTCCAGAAAAATGAAATAGATTGAGTGCCTGTATGTGGCAGTCCAAAAAAGTTTTCAAACCAGAGGAGCAGGTAAGTGGCCCTCCAGAAAAATGAAATAGATTGAGTGCCTGTATGTGGCAGTCCAAAAAAGTTTTCAAACCAGAGGAGCAGGTAGGTGGCCCTCCAGAAAAATGAAATAGATTGAGTGCCTGTATGTGGCAGTCCAAAAAAGTTTTCAAACCAGAGGAGCAGGTAGGTGGCCCTCCAGAAAAATGAAATAGATTGAGTGCCTGTATGTGGCAGTCCAAAAAAGTTTTCAAACCAGAGGAGCAGGTAGGTGGCCCTCCAGAAAAATGAAATAGATTGAGTGCCTGTATGTGGCAGTCCAAAAAAGTTTAAAAACCAGAGGAGCAGGTAAGTGGCCCTCCAGAAAAATGAAATAGATTGAGTGCCTGTATGTGGCAGTCCAAAAAAGTTTTCAAACCAGAGGAGCAGGTAGGTGGCCCTCCAGAAAAATGAAATAGATTGAGTGCCTGTATGTGGCAGTCCAAAAAAGTTTTCAAACCAGAGGAGCAGGTAGGTGGCCCTCCAGAAAAATTGAATAGATTGAGTGCCTGTATGTGGCACTCCCAAAAATTGTTTAAAACAGAGGACCGGGTAGGTGGCCCTCCAGAAAAATGGAATAGATTGAGTGCCTGTATGTGGCACTCCCAAAAATTGTTTAAAACAGAGGACCGGGTCGGTGGCCCTCCAGAAAAATTAAATGCATAAAGTACTATAGCTAGAGCCAGTGGGCCCTGTCAAAAAATAGCCAGTTTCCTCTGCTTTAGTGTACAAAGAGGAGGAGAAGGAGGAAAATGAGGAGAAGGAGGAAAATGAGGAGGAGGAGGAGTGCATAAATTATTCAGGTTGAGCTTCCTTCACCTGGTGGAGATTGGAAATTATGAGAAATCCAGGCTTTATTCATCTTAATAAGCGTCAGCCTGTCAGCGCTGTCAGTCGACAGGCGTGTACGCTTATCGTTGATGATGCCACCAGCTGCACTGAAAACCCGCTCGGACAAGACGCTAGCGGCAGGGCAGGCAAGAACCTCCAAGGCGTACAGCGCCAGTTCGTGCCACATGTCCAGCTTTGAAACCCAGTAGTTGTAGGGAGCTGTGTGATCATTTAGGACGATGGTATGGTCAGCTACGTACTCCCTCACCATCTTTCTGTAAAGATCAGCCCTACTCTGCCGAGACTGGGGACAGGTGACAGTGTCTTGCTGGGGTGACATAAAGCTGGCAAAAGCCTTGTAAAGCGTACCCTTGCCAGTGCTGGACAAGCTGCCTGCTCGCCTACTCTCCCTCGCTACTTGTCCCGCAGAACTACGCACTCTGCCGCTAGCGCTGTCAGAAGGGAAATACTGTTTCAGCTTGTGCACCAGGGCCTGCTGGTATTCATGCATTCTCATACTCCTTTCCTCTCCAGGGATGAGAGTGGAAAGATTTTGCTTGTACCGTGGGTCCAGGAGAGTGAATACCCAGTAATCGGAGCTGGAATAAATTCTTTGAACGCGAGGGTCACGGGATAGGCAGCCTAGCATGAAATCTGCCATATGCGCCAGAGTCCCAACGCGCAAGAATTCACTCCCCTCACTGGCCTGACTGCCCATTTCCTCCTCCTCCAACTCCTCCAACTCCTCTTCTTCTGCCCATACACGCTGAACAGTGAAGGTCTGAGCAATGCTCCCCTCTTGTGTCTCGCCAACATTCTCCTCCTCTTCCTCCTCATCCTCCTCCACCTCCTCCGATATGCACTGAGAAACAGACCTGAGGGTGCTTTGGCTATCAACAAGGGAATCTTCTTCCCCCGTCTCTTGTGACGAGCGCAAAGTTTCCGACTTCATGCTGATCAGAGAGTTTTTCAACAGGCCAAGCAGCGGGATGGTGAGGCTGATGATGGCGGCATCGCCACTGACCATCTGTGTTGACTCCTCAAAGTTACTCAGCACCTGACAGATATCAGACATCCATGTCCACTCCTCATTGTAGACTTGAGGAAGCTGACTGACCTGACTACCACTTCTGGTGTAAGTTGACATCTGGCAGTCTACAATCGCTCTGCGCTGCTGGTAAACTCTGGATAACATGGTTAATGTTGAATTCCACCTCGTGGGCATGTCGCACAACAGTCGGTGAGCGGGCAGTTGGAGGCGGCGCTGCGCTGCCCTGAGAGTGGCAGCATCTGTGCTGGACTTCCTGAAATGCGCACAGATGCGGCGCACCTTCGTGAGCAAATCTGACAGATTGGGGTATGTCTTGAGGAAACGCTGAACTATCAGATTTAACACATGGGCCAGGCATGGCACATGTGTCAGTCTGCCGAGTTGCAGAGCCGCCACCAGGTTACGGCCGTTGTCACACACAACCATGCCTGGCTTCAGGTTCAGCGGTGCCAGCCACAGATCAGTCTGCGCCGTGATGCCCTGTAATAGTTCTTGGGCGGTGTGCCTTTTATCGCCTAGGCTCAGCAGTTTGAGCACCGCCTGCTGTGCCTAGAGCTAGCGACTGATGGCGCCATGCCCACGGATGGTAGTTCGGAGGAGGAGGAGGGGTGGGAGGAGGAGGAGGCATAGTAGGCCTTTGAGACCTGGACCGAGGTAGGCCCCGCAATCCTCGGCGTCGGCAGTATATGACCAGCCCCAGGGTCAGACTCGGTCCCAGCCTCCACCAAGTTAACCCAATGTGCCGTCAGCGATATATAGTGGCCCTGCCCGGCAGCACTCGTCCACGTGTCCGTGGTCAGGTGGACCTTGTCAGAAACGGCGTTGGTCAGGGCACGGATGATGTTGTCTGACACGTGCTGGTGCAGGGCTGGGACGGCACATCGGGAAAAGTAGTGGCGGCTGGGGACCGAATACCGAGGGCCGGCCGCCGCCATGAGGTTGCGAAAGGCCTCGGTCTCTACTAGCCTATAGGGCAGCATCTCCAGGCTAAGCAATCTGGAGATGTGGACATTAAGGGCTTGGGCGTGCGGGTGGGTTGCACTATATTTTCTTTTCCGCTCCAGCGTCTGGGGTATGGAGAGCTGAACGCTGGTGGATGCTGTGGAGGATCGTGGAGGCGACGATGGGGTTTTTGTGCCAGGGTCCTGGGCAAGGGGCTGACTATCAGCTGACACAGGGGAAGGAGCAGTGGTGTGCACGGCCGGAGGTGAACGGGCATGGTGCCACTGATTCGGGTGTTTAGCATTCATATGCCTGCGCATACTGGTGGTAGTTAAGCTGGTTTGGCAAATGTTGCACACCACAGTCCGTCGGTCATCCGGTGTTTCCTTAAAGAACCTCCAGACTTCTGAAAATCTAGCCCTCGCCGCGGGAGCCCTCGCCACGGGAGCTTCACTACGTGACACATTTGGCGCTGATGCACCAGCTCTGGCCCTGCCTCTCCGTCTGGCCCCACCACTGCCTCTTCCAACCTGTTCTGCTATAGGACTCTCCTCCGTCTCAGAAGCACTGTGTTCACCCGGCCTCTCAACCCAGCTTGGGTCTGTCACCTCATCATCCTCCGATCCCTCAGTCTGCTCCCCCCTCGGACTTCCTGCCCTGACAACAACTTCACCACTGTCTGACAACCGTGTCTCCTCATCGTCGGACACCTCTTTACACACTTCTTCCACTACGTCAAGAAGGTCATCATCACCCACAGACTGCGACTGGTGGAAAACCTGGGCATCGGAAAATTGCTCAGCAGCAACCGGACCAGTGGTTTGTGAGTGTGGGAAGGGTCCAGAAAACAGTTCCTCAGAGTATGCCGGTTCAAATGGCAAATTTTCCTGGGAGGGGGCAGACTGGGGGGGAGGAGGCTGAGGTGCAGGAGCTGGAGGAGTGCCGATTTCGGTGACATGGGTGGACTGCGTGGAAGACTGACTGGTGGACAAATTGCTCAAAGCATTGTCGGCAATCCACGACATCACCTGTTCGCACTGTTCTGGCCTCAACAGTGCTCTACCACGAGTCCCAGTAACTTCAGACATGATGAACCTAGGGAGTGTAGCCCTGCGGCGTTCCCCTGCTCCCTCATCAGCAGGTGGTGTCTCACCCCACCCAGGACCACGGCCTCTGACCCCTGCAGTAGATGGACGCCCACGTCCCCGCCCTCGTCCTCGTCCTCTACCCCTAGCCCTCGGGTTAAACATTTTGAAAATTAAAGTGATATAACTTTAATTTTTTTTTTAACTTTTTTTTGTGTTTTTTTGTGTTTTTTAGTTTTTTTTGTGTTTTTTAGTTTTTAAAACCAAACAATGCTATCCTATTGCTATGGCTATTTTCTAGCCAAGTATGAAAGCACACTGATAAGATGACGCTGAGTTATGAAAAAATAAACGTAAAATAAAAAGGAAATGGCAGACTGTGCCTAATTGAAATCCAACCCCTAATAAATTTTCCCACTTCGGTCTTTGCGATGGATATGTGCGTCACTAAGCGCTAAACACAGCGGTCGCAAGTCTCACTCCAAATTCCTCACAATTGGCTAGTATATGCACTGCAGCAAGGACAGCCACCAGCAGATCAACCAGAAATAAAATATATATAACGCTATTGTAGGCGTAAGTAAGTCGTTTGGATTCTCCTTTGGCTATTTTCTAGCCAAGTATGAAAGCACACTGATGAGATGACGCTGAGTTATGAAAAAATAAACGTAAAATAAAAAGGAAATGGCAGACTGTGCCTAATTGAAATCCAACCCCTAATAAATTTTCCCACTTCGGTCTTTGCGATGGATATGTGCGTCACTAAGCGCTAAACACAGCGGTCGCAAGTCTCACTCCAAATTCCTCACAATTGGCTAGTATATCTACTGCAGCAAGGACAGCCACCAGCAGATCAACCAGAAATAAAATATATATAACGCTATTGTAGGCGTAAGTAAGCCGTTTGGATTCTCCTTTGGCTATTTTCTAGCCAAGTATGAAAGCACACTGATGAGAGGACGCTGAGTTATGAAAAAATAAACGTAAAATAAAAAGGAAATGACAGACTGTGCCTAATTGAAATCCAACCCCTAATAAATTTTCCTACTTCGGTCTTTGCAATGGATATGTGCGTCACTAAGCGCTAAACACAGCGGTCGCAAGTCTCACTCCAAATTCCTCACAATTGGCTAGTATATGCACTGCAGCAAGGACAGCCACCAGCAGATCAACCAGAAATAAAATATATATAACGCTATTGTAGGCGTAAGTAAGCCGTTTGGATTCTCCTTTGGCTATTTTCTAGCCAAGTATGAAAGCACACTGATGAGAGGACGCTGAGTTATGAAAAAATAAACGTAAAATAAAAAGGAAATGACAGACTGTGCCTAATTGAAATCCAACCCCTAATAAATTTTCCCACTTTGGTGTTTGAGGTGGATATGTGTGTCACTAAGAACTAAACACAACGGTAGCAAGTCCCCCTGCAAATTCCTCACAATATGGTACTAGCTGCACTACTAGTGCCAGCAAGCCCAGCCACAAGCAAACAAAAAAAAAAAAAGTATAACGTTATTGTAGCCCTAAGAAGGGCTGTTGGGTTCTTGTTGAATCACTCCTGCCTAACAGTAATCTACTAGCACCCTAACGCTGTCCCTGACCAGCAGCAGCTCTCTCCCTAGCGGCATCCAGACACAGAATGATCCGAGCAGCGCGGGCAGCGGCTAGTCTATCCCAGGGTCACCTGATCTGGCCAGCCAACCACTGCTATCGACGTGTAAGGGTACCACGTCATGCTGGGTGGAGTGCAGAGTCTCCTGGCTTGTGATTGGCTCTGTTTCTGGCCGCCAAAAAGCAAAATGGCGGGAGCTGCCATTTTCTCGAGCGGGCAAAGTATTCGTCCGAGCAACGAGCAGTTTCGAGTACGCTAATGCTCGAACGAGCATCAAGCTCGGACGAGTATGTTCGCTCATCTCTAGTAGGGACAGATTTGGGGTCCCAATTTTTTACAGTTTATTTATCTGGGAAAGGGTGGTGATTTGAAAAAAAACTACGGTCACATTTCTGTCAACTGGTAGTAAACAGAAGCTTTCTATAGAATGACAGTAAGCAGAGATCTAGAAAACTGTGAGGAATTGATACAGACAGTTCATTGGAAAATTATATAACTTTTTTAGATTACAAACAAAAACATTCATTTTAACTTTAAGTTAATCAAGCTCTCTGATGTGTGAGAGGCCAGAGACTCACAATACACCAGCACCCAAAGAGAACAGAAAACTACTAGTCTATGTCCTTGTTCCTGGGTAACACTGAATGTAGTTTTTCATTTAAAAAATTAGATTTCCCCACAGGGTCAACTTTAGTTTCATTGGATAGATTTTTTCTGAATCTGATACTAACCAATTAAAAGGATTGTCTTCTGTTTGATCATTTGACATAAGGTATGGAAAGAGGTAAAAGTACACACTGCGTATTTGTATACTGTATATATGTGACGGTTTTTAATACCAGTATATTCATGGTGCCTGCTGTAGTGGAAGTAAAACTATAGCATAAAGTCTCCAGGTTGAGTTCAGAAGTCAGGGCCTGGTTGGTTTAGTTCCTTATAAAATACCAACCTGAAACAATTTTTTGTGGCAATATCAGCGCCTGGAGCAAGATCCGCATTGCACATAAAAGTTTAGGCTTAATGTATACCACCATATGTGCATGTGGTCACAAACAAGGGACCATGTGCCATCTTTTCAGGGCAGACTGAATGGTTAGCACTTTCATGGTTGGCACACTCAAGGCGAGGGGCTGTTTTTGCAGATAGCTGATGGTTGTGTGTATGAGGACTTACCGTATATACTCGTGTATAAGCCGAGTTTTTCAGCACAAAAAATGTGCTGAAAAACCTAATCTCGGCTTATACACGAGTTAATAAAAAAAAAAAAAAACATGAGTTAATAAAAAAAAAAAAATAATACTCACCCTCCGGCTCCCGGTCCTCGGCGGCGGCTCCTGGTCCTCGGCGGCAGCTCCCGATCCTCTGCGGCGGCTTCTCTCTTCGATCCTCACGTGCCGGCAGTCGCGTCTATGCGACTTGCCGGCGGGCGCACAATATGATGTAGCGGTGTCGCCGCTGATGACGTCATCAGCGGCGACACCGCCGCATCGCACTGTGCGCCCGCTGGCAAGTCGCATAGACGCGACTGCCGGCACTTGAAGATCGAAGAGAGAAGCCGCCACAATGGATCGGGAGCTGCCGCCGAGAACCGGGAGCCGCCGCCCAGGACCAGGAGCCGCCGCCGAGGACCGGGAGCCGCCACTTCAAATCAAAGTTGAGTATCGTCGGAGTGTGAGTATTAAGTTTATTTTTTTATTATACTGAGGGCAGGCTGTATACTTTTTGGGGCAGGCTGTATACTTTTTGGGGCAGGCTGTATACTTTTTTGGGGCAGGCTGTATACTTTTTGGGGGCAGGCTGTATACTTCATGGGGGCAGGCTGTATACTTCATGGGGGCAGGCTGTATACTTCATTGGGGCAGGCTGTATACTTCATTGGGGCAGGCTGTATACTTCATGGGGGCAGGCTGTATACTTCATGGGGGCAGGCTGTATACTTCTTGGGGGCAGGCTGATTGTATACTACTTGGGACAGGCTGTATACTACAGGGGGCTAGCTGGCTGTATACTACACCCTCGGCTTATACTCGAGTCAATAGGTTTTCCCATTTTTTTGTGGTAAAATTAGGGGTCTCGGCTTATACTCGGGTCGGCTTATACTCGAGTATATACGGTATACTGCTGAAAACAAGCCCTTTGTATGACCACATTGATAGAAAATTAAAGAGCTGCCGCCGAGGACCGGGAGCCGCCGCCCAGGACCAGGAGCCGCCGCCAAGGACCGGGAGCCGCCACTTCAAATCAAAGGTGAGTATCGTCGGAGGGTGAGTATTAAGTTTATTTTTTTATTATACTGAGGGCAGGCTGTATACTTTTTGGGGCAGGCTGTATACTTTTTGGGGCAGGCTGTATACTTTTTGGGGGCAGGCTGTATACTTCATGGGGGCAGGCTGTATACTTCATGGGGGCAGGCTGTATACTTCATGGGGGCAGGCTGATTGTATACTACTTGGGACAGGCTGTATACTACAGGGGGCTAGCTGGCTGTATACTACACCCTCGGCTTATACTCGAGTCAATAGGTTTCCCTTTTTTGGGGGGGGTAAAATTAGGGGTCTCGGCTTATACTCGGGTCGGCTTATACTCGAGTATATACGGTATACTGCTGAAAACAAGCCCTTTGTATGACCACATTGATAGAAAATTAAAATATGAATGGATCCCAAAATACAAAACAGAAGAATTTGCAAGGTCCTAAGCAGCCAACATGGGATAGTCCATGAAAGGCTTCCAAGGGTTACAAAATCGCATCAGCTTCTTTCAGAAGATCCATATAGAGCTTAGTTGCATTACCACCAGCTACCTGTTTAGTGGTATGGCACAGCTTTAAGATTAAACAGACATATTTTTCTAGTTTAGGACAATGACACTTAATTATTCTTACTTTTATGTAAAACATGCAGAATATCGTAAGCTGATACCACTATGGAATATGTTCTATTATCTATGCATAATTTACAAGCCTTTGTAATCTAAGAAAACTAGCAAACTCTATATAACCGTGAGCCATCTTTATATCCACTGTTTATGTTTAGCAAAGAACTGACCCCAAAAAGCTAAATTGCTATTTTTTAGGAGCTCATATACATATTTGTATAACATTCTGGCTATTCTATCAAGTGTAACTAATTTAGCATTATATATTGCTACATTTCATTGCAATAATGGCTGGCTTAAATATGATAATACAATTATGCAAATGCATCCAATGTGCCATTAGCTCAGATATGAAATCCCTTTTCTCCCTCAGAAACTACAATAATTAGTTTCATTAGTTTCCATCATTTTCATGCTTTGCAGAACTTACCATTTTTTCAGCATTTCTATTTGCGAGTCTTTACAGCAATGTTTGAGGCCAATTAGGTATCTGGATCCTAAGACTTTTAATGTTTTCTATGTTTGTCTTATTATGTTTTCCAAGAACAGATGCATACAATTTCATGACCATTGACTTTTTCCAGGTGCTTCTATACCATTCATGCTTAAATTTTTCCCTTTAATTAGGATAGAATAAGATAATCCTCTATTAGTCCCACAGTGGAGAAATTCACAGCGTTACAGCAGTAGAGAGAGTACAGTACAGACAATGACAAAGCAATAATATGAGAGATAAATGAACAAAAGGAAATAGAAAGAAAAGACAAAAAAAAAGACAAGCAATGATCAGCAGCTCGGTATTCAGTCTGTGGATGGGACCTGCAGGAACTGGCTGTGAGGGACGTATAAAAAGTATTGCCCTTTTCGGAGCATTGTGAAGAAGTGCGTACCCAGAGCACCTTTATCCCTAAATTATTTCTTCTTTCATTTTTTATGTTAGTAAAAAATGAAAGTACTTTCTTTAGCCCATTTTTGTCAGGGAAACTGTCCTGTTATTACCCTCATTTCACAGCCCTCTACAGTAGGCCTCACCATTTTTTTTCCACAAATATTTGGCCAAACTTGTCAAACCCAAATTTTGGTGAACCTGCTCAGCACTACACAAATAATGGCATTATTTATAATAATGGCATATTATTTAAGGCATACTTAATAACTAGGGGCTAGATTTTATATATATGGGTTTGTTGCTATTATGGTCCACAACTGCTGATAGACAGTATAATATCTTCTTCTGGATCTTAGGCCCGTTCCACACTTGCAACTGTGATGCGATGAACTCGCATCACACTCGCAGTGAGTGCTGCCTGGATCTGCCGGCCTGAACGCTGCAAACCGGAACTGAACTAACATGCTGAGTTCAGTTCCGGTTTGCAGCAATAGGGCCGAGAGATGCAAGCAGCACTCGCTGCGAGTGTGGAACGGGCCTTACAGGTGCAGCGTCAGGCGCAAACAGTCTTTACTTAGTCCCTGAACATGTTCCTCTGACATGACGTAGGACTGGATTTGCTCTTTACCTGAGAATGGTTGTCTGGTGATAAATGAAGAGATGACATTTTAGGAATAACAACATCTGAAAAACTCTTCACTTCAAGTGATGACATAAATATCCATTGAGCATATGTAGATGACAAATAAAAACCCCCTTAGTACAAATAATATTTCACTTCCATCTGTTTTGTAAATTGCAGGGAATTTCACTTTAGTTTGTGACCCCCGGCTGCAATTTAATATAAAAGAAAGAAATAAATAAGAAACATAAAAGGAATTTCACACAACAATGAGATGCAGCAGGTAATTTACTGGCTGGAAAAGAGTGGCCCATTCTTCTAGGGGAATAGCAGCCCCGGCATATGGCAAGTCCTCTCAATAATATATTGTCAGGCATAGAAAATAAATCTTTTTACAACACATTGCCCATTGTCTGGCATATGAGAGGAGCATAAACCGATACATTATGAATTTTGTCTCAGGTTCCCGTTTTGAACAGCAGTTGAATAAATCCTGAATGAAGCTATGTAATGCAAATTATAATTTTGATTCAGAATATTAGCTAAGTTTTCCTTCACCATAGGCAAAGATTTCCTGCTGAAGTAAGGTTGGTTATATACGAATGTGTGCAGTCCATGTATATGGGGCGTATGGGGGTCCTATCCCACAGGCTGCACACAGAGCAGAGGACAGGAGTCCCTGGATTATATAAAAAATAGCCAAACAGCCGCAACAAAACTATATGAACTATTACAGTTCTGGCACAGATATTTCTATAAGATGCAGGCCTAAGTTATAGGCGCCCGCTCTAAACACCCCAGTCAAGACCTAGAGGCTTGTTAAAACCCCATACTTATTCCCAGTATGTTCACCCCCATACCTCCGCCAGCCCTCTATACCCCTGAATTCCATCTCAATGAGCAAATGCAAAACTTTGCCGAATTTCTAAGCCTTAAGAACAAAGAGGAAGAATTTATTGGTCAGTTATTTTTCCACACAAACAAACAACTGTTGCGTCTATAGAGGTCATGTGATCAAATATATACTTAAGGTAAATGTTAATGGTACTGTGTAACGGGCCTTAGATGACATCACCCTCGTCACATGACATGAGGTGCTCAATGATGTGACAGAATTCTCTCTGAATGTTCCAGCAAGGCACTGTGTCAAACATTTGACACTGTGGGGCACATTTACTTACCCGCCCCGTTGCAATCCCCGCTGTGCAGTGTCCGACGATGATACAAGTCTGCCGCGATTCACTAAGATCGTGCATCCAATTTCCTGCATGTGTCGCTTCCCAAGCTGAGGTCCGCCAGAGTTCACCTTCTTCTTCTCAGTGCATGTAAGTGCGACACAATTTTGTTTTTAAATTCCGCGGTTTATCCGAGTTTATCCCACGGCCATGCCCCCTGATGTGTGTCGCATTCAAGCTGGTGCCGATGCACCACAATCCGTTCATGCACCAAAAACCCGGGGCAATGCAGTGCAAAACGGAAATATTTGGGAAACCCGACAGAATGGCGGTCCGTGGACCCTTTGTAAATGTGCCCCTGTATTTATTGGAAGACACTTCTAAGTACTAGTTCCATACTGTAGCATGTCCTAGCAGTTAGACCTGTTAATCAGTAACAAGGAGAAAGGGCAGTGCACGTAAAAGTTAATGTGCAGAACTCCATTAATATCATTGGAATCACCTCAGGTAAGTTGCATATAAGTTTTTTCATTTTTAACATTGCAGCCAAGGAAAGAAACACTTTAAGGATAAGGACAATGGTTTTTAATAAAAGTTTTTTTTCTATGAAGTATTTATTTTTGGTGTGTTAATTTAAATGACAGGTTCCCTTTAAGACATTTTAATAAATCTGTTAGTAAATTACTTAATGTATTATTTACAGCACATTTGGAAAAAAATGGGATCCCCTTAAAGGTTTTGTTTTATATTACAGTGGTATACCCTGTTAACATTTTTTGGGTGGTAATAACATTTTAGTTTTAGTCTGTTAGCTAAGACTACAGTGGAAACCTGGACAGGACTAAGGTACCAGAACAGGAACTCCTCCTATGAAGCATTTTTTTTTTTTTTGCTTAAAGAGAGAGAACATTAAAGGAGAACCTTACTACATGACATCCAAAGGTCATATGGACATAACCAATATGTTATAACACACCTCACAATATAAAAGAGACTCTATTCTGTGAACATAATATACATAAGGTATAAATATTCTTTGTATTAAAAGACTGAGAAGGACTGGAGTCATGTAAGTCACTAGCTAATCTTATCTGCGGGGTAAAATGGACCAGCTTCATTTTCTACAACAGATGAATGCAAGCCGTATCTGGCCAATTTAATAAGTTCCAACATCAAAACCTAGTCAGTAGGAGTGTGGCCGACTAAAATAAAAAAGGATAAAATAAGTTACTTTGGAAAGTCTCAGAATTAAAATAAGATAACCATACACCAATCCAATGGGTGGGGGAAAAAAAATCAAAAATAATTTCATATACTATTCAGATGTTGTTAGAGATTATTTTGAAAGGGAAACTGTCAGCAGTTATGACCATACATAGCTGCAGACTGTCAGAACACATTTAATTGGTTGTGAACTTGTGAACCACACCCAGGGCTACTCTGCTTGGGACTATGATAACTTTAGTTTCCTTGGCTGAGCTTGTGGTGTGTTCTGTGAAAAGCTGAGTGATTTCTTTTTTCAATTTAAATCTTTTAATGTATATTTCAATTATTTAACAGATGACAAAAATACAGTAACTTACATGCTTAAAGAACTAACACAGAGCTACATATTAAGACAAATCCTTCAGGAGGCAGTGGGGCAGATAAGAAAAAAACTACATATTATTATATTTATATTATTATAGATTGAAGTTTAGTGTGTGTCAAGTGTGGCTTGCGTTATGGGTGACCTAACAAATCAGTGGCTTGGGTGGCTTCCAGGAACTCCACATATACTTGCATCTAACCTCACTTAGTTGCAGGTTAAAGTAGCTTCTTGATACTTGTGGTTTTTCCTGACCCTTGCTTAGTTTGTTGACTACCCTTTGCCTCACAATTCTGTGCTTCACCTTCTTGGTTTTGATTTGGTGACTCCTGACTCTGCTTGTTTCTGTCTGTCTCTCTGACTGTCTCTCTCTGTTTGTCATCTGCTCTGAGCCCTTACTCAGAGTGGGGACTGTTTTCTAGTTGTCCCCTGCAGGAAAGCGTAGTATGGGTAAATAGGCAGGGACAGGAGTTGTGGGATAGGACAGGCCATGCAGCTCTTTCTCTGTTATGACACACACAGTGTTAAATAGAAACCCTCGTGAGACCTTTACCAACAATGTGAGGTACATGTACTGTATGTAATGTTTCAAAAAGCGATCAAATTGTATGTTAAAAAGAGACATACTGTTAGTGCCTTGTAATGCTCAAAACTCTGTGGATGGAGACAAAAAGTATTCTATTACCCTCTTTTCTAAATAAATATTAATATTTCCTGAAATGAGATTAAATGTGACCAAAGTAAACAAAGAGATAAAAAAAGAGTTCTGGAATATATTTTTCAAGGTTGGATATTCATTTTAAATAATAGAAACACATGATAATGGAATTGTTTGATCATTCTGTTAATTGGCCGCTGCCCGTCTATCGGAGTCTGGTATATAATGGCTTCTTTATTGCTGCTTGCCTTGTTTCTCAGATATCTGATAACGATACTTTATTTGTAAATGAAATACTTTACAGATCTCCCCAGCATCTTATTAACTGAGATTAGGATAAAAAATATTTCCCCCGAAGCACAATAGAAAAATGATTACTTTTGAATTTAGTACCTTAGCAAATGAATAGTTATAATACTGATCTAATCATATAATCCCTTTAAGACGAACTAAAAATTGATTGTAGGGAAAAAAAAAGATGTGTGCAGACCTAGAAAAAGTACTCTTTAAGTAAAGTATCAAAGCAGGCCCTCCAGCCATAATTTGTTTCCAATACAGCTGCTTGCTAGAACAAAATAAATTGATTTGTAAGCTGACTTTCTCAAACTTTTAGACGGATAACACAAAAATGGAAACTTGAAAAAGGATGTCTTGTTATTTCTGAACACGCTAGAGGATTTGGACAAAATTGAAAGATGTCTGGATATGGTTTTGGATACGCAACTAACATGTCAAGAACACTTTGTCAAGGATACTGTAGAGAATTGTTTTTTAGCCTCAATGAGCTCAATACCCCAAAATAAACTAGTGACCACCTTTATACTGATTTAGGCTTTTTCTTTTGGCCTGTGTCACACGGCTGCATTTGAAACCCCTTGTAGTACAAATTGAAGACCACTGCTATAGCGCATTCCACGGATGTCATGCCGACGAAGCATCCTGGTCCAAAGTAAGTTAGCCAAATTTTTATTAGACTATCACCACTTTTTGTATGGTTTCTTGTACTACGATACTACGGTATGGTCTTTTTTGACATTTTGAGACAAAACGTTTTCAAAAAGTAGTACAAGAAACCAAAGTACTATGAAGTATGAGTAACTGCTTCCACAGATTACATGAAGTTACTGCTAACCTTTAACATGTGATCAAATAAAAAATTGTCAAATGGGACCTCTTTGGACCTGAACTTGGTACTGAATTCCAAGGGCAAAATTTTTTCTTCACAAAATTTGTCTTTTCTAGAAAAATCCATAATTTTGGAATATTTGGAGCTCTAACAATATATATGTGTGTGAAGAACACATTGCAGATGTTTAAATACATCTGCAATGTGTTCTTCACACATATATATTGTTCTTCACATGCTATTTTGTTCGCGCCGTTCCGCGCGTATCTCCCGACAAGTAAGCAGATGTGCCGAACATCTGTAATCTATTCTGCACTGTGTTCTGCACTGTGTTTTTATCTTAAATGATCCTGTGTTCACTGTTTTTATTCTATTCTTCATTGTTCTTCACTGTGTTTTTTTTAATTAAATGCTCGATCTCGAGCAGGGGAAATACTCGTCCGAGCAACGAGCCGTCTCGAGTACCCTAATGCTCGACCGAGCATCAAGCTCGGACGAGCATGTTCGCTCATCTCTAATTGTGATCTTCACTTCAGCAAACTATTGTTTAGTGTGTATTTGCGCATAAAGCATCAGCGCAAAAAGTTTTTTATATATTCTTCTTCATCCTTATTTATACATCTAACCATAGTCACTCACCATCTCAAGCAATTGACTTTCTTGCTCATGAAATCTGTGATGTTCTTTGGCAGCAACAACATCATAGCAAATTTTCTTTTGGGACAGCCGTGAAAATGTAAGCGACGTTTTCAATCCACTGGAAATTTAATGAAATGCAAATCACTCAACGGAAAATACAGACAAGATGAGAAAAAAAACTTCTTTTTTTTTCCCTTCTGTGACTTTTTTTGTACTGTTTATCTATAGAAATAGCCACATTTATCTTGGGTTTATGTAAGTTTTCTTGATACGGCTTTTGAAGATGGAAAATTAGAGGTTTCTTTGAAAGGCCACAACATCTGAATGTTTTATTTGCATAATCTAATGCAGTTCTTAGATACTGTTGCATTAAGGCATCCAAGAGCCAATTTAATTAAGAAGCCTATTTTGAAGACAAGCGGTTTTAATATAAATTTAACAGCATAATACATTACATGTAGCAATCTCAATTTTAATAAAACTGTGTTAGGGAAAGTATGCGGAGAACTTCCCAGCGCCTGATTTATGAGCCATTCTCAGTACAGAGGTAATGAGGTATAATCAATAACATTTATGAAACGAAATTCTGAGATTCTCCCGCAGTGCTGACTAAACAAGTTGGATTTTCTCGAATGCAAATAACCTGCATCTTTTTCATCTGTCATCCCTGATGGATTTTAATAAATTTCCTATGTAGAAGATTAAAGTATTAAGGTGTATATGTCAGATTTGTTTTTTTCCAGCCAATTAAACAGATCATATTGAATGCATAAGTACATTTCGTGACATTTAAAATTAATCTCAATAAAGTTAACTGCTTGATGGGGATATAATTTGTATCAAGATGGCACAAGAGATTCGGAAGGAGCCAATAGAGATTATAAATCTATGCGCAGGGGAGAGATAGATCCTCATATAAGAGTTTTCACAAGTATATATATATATATATATATATATATATATATATATATATATAAAGATTGTTACTTCTGGGTGATTTATAGTGGAGGCATGACAAAAAGTAAAACCCATCTCCTTCCTCTGCACAGTATCTGCCCACTGCTAAGTGTAGCTCTACATATGGGGATGAATGGACAGAGGCAGCATTGTGCTAAGATGCCCTTGACATGGTATTTAGATATAGGACTTAGACAGCGGACTAAATCTTTGGAGAAAGAAAGTCTAATTACATCACTATGCATAAGTGAGTTCAGGGACTCATTGGGGGTCATTCATCTTTATATTCTTTTTCTGTCTTTTTTGAGAATTTTTTTTAGTGCATTGCAATTTTTGCGCTCTTTTGGAGACGTTTTGAAATTTCCACCCAGCATTTGTTTATCATAAGTTGGGGACAAGTATCACTCCTATTGCTTTCTTTGTTTTGTGAGACTTTTTGTGTGACTTTTTCGCAGTTTGAGACTTTTTAGGTGCAGAATGAAACAGCGTACCAAAGTTAGCTGCCTCCAGGATTTAGTGCAGTAGCCGTATTTATCTTTGTAGCCCAGATGTTGGTTCAACCTGTGAGACTTTTGGGCTCTAAAATTATCCCATTCTTGTGCCTAATAAGTCCTAAAACAGAGAATGCTAGACCCAAACTTACTTTTGGGAGCTACTTTTTGGGACTAAAACAGGACTAAACAGGCAACTCATCACATGTATCACAAAGGGGAAATACGTACGATACATTGCAATGATTAAGTAGACCAACTTCAGGAGACTTGAAAAAGTTACAGCCGAAAAACTGTGATACATGTTCCCCAGTAAGACACATTTATCTTCTATTCCAGATGTGCTAAATTTCGCAAATGACTTTTATCATTTCAAATGATCTAAAATTTGAGATTTTTGGGCAAAAAAACTCTAAACAGAACCATACTTAAGGAAAACTTAGAAAATGGAAAAAAATGACAAGACATTTGTGCAACATTTTTGCGATATTTGTAACAAAACTCTCAAAAAGAGATTTTTAAAAAAAAAACATTGAAAAATTACCAAAGTAGCAGATGGACAAAAGACAGACAAAAACTAGCCAAACATACAGCGATAAGATAAATGACACCCATAGACCTCTCTTCTAGAATTCATACTTGAGGAAAGAATCTAACAGTGAATGTGCCAATGGACAAAATGTATTGATCATTACTGTGACAGAGTGTCTGGAGAAGTGGTAGATGGGGTGTATGTTTGCCCTATCTTCTACTTGTTACTAAAAAGCAACCAGGATGTGGCTGTTCTTTTGCAGACATCTCTGCATTGTGTTTTTGTAAAACATACTAGGTACCTGTGTTGCTGGAGTGGGGAAGAGAGGTTGGGCCAGTGGCGGACTGGCCCACCAGAGTACCAGAGGATCCTCCGGTGGGCCCTGGCTCAACCCAATATTGAACCCCAGAGGTCCATCAGAAAACACCACAATTTGGAGACAGCTAGAGTATATTTACTGGGAAATAATGAAGAGTGGGCCCCCAAATTGATTTTCTCTGGA
This sequence comes from Engystomops pustulosus, assembly GCF_040894005.1. Taxonomy (NCBI): domain Eukaryota; kingdom Metazoa; phylum Chordata; class Amphibia; order Anura; family Leptodactylidae; genus Engystomops; species Engystomops pustulosus. The sequence continues at coordinate 55,965,442 of NC_092417.1, read as the reverse complement.
GGGCCTAAGGAACCCCAGTCCGACTCTGGTTGGGCCCCACTCCATCTGGAGAGTCCTTACAGGTGTGCTGGGCTGATTTAAGGCAAGCAGAGCTGACCCCCAGAGCCAGATGTATAGTTAGAGGTCAGATGGCCTAGGATTTTTGGTTTTGTTTGTACTTTGTTTTTGCTACTGGTTCCGGATCTTCTTACACTACATATATAATGAACTTTAGACCTTTGTAAAAGAATGTTAGTTGTCATCTTCAATTCAATAATTTTATCCCCTTTACAATTTTTAGGTACATTTTTTTTTACCAAGAGAGCTATCTGTATCTAATTTGAAGTTTTAGTTGTCACTTCATGTATCCAACGTAATAACATATCACCTCATACCAACAAAAAAACTCCTTGGTGGCCACACCTAGATACATATAGGATTGTCTCCTCCATAGATATCTGACCTAAACAGCCAATAACGTTCCACACTTGATCTCTTATCATCCCCATTTGTTCTGTTTTGCTCTCCTGCTATCTGCTTTTCTCATAACTGTTCAGGACTTCTCCATACCTTGGAAAGATCTACCAAAATATGTCAGACTGTCCCCCACTGCCAAACCGTCAAATGTAACCTGAAAACCCACCAGTTTAGGATTGCCTACAAGAAGCAATAACCGCAACACTATGCTCCTTCCCATATATTGTCAGCCATCACAGAATCATGGTCCAGTTTAATGCAGTTTTATGACCTTTGTAATGCCGTTTTTCTCTAGTCTTAATGTAATGTCTATGAACGCCTTACGATACAGGACGATAGAATGTTTAATGCTTCTCTGTAAATAAATAAATAAATAAATAAGTACTGCGGTAATTAAATACTAGTCTGGGCCCCATGCAGTAAGAATGCTCGGTTTTGTCACATTAAAGCCTCCATAGGGTTGCTAATACAACACAGGCCTCTTATGTGTCCCACACACTGTATATACCCTCAGTAACTGGTGCAATTTAATTCATATTGATCTTTCTTTTGCTTTGTTCACTTTATCTCTTTTTTTTTGTTAATAATGTGCGATCTTCATTAGTTGCAATAACCCTAAACCATTGTATTTGGTCTCAGCTGCCTTTGTCTTCTGTGTGCTGCCTTCTACTTTTTGGGGCTGTTTTGTGTTGCAAAGAAATGGAAATGAGATTGTACAAAATTGGCTCTAAAATAAAGCACCAATAGAGTCCTGATTTGATGTTAGTACCTACTGGGAAATGAACCATATATGCTGATATCTACTCTTACCTCTGCTGCGGCCATAATATGCTCTTAGATATCATTACAGGCAGTCCCTGGGTTACATACAAGATAGGGTCTGTAGGTTTGTTCTTAAGTTGAATTTGTATGTAAGTCGGAACTGTATATTTTATCATTGTAATTCCAGCCAGAACTTTTTTTGGTCTCTGTGACAATTGGATTTTAAAAATGTTGGGTTGTCATAAGAATCAATATTAACACTAAACCTTCATTACATACACATTTTATAACTGTTACAGCTGATCATTGTAGCCTAGGACTAAAGTACAATAAATTCCAGAGGTCCGTTTGTAACTAGGAGTGTTCTTCAGTAGGGGACCGCCTGTATACAAATCCATACTTTCTATTATTGTATATAGACAAGACATGTCCTGGTTTATTGGTCTTAGATCTTTTAACAAAAGAATATGTTTGTACTATGAAATGACATATCTATTCTATCTTAGAGTATCCACTGAAGGGGTTGTGTTGTGTATTGCCTTTTATGGAGGGTTTTGGTACCATACTGTTGTATCATATTACATTGGTTACATGAGAAACTGGAGTACTTAACCAAGCTTGTAGTAAGTTGGACACCTCCATGTGTCTCATAGGGATAAGCTTCATTACCTGGAAGAGTACATGAGCTATTTGTAACTTGACGTATCTCACTTGTACTAAGTCACGTGTAGCACAATGTTGGGTAAAGCTGTCTGGAAGGTAAAACCATTCAGAAGAGGCTTTGTAGCTGGACAGTGAATATCAAAGATATGTTCTTCAATCACAAATGATGAATGGAATTTCTTGAAAGATAAGATTACTTCAATTCAAACAGATATGTTAGCATATTTTATTGGTGGGATCTACGAGCGTGTAGCATGTAGTGATACAGTGTGGATGTAAAAGTGAAAAAGAAATTAAGCACAGCTACATAGCGCATACAATAAGAACAATGTGCATCTGAGAACATTGATGTACATGGCTAATATACACCTATCAATAGGGGATGCAGATTATACAGAAAGTGAGCACCTTCCTATTAAAAGAGAAAGAGTCCTGGGTTAGTGGGCATCTAACAAGTATGGTGTACATTTTACTAGGGACAATGTGCATCGGATGTATTTGATGTGCATGGACAATTCTATCGATAGATGATGCAGACTGCACAGGGAATGAGCACTTACCGATGTGAGAGGTAGGGAATCTGTGACAGTTAGGATGTACATGGTTATGATGTCCATTTAAGAGAGAAACGGTGCATCAAGTTATAATATACATCTGTTGAGACAGAATACAGACAATGAGCTCTCGTGCTACAGAAACAAATTTTACCTACCTGGCCCTCCTAAAGTTTTTGGGTAGACTTACAAATACAAGAGCCACTAACTCATCAGTTTTTTCGATCTCTATATAAACTTTAGGAGTCCTAATGTTATTCTGGCTGATGTAGGTTATTTTGACATTTTTGTTGGTTTGTCTCAATTTTTATATTAGGCATCTAATAAAAGTTAAGTTTTATCTTTAATCCGTTTGCTCAGTGAAGGTTGTTAATTATTGAAACATTAATTTGTATTATTATTTTCAGTGACCATGTATTATGAGAATCAGCATATAATCTGGAACATGCACATGTTCAATACGAGTGTAGTCTGTAAATTAATAAATAATATGAAAAAAAAATCGATGTGGTTTCTTGAAGAAGATTAATCCATATATTTTTTTATTAACAGTCGCCACTTCCTTCAAATTAATAAATGTTAATAAAATGAAAGATATAGTAACCAATTCATTGCTAAACCCATTGCTTAACATAGGATTATTCCATAGTGCTACAAATATGCTATTCCACCCTATGTGCCGCCGCAGCCGATCATAAAGATACAGTAGACGTGTCATATAAAATGCATTAGAAAAGCAACTAGTGACGTTCCCTTCAATTTGTGCAAATTGCTTTCTGCACTGAAAGAGCCCAGTGTAGGCTTCATATTAAAATACTGTTTGATGTTTTCTGCCTAGTTCTGTGAAACACAAATCTCAAGTAAAGTGCAAATTTTGCAGATTTTCTTTAGGTCAGGTTTTCATCTTGGAATATAAACTGCATCTTTCATCCATAGCAGAATGATCATGATAAACTAAAATAAATGAAACCTCCAGCCTTTGGAATAAGAAACTGATCACATAGAAACTGATTCCTATATCTTAGGCTTCATTCACACACATGTGTGGGGGACGTATATACGGCCGACGTATATACGGCCGATATACGTCCCCCATACACTTGTATGGGCTCACGGCCCTGTACGGGAGCGGTACGGTGCAGCACACGTGTGGCACCGTACCGCTCCGTAGCCCGGGAAATGATAGGACATGTCCTATCTTTTCCCGTGATACGGCGCCGTGCGCTGTATCTTCCTATGGAGAGGGGCGGGGGTGAGCAGCGCTCATCCCCTGCTCCTCTTCGCAGCGCCGATGTATGCCCGCCGTACTACGGTACGGCGGGCATACATCGTTTGAATGTAGCCTTAAACTGTGGGATTTTGGCAACCAATCACCAAGGCAATGGGTGTTTTTTTGGCGCCTGATTTTATGGGTGTTTTGCACTGTGATTTTATATTGTGGCGCATGGTCTTAATGTATTTGGTGCTCCGTAAGAAGAACAAATGAGCATCAGAAATGACAAACCACATTCATAAAGTGGTTTAGAAGTTGGTAAACTTGCTTTTAGGTCTCATTATGTGCCGAAAAAGCATTGGAAAACTAGAATTGCAGGAGAAGGGTTGGGATTCTGAAGCTACTGCCAAATTGAGTGACCAAAAAATCCCCCACTGTGACGCAGAAAGGACAAGCATAAAATGCCCCTGAATATATCTATATATGTTTATATTCATGAGCATTAAGGTAATTCACTGAGGACTAGTAAAGGAATCTGGATGATGTGCATTTCATTATGTTTTTTCATAGCATGTGTAGCATTGCCAGTTATGTTAATTAGTTATGTTATTTAGTGATTGCTTCCTGATGGAGCTTAACATAGCAGATCAGTATAGGGTCAGCCGGTAAGGGTCAGCTAGGTAAAATGGAAGAATGAAAACATAAATGCTCACAATTGTTTTATATTTGTTTTGTTATAACTAAATTAATCTCGAGAATGTGGGTTCCCTGAATCCTGTCTTGTGATTACAGTATTAAAAAATAATGTTGTTTTCATTTACTAGAGGAGTTCAGAGAATATCCAAATTGGGCTTTCCCAAAAATGTACAAAATAGAAAGTGTCTAAATACTCTTACAAATACCTTAAATGTAAACACAACACTAAATGCATGAAAATCAAAGAAAGATGAGCAGAATAAACATTTTACCAGTAGAGGTGGTCCCCTACTTAAGAACACCCCACTTACAGATGACCCCTAGTTACAAACGGACCTCTGGATATTGGTAATTTCTTGTACTTTAGCCTTAGGTTGCAATAAACAGCTGTAACAGTTATCACATGTGTCTGTAATTAAGATTTTTTGTTAATTCTGGTTCTTATGACAACCCAACATTTTTAAAATCTAATTGTCACAGAGACCAAAAGAATTTCAGTTGCGGTTACAATTATAAAATATACAGTTCCGACTTACATACAAATTCAACTTAAGAACAAACCTATAGAATCTATCTTGTATGTAATCCAGGGACCCCTTGTATAAGTAAATAGAAGAGAATGAATGGGTGGAAACATACATGAATGGGGACAGAGGGAATGAAATATAAAAATAGGGCTAAGGATAAGAAACAAGAGAAAAGAATGAAGAGAAAACCATAAAAAATTATTTCAGAAAGCTTTGGGGGTGCACGAAAAGGAAAGAATAAAGAAGGGATTGTGGGAGAATGGTGGGAGGCATAGAGATAGCAGTGTATTGTAGTCGCTATACAGGCACTCCCCGGGTTACATACAAGATAGGGTCCGTAGGTTTGTTCTTAAGTTGATTTTGTATGTAAGTTGAAACTGTATATTTTATAATGGTAGATCCAGACAAAAAAAAAATTGGCCCCAGTGACAATTCGAGTTTAAACATTTTTTGCTGTAATTGGACAAAGGATTATCAATAAAGCTTCATTACAGACACTTTACAGCAGAGGGGTCAGTCTTTAACTATGGGTCGTCTGTAAGTCGGGTGTCCTTAAGTAGGGGACCGCCTGTATATTAACTATATTGGTTGTCATGATCAAAATGACAATATCTTTCCAGTTACACTATTACATGCCACTTATATGTGAAGGGGTTTGTACACAATTCCTTCAATTTTACTGTATAATATTCAGTCTGGTTACAGACACTGTAACTGGATAAAATGAAATTGAGAGAGTTTGGCACGGGGAAAGGCATTAAATGTAATATTGAATGAAAATGCATGAAATCTGCATAATCAGAAAGATGTGGAACAAAGTGGAAAATGAAATGACACTGTACTAGATGTGATAACATGCTTTGTCTCATCTACAGGAAGAATACTGTGCATTTCACATTCTAATGGAACAAAACCCAAAACAGAAAGCATTATTATCTGTTACCCTGTAGCCCCAATAATTCATTGTATATGTGTTCAACAAATACATTGGCAACAAAGGGGTTATCCAACCTGTATGCATGGTAAATTATGAATGTCTGATCACTGGGGCTCACAGTGATATTTTGATATTCATGGACTGCCTCGCCTTGGTAATCTATCAATTTTCAAGTCTTTGAATCCTGTAGCATAGCTCGAGAGGTCACATGGGTCACGGTTGCAAAATAAGTGGTTACTGCATCATGTAACGTGTTGAACACGTAGAACATTTGGATTTCTATATTAGAAAACTAAACCTTCACGCACTATAAGATATTTAACCAGTGCAGAATTTCTTATTTTTTGGATATCTCTGTTCTGTATCAGTAACAATAGTACTGAATTACCCAGGGATATTTAGAGACATGAACAATAGTTGGTGTCTTAGTGACTATGCAGGGGATACCATGAACAGTGAACCTATAAGCCAATAGAAAAGTCTAGTATTGATTTCTACCTATTTCACACGAAGTGACTTGTCATTAATTTGCGTCCTCAAGGTACCGATAGGTTTGATATATGTTTATACTGATTGGGCATGTCTAATAAAATGCCATTGATTTACTTGTGACATTTCTACAGCTATAAATTTTGCCTCATAACAAAGTTTATGTCTTCTTCATCGAGGCATCAATAGCAATTTCAAAGTAAAGTGTGTAATATGTAACTATAAGTGTTTACAGGCGCAATGATTCATTCTGGCCATGATTAACAGCATTGTCTTGACCAAGACAGAATATAATAGGAGGATTTCTGCAGGGCTAAACCTAGTTACTTACAACTGGATTCACCATCTGCCATTATTTATGCCTATAAGAGTGGAATAAAGAGATGTAATTGACAATATAATGTACACTCACAACCTCATTGCCACCATTTTGCGTGTTTAGTTACTACAGTTCATTTTTTTTTTGTATACTGCATTTTATTTGGGGATAAATGTGTCATTAAAGAGACTTACAATATTCTACACCATGGGTCAGACGACAACTTCAGGTATATTACCTGCAGAAAGTCAGTGTTGTACAAGGTAACAATGAGTCCCATAGCAGAACTTTTAATATGGCCACATTTGATCACGATCAGAATAGGTTTCCCCTCTTCCCATCAATGATCCCTTCTAAAAGCTTCTTTTATCACTGCTATAATGGCAGCCATAATATAAGCTAAACATCATCTTCTAGAAGATCAGAATGTGGAATGAATAGTGATGAGCTCTTAAGGTTCAGGTTCATCAAGTTCATCTGAACCTTGAACAAAAGTTTGGTTCGGGTTCCTGAACCTAAATACTCACGAGTAGCACTTGCAATTAATTCTGGCTCCAATATGAGTGTTAACCCTTTAAATGGTGGTGGCAAAGGCGTGGCAGCCATCTTCTGGTTTTTAAAAATAGTGTAATGACCCTCCATCAGAAATGGATCTTATTGTGATATGTTCACTCCCTTCAGTGAATTATTTGCATATGTATGGTATGTATACATACAGTGGTTGTTGTTTCTATAATGCAACCCATGTATTTTCATTTGGGGCGGTAGTTAGAAGATTTCCTCACAGCACTGAGATGTGCTAATTTCTCTCTGACCAGGCACTAAAAGAATTCTTGGTACAGAGAAAACAGGATAAGCAGGATGCCAAAACAGATCCTCACTGTGTGCTTTAAACTGTACTGTATAAGCATCCTCAGGAAGCCAATACAGTTTAAAGCCATAATAAAGCAGGAAGCATTAGACTCCCTGCCTTGCCTTTTAGAGCCGAGAGGTGCAATACTGGAAACCCAAATCCACCCCTAAGTATGTAACCTGACTTATTTAGTCCCCATTGCTTTAATAGTTTTTTTTCATAAAGCTTTCTTTATGTATGTTATTCTTTAAAGAGGACCTGTCACCTGTAAAAAAGGCACTAGTGCTACAACAGATGTAGCAGTGTTACACTGCTAGCGTTATCGGAAACCTCCAATAACGCTAGCAGAAACTGCCGCACTGTACACTAGAAAGCGGTCCAGTGTATTCATGAGGGGGCGGTCCGAGGCACTGCCTCTTCATCAGACAGCCCCGCCCACTCCATAGGCTGGTGGTGCCATTTTTTTAGGTGACAGGTCCTCTTTAAGAATTTAAAGCATATTTTATTCTAGATCAATAAGAACTTGTGATCTAGAGTTTGTCTTCTTATGACTGCTGAAAAAGTTGCACTATTAGATAAACATTTTGAAGATTTGAAGCTGAATCTTTGGATCATAAAGTCACCTATCTACATGCCTGTATACAGACAATCAATCTGGTTTATGTGCAGTATATCACTCTCATAGCCCTGCTATACAGCTTGTGCCTATGAGTAACACTTATAGTTAAATGGTCTCATGAGAGATAAAGCCTGCTAAGTGATCTCATTTGTTAGTGTGTCTGCTACTTTTTGTGAAAATAAATGCCTGTATGCCCCGCTACTGAATAATTCAGCTTTAAACACCACAAATAGTTACTGTGTCAGAATAATTCACTCCATTGTTGAAAGTCCTTAAACTTCCTTTCACAAACAAACAAAAAAAGTAATTAAAAAGACTTCAAACCGATTTCTTTTAAGCTGTGTATTTCTATTTGACTACACGTGGGTTTCTTTCATCGTTAACAACAGGTGTTACATGCAAAGATATAATCATGAAATCAGAGAAACATATGTTTTATTATTTACAAGTACATTTAGCCACGAAAGGAGGCAGGGTGTAAATTAACTGGAAAGTGGAGAAGGACGATAAAGGAAATGTCTGAGAAAGAAAACTCTCCTCTTTACCACTTATCCACTAATTGTGCACATTTCAATATTTCAACAGGACCTGTTCTAGTGAAAGTTTGGAGATCCTAAAGGGTTAATATCTGACCTACAGCGCCGGGCTCATTAGCTCACCTTAATCTGCACCTTAATGTTTTAAACATTGTTGGAAATATCTCAATTCAGAATACTTTTCCTCGTTTTAAATGATGGTCTTGTACATTGTGCCCTGTGTCTCCAACTTCAATGCATGTACTGTAGAGCTGTGAAATTGAAAAAGTCAAGCAAAAGTGCTACCTGGAAAGATGATAAGAAAAGGCAGATGGCTGCAATCCAGCAATATCCAGGAGTTCAAGAGAATAGAACAAGTCATTAAAAACTTTAGGAAATGTTAAACAGACCTAACTGGTTATTACATATATTCACGGACATCTACAACCAGGATGAAGGATTGTGAACCAAGCACACTGACATACTGGTGTGTTCCACCTCTGCCAGGATCTGCTCTTATTTTAGCTTCTTATTACCTGTTTTTTACAGAAAAACTATTTAAAAATTAGGCAAATGAGACTGATGGGCTTCATCCTCCATAGGTTTTAACGGAGCCTGGAGCCCCTTAGGCTAATTTGTAAAGGCTTTTATTCTTAAAAACAAGAGCATAAGAAGCTTAAAGAACAGGGGATCCTACCAGAAGGGACGCACCAGCATGTCAGTGTGCTTGGTTTACAATCCTTCATCCTGGTGGTATATGTCCTTTAAAGAGCAATTACCGAAATGGAAATTAACCACATTTTTTTTGCAAGCCACATTGATGCCCATAGGAGTCAATATTATGATAGTTGTATTAATATTAAACAACATTGACTATGGAAGGAGCTACTCAGCAGAACTATAGGCAGCAAGTGAATCATAGTGAAGATTAAGTGATAACTGCATCATGTTGGGGACTGATCTAGTAGAAAAGAACTAAACATGGATATAGAAATACAGAAAGTATCAGGGTGATAGACAAGAAAGGTTAAGTAGACTTAAAGGGGATGGCCATTCATTTACATAAATTACCAAAATGTGTCTTTACTGCCGGAATAATAATGCCTCAATGTTCATCAAGTGAGTCAGCATCCGTGCTACTTAATTTATGCTGTGTGCAGACTCTCTGTGATTCCTTGTTTACATGTCTGAGAACTGATGAATAGTAGGGGCTGCAGCAGAGTTATGACTTGTTTTGCTCTCCCTCCAGTCTTCTTGTGTCTATCAGTGAGAACGAACAGTGAAAAGAGAGACACAGTGGGAAACGCCATGAGGACGGTCTGAAGCAGAGGTAGCTGTTTATATATGCAAAGGGCAACATGGTGGGAACAGGGAAAGACTGTTCTCTCAAAGGAGGCAAAGGTACAGATATAAATACTATACTACCTATACTATATAGGTATTTGTAGAGGATTGCCTAATGGAAGACATTTATTGAAAAGTGGCCAACCTCGCTAAGTAGCAATTGTACAGAAGTCAGCAAAGATATATTTTGAAAGTTTAAAGTCAAAATTTACTTTGTTTTTGATAGCATAGGCAACCCAGTAATGTTTGTTGCTGCCTGTACGACAATTGGATTTTGAAAATTAGTAGTTGTCACAGGAAAATAGATGAAAAATAGAACTTCACAGCAGACACCTTTGATTACCTTTGATAATTCTTACAGTTGCCACCTAGAGAAGCCCTCTAGATGTGGCTACTGTAATTCACTTTAGTTGTCGGCTATAATAATCTATAAGCCCTGGGGCGATGTGTCTGTGGGTCTTGACTCTGATGCTCTTAGTCCCGACCTACAATGACATTGTGCCTTAAAGGTACATATACTTTTCAGCATTACAATCATTTGTAGCATCGATGAGGAGAAACTTTATTAATAAACAGATTCTATTTCCATAGATATTTGCACTGTGGTGGAGATTTCAAGGTTATCTTTGGGTTCTCATTTGATTGTAACGTAGTAGGAAGGTTTATTATCATAACTGGCACCACAAATGTTTGTTTAGCACAAATTATTGATGGCGGTGTAGCTGTTGCTGACACATTGATAGTTAGGGAAATGGCTGTTCCAGAGCTATTGGCAGGGAACGGTGCAAAGAAGAATTCAATTGTGTATATTTCGAGTAAACTCTGAGCACTTTGGTTGAGTATCTCATAAATCTATGAGCATAATATGTAATACACATTTTTGTGTTGGATTCTATTTTTACTGGGAGTAAAACCATTGAATGTGCCAGAGCACAGTACAGACGCCTCTCTCCTGCTGACTGCTGCTTGGATTGTTTGTTCAGGAGCTACGTGGTTTATACTGCTATATGGGATGTGAATAAAAAGATTTCTCTCATTAGAAACATGTTTAAATAATTCAACCTCCACTGATATGAACTTATCTGTGAAGCTCTTAGCACCCCCTGTGATCCATATAAACCATATAATCCTATAAACTGTATTCCAAAAGGCCCGGCTTAGACAGTCACTATCCAAAATGAGTATATATGTGCTGACACAGAGAGGTGAGTATAGTCTTTATTTTCTATGCACTTTTATCTTTATTAATTTTTGATTTTGTGGTTAATTTGTGGTTAATTTGGAAAAGACACTAATCTACTTCAATGGTCTCCAATGTACAGGTCTCAATAGCCTAAAAGTCCTATACACTCCTCAAAGGAAATACAGATAAGAGTCATCATGAAATAATCCCTTTAAGAACTCGAAAGCAGAGATTGCTTTACACGCAGAAATGATAATTCAATGTGCATATCCCAAATTCACCAATGAAAAATGCAACTTCCAACATATTAAAAAAAAGATGTTTTACCAACCAGTTAAAGGAACACTCCAGTCACAGATTCATTGACTTATGCCTAGTGCAGGGCCTGAATGGAGGAGCAGGACTCCAGGTTCTAGCAAGGTTTTAGGAATACAATGAAAATAAGTCCTGCTCCTTCCTCCAGGCCCTGCACCAAGTATTATTCAATGTATTGGTTTTGACTGTTAGTACCCTTTAACATAAAGGGGTATTCCCACGAAGACAAGATTCTTGTCAGCCCTGGTGTACACAATTTTGGTTGCCCCTGGATACGACTGTGAATATTCTTCTGTCTAAGGGCGGGCATAGCAGATTCTTCTCATGAAAATCTCCTTTCTGCTCAGTGTCGTCTCTTTGAACTCCAAGCCCTCCACCCTGCATTCCAGGACGAGCTCACACATACACACCTCCTGCCGGGACAAGCTGTAAATCTACAAGCTACAGGCAAGATAAGATCCTTATAGCAGGGAACTGTGTGTTTTATAGCTCAGATGTAGCAGAGATGTAGCATAGCTGAAATGTGTTGTTGTGTGTTACATCTATCTCATGGATCTCATCATCTCTTATCTCTGATCTGTCTCATCTCTCTTTCTATGTGTCAGATACTAGTACAATGTTCAGAAGCTGAATGAAAGGGTATATACACCTGTACCCTGATAATCTAAGCACATTGTCAGCACACAGCATATCATAGCACAGAGGAATCAATAAGTGTGTGCTTAGAGAGTCCCTGCCTACACTCTGGAATCTTACACTGATCATCACTGAGTGATAGGAGCTGAAACAGCAATAAAACTGTTTCATTGTTTAAACATTGCTAGTAGATCAACATTTGAGAAATTTATTTCATGGGAAACCTCCTTTAAAGGAACACTCCAATTTCTTTGGTTTTTATTACATTTATTGAATAATTTTAAAGAGACCATGACTGTGTCCCATTAGGGTGAGCTATACAGATCGTAGAATTAAATTCTCTGTTTCTGTTAGAAAGCAATAGCTAGAAAAGTTCTGTCTCTTCTGCTTGTGCATATCACAGTCAGCAGTGTGATTCATTTAGATTTTCAGTTGTAAGAAAAGTTTATTACAAAGCATTCTGGACAATATTATGCAAATCATGTAGATTTTAAAGATAATCTGTTTCAACAGCTCTTGAATTTGCCAAAAGGTCTATTCTTAGTACATGTCAGCTCATTATGACTGTTCCATGCTACCACACATCCAGCTGCTGGGCCCGGTACATTACACAGGCGAAAGAGTTAGAAAACATTTATAAAACAAGAAGACAGTAGGGCTCATTTACTAAGGGTCCGTGGACCGCATTTTTGTCGGGTTTCCCAACGAGTTCCGTTTTGCGCCGCATTTAACCGGGGTTTTTGGCGAACACGATTGGATTTTTACGCATCGGCACCGGCTTGCACCCGACACAAATCGGGGGGGGGGGGGATTTGTTAAAATCAGGCTATTGTTCCATGGTTTTGGTAAAATTTGTTGTTACAAGCAATCCATTGCTTTTAAAGGAAATCTGTCGTCAATAGAGTACCAATATAAGCTGCTCCACTGGCAGAAACCTCTAGTCATGATGTTGCAGGATCTGTGCTTTAAATTCCTTTTCTTATAAAAGTACTTTTTCAAATATGAAAATTAGCTGCATTGCGTGCCATTACCATAGCCCTCCTGGTCTCCTGCTTCACTACCAATAACCTGCCCCCTTAACACTTTTCAGACCAATCTCTCCGCCGTCATTACTGCCTCCAAAAACTTTACGCTAGCAGGAAAAGATAAAGCAAGACATCGCCCTCTAAGTTAGATCAACGTATAGTTAGGATATACCATCAATCTAGCATAGTAGCATTATTAATATCCCAGGTAACGGCTGCCCAACAGTCGGCCAAAATGCACTACCAGTAGGTGTGACTGAAACAGAGCCAAGGGATGGTTGGGAATTTCCAACTTTATGGTAGTCACCGGCTTGTTCCAATTACCTCGAAGTGAATCGCTAGCCAAATGCAGAGCCTGTTCTGTAGGCTGAAGAGAGGTGTTGTATAGGAGCTGTGTTCGGCCAGTGATTCACTGCTCATGCACAGAACATCCATGAAGCCAAGAGATGCACAAAACTAGTGCACAAGCATGGTACTTAGTACAAGACAGACAGTGATGTACATTGGAGGAGGCAGTGATGAAAAAGTGCCCCTTGAGTAGGTTATTCAGAGAAAAGCAGGACACCAGAAGGGCTACAGTGAGGCCTGCCATAGCACTTCCAGCTAATTTGCATATTTTTGCAAAGTTCTTTCATACAAAAAGGAGCCTGTAAAAAGGAATTTGGTGCATTAATGACTAAAGATTTCTTTTAAAAAAGATCTATTAACACCGACTTACAAATTAGATCACAGTTTAGACTGCGTCAGATGATGTTGAATTATAAATATGAGGAATCTTGAGCCTGAGGATGACTAAAGGAAAATGTTTTATGAATGTGGGTACTTTTTTTAAGATACTGCATATTTTTCTTCAATGCTCTAACTCATTTTCTATAGTCCACCCAATCCAACAGGTCCACAGGATACAGAATACCCGCAGAGACACAAATAAGCACACACATATAAATGAAAGGGCTAGCAGCAGGGTTAAAAATCAGTTTTTATGCTCACCTGAAGATGTTTTCTTTTTTCCACTCATCCCAACACTCTACTCGTATCCGATTGCATCTGCTTGCATCCTCTGCTTGGAAATCATTGAATTTAAAACAACGTCTATTCAATCTTTTACTCCACCTAGGTACTGGAGTTAATATGTCACTGCATTTGCACTTTTTACAATGTTATAATTTGTAAACATGTCTAAATACTCCCCTCATCAACACCTACAATGCCCGATGAAAAGGGAAAAAAGGATTGTTGCCCCCCGTGACGTCATTGAGGAGTGAAAATCCTACGGAAGATTACTCTGTGCATGCACTGCCAGCACGATCAGTGCCATCCCCGGTCACAGGTAGTTGTGAAAAGCTGGTTGATGGTCTGCTGAGCTCGAACACTGAACCAGAATTTCTGGCTAAAGTGCTTATCAGTTATAAAAAGTTTTTATATAAACTAATAATGACACATTTGGTTACTGTGAAATGCTTAAAGGAAATCTATCATCAGGATCATGAATTATAAATCAAATACACCTACATGCTGGTGTATCAGGATTTGCTCTTCTTTTAACTTCTTATGCCCTCGATTTCGAAGAAAATATGCTTTAAAAGCTATGCAAATAAGCCTGAGGGGCTCCAGGCTCCATTAACTTCTATGGAGCGTGGAGCCCCTCAGGCTAATTTTGAAGCCTTTTTTCGTAAAAACAAAGACATAAAATGCTTAAAGAAGAGCAGATCCTGACAAAGGGGACACACTCCAGCATGTAAGTGTACTTGGTTTATAATCCATAATCCTGATGGAAGATGTCCTTTAAGGTCTCAATAGTAGGCCTTGATCATATGCACTTTTTTGTGTGTAAGCTCCTCTGCAAATAATTGAATGTCAATGGTTACAGCTTATAAATAAATGTTACATGTACTGGAATGCAGCCATGGGTGACTCCAGAACCTTTCCCTCCAGGATCTGCAGCAGCATCTGTCATGAGGCGGGATGAAAATAGGCAGCGACAAAATGCAAAGCCCTGGGGGGACAGGTTGCCAGTAGTATGAACTTGCCATACGCTGGCAAGTCTGTACAATAAGAAAAAAATCAATTACATCCGCGTCTTTAAGAGACCAATGCAATTGACAGACAGAGCAAGTCAGCATAGACGTGTCCATTTGCAGCTCTCTGTAGTACACAGGCCAGTTTGATGTCATGCAGAGCATCTGTTATCGCACTTTGTAAAACCGGACATCAACGGAACCCAAAAATTTCACTCAGTGTTAAAGGCTCCTACTGGAGCTCCAAAGCAAATGTAAATATGATATAAAACATTCCTCCAGAATGGAAAAGGAGGTACCGATTTCCTGTCATTAGTTTGCCCCCCGGAGGAGTAATGTGACTTATTTTTCTCATATTTTAAATGCACTGTTAACCTTATTCTATGCTATTTTAGATACCTTTTAAAAATATTTGAATTATAAAGAGAGAATAGACTACTAAAACCTATTTTTCCTCTCTGTAGGGCCAGAATAAATTTGGAACAGTGAAAGGGTAAAGGTTAATTATTAAAATGAAATGCACCAGCAAGAAAATATGTTAAAGATAGGAAGAAAATGTTAATTTGATAGAAATAAGCATCACAGTTCTTTGTATTTTGTGTGAAACAAAGAATCATTGTGTGACTAATTATGATTCATTATGTAGGTGCTTGTGTGATAAGAATGTGTATCAAGGTTAGTGATAGAAAAAGATTTTCTTTGGGATTAATGAAGAGTTTGTTTTGTGGCTCTAAGGGACTTGTGTAAGTGTTTCCTCCAAATCAATTCAGTAGAGATTATATTATGCAAATGGTGGACAAAATAAGATAATAACTAGAGATGAGCGAACATGCTCGTCCGAGCTTGATGCTCGTCCGAGCTTGATGCTCGTTCGAGCATTAGCGTACTCGAAACTGCTCGTTGCTCGGACGAATACTTCGCCCGCTCGAGAAAATGGCAGCTCCCGCCGTTTTGCTTTTTGGCGGCCAGAAACAGAGCCAATCACAAGCCAGGAGACTCTGCACTCCACCCAGCATGACGTGGTACCCTTACACGTCGATAGCAGTGGTTGGCTGGCCAGATCAGGTGACCCTGGGATAGACTAGCCGCTGCCCGCGCTGCTCGGATCATTCTGTGTCTGGATGCCGCTAGGGAGAGAGCTGCTGCTGGTCAGGGAAAGCGTTAGGCTGTTCTATTAGAATAGTGTTAGGCAGGAGTGATTCTCCAAGAACCCAACAGCCCTTCTTAGGGCTACAATAACGTTCTACTTTTTTTATTTTATTTGCATCTAGTACCATTTTGTGAGGAATTAGCAGGGGGACTTGCTACCGTTGTGTTTAGCTCTTAGTGGCACACATATCCACCTCAAACACCAAAGTGGGAAAATTTAGTAGGGGTTGGATTTCAATTAGGCACAGTCTGCCATTTGTCCTTTTTTATTTTACGTTTATTTTGTTTAATAACTCAGCGTCATCTCATCTGGCATAGTAGTGTGCTTTCATACTTGGCTAGAAAATAGCCATAGGAGAATCCAAACGGCTTACTTACGCCTACAGTAGCGTTATATATTTGATTTCTGGTTGATCTGCTGGTGGCTGTACTTGCTGCAGTGCATCTACTAGCCAATTGTGAGCAATTTGTAGTGAGACTTGCGACCGCTGTGTTTTGCGCTTAGTGACGCACATATCCATTGCAAAGACCGAAGTGGGAAAATTTAGTAGGGGTTGGATTTCAATTAGGCACAGTCTGCCATTTGTCCTTTTTTATTTTACGTTTATTTTGTTTAATAACTCAGCGTCATCTCATCTGGCATAGTAGTGTGCTTTCATACTTGGCTAGAAAATAGCCATAGGAGAATCCAAACGGCTTACTTACGCCTACAGTAGCGTTATATATTTGATTTCTGGTTGATCTGCTGGTGGCTGTACTTGCTGCAGTGCATCTACTAGCCAATTGTGAGCAATTTGTAGTGAGACTTGCGACCGCTGTGTTTTGCGCTTAGTGACGCACATATCCATTGCAAAGACCGAAGTGGGAAAATTTAGTAGGGGTTGGATTTCAATTAGGCACAGTCTGCCATTTGTCCTTTTTTATTTTACGTTTATTTTGTTTAATAACTCAGCGTCATCTCATCTGGCATAGTAGTGTGCTTTCATACTTGGCTAGAAAATAGCCATAGGAGAATCCAAACAGCTTACTTACGCCTACAGTAGCGTTATATATTTGATTTCTGGTTGATCTGCTGGTGGCTGTACTTGCTGCAGTGCATCTACTAGCCAATTGTGAGCAATTTGTAGTGAGACTTGCGACCGCTGTGTTTTGCGCTTAGTGACGCACATATCCATTGCAAAGACCGAAGTGGGAAAATTTAGTAGGGGTTGGATTTCAATTAGGCACAGTCTGCCATTTGTCCTTTTTTATTTTACGTTTATTTTGTTTAATAACTCAGCGTCATCTCATCTGGCATAGTAGTGTGCTTTCATACTTGGCTAGAAAATAGCCATAGGAGAATCCAAACGGCTTACTTACGCCTACAGTAGCGTTATGTATTTGATTTCTGGTTGATCTGCTGGTGGCTGTACTTGCTGCAGTGCATCTACTAGCCAATTGTGAGCAATTTGTAGTGAGACTTGCGACCGCTGTGTTTTGCGCTTAGTGACGCACATATCCATTGCAAAGACCGAAGTGGGAAAATTTAGTAGGGGTTGGATTTCAATTAGGCACAGTCTGCCATTTGTCCTTTTTTATTTTACGTTTATTTTGTTTAATAACTCAGTGTCATCTCATCTGGCATAGTAGTGTGCTTTCATACTTGGCTAGAAAATAGCCATAGCAATAGGATAGCATCGTTTGGTTTTAAAAACTCAAAAACACAAAAAAAAAAAAAAAACACAAAAAAAAGTTAAAAAAAAATTAAAGCTATAACTCTCATTTTAAAATTGTTTAACCCGAGGGCTAGGGGTAGAGGACGAGGGCGGGGACGTGGGCGTCCAACTACTGCAGGGGTCAGAGGCCGTGGTCCTGGCCGGGGTGAGACACCACCTGCTTATGAGGGAGCAGGGGAACGCCGCAGAGCTACACTCCCTAGGTTCATGTCTGAAGTTACTGGGACTCGTGGTAGAGCACTGTTGAGGCCAGAACAGTGCGAACAGGTGATGTCGTGGATTGCTGACAATGCTTCGAGCAATTTGTCCACCAGTCAGTCTTCCACGCAGTCCACCCATGTCACCGAAATCGCCACTCCTCCAGCTCCTGCACCTCAGCCTCCTCCCCCCCAGTCTGCCCCCTCCCAGGAAAATTTGGCATTTGAACCGGCATACTCTGAGGAACTGTTTTCTGGACCCTTCCCACAGTCACAAACCACTTGTCCGGTTGCTGCTGAGCAATTTTCCGATGCCCAGGTTTTCCACCAGTCACAGTCTGTGGGTGATGATGACCTTCTTGACGTAGTGGAAGTGTGTAAAGAGGTGTCCGACGATGAGGAGACACGGTTGTCAGACAGTGGTGAAGTTGTTGTCAGGGCAGGAAGTCCGAGGGGGGAGCAGACTGAGGGATCGGAGGATGATGAGGTGACAGACCCAAGCTGGGTTGAGAGGCCGGGTGAACACAGTGCTTCTGAGACGGAGGAGAGTCCTCGACCAGAACAGGTTGGAAGAGGCAGTGGTGGGGCCAGACGGAGAGGCAGGGCCAGAGCTGGTGCATCAGCGCCAAATGTGTCAACTAGTGAAGCTCCCGTGGCGAGGGCTCTTGCGGCGAGGGCTAGATCTTCAGAAGTCTGGAGGTTCTTTAAGGAAACACCGGATGACCGACGGACTGTGGTGTGCAACATTTGCCAAACCAGGCTCAGCAGGGGTTCCACCACTACTAGCTTAACTACCACCAGTATGCGCAGGCATATGAATGCTAAACACCCCACTCAGTGGCAACAAGCCCGTTCACCTCCGGCCGTGCACACCACTGCTCCTTCCCCTGTGTCAGCTGCTAGTCAGCCCCCTGCCCAGGACCCTGCCACAAAAACCCCATCGTCGCCTCCACGATCCTCCACAGCATCCACCAGCGTTCAGCTCTCCATACCCCAGACGCTGGAGCAGAAACGCAAATATAGTGCAACCCACCCGCACGCCCAAGCCCTTAATGTGCACATCTCCAGATTGCTTAGCCTGGAGATGCTGCCCTATAGGCTAGTAGAGACCGAGGCCTTTCGCAACCTCATGGCGGCGGCCGCCCCTCGGTATTCGGTCCCCAGCCGCCACTACTTTTCCCGATGTGCCGTCCCAGCCCTGCACCAGCACGTGTCAGACAACATCATCCGTGCCCTGACCAACGCCGTTTCTGACAAGGTCCACCTGACCACGGACACGTGGACGAGTGCTGCCGGGCAGGGCCACTATATATCGCTGACGGCACATTGGGTTAACTTGGTGGAGGCTGGGAGCGAGTCTGACCCTGCAACTGGTCATATACTGCCGACGCCGAGGATTGCGGGGCCTACCTCGGTCCAGGTGTTTCAGGCCTACTATGCCTCCTCCTCCTTCCACCCCTCCTCCACCTCCTCCTCCGAACTACCATCCGTGGGCACGGCGCCATCAGTCGGTAGCTCTAGGCACAGCAGCAGTGCCGTCGCTAAGCGACAGCAGGCGGTGCTCAAACTGCTGAGCCTAGGCGATAAAAGGCACACCGCCCAAGAGCTATTACAGGGCATCACGGCGCAGACTGATCTGTGGCTGGCACCGCTGAACCTGAAGCCAGGCATGGTTGTGTGTGACAACGGCCGTAACCTGGTGGCGGCTCTGCAACTCGGCAGACTGACACATGTGCCATGCCTGGCCCATGTGTTAAATCTGATAGTTCAGCGTTTCCTCAAGACATACCCCAATCTGTCAGATTTGCTCACGAAGGTGCGCCGCATCTGTGCGCATTTCAGGAAGTCCAGCACAGATGCTGCCACTCTCAGGGCAGCGCAGCGCCGCCTCCAACTGCCCGCTCACCGACTGTTGTGCGACGTGCCCACGAGGTGGAATTCAACACTGACCATGTTATCCAGAGTTTACCAGCAGCGCCGAGCCATTGTAGACTGCCAGATGTCAACTTCCACCAGAACTGGTAGTCAGGTCAGTCAGCTTCCTCAAGTCTACAATGAGGAGTGGACGTGGATGTCTGATATCTGTCAGGTGCTGAGTAACTTTGAGGAGTCAACACAGATGGTCAGTGGCGATGCCGCCATCATCAGCCTCACCATCCCGCTGCTTGGCCTGTTGAAAAACTCTCTGATCAGCATGAAGTCGGAAGCTTTGCGCTCGTCACAAGAGACTGGGGAAGAAGATTCCCTTGTTGATAGCCAAAGCACCCTCAGGTCTGTTTCTCAGCGCATATCGGAGGAGGTGGAGGTGGAGGAGGATGAGGAGGAAGAGGAGGAGAATGTTGGCGAGACACAAGAGGGGACCATTGTTGAGTCCTTCACTGTTCAGCGTGTATGGGCAGAAGAAGAGGAGTTGGAGGAGTTGGAGGAGGAGGAAATGGACAGTCAGGCCAGTGAGGGGAGTGAATTCTTACGCGTTGGTACTCTGGCGCATATGGCAGATTTCATGCTAGGCTGCCTATCCCGTGACCCTCGCATTCAAAGAATTTATTCCAGCACCGATTACTGGGTGTTCAATCTCCTGGACCCACGGTACAAGCAAAATCTTTCCACTCTCATCCCTGCAGAGGAAAGGAGTGTGAGAATGCATGAATACCAGCAGGCCCTGGTGCACAAGCTGAAACAGTATTTCCCTTCTGACAGCGCTAGCGGCAGAGTGCGTAGTTCTGCGGGACAAGTAGCGAGGGAGAGTAGGCGAGCAGGCAGCTTGTCCAGCACTGGCAAGGGTACGCTTTACAAGGCTTTTGCCAGCTTTATGTCACCCCAGCAAGACACTGTCACCTGTCCCCAGTCTCGGCAGAGTAGGGCTGATCTTTACAGAAAGATGGTGAGGGAGTACGTAGCTGACCATACCATCGTCCTAAATGATCACACAGCTCCCTACAACTACTGGGTTTCAAAGCTGGACATGTGGCACGAACTGGCGCTATACGCCTTGGAGGTTCTTGCCTGCCCTGCCGCTAGCGTCTTGTCCGAGCGGGTTTTCAGTGCAGCTGGTGGCATCATCACCGATAAGCGTACACGCCTGTCGACTGACAGCGCTGACAGGCTGACGCTTATTAAGATGAATAAAGCCTGGATTTCTCATAATTTCCAATCTCCACCAGGTGAAGGAAGCTCAACCTGAATAATTGATCCACTCCTCCTCCTCCTCATTTTCCTCCTTCTCCTCCTCTTTGTACAGTAAAGCAGAGGAAACTGGCTATTTTTTGACAGGGCCCACTGGCTCTAGCTATAGTACTTTATGCATTTAATTTTTCTGGAGGGCCACCTACCCGGTCCTCTGTTTTAAACAATTTTTGGGAGTGCCACATACAGGCACTCAATCTATTCAATTTTTCTGGAGGGCCACCTACCCGGTCCTCTGTTTTAAACAATTTTTGGGAGTGCCACATACAGGCACTCAATCTATTCAATTTTTCTGGAGGGCCACCTACCTGCTCCTCTGGTTTGAAAATTTTTTTGGACTGCCACATACAGGCACTCAATCTATTCCATTTTACTGGAGGGCCACCTACCTGCTCCTCTGGTTTGAAAAATTTTTGGGACTGCCACATACAGGCACTATCCAAATTAAATTGTCTCCATAGCAGCCTCCACACGTTGTCTCCATTGCTACCTCCAAAAGTCGTCCATATAGCTGCCTCCATACATCGTCCCTTTATCAAACGAGGTGTGTCAGGCAGAAATTTGGGTTGTTTTCATGGATTCCACATCAAAGTTGTTAACTTTGTCGCCACCCTGCTGTGTTATCCACAAAATATACTGGCAAACTTTTATCATTTACCAATATTATTTCAGCGCTTCTTGCGCATCTGTTTACATTCCCCTCACCCGGCATATCCTAAACTTATAAGAACGCTACGACACTTGATCTTATACAAAAGGTTCTTAGAAGTGCTGTTTGGGGAGTAGCCTAGAGACAGGGGCTTGGATTGGCGAAAGCTTGCCTGGCAGCGGAGCGCCAGCTCCATGCGCATCAGCCGCTTCTTGCGCATCTGTTTACATTCCCCTCACCCGCCATATCCCAAACTTATAAGAACGCTACTACACTTAACTTGGTGCAGGCTGGGACCGAGTCTGACCCTGGGGCTGGTCATATACTGCCGACGCAGAGAATTGCCGGGCCTACCTCGGTCCAGGTCTCAAAGGCCTACTATACCTCCTCCCAACCCTCCTCCACCTCCTCCTCCTCCGAATTACCATCCGTGGGCATAGCGCCATCAGTCGGTAGCTCTAGGCACAGCAGCAGTGCCGTCGCTAAGCGACAGCAGGCGGAGCTCAAACTGCTGAGCCTAGGCGATAAAAGGCACACCGCCCAAGAGCTATTACAGGGCATTCCACATCAAACTTGTTAACTTTGTCCCCACCCTGCTGTGTAATCCACAAAATATACTTGCAAACTTTTATCATTTACCGATATTATTTAAGCGCTTCTTGCGCATCTGTTTACATTCCCCTCACCCGGCATATCCTAAACTTATAAGAACGCTACTACACTTGATCTTATACAAAAGGTTCTTAGAAGTGCTGTTTGGGGAGTAGCCTAGAGACAGGGGCTTGGATTGGCGAAAGCTCGCCTGGCAGCGGAGCGCCAGCTCCATGCGCATCAGCCGCTTCTTGCGCATCTGTTTACATTCCCCTCACCCGCCATATCCCAAACTTATAAGAACGCTACTACACTTAACTTGGTGCAGGCTGGGACCGAGCCTGACCCTGGGGCTGGTCATATACTGCCGACGCAGAGAATTGCGGGGCCTACCTCGGTCCAGGTCTCAAAGGCCTACTATACCTCCTCCCAACCCTCCTCCACCTCCTCCTCCTCCGAATTACCATCCGTGGGCATGGCGCCATCAGTCGGTAGCTCTAGGCACAGCAGCAGTGCCGTCGCTAAGCGACAGCAGGCGGTGCTCAAACTGCTGAGCCTAGGCGATAAAAGGCACACCGCCCAAGAGCTATTACAGGGCATTCCACATCAAACTTGTTAACTTTGTCGCCACCCTGCTGTGTAATCCACAAAATATACTTGCAAACTTTTATCATTTACCGATATTATTTCAGCGCTTCTTGCGCATCTGTTTACATTCCCCTCACCCGGCATATCCTAAACTTATAAGAACGCTACTACACTTGATCTTATACAAAAGGTTCTTAGAAGTGCTGTTTGGGGAGTAGCCTAGAGACAGGGGCTTGGATTGGCGAAAGCTCGCCTGGCAGCGGAGCGCCAGCTCCATGCCAAGATCCAACTAACATAGTTTTAACTGCAGCACCTTTAATCTACTACTAGTTCACTGCCTCCATACATGGTCCCCTTATCAAACGAGCTGTGTCAGGCAGAATTTTGGGTTGTTTTCATGGCTTCCATGTTAACTTTGTCGCCACCCTGCTGTGTAATCCACAAAATATACTGGCAAACTTTTATCATGTACCGATATTATTTGAGTGCTTCTTGCTCACCTCCTTTGGTTCCTCTCTGCCACCCATTGGTTTGAAGCCTGAGTCCATTTAGGGTATGTCGCCATGACACTCTCTAGCCTGCTGCCGCTGCCTCTGTATGCCGTCCCCTATAGTGTCAGGGTCAATTATTGGATGTTTTAGATGCTATCTAGCTTCATTCTGTCACTCTGTCATGGCCATGCTGTTGCCCATAATTTTGGCATAATGGTGCGATTAAGCAGCCTCAGAGGCATCCATGGATGCTGCCCCTGCTGTTTCCTGTCCATTTCCGTGGTGTTTCCATCCTTTTCTGAGGTTCCCAGGTGTTTGGCCAAGCTTCCCTGTGCAGAGCCTTGGTCCCCTTGAAAAATGCTCGAGTTCCCCATTGACTTCAATGGGGTTCGTTATTCGAGACGAGCACTCGAGCATCGGGAAAAGTTTGTCTCGAATAACGAGTACCCGAGCATTTTAGTGCTCGCTCATCTCTAATAATAACAGATAATAATAGTAAACGTGCCAAAAAGAAAGTAAGTGGGCCATGGGTAATATGGAATATTTAGGCAAAAAACTTCCCAGTTATTCTCCAACAATCCTACACATATAAAATGGAGATTTGAAACCCCTACCTGGTGTATCTACTGTATATTACTCATTTGTGTAGCTTTTCCATTTATACAGCTCTGTGAACACTGTAGACCTGGCTTGACATGAACATGTAAAAGATGTTGTAGAGGTTACTCTATGGTCTACTATAGATCAAAGAGGTTGTCCCATGAAGACAATACCTAATCCCTAAATCCCTGGTAAGACATAGAAAAAGATGTAGAAATATCAATATGAAAGTTCTACATTGGGAACTGCAGTAAACGTTACAGGTGTCTCTGAATTATAGATTAAAAAGGGAAGCTCACATGTAGAGGGAATCCTAGTATTGAGGGAAATAAGGAATAAATACTCTTTGAAGTTGCTTCCCCCAATGGCCAATACAAGTGAATCTAAAAAAAAAATGCAGAATTCCATGGTTTACAAAATCATAAATAGAGATAGAGTTCCTGGCACCATCCGACAGCAATGACGTATTTTCGGCTGCATTCAGCAGGGATGTATGTAGGGTGAAACAGCCTTATCACAAGACTGCACGAGTGGTGGTGCTCAGCCGGAGCAAACAGTCGACATGCGTCAAACAAAGAAGAGAAGGCGGCAATCACCAACGTGTGTGAAGGTTCTTTATTGAGGTAAGGTACAGTGGCAGAGCAGGGCATTGGCTTGATGATGCGACTAGAATATCCCGAATCGGCCCGTCGCCAGACTTTGCTCTGCCACTGTACCTTACCTCAATAAAGAACCTTCGCACACGTTGGTGATTGCTGCCTTCTCTTCTTTGATGCAATTCCATGGTTAACCCTTTGTAATTTCAATTTCCCAGATTCTTTGTTCCATTATGTGGGCCAACCATAAGGGTATTTTCATGTGTAGTTTCATTTGGAAAGAGAATACTCTCTTGTCACTTAAATTACCTGACTGAAGACAGCAACAGACCTTATTTCTACAAATTTTAATGCATGTGAGGCCAAGTCATCAGGTAAGGTGAAAAACAGACAACTGGGACTCTGTATTAGCATAGAACCTATTTTTGCATAGCCTTTGTCTGATATTGCAGAATATGCAGGGCTGGCATTAGGGGATGGCAAACTGGGCATTTGCCCAGGGGCCCCTGTCCTAAAGGTGGACCCTACATGTGGACTTTTGTGGGCAGAGGATGTATTGCTCTTTTAATACATATATATCCTATAATTTGTTAATTTCCTATGTACATATCTGTCTATCTAACCATTTATCTATCTAGCTTTTTGATACTAAGCATCCCTGTATTGATCCTGAGCTCATCCATTTGGTGAGTTGATGGGATCATTAATTATGATAAAGCCCTAACCTCAAGGTAATATTTATTACAGGTCCATCCGTGGGTTTTGATCTCTCTATAATGGGATTGCTATTTCCCTTACTTAAGATGGCGTTATGGGGAGGCTTCCGTCAGTAAGTGGTGCGTTGGTATCATACCATCCCTCCTAATGATGAAATTGCTATGTAGGGATGATGCTGGAAGGTGTGTGTCTTCTCCTCCACAGAGATTGGATAATACATGCACGTGCGCAGTAACACAAAGAGGAGACGGCGCTCATAGACTGAACAAACGTGAGTGTCGAGTTCCATTTTGAATCCTTATGCACTGTGATAGTTGATACTTCACTTCTGTACATGGATTGTTTACACATGAATTAATGAATTGGTTATTATGAAGACTGTATGAAATTTATAAACTGTATATGTTATGATGATGTCACTTTCCTATATAAACTCTGTATGCATCACTCACACTTGGTTTGAGAAAGGCTCCTGATTGAGGAACTGAAACGTAGCACTCTGGGAATAAAGTAATTCCTTTTTTCACTATATTTTGGTGTGCAACTATTTTTTGATAATTTTTGTCTATCTATTTATCTAAATATATTCTATCTTCCTTTCTATCTATCTCCCATATATGATCTATCCATTTATCAATATATCTATCTATTTATATATAATCTACTTTATATTTCTGCATCTATAAATATTTCTATAATCTACGGTATATATTAATGTATATAATCTTTCATATATCTACCGTTCACCTATCTCCTTTAACAGTCCCATATTACACATTGCATTACCATACTACTGTGTGTAACCTACAATGTGTTATTATTGTGCAGGGCTAAGCTTCTTACTTACTGTGACTTTTCATATTTTGGGGCCCCGTTTTGTTAAAAACCGGCTCTGCATATATGTAACATTATATGTGTAAATTGTGCTGGACACGACAATAAGGAATAATATTGTGTCTCAAGGGAAAGCAAACTGTTTTCAGCGTTGGACTGGATTCCTCAGAACCGCCTGTTGAAATTATTCTAGAAACCCACATGCTAGAAAGTGTGGAAATGAACCCTCATAATGGGATGTCCTATGTTTGCCCTACTATGAGGTAAGAGGCTGGCCCCACCGAGGACCTGGTACTCCGCTGGGCCTGTCGGGTGCGGGTTTTCCCCCTCATCTTACATAAACCCAGTAATACACACACATATATGTGCACATTTTTATTTCATACTTTTACATACATTTGTTCTCCTGACACTGTTCTGCAATATTAGCTAAACATCTCTTTTTCTATCCCTGCACACTTTATGATTTTTAAACTTATAGCTAAATAAATAAGAACCTGACTTCTCATTATAAAGGTAGCTTAACCTTAAAGGGATTACTATGGTGACTGTAACACCATTAAGAATATTCTACCCGCACTCAGTGACAAATAATCCCAGATGAATAGATTTTGATTACAATCCAGGAGTGAAAGTCAATTGTACCAAACGCTGAAGTCCCAGCACCATTGGTGATTAATGTGTTCATCATGTTGCGCTTGCTTTGAATGTTTGACCAGGAACCCTACTGCAAATAGCAAATGTCAATGTATATGTTAAATGCTACGGGCACCCCCAGGGGGAATCTCAAACAAATGTATTGTTGGATTGAAGTTGGCGACTAATGTTGTTAAGCCTGATGGAGATCTTTCTTCATGATTAAATATATGCCTTACTGGGCATTTCATCTAGGTTATTTAAATACAGTTAACTTTATACAAGGCACAAAGAACTGCAGAATATTAATCATTTAATAAATTATAAAAAGTTATAGTTTTATTCACTCTGCATCTTTGGTGTAGTTTTTCAATGTTTGCAACACAAAGTTTTAGAACAACTGTGTATTTTCCTAAGAGGGTGTGGCAAACATGGTAAAGAGAAAACACAGCCTCGGGCAAGTTCAATATGGCCGTACAGGCGGTCACCTACGATGTCTGTAATGAAGCTTTATTGATAATCCTTGGTCCCATTACAGCAAAAAATTGTTACTGGGGCCAATTTTTTTTTTGTCTGGATCTACAATTATAAAATATACAGTTTTGACTTACATACAAATTCAACTTATCTTGTACGCAGGCTCGGTCTGGCCCGCCGGGGGGCCGGGTAATTCCCCGGTGGGCCCCAACTCCTGTCATTATGGCAGGGGCCACCGTTCGTATCCATCGGAGGCCCCTGCCAGTGGCTGCAATAGTACTCGGTGCGGCCGAAACGGCCGCTCGAGTACTATTCCTGAAGCCAAAGCTGTCAGTGTGACGCGGCCGGCTGCTTTCCGGTGCACGTCACACTGTAACTTAGATGCGCTGCCGCGTCGTCACGTCATCGCCGCGCCGTGACGTCACGACGCGGGCGCGCATCTCTACCCCGTCCCACGGCAGCAACAGAGACAGGACGCAGGATGAGGTGAGTACATTTTTTTTTTTTCCTAATGGCAAAACAAATGGAGGTGGGGGTTAATGTGTATGGGGGGCCTGTTATATGAAGGGGGGTTAATGTGTATGGGGGGCCTAACTATTATATGAAGGGGGGCCTAACTATTATATGAAGGGGGGTTAATGTGTATGGGGGGGGCCTAACTATTATATGAAGGGGGGCCTAACTATTATATGAAGGGGGGCCTAACTATTATATGAAGGTGGGTTAATGTGTATGGGGGCCTAACTATAATATGAAGGGGGGTTAATGTTTATGGGGGGCCTAACTATTATATGAAGGGGGGTTAATGTGTATGGGGGGGCCTAACTATGATATGAAGGGGGGTTAATGTGTATGGGGGGGGCTAACTATGATATGAAGGGGGGTTTAATGTGCATGGGGGGTAACTATAATATGAAGGGGGGAAACATGTATGGGGGGGGGGTCTTACTAGAATCTGGAGGGGACAGTGTGTATGGAGGTGGCCTATTTAAAAAAATCTGGAGGGGGGTAAATGTTAAATGCTTAGGGGGGGTGTATAATAAGGGGGGGAGTGTGTATATACAATATACAGAAATAAAACTATTTATATGTAGCGGGAATGTGTCAGCAGGGAGTTTCCCAGTAACCAGCGCCCTGTGCAACAAATCATTCACTTTATATTATAATACAATTAAATAATGTGCAGATACTAGGTGTAAATAAATAAATAGGAGGCAAGTTGTAAAAATATATAATTGAAGGGATACTATATGCCCATTAATAATTTGGGGGGGATTATATGTATAATAATAATTAGGACATGGTATAAAAACGTATTAGTACATTTTGTATAAAAATAATAAGTAGATTGTTATATTATGTTATATTTTTTTAGTAGGGGAAATGAATAAAAATAATTAGAAGGGACATTAAATAGATAAATTAATTCATTAAAATAACTCACAGAGGAACCAAATATTGGGGGTCATTTACTTACCTGGTTCTGTCGCGATCCAGCGGCGCGTTTACCAACAAGGATTCAGGTCTTGCGGCGATTCACTAAGGTCGTGCGCCCGATGTCCACCAGGTGTCGCTGCTGAGCCGAGGTCCGCCAGAGTTCACCAGTCTATCCTTGGTGCATGTAAGTTAGTGTCAAGCGACACTTTTTATTTTAAAATAGCGCAATTTTTCCGACGGCCACGCCCCCGGATTTTCGGCGCATGCAACCCGGCACCGATGCGACACAATCCAATTGCGAGATTGCGCGATTTGGACCCTTAGTAAGAGTATGGTTCCCCCCATCTAATTAATGGGGGGAACCATACTTTTTTATGGCACAGTATTTATTCACAGACTGTAGTATAGTAATATATTTGGGGGTAACAATGTATTATTTGATATGCTGGGGGCACAGAGGGGTTTCTTATGTAGATTCTTTAGAAGTACAGTGTGGGACATAGTTTTATCCAGGTGACATTACACTGTAAGTAACTGTGGTATTTTTAGGGGCGCAGTGCGGGGATCTGCTTCCCAGAGCTGAACACATCTGACAGAAAATTCTGCAACCAGATTTTACGATGATGCTGGATGTGAATGAGAAGACATGTCACCTGCGAGGTACAAGATCCTACTTCTCCCTGTGTCAGATCTGTATTGTAGTCACTAAATAACCTTCTAGTGTGAGACAGGTCTCAGAGTATGTACGGTTATATCTATAGGGTCGGAGAGCCAGGTGTGACTTGTCTATGTGGTGCGGGGACGCCAGAGTAGGGTATCATTTCCTTATTGGAAGGTTGGTGCAGTGCGAACACTTACATCCCTAACCACTGCCCGGGACACCAGGGGTAACTCTTATACTATTCCTAACATTAATGCCCTGAGGTAATGTCACCACTGCAGCCCCTGTACACAAACCAAGAGCCGAGCACTAGCAGAGAGGGATTAGCTTATCCTTTATTTCACACCCCCCGCTAGTGCTTAGAAATTCCCTTATCCTAGAATATTTCTATGTAGTAGTAGGTGGGCCCCCAAAATCAATTTCACTGGTGGGCCCCAGGTACCCCAGTCCGACCCTGCTTGTACGTAACCCGGGGACTGCCTGTATTTGGTTTATGTGCTGGCATATTACCTAGTTTTAACGATTTACAAAATATGACTCACATCACCTATTCCAAAGTGAAATTAAATAAGGTACATGGTCATACAGTCTCCATAGCTAAAAACTGGTTGTAGTATGGGTTGTGCTCTCAAATTCCTGGATATTGAATATGGCCCTGTTATCGGTGGCCACTAGAAATAAAAAAAATACATTCAGCACAATTTGATTTGGCCCTAAAATGTTTTGGATTCTGTAGACTACAGTACATTTGGCATTCATTTTTGGCAGGAATTAGCCATGAATTTGTGGCAAAAATTGGGCTAAGAACGAAAAATAAAATA
This sequence comes from Engystomops pustulosus, assembly GCF_040894005.1. Classification (NCBI taxonomy): domain Eukaryota; kingdom Metazoa; phylum Chordata; class Amphibia; order Anura; family Leptodactylidae; genus Engystomops; species Engystomops pustulosus. The sequence continues at coordinate 55,934,973 of NC_092417.1, read as the reverse complement.
TTATGTACTTACCCTGCTGATACTCCAACTAAGGCTTTTGATTATCAGTGACCTATGAGGATGCCCTTGTCATTTACAGTTGGCCAGGATTTCTAGGAACGATGGCTGCTGTTATGCCGGAATTGTGTGCCAGGGAAGGGTAAGTACACTGTTCTAAAATAAAAAAAATCTTGGAAAACCCCTTCAACCTTTTAAGGAGCAGGAAAACAATCATTTTTGGATTTTTAATATTCACATCTTCTAAATACAATAATATTTTCATTTTTACAGAGCCCTATGAGGACTTCTCTGTGGGACTAATTATTCTCCCTAGCGGCATTATTTAATGTACTGTGCAATGCATTGGGAAGCTTTGTTCCTACGGCTTTTACTATACAGTCAAAATTAGATATTTTGTACAATAACTTCATTTTCTGGGTCAGTTTGATCACATTTTACATAACAATTTTAAAGTACCTACTTTTTAATACTAAAAAAAACTTTATTTTTTAAGTATCGTTTAATCTTTGTATTTTCTATATATTCCATTTTGTGACATGTATAACGTTCTAATGGTTTTTTTTTTCATCCCAATTTTTATGGGTGGTAAAATGGGAAAGAAGCAGGAATTTGGATATTTAGATTTTTCAATACTTTAAAAGAACGGCTATTCTCTGACATGAGGGTATCTAATTTGTTTATTTAGATTTTTAATGTATGGAAATGTGTTAATATGAAATGTTGTATTTCTTTAAACTGTATTTTATATTTTTTAAACTAAATAGAAGTAGTATATAACCAGCATTCCTTGAAGCCTTCAGAAAGCCCACAGCTGTCATGGACATGTAATGGTTTTACATCAAGGCATCACAAATACAACCACATTAATTACATTTTTCTGCATGGGTTGCCAGAGTTTGGCATATTTTTTGCTACACAACACCTTTGATTACATTTTCTGCATATAGCGCCAGAATGTACCATGTTTTCTGAGTGAAAGAATCACTTATTTTAAAATAATTTAACCCTTTCAGGACCTGGCCATTTTTTGTTTTTTCATTTTCATTTTGCACTCCCCATGATCAAAAATCCATAACTTTTTTATTTTTCCATGTCCAGAGCTGTGTGACGGCTTGTTTTCTGCGTAACAAATTACACTTCATAGTGATAGTATTTATTATTCCATGCCGTGTACTGGGAAGCGGGAAAAAAATTCAGAATGCTGTGAAATGGGTAAAAAAACGCATTTGTGCTGTTTTCTTGTGGGCTTGGATCTTACGGATTTCACTTTGCGCCCCAAATGACATGTCTACTTTATTCTGCGGGTTGGTGCGATTACGGGGATACCAAATTTATATAGGTTTTATAATGTTTTCATACATTTAAAAAAATTAAATCCTTCTGTACAAAATTTTTTTGGGGATTTTGCCATCTTCTGGCACTAATAACTTTTTTATACTTTGGTGTACGGAGCTGTGGGTGGTGTCGTTTTTTGCGGATTTTGATGACGTTTACAATGTTATCAATTTTAGGACTGTTCGACCTTGTGATCACTTTTTATAGAATTTTTTTTTTTTTTTTTAATGACAAAAAAGTGCCATTTTCAACTTTGGGCGCGATTTTCCGTTACGGGATTAGACGCAGTGAAAAAATGTTATCATATTTTGATAGATCGGGCATTTTCGGACGCGGCAATATCTAATGTGTTTATGATTTTTACTGTTTATTTATATTTATATCAGTTCTAAGGAAAGGGGGGTGATTTGAGTTTTTAGGGGTTTTTATTATAATTTTTTTTTTTTTTTAACTTTTTTTTATTTTTATTTTTACTATTTTTCAGACTCCCTAGGGTACTTTAACCCTAGGGTGTCTGCACGATCCTATCATATACTGCCATACTACAGTATGGCAGTATATGTTTATTTTACTACTCATACATTACAATGTGCTGATAGCACATTGTAATGCATGGGTTAACCCGAAGTAGCCTCGGGTCTTCGTGAGACCCGAGGTTACCATGGCGACGGATCGCCGCTTCCCGATGACGTCACGGGGAGCGGCGATCCTCGAAAAGATGGCGGCGCCCATGCGCCGCCATCCTTTTGAAGCCGCCGACAGCTTTGCCGGCGGCGATCAGCGGGAAAACACCCGCGATCGGTGCTGGCACCGATTGCGGGTGTTACCGGTAAGCCTTTGCTGCAATATGCAGCAAAGACTTACCGGCTATGGAGAGGGCTCAGCGCGTGAGCCCTCTCCATGCACCCGTGGCCGACCCGTGACGTGCCATTACGTCACGGGTCGTGAAAGGGTTAAGCACATTTGTATCATAGAGTGCCATATTAATATTTATATCACATATGCCAGAATCGGCATATTTTCTTCTTCATTGTGTTAGTTTACAGCACAACTTAGTTGATATTTCTTTCTGCAATAGAGTATTATGGAGACTCAATGATCCACATTTACTATTAGTAAGGAAAGTTGCACTATGTGCAGTTTGCCTCAGTAATGCGCAGAATGCGCCAGATTAATGAAAACCGCTTCACAGTCTTCATTAATCTGGCAGAACCTGCATGCGCAAAATGTGCATAAGCTAATTGCACCAATCTTTTTCTGGTGCACTCAGTTTAATGGGCTTGCGCCACGATTATAATGGACTTGCCAACATAAATGTGGTGGCTAGTGCGAGTGAGCTTCTGAAAGTTTTGGTATTGGTGCCACCCTACAACCCCCTTTCGGTACATGTAGTGTTGCACCAATACCAAAACTTTGAGTGTGTGTAATGGCAGAACACAAACAAGGACAGTGAGCCCTGACACTGAGACCCCCAATCTGTCCCTACCTACTTATTGGGTCCCCCCTAAACGGAGGCCAATAACTGGGCGGCGTTCCCTTCCCTGGGTAAGGTGGGCACACATAACAAAACAGACAAACAAACACAGGCGAGGTAAACAATCCGAGTCGGCAAAACAGCGGGAATATCAATAACCAAATCACAATCCAAATAGACTAGTCAATAAACAGGCAAGAATTCAGAAACCAGAAGTCAGAAATACAAGAGAGCTAGACACACAGCAAGATATCAGTTTGACCAAGGAGTCAAAGCAACACTGGAGACTTATAGGGAACTCAGCCCTGCCACAGGTGGAAGGAGCAACAATTACAGATCACAGAGTTAACTCTTGCAAGACAGACTCAGTGAGGGGAGTGGCAGACATCAGGTCAGACAGCATAGGACCTAGTTCACACTGCAGAAAGATGATAAATTCAGTGTCTCCTAATCCTACCAGCACGGTTAGAGGAGACAGCAGGCGCAGACGTGACAGTGTGATACGATACTTGGAGAAGTATCCCAATACTCAATACCAATTTGATACTCAAGAAAAGAAAAAAGTATTATCTTAATTTAATGTTTAGGGTGTGGTCCGCATTTATGTTGCATTTAGAAACTCAAAGCAAATGTCTGGGGGTAGGGCTCAGCCCACTCGTGTTTTTATGAGTTTCCAATGATAATGCATGTGATCAGTAACCAGCATCAATGTATTAATTATATATTTTTTAAAAGGATAATGTAGTGATATATAGAGAGATCTCTTAGGGCATACATCTCTATATAGCAGTGGATTGAGCTTGTGTCAAAGTGTAACTCTTTGGAAGCTCTAGTGAGAGAATTCCTCCCATTGACAACCAGTAAGTCCATAGTCCAGTGGATAGAGGCTTTGTATCTCTATGGCAGGTAGAGTGTAGAGGTTGTGAGTTCAAAACCTGCCTGAGTGAAAAAAAAAAATTAATTTAACAACATGAAGTAATTTAGAGAACAAAGGGGTAATAGTGTCTGAGAGAACTGTTCTAGTTGCCCAACCAATCAGAGCTCAGCTTCCCTTTCTCACAGCTGTTTATAAAATGAAAGCTGAACTCTGATTGATTGCCATGACCAACTAGAAGAGTTTTGCTCTCAGTTTTGATAAACGAGACCCCTTGTGTATTGGGAAGCCCATTGGAGGTTCAGTACACCAAAAAAAGTGAGATACACCAAAAATTACTTGTGCTGTAGAACACCACAAGTCATTTAGTATAAAAAAATAACAAAGACCTGTAATTGAACTGCTCTGAGTTGGAAAGTATCAAACAAGTACGAAGGTTTGATGCATTGTGCAACCCTAGGTGCATGGTATTGCATCTTGTGATAAGCTAATTTTTGGAGAGAGAGCATTGAACAGACCTGGGGGGCATATACAGCTCTTTATTCGTGGTCAAAGACCATATTTTTTATAATGGAGAAAAGCCATTTTATAGGATAAACTTTGGCATGTTTAAGAATTCTGCAGTTCAGCGTGTAAAGAGCTGTCCTCTAAGTAAAAGTATATGATTTTTTTTTTTTAGAACTCCTCTTGTAGTGTCACCAGGAATAAACAGGACAAGCTGAGATTTTCTCTGTCTACATTTTCATTTACTCTCAGCTCTCTTCCTCATTTCAATGGTGCTGATCTTGGCATTCTACGAGAGGAGTGTTTGAGAAATATTAAAAATTCATCAGGCACTGATTTATTTCTTTCAGGAAATAATCACCAGGTTTAAAGGATTAGTCGAATTCATCATGATGCTGGTGATTTTAGGGGTAGTTTTTGGACCATTTTTGTTTCCACATGAACAGGTTTTTCTTGCATTTTGTTATAAATCAACACATCGAATGCCTATGATGGTTCAGGAACTTTCATGTTTTCTGCTCAGGAAACCTAAACAAATGTCTCTTCTTAAACGGTTTAAACCCATTTGGACCTTTGAAGTCCCCATCTAACCAAAATGTAATTTTTTTTTATTGCATATTTACTGACAAGCAAAAGGGTAACAATACTTTGAACTTTTGACTCTCATGCTCCATATCTCACCACCCATTAAAATCATGCAATAGAAAACCATCTTGGCAATACCATGCATAAATTTAACTTGTAACTACGGTATCATATTTTCTATTTATCTTATTTATTTAAATTCTTGTCATGCAACTGCATTCCTCCTAAAAATATATATATATTTTTTTTAAAGTTTTGTGAGCATTTTGCAAATTCACCTTTGGCTTTCATAACTATGTAAAATTGTATGAATGAATAAATGGAAAGTTATACTGGATCGTTTAAAATAAATCTACATATCACTGTGCACAGCCCCCAATTCCTGCTGTTTAATATAATATAAAAATAGAATATAGCATTTTCAACGTAACCTATTCTGTTATCAGCCTTATTAACATTGGACGGGATGTTCGAGTTTTACAATCTGCATCACCAATAGACTTTATAACTCTGATAGTCAATGACCACAATTTGTCAGAAGTTTTACTGTTTAACTAGTTTATCCAAAAATGCAGTAACTCCTGTGATGCATGTGCATAAACAAGACATTACTGAAACTGTGAATGTCCATCATTATTGTTTTAGCATAAACATGTAAATTTCTATTTTGCTGTTGACAGGAGCAATTCAAGTTCATGGAGCCATAAAGTACAGAATGTCAGTGATCCGATGCTTGGCATTGTCTGTCATCTACGTGAAGACATAATAGATTTTACAGAAAGCGCAGCATGATAGTATCATCTACAGAGACTAACAACACCACTAGCCAGTCTGTAAGTAAATAACTATGGTCTAGATCAAGACGAGTGGGTAACTGCATCTTCCCGTGCCAGCTTTTAAGTGCCCACATACCTCACAGACACAATTTATGACATGGCTGTTTCGATTCACTGCCAATTTCTGCATAAAATTCAACACAGCCCATCTTTCAGTTTTGTTAACCTACCGCTCACATTGGAGGCTTTTTTGATATGTGACATTGGTATTTACTAAGTATACATTTTCTTTATCCATCTTTAATTGGAAGAAATGTAGTGAAGTATTTATCCCAATTAAAGGCAGGATTGGACTTACTATTAAACTAGTTGGACCCAAAGGTTAAGCTGGTCTCTGTTTAGTAGAAAAAGAGTAAATGAGCAAAGAGAAACAATGCTTTGAACTTTGAACTTTCAGGCTCCACATCTCACTATCTCCTACAGCTTTGAACTTGAGGCTACCTACATTTATCAGACAATCTTATTGGCTTTCTCATACCTCATGCATAAATTTAACTTGCAACTAATTAGCATATGCTAAATTATGCTGCTGAAAATCATCTAAATTTGTATTATTTTGTTAGTATTTTGAACATCTCAATCACATTCAAACATGTCTCAAAAACAATCTGATCCCAGGTATCTTCTTCTATGCATACAGCTTTTTCATCAACCCACAAATGTTCAATTGAGTCAGGGGATTGTGGGGGCCAGTCAAGTAATTCTGCTCCATTGTCATTGAACCATTTCATTGCCAATCTTAATGTATACTTCAATATGTTCTCCTGCTGGAACACTAAATTAAAGTTACTCATCTTATAAGATACTCACATATTGCTCAGCATCAAGACCAACATTGATCCAGTTCAAAAATCCAACCGCTTTGGCTGTGAAACAACTCCATAACATCAGGCTTTCTCCATCCAATTTGACAACTCGTTCAATTTCTGAATACATTTCTTTCATACAAATCAGAGAACATTAGCAAGTAAGGTAAAAGGGTAACACATAATACCTCCCCCTTTTGTATTACAAATCATTTACTCATTTTGAGTATTTAGCTCTTTCATAGTGTTGAGCAGACCCGTTACAATTTTTGTTTGGCCGAGCCTGAATTTAAAAAATTTGTTTGCGTCCAGTAACTGTCACCAATTGCATGTGTTAACCGATTGTATGTGCTGGCAAACTTGCTAAAAATATTGCATCTCCCCAAAAATGCGCCCCCCTGTGCCATTTGCTGGTGCCAGCGGCACAGAGCAACCTCGATTGAAATGCCACTTGCAACTTTGCCAGGGCCATTTAAAGAGTTAATACCTGTAATCGTGGGTGTTAACGGTGAGGGGTTGAGCCAAACTCAGACTCGCAAAATTCGGCACAAACTTTCTCTGTTCTTATACTGCAGTCCTTAATAGGGAACATAGGGAAATAAATACCATTTATATGCTGTGTATGAAACCTGCAGGGCAATGAAACTTTCTCATGTGAATTATTGATGTAGATTTAGCAGAAGATTTTAATATCTGTAATGCAGGGAAATAAAGGGAAACATAGAGTTTAAATGCTGCAAAACCCAACCCATTTTGGGGCTTTAGCAGAAAGCATTTCTTTAGTTCTGAAACACTCTGACCCACATTTATCAAACCTAGTGCAGTCTGTACTCTTTGCAGTTTTCCTGTGAAGTGTGCAGAGGGCAGCAGATTAATCAAAACTGGAGCACAGTCTTCATTAATCTGGCACCCCCTACACTGCACAGGAAGTGTGCACCATTTATTTTTTGTTTGCACATTATTTTCAGTACAAAGTCAGACGAACAACTGGCACAACTGGCACTGGCAACTGTGGGTTGACCTTGATGAACAGCATGCTTCATAAAACAAACTGCAGTAGAAAATTTTATACATTGGGAGTTTTCAGTGGCCCCCATGCACTTAGTGTTGCAGATTCTGCTACGGGTTGAAACTGAAATTAAAGCTGAAAGTTCAGCGGAGGAGAACCCATGGCCAAATCTTCTGCCAAAATGCTCTAACAGAAATTCTGCAGTGGAACCAACCCGTGAGTTCCTGACCTAAGGAGGATTAATACATATCATTCAGAGTCTATGCGAAGGACGGGTGCACATAACAAATTAGGAATCTAATTAAACAATTCCATTTTACCTGTCATCATTTCCAATTCTAAAATACCGGTAATACAAATAAAGTTAAAACATTTATCAGAGCAGTGAGGTCCATTTAACCAACTGAGGCTGTTGTCCGTTCCTTGAGCCTATGAGACTGGGCACTAGGCAAGCTTTGTTTAAGCTATTACAATTTCATTTACAAGCAAAACACAGACATCTTGACAGTTTAATGCCCCAGAAAGATTATTCTGCAAAAAAATACATTTTTGGCAACGAGGGTACTAGCTAAAGACAGAAGATTGACAATTATTGGAAAACATCACTCCATCTCTACCGCAGCTTGTCAGACAGGCAGTTTTCCGTCTGAAAGCCATACCAAGAACTAACAACAAACGCTTTCTGGATACTTTACATCAATTGTAGTGTATAGAACATACGGGTAAAGTAAATGTTGCAGAATGCTCTAAACTGTCTATAATACATACGGCAGAAATTCTGCACAATAGTTACTTCGATAGAGACTGTGTCAGCTCCCAGGTTGCATGTCGTCTAAGCATGTGGTCTTGTAGGGGCCATGTAACATAAATATGCCTTTGCCTAGAAAATATGTGGTCCGAATGCAGGGTAAGCTTTTTCTTTATAATGATACTATAGGGCTCATTTACTAAGGGTAGTGCTCTGCACTTTCATCGGTCTTTGCGCCTTTTTAGGGGATGCACGGCTTGGACAGGTATTTAACAGGTGTCTGCGCTGGAATTGTGTCCCACGTGATCGTTTTCTGTCACAGCTGCGCTGGCTTCCATACGACACAAATCAAGGGCTGTGGAGTCGGACGGTCCCACTAATTCGGACAGAGCACGGGATTTAACTTTCAAATTGTGTCGCAAGACAATGCACTTACATGCCTCACAGGTCTGTCGGACCTGAGCAGGGAAGTGACACATGCAGGATATCGGGCGCACGATCTTAGTGAATCGCGGCAGAGTGCATTATCGTCGGACAATGTACTTTCTGTGAATTCCGTCAGACAGGTAAGTAAATGTGCCTCTATATGTTCTATAAAGTTTTGTCCTGACTTGCCCAAGGTGTCAGGCAGCTGACCTGAGACACCTGTGCTTCCTGGTAGTGTGACACTGGCTAGTGCAACACACATACTTTTCTGACTCACTTACTCTGACCTTGTGCTCTCGCCCACAAGGGTTTTCATACTCCCCTAGTCAGGTGGCAGCACTTTCCAATCAGTTTCTAGCTTGCTTTACAATAGTAAAAGGGATATAATTGGTTAATAACATTTCAAATGTTAACTCCTGCCTTACCAGTAGCTCCAGCTGCAATTACTAAGTTCTCCACTTTTGGAGATCTCCTAGAGAGGTGATCAGTCTCCCTAATAGCTCCTACCATGAAGAGGACGCTATTCACAACAACTACCTACCCCATGCATGGGCAGGGTTGTTGCATGTGTATTTTTAAATGTAATATTCAAGAAAGGAGTGGCAGCGCGATTTAAGTTTTATAGGGGCCACAATACAAAGTTTATATCGGGGCCCACTTCTGTCTTATTAAGCCACTGTCAACCAGTTCTCCACTAGTTTTCCATTCATCATTGTGATAAATGTGTTAGGGTTGGGTAACACAGAAGACAGGGGATAGTGTGCCCTGAGCTTGCCCCAACCTCTGTCCCTTCCTATAGCCCCCCCACGCTAAATCGTGGGGCGACTACTTGAAGACTCGAAATACACTGGATAAGTGTGGGAAGGGAAACACTGACAAACATAAAACACAAAAGAATGGTAAACTAGCTGGAGTCACAACGAGAGGGTACGTCAAGAACAAAGTCAGTAAGCAAAGAGTCAATGTCAAAAACTAGCCGAGGTCACAACGATACAGATACACCTAATGCGGAGAGCGAATGATGAAGGGATTTCAAACACTGGCACAGGTGACTAGTGAAGCTGATAGGAGCTGGACAACTACTGAGAATTAACCCCTCATGGTGCAGAATAACCAAGCACAATAGCAGGCACCATGCAGAGGTACCACAAGTCTCAGCAGTTCAGAACACAACTCCTAGACAGCGCGAGATCTTAGCAGCCGCTGCCCTGGACGAGAGGAGGGGTTTGCGCGGATATGCGACGGAGGTTGGAGAACGCTGCTAGCACCACCAGAAGAACCAGAAGTACCAGCATTCTCTCCAGCGAACCTGACAAAATGTTTGTGAGCTGTAGTGTCACTTTATAAAGAACACGGCAATGCGCACCGTAACTTGGAGTTTGTCCGAATGGGGAGAGGGGCTTATTACCAATTGTAGACGTAAGGTATACATTGGATGTGAATACCTCTATCAATCAATGTGCACTACATATTTGTAACATATTTGTAACAGTAAGTAGATATGAATGTTTCTGTACAGTTCATTAATAAATAAATGCAATATAAATGTTCATTAGATAATGCGCCAATGTCTTTGTAAGCAAAGTAACATTTAAACTGATCAAACACTTGAGCATGCAAAGCAAAGCAGCTGCTGTTAAATATGAATCACAGAGAGGAGACATGTTATACCAGCCAAAACAGAGATGCAGCTTCAGCAAATCACAAACACTCCAAATTTCTACTGTAATGATGAAATCAGAGGAAACTCTATCATTAGTTGTTCCATTTGTCAGACATCCTGGAATGAAGATTCAGACTTACAGATTATCTGCACAGATTCTCCTTCTGTCCAGCAGCCACACCTTGTCCATTGTTTTCATCGCTTTACCCATTTTATACCCAATCAGCTTCAGGGTTTATTTTTATGTTTTTTTTAAACATAAATGTTGTTTGCCCCTTTTACCCCAAATATACATGTATATCAGAGACAACACATGTTAGAACTCCCAAATTGCTCTAAATGGGATCAGATTTCAGGCATCTGTGATTGAAAACCACACCCAAGACTGCCTTGACATCTCCCTTTAAAGCCTTTAAGGATCTCACCTTAGAGAAAGCTGGGTGTGAGTTTGAGCTTTTTTTTGTCTGCAGCAATGGGTTGAGTGATGGACAGTTAAACCAGTTAGTGCTGGGGGCAATGTCCATTACTCCCTTTATGTTGTGCCCAGTTCCTTCTGAGGGGTTGATTATTTCAATCTTCTCCTTTCTATACCTAGTGCTATTCCTTTGTTTGCTATACTGTGACTTCAGCGACTTTTTATGGAACATGTTTTTTTAGTGTTTGTCATTGGATTGACACTTTTCTTTGTACTAGTGTGAACACTGCTCTATCTCTGATTTCCTGTTACCTGGCCACTTCATGATCCAGATAAAGTAAGTTTTTTCTGCAACACCTTGCACTCAGGGTCCATTAGTTAGGTTCCTGAGAGCGGGTTTGCCCTTGTCAGGGCGGTTTTATCTGCGGTATCTGAAGGGATATCACAAGATTAGGTCGCCACCACTTACTAAGTCTGACAGCTAGCTCCAAGTCTGGTTGTCGTTACACTGTTGCTGGACAGGTTTGTGACAACACATCTATTAAAAGACTTTTGTGGCCTAGCAACTTTGATACAGCTCTATGAGTGATGGATATCTCTTCAATCATAAAATGCTGTTAGTTTAGTTATCAATAAATTACTAGATCACTATTCTTTTGTATTCAAAAACATTGTACTGGTGGTAATAGAGTATAATATCATATATAAATCAGCAGTTTCTTCCATGCAAATACAGTGAGTATGGAAAGTATTCAGACATCTATCACCAGATGAAGGATTGTAAGCCAAACATACATACATACTAGTGTGTGCCCCCTCTGGCAGGATCTGTTTTTCTTTTAGCTTCGTATGCTCTTGTTTTTAAGAAAATAGGCTTTAAAAATTATGTAAATGAACCTGAGGGGCTCCAGGCACCATTAACTCCTATGGAACCTGGAGTTAATGGCTAATTTGCATAGTTGTAAAAGACTTAAAAAAAAAAAAAACATACTCACTGTATCTGTATGGAAGAAACTGCTGAATTATATATGATATTATAGTCTATTACCACCAGTACAATGTCTTTGAATAAAAAAAGAATAGTGATCTAGTGATTTAGTGATAACTAAACTAACAACATTTTTGTTAGGGTTGGGTAACACAGAAGACAGGGGATAGTGTGCCCTGAGCTTGCCCCAACCTCTGTCCCTTCCTATAGCCCCCCCACGCTAAACCGTAAAACGACTACTTAAAGACTCGAAATACACTGGATATGTGTGGGAAGGGAAACACAAACAGACTGACAAACATAAAACACAAAGAATGGTAAACTAGCCAGAGTCACAACGAGAGGGTACATCAAGAACAAAGTCAGTAAGCAAAGAGTCATTGTCAAAAAACTAGCCGAGGTCACAACAACACAGATACAGACACAGAGCAAGTCAAACCTAATGCAGAGTGCAAGTGAAGAAAGGGATTTCAAACACTGGCACAGGTGCCTAGTGAAGCTGCAATTTATGCAGCCAGAACCCCACCTCCAGAACCTGATAGGAGCTGGTCAACTTCTGGGAATTAACCCCTCATGGTGCAGAATAACCAAGCACAATAGCAGGCACCATGCAGAGGTACCACAAGTCCCAGCAGTTCAGAACACAACTCCTAGACAGCGCGAGATCTTTGCAGTCGCTGCCCAGGGCGCACGCCAGAGACCGCTGGTAGCGGACGAGAGGTGGCGTTTGCGCAGATACGCAGCGGAGGTCGGAGAACGCAGCTAGCACCAACAGAAGTCCCAGCATTCTCCCTAGCAAGACTACAAAGAAAGAAACGGAGCTCCGCACCAGGTTCAGGGTAAAAATAGTTTCTTGTCAATCCAGACTTTATTTTGTAGACAATTTTAAAATATACATGGCATGTCCCCTAGACCATATAGAGGAATATAACCTACGCGTTTCAAGTGCACGTGGCACTCTTAGTCATGGTTAAATTGTTTGTGAGAGACACCAGGATATGTACCTGCCTGCTGGAACACCCTGGTCACATGACCCAGGGAGATCCTGAAGACATGGAACGAACCCAGGAAAAATCTAAAAACAAGGTAAGTACATAAAAGCCCGAATTGTGTACCCATACTGGGGCTCGATACAATATTGATTTATCAGCATTAGTAATGATAACAATTTTTATCGTTCCTAAAAAAGTCTATCACTTATAAGCATGACATTTTGTTACTAAACTAATTGCAGCGTTTCATTGTGTTTTGACCAAAAGTTGGACTGGACTGCAGGGAGCGAATACTTTTGTATATGTCAATAATTAGGTTATGTGTTTAAGCCTATTAGTATAATTCCTGCAGATGATCCAAACATATACAGACTTAATAATGAAACATGATTTCGTGTTTGAAGTTCATTCCTGTTGGAAATCTGCTATTTAGGCAGAAAATCCAATAGGCCTCACGGTCCCGTAAGATTTTGTTGCGGTCACCTCCCCTTTTGCCCGGGCGGACCTGTTCGTTTGCACAGGCTGACAGTGAAGCCACTTTGCCTTGGTGATGTTCAATGAAGTGTCTTGTAGCACCGGATAAATTCTTAACATAGGTTTGTTCTCTAGAAAATTTTTTACTAGCATTAGTGATGTCTCTAATATGTTCCAACAATCTTTGTTTAAATTTGCGTACAGTACTGCCAATATATATTTTTTCACAATTGGTACATTTAATTTGGTGGACCACATAATCGCTATTGCAGTTTAAAAAACTCTTAATGTTGTGTACCTCAGTATTCGTGCTGTTGGAAAATGTTTTCGTTGGTGATACAAAACTGCATGATTTACATGGATGGGAACCGCATTTGAAAAAACCTATGTGTTGCAACCAGGTGCGGTTACTGTTAGTTTTGGTGGAAAATAGAGATGAGCGAGCACTAAAATGCTCGGGTACTCGTTATTCGAGACAAACTTTTCCCGATGCTCGAGTGCTCGTCTCGAATAACGAGCCCCATTGAAGTCAATGGGAGACTCGAGCATTTTTCAAGGGGACCAAGGCTCTGCACAGGGAAGCTTGGCCAAACACCTGGGAACCTCAGAAAAGGATGGAAACACCACGGAAATGGACAGGAAACAGCAGGGGCAGCATGCATGGATGCCTCTGAGGCTGCTTAATCGCACCATTATGCCAAAATTATGGGCAACAGCATGGCCATGACAGAGTGACAGAATGAAGCTAGATAGCATCTAAAACATCCAATAATTGACCCTGACACTATAGGGGACGGCATGCAGAGGCAGCGGCAGCAGGCTAGAGAGTGTCATGGCGACATACCCTAAATGGACTCAGGCTTCAAACCAATGGGTGGCAGAGAGGAACCAAAGGAGGTGAGCAAGAAGCGCTCAAATAATATCGGTACATGATAAAAGTTTGCCAGTATATTTTGTGGATTACACAGCAGGGTGGCGACAAAGTTAACATGGAAGCCATGAAAAAAACCCAAAATTCTGCCTGACACAGCTCGTTTGATAAGGGGAACATGTATGGAGGCAGTGAACTAGTAGTAGATTAAAGGTGCTGCAGTTAAAACTATGTTAGTTGGATCTTGGCATGGAGCTGGCGCTCCACTGCCAGGCGAGCTTTCGCCAATCCAAGCCCCTGTCTCTAGGCTACTCCCCAAACAGCACTTCTAAGAACCTTTTGTATAAGATCAAGTGTAGTAGCGTTCTTATAAGTTTGGGATATGGCGGGTGAGGGGAATGTAAACAGATGCGCAAGAAGCGCTGAAATAATATCGGTAAATGATAAAAGTTTGGCAGTATATTTTGGGGATTACACAGCAGGGTGGCGACAAAGTTAACAAGTTTGATGTGGAAGCCATGAAAACAACCCAAAATTCTGCCTGACACAGCTCGTTTGATAAGGGGACCATGTATGGAGGCAGTGAACTAGTAGTAGATTAAAGGTGCTGCAGTTAAAACTATGTTAGTTGGATCTTGGCATGGAGCTGGCGCTCCGCTGCCAGGCGAGCTTTCGCCAATCCAAGCCCCTGTCTCTAGGCTACTCCCCAAACAGCACTTCTAAGAACCTTTTGTATAAGATCAAGTGTAGTAGCGTTCTTATAAGTTTGGGATATGGCGGGTGAGGGGAATGTAAACAGATGCGCAAGAAGCGCTGAAATAATATCGGTTAATCATAAAAGTTTGCCAGTATATTTTGTGGATAACACAGCAGGGTGGCGACAAAGTTAACAACTTTGATGTGGAATGCCCTGTAATAGCTCTTGGGGGGTGTGCCTTTTATCGCCTAGGCTCAGCAGTTTGAGCACCGCCTGCTGTCGCTTAGCGACGGCACTGCTGCTGTGCCTAGAGCTACCGACTGATGGCGCCATGCCCACGGATGGTAATTCGGAGGAGGAGGAGGAGGTGGAGGAGGAGTGGGAGGAGGAGGAGGTATAGTAGGCCTTTGAGACCTGGACCGAGGTAGGCCCCGCAATCCTCGGCGTCGGCAGTATATGACCAGCCCCAGGGTCAGACTCGGTCCCAGCCTCCACCAAGTTAAGTGTAGTAGCGTTCTTATAAGTTTGGGATATGGCGGGTGAGGGGAATGTAAACAGATGCGCAAGAAGCGCTGAAATAATATCGGTTAATCATAAAAGTTTGCCAGTATATTTTGTGGATAACACAGCAGGGTGGCGACAAAGTTAACAACTTTGATGTGAAATCCATGAAAACAACACAAATTTCTGCCTGAAACACCTCGTTTGATAAGGGGACGATGTATGGAGGCAGCTATATGGACGACTTTTGGAGGTAGCAATGGAGACAACGTGTGGAGGCTGCTATGGAGACAATTTAATTTGGATAGTGCCTGTATGTGGCAGTCCAAAAAAGTTTTCAAACCAGAGGAGCAGGTAGGTGGCCCTCCAGAAAAATGGAATAGATTGAGTGCCTGTATGTGGCAGTCCAAAAAAGTTTTCAAACCAGAGGAGCAGGTAGGTGGCCCTCCAGAAAAATGAAATAGATTGAGTGCCTGTATGTGGCAGTCCAAAAAAGTTTTCAAACCAGAGGAGCAGGTAGGTGGCCCTCCAGAAAAATGGAATAGATTGAGTGCCTGTATGTGGCAGTCCAAAAAAGTTTTCAAACCAGAGGAGCAGGTAGGTGGCCCTCCAGAAAAATTGAATAGATTGAGTGCCTGTATGTGGCACTCCCAAAAATTGTTTAAAACAGAGGACCGGGTAGGTGGCCCTCCAGAAAAATTAAATGCATAAAGTACTATAGCTAGAGCCAGTGGGCCCTGTCAAAAAATAGCCAGTTTCCTCTGCTTTAGTGTACAAAGAGGAGGAGAAGGAGGAAAATGAGGAGGAGGAGGAGTGCATAAATTATTCAGGTTGAGCTTCCTTCACCTGGTGGAGATTGGAAATTATGAGAAATCCAGGCTTTATTCATCTTAATAAGCGTCAGCCTGTAAGCGCTGTCAGTCGACAGGCGTGTACGCTTATCGGTGATGATGCCACCAGCTGCACTGAAAACCCGCTCGGACAAGACGCTAGCGGCAGGGCAGGCAAGAACCTCCAAGGCGTACAGCGCCAGTTCGTGCCACATGTCCAGCTTTGAAACCCAGTAGTTGTAGGGAGCTGTGTGATCATTTAGGACGATGGTATGGTCAGCTACGTACTCCCTCACCATCTTTCTGTAAAGATCAGCCCTACTCTGCCGAGACTGGGGACAGGTGACAGTGTCTTGCTGGGGTGACATAAAGCTGGCAAAAGCCTTGTAAAGCGTACCCTTGCCAGTGCTGGACAAGCTGCCTGCTCGCCTACTCTCCCTCGCTACTTGTCCCGCAGAACTACGCACTCTGCCGCTAGCGCTGTCAGAAGGGAAATACTGTTTCAGCTTGTGCACCAGGGCCTGCTGGTATTCATGCATTCTCACACTCCTTTCCTCTCCAGGGATGAGAGTGGAAAGATTTTGATTGTACCGTGGGTCCAGGAGAGTGAATACCCAGTAATCGGAGCTGGAATAAATTCTTTGAACGCGAGGGTCACGGGATAGGCAGCCTAGCATGAAATCTGCCAACGCACAAGAATTCACTCCCCTCACTGGCCTGACTGCCCATTTCCTCCTCCTCCAACTCCTCCAACTCCTCTTCTTCTGCCCATACATGCTGAACAGTGAAGGTCTGAGCAATGCTCCCCTCTTGTGTCTCGCCAACATTCTCCTCCTCTTCCTCCTCATCCTCCTCCACCTCCTCCGATATGCGCTGAGAAACAGACCTGAGGGTGCTTTGGCTATCAACAAGGGAATCTTCTTCCCCCGTCTCTTGTGACGAGCGCAAAGCTTCCGACTTCATGCTGATCAGAGAGTTTTTCAACAGGCCAAGCAGCGGGATGGTGAGGCTGATGATGGCGGCATCGCCACTGACCATCTGTGTTGACTCCTCAAAGTTACTCAGCACCTGACAGATATCAGACATCCACGTCCACTCCTCATTGTAGACTTGAGGAAGCTGACTGACCTGACTACCAGTTCTGGTGGAAGTTGACATCTGGCAGTCTACAATCGCTCTGCGCTGCTGGTAAACTCTGGATAACATGGTTAATGTTGAATTCCACCTCGTGGGCACGTCGCACAATAGTCGGTGAGCGGGCAGTTGGAGGCGGCGCTGCGCTGCCCTGAGAGTGGCAGCATCTGTGCTGGACTTCCTGAAATGCGCACAGATGCGGTGCACCTTCGTGAGCAAATCTGACAGATTGGGGTATGTCTTGAGGAAACGCTGAACTATCAGATTTAACACATGGGCCAGGCATGGCACATGTGTCAGTCTGCCGAGTTGCAGAGCCGCCACCAGGTTACGGCCGTTGTCACACACAACCATGCCTGGCTTCAGGTTCAGCGGTGCCAGCCACAGATCAGTCTGCGCCGTGATGCCCTGTAATAGTTCTTGGGCGGTGTGCCTTTTATCACCTAGGCTCAGCAGTTTGAGCACCGCCTGCTGTCGCTTAGCGACGGCACTGCTGCTGTGCCTAGAGCTAGCGACTGATGGCGCCATGCCCACGGATGGTAGTTCGGAGGAGGAGGTGGAGGAGGGGTGGGAGGAGGAGGAGGCATAGTAGGCCTTTGAGACCTGGACCGAGGTAGGCCCCTCAATCCTCGGCGTCGGCAGTATATGACCAGCCCCAGGGTCAGACTCGGTCCCAGCCTCCACCAAGTTAACCCAATGTGCCGTCAGCGATATATAGTGGCCCTGCCCGGCAGCACTCGTCCACGTGTCCGTGGTCAGGTGGACCTTGTCAGAAACGGCGTTGGTCAGGGCACGGATGATGTTGTCTGACACGTGCTGGTGCAGGGCTGGGACGGCACATCGGGAAAAGTAGTGGCGGCTGGGGACCGAATACCGAGGGGCGGCCGCCGCCATGAGGTTGCGAAAGGCCTCGGTCTCTACTAGCCTATAGGGCAGCATCTCCAGGCTAAGCAATCTGGAGATGTGGACATTAAGGGCTTGGGCGTGCGGGTGGGTTGCACTATATTTTCTTTTCCTCTCCAGCGTCTGGGGTATGGAGAGCTGAACGCTGGTGGATGCTGTGGAGGATCGTGGAGGCAACGATGGGGTTTTTGTGCCAGGGTCCTGGGCAGGGGGCTGACTATCAGCTGACACAGGGGAAGGAGCAGTGGTGTGCACGGCCGGAGGTGAACGGGCTTGGTGCCACTGATTCGGGTGTTTAGCATTCATATGCCTGCGCATACTGGTGGTAGTTAAGCTAGTAGTGGTGGAACCCCTGCTGATCCTGGTTTGGCAAAGGTTGCACACCACAGTCCGTCGGTCATCCGGTGTTTCCTTAAAGAACCTCCAGACTTCTGAAAATCTAGCCCTAGCCACGGGAGCCCTCGCCACGGGAGCTTCACTACGTGACACATTTGGCGCTGATGCACCTGCTCTGGCCCTGCCTCTCCGTCTGGCCCCACCACTGCCTCTTCCAACCTGTTCTGCTATAGGACTCTCCTCCGTCTCAGAAGCACTGTGTTCACCCGGCCTCTCAACCCAGCTTGGGTCTGTCACCTCATCATCCTCCGATCCCTCAGTCTGCTCCCCCCTCGGACTTCCTGCCCTGACAACAACTTCACCACTGACTGACAACCGTGTCTCCTCATCGTCGGACACCTCTTTACACACATCTTCCACTACGTCAAGAAGGTCATCATCACCCACAGACTGCGACTGGTGGAAAACCTGGGCATCGGAAAATTACTCAGCAGCAACCGGACAAGTGGTTTGTGACTGTGGGAAGGGTCCAGAAAACAGTTCCTCAGAGTATGCCGGTTCAAATGCCAAATTTTCCTGGGAGGGGGCAGACTGGGGGGGAGGAGGCTGAGGTGCAGGAGCTGGAGGAGTGCCGATTTCGGTGACATGGGTGGACTGCGTGGAAGACTGACTGGTGGACAAATTGCTCGAAGCATTGTCGGCAATCCACGACATCACCTGTTCGCACTGTTCTGGCCTCAACAGTGCTCTACCACGAGTCCCAGTAACTTCAGACATGATGAACCTAGGGAGTGTAGCTCTGCGGCGTTCCCCTGCTTCCTCATCAGCAGGTGGTGTCTCACCCCACCCAGGACCACGGCCTCTGACCCCTGCAGTAGATGGACGCCCACGTCCCCGCCCTCGTCCTCGTCCTCTACCCCTAGCCCTCGGGTTAAACATTTTGAAAATGAAAGTTATATAACTTTAATTTTTTTTTTTACTTTTTTTTGTGTTTTTTTGTGTTTTTTAGGTTTTTTTTGTGTTTTTTAGTTTTTAAAACCAAACAATGCTATCCTATTGCTATGGCTATTTTCTAGCCAAGTATGAAAGCACACTGATGAGATGACGCTGAGTTATGAAAAAATAAATGTAAAATAAAAAGGAAATGACAGACTGTGCCTAATTGAAATCCAACCCCTAATAAATTTTCCCACTTCGGTCTTTGCGATGGATATGTGCGTCACTAAGCGCTAAACACAGCGGTCGCAAGTCTCACTCCAAATTCCTCACAATTGGCTAGTATATGCACTGCAGCAAGGACAGCCACCAGCAGATCAACCAGAAATAAAATATATATAACGCTATTGTAGGCGTAAGTAAGCCGTTTGGATTCTCCTTTGGCTATTTTCTAGCCAAGTATGAAAGCACACTGATGAGATGACGCTGAGTTATGAAAAAATAAACGTAAAATAAAAAGGAAATAGCAGACTGTGCCTAATTGAAATCCAACCCCTAATAAATTTTCCCACTTCGGTCTTTGCGATGGATATGTGCGTCACTAAGCGCTAAACACAGCGGTCGCAAGTCTCACTCCAAATTCCTCACAATTGGCTAGTATATGCACTGCAGCAAGGACAGCCACCAGCAGATCAACCAGAAATAAAATATATATAACGCTATTGTAGGCGTAAGTAAGCCGTTTGGATTCTCCTTTGGCTATTTTCTAGCCAAGTATGAAAGCACACTGATGAGATGACGCTGAGTTATGAAAAAATAAACGTAAAATAAAAAGGAAATGGCAGACTGTGCCTAATTGATATCCAACCCCTAATAAATTTTCCCACTTCGGTCTTTGCGATGGATATGTGCATCACTAAGCGCTAAACACAGCGGTCGCAAGTCTCACTCCAAATTCCTCACAATTGGCTAGTATATGCACTGCAGCAAGGACAGCCACCAGCAGATCAACCAGAAATAAAATATATATAACGCTATTGTAGGCGTAAGTAAGCCGTTTGGATTCTCCTTTGGCTATTTTCTAGCCAAGTATGAAAGCACACTGATGAGATGACGCTGAGTTATGAAAAAATAAACGTAAAATAAAAAGGAAATGACAGACTGTGCCTAATTGAAATCCAACCCCTAATAAATTTTCCCACTTTGGTGTTTGAGGTGGATATGTGTGTCACTAAGAGCTAAACACAACGGTAGCAAGTCCCCCTGCAAATTCCTCACAATATAGTACTAGCTGCACTACTAGTGCCAGCAAGCCCAGCCACCAGCAAACAAAAAAAAAAAGTATAACGTTATTGTAGCCCTAAGAAGGGCTGTTGGGTTCTTGTTGAATCACTCCTGCCTAACAGTAATCTACTAGCACCCTAACGCTGTCCCTGACCAGCAGCAGCTCTCTCCCTAGCGGCATCCAGACACAGAATGATCCGAGCAGCGCGGGCAGCGGCTAGTCTATTCCAGGGTCACCTGATCTGGCCAGCCAACCACTGCTATCGACGTGTAAGGGTACCACGTCATGCTGGGTGGAGTGCAGAGTCTCCTGGCTTGTGATTGGCTCTGTTTCTGGCCGCCAAAAAGCAAAACGGCGGGAGCTGCCATTTTCTCGAGCGGGCGAAGTATTCGTCCGAGCAACGAGCAGTTTCGAGTACGCTAATGCTCGAACGAGCATCAAGCTCGGACGAGTATGTTCGCTCATCTCTAGTGGTAAACATACTTGGTGACACGAGATTGCCAATAGTTGTATTTCTGCGTGCTACAATTTTACACCCTCCACTTAATATCTTAGATAAAGTCTCATCTTCATATAAGATGGGTATATGTTTGTAAATGAGATCTTTTATTTCATAAAACTGATCGGAGAATTGTAGCATCAAAAATGGAGCTGCATTGTCATTTTTGATATGTATTTTGTTTCTATCTAGCATATTTCTGCGTTCTTTATTGTCAACTACCTTTTCAGCTCGTTTGAGCATCCAATGTCGATATTTCCTCTTTTTAAGACGGTTGTATATTTCTGTAGTTTCTTGTTTGTAATCTCCATAAAGGGTACAGTTTCTCTTAGCTTGTGTAAGTTCTCCTACAGGAATTGCTTTAGCTACGTGTTTAGGATGTGAACTGTTTGCGTGTAAGATAGTATTACCTGCAGTTTTTTTGCGATGTGTAGATGTCACAATCCTTGTCTCATCAGCAATATTTAATTCTAAATCCAGGAACACTGTGTGTTGTGGGTCAACACAGATAGTAAACTGCAAGTTAAGGGGATTCTCATTAATATATTTTTCAAACATTGGTACGGCAGATACCTCGCCCCTCCAAATAATCAATATATCGTCGATGTATCTGCCGTACCAATGTATCAACGAAAAAAATGGATTGTTCTCAGAATAAACAAAATGTTCCTCCCAGTATGCCATAATGATATTAGCCAATGAGGGCGAAAACTTCGCCCCCATTGACACTCCCTGTGTCTGAAGGTAAAAAACATTATCAAATGCAAAATAATTATGCGTCATGAGATACCATGTAGTTTCTTTGATGAACAGTTTACAGTTATCACCATAGTTACTGTATTTATCTAAATGATATGAGAGGGCATCCATGGCGACATGATGGGGTATAGAAGTGTACAAAGACACGACGTCACAAGTGACCCAATATGAGTCAGGCGTCCATTTTATATCCTGCACACCACGCAAAACATCAGTAGTGTCCTGCAGATATCCTGGTATACGTTTAACCAGTGGTTGCAGGTGAATATCAAGCCACTGGCACAATCGTTCATTAAGAGATCCAATACCAGCAATTATTGGTCTCATTGGGGGCGGAATGGTGTCTTTGTGTATTTTCGGGAGCGCGTGTAGTATGGGGGTAACAGGATGTTTGGTTTTAATATATTCTCCCTGTTTCTCAGACAGAACGCCTAAAGCTAATCCCTCATCAATGTGTTGAAACAATATTTTTGTGAAGGACTTAGTGGGGTTGGACGGTAGTGGTCTATAAGTAGTAATGTCTTGTAGTAATAGATCTATTTGAGTTTTATACATATCTTTACTTAAGACCACCACTGTACCCCCTTTGTCTGTCATTTTGATGACCCTCTGGTCATCGTGTTTTAATTTTTTTAATGCTTTTCTATGCTTATTACTCAAATTTGATCTGCCAGGCGATTTATTATTATATAGTTTAAGTAGTTCTCTTTCTATAGTTTCCTGAAACTTATCCATGGCTTCAACCCTGGTATGTACAGGATAGAAGTCAGGGTTTGGCACCTTGAAGTTACAATTCCTTTCATTAATATGGGCCCTATCCTCAGCATGTTCATCTAATTTCGACAACATAAAAAATTAAATTTTCATCTGAAAAATTTAAATCACAATATTTGTTATTAAATAATACATCATTATCTGTAGAACATGATCCATCTTGGACAAAGAAATGTTTTCGTACTGTCAGTCTGCGCACAAAGTTATTAATGTCCTTAAGTGTAGGAAAAAAGGTCAAAATTAGATGATATAGAAAAATTCAGTCCAAGAGACAAAACTTCGATTTGTTCAACAGTCAATGGGGTGTCTGAGAGATTCAAGACGTCAAAAACGTTGTCCTTAATAGTATCCTGATTTTCCATGGGCACCTCAATAATATCAGGATTTTGAACTACTTCGACGGTTGGTTTCTCAATTTCCTGTGTGGGGGCGAATTTTTCTTTTTTACGGTTGCGTCCTCCTCGTCTGATGCGTTTTTGGACGTTTTTTTGTTATTCACCTTTTTTTCTTTTTTATAATATGAAGTTGTTGTTTTTTCAATGTTTTTACGTTGTTGCGCTTGTTAAGAACTTATCCGGTGCTGCCAGACACTTCATTGAACATCACCAAGGCAAAGTGGCTTCACTGTCAGCCTGTGCAATCGAACAGGTCCGCCCGGGCAAAAGGGGAGGTGACCGCAACAAAATCTTACGGGACCGTGAGGCCTATTGGATTTTCTGCCTAAATAGCAGATTTCCAACAGGAATGAACTTCAAACACGAAATCATGTTTCATTATTAAGTCTGTATATGTTTGGATCATCTGCAGGAATAATACTAATAGGCTTAAACACATAACCTAATTATTGACATATACAAAAGTATTCGCTCCCTGCAGTCCAGTCCAACTTTTGGTCAAAACACAATGAAACGCTGCCATTAGTTTAGTAACAGAATGTCATGCTTATAAGTGATAGACTTTTTTAGGAACGATAAAAATTGTTATCATTACTAATGCTGATAAATCAATATTGTATCGAGCCCCAGTATGGGTACACAAGTCGGGCTTTTATGTACTTACCTTGTTTTTAGATTTTTCCTGGGTCCGTTCCATGTCTTCAGGATCTCCCTGGGTCATGTGACCAGGGTGTTCCAGGAGGCAGGTACATATCCCGGTGTCTCTCACAAACAATTTAACCATGACTAAGAGTGCCACGTGCACTTGAAACGCGTAGGTTATATTCCTCTATATGGTCTAGGGGACATGCCATGTATATTTTAAAATTGTCTACAAAATAAAGTCTGGATTGACAAGAAACTATTTTTACCCTGAACCTGGTGCGGAGCTCCGTTTCTTTCTTTGAAGTCTTGGACCGTACACTACGTCAGTGTGGATCTCCTGCACATGTGAATGGGAAAACTGGTGAGCTACAAAACTTTTTTCTTATTCTCCCTAGCAAACCTGACAATTTTATTTTGAAGAGATATCCATCATGCAGCTGTATCAAAGTTGCTAGGCCACAAAAGTCTTTTTATAGATGTAGAAGCTAAAAGAAGAGCAGAGCCTTCCAGAGGGGGAACACACCAGTATATCAGTATACTTGGTTTACAATCCTTGATCTGGTGATAGTTGTCCTTTAAATTTTTCACTATGTGTTTTCATTGCAGCCAAATGGTAAGATCAAAAAAGTTCTATTTTGTACACACGGCACCCCATTTTGACAGAAAAAAAACGGAAGTTTTGCAAGGTATTTGGCAAGTATTTGGCCAAGAATACAAAAAAGAAGGAGGAGGCAGAAAAACAATATTGAAATAGGGGATGACAGTGGTCACAATTTCAGCTAGGTCTAAGAACTAAGGGGTGCCCTCTAAGCCCTCCTACAAAAGTTTTACCCTTTTTAATGTCTGACAACCCGACTGATTCGGACAAACCGCAGAATTGAAAACGAACTTGTGTCGCAAGATCAAGCACTTATATGCACCAGGAAGAAGAAGGTGAACTCTGGCGGACCTCATGGGGGAAGCGACACATGAAGGAAATTGGACGCACAATCTAAGTGAATTGTGGCAGACCCGAATCCTCGTCGGACAACACACAGCGGGGATCATGACGGGAAAGGGAAAGTAAATCTGCCCCTTTATGCTGTACAATGTGATGTGTATATGCTGTATGTTTGATGTGTATATGATGTATATGATAAACTCATTGCTTGTAAATGTCGTGTTCTTTGTAACTTTGTGGAAACTTTCAAACATTCTCCATGAGTAAAGCAGATATAGAAGGTAAAAAAAACTTGCACCGCAGATTCCATTTTTGAAGGTTCTGCATAAGAACATAACAATGTACTAAACTAGTTGACCAGTTAGTGAAAATTGCCTCTAAGCAATAGATGTTACTTTGACCACTGTGATAATTCACTCTCATGGAACTGACAGCCTTCTGCAAACAATGTAAACATCCTCCCTCCTGAAGACTAACTTCTGATGAAATGTTCTGTGCTGATATCATCGCAGCTGAGAACTTTGCTGTAGCTGTATTTGATGAATGGGCTGTGAGCTTGTCATGCAGAGTTATGGCAAAGACTATACACTTTAAAGTCGGTTTGTTTTTAAGATAAGCGAGACAATCATTTTCACAATTGTCCTCGTTGCTGCTCAGCTACAATAAATTCTCATGTATTTAAACAGAAAAAAAATTCTCTCCCATTTAGCTGACATGCCAAGGTTAAAAAAGTACCATGATGGAGTCGAGTTTGTTAGATCATTTTTCATGCTTGGGAATTTTGCAGTGAGTAAAGCAATTGTCAAGTGTCTGCCTTGTGGTGCACATAAACTGAAATATTCCCTAATTGGACAGAAAAAAGCTATAATTCAATAATTACAGTATATACTCGAGTGTAAGCCGACCCAAGTATAAGCCGAGGCCCCTAATTTTACCACAAAAACCTGGGCAAACCTATTGACTCAAGTATAAGCTGAGGGTGGGAAATACATTGGTCACAGTCTGCCCAGTATATAGCCTGCCGGACCCTGCCCCGTAGTATTTAGCCAGCACCTGCCCCCCAGTATATAGCCTGCCAGCCCATATCCACAAGTGTATAGCCAGACCCCTGCCCCAGTATATAGCCAGACCCCTGCCCCAGTATATAGCCAACAGCGGGGGAAGCCAGAAAGGTTCCATGTGACTTAAAAGCATATCGGTGACTCTTGGTTAAAATTAGGAGCGCTATGCGGTACAATGAGTTTACTGGTCAGTCTGGGAAGCAGGGGGGTAGTGGTAGCTAAGAAGTTTTAGTAAGAAGGAGGAGGGTCCAATTTAAACTTTCTTATGGAGACTTCTTTTTTAGCCCTTATCTTTTAAGACCCCCACTCTTCCCACTATTTTGAAAATGCAAAAAATTTTAATTTAATAGAAACCACAGGATTCTATCAAACCCTTCTAAATCTATTTGTTTGTTTTGTTTGTTTGTTTTCGAGCCTGCCTCATTAAATGATTCATCAACCTATGCAAAATATTTCATTACTCTGAAGTGAAAATATTTTTCCGCATAGATGACTATTGTCAACTTAGATTCACCATAAATTTGACCCTGTAATGCCATCTCTGTGTTTTTTTTACAATGGTCATCAATGGTATGTCTTGTTATGCCCTTGGTTTCTATGAAGTTTCTAGGAAGATTGCTGACATGACATATTTTTGCTGTATTATCACAACCCAGCATCGAACCCCCGGGATTGGAAAAGTGTGTTTAGCGCCTTAGACACAATGGTCAAAGTCAAAGTGCCTGCAGAAGGAAGTGGCTGCAGAGGGAAGGGACAACCTGCAAAAGCAATTGTCAGGTGCTGATATTATCACATGGCAACAAAGGGTGCTTTGAAGGTTCCATGTGCTGTCTGTACCATATTTCTATTAGCCATGCCAGAGTTGGAGAAGAACAGGGTAGTGTTCACAAAATAGTGAATGTTAGGGAAACCACACATGAAGATCAGTGGCCAGCCCAGAGGCGCACAACCACACAATGTACTCCTCTTACTGCCTGCTTGTCTATGGAATCTGATTGCAAGAGCCACTCTTTTTACCGATGTAGTCACACACCTTTTCCATACACTAATTTTAGCCTCCGTTCCCGGTACACATGGGATGCCTACATCAGGACTGCACACATACATCCAGATGCACACTCCTCTAGGTACCATACAACTCACCTGGACACAAACTGCTTCTACTACTTCTACCACACAGACACTTACAGGGTAACAGTGGTGATTCACCTCTTCAAAGCTATGGGGACATATAGAATATAGAATTACTTATTAGTGAACAATTTAATACGCTAAGGTCACAAAGAAATTAAGAAATAAAGAGACATACATATATATACAAAAATAAAGAAAAATAGACCTCATATCATTTAGAATGGCTACACCTGGAACAAGGTGGGGACATATTTCCTAAATATGTCAAATCTTCTTCCAGGGGTATCCTAAGGAGAAAATATTTCTAGCACATTTCTCTGCATGAACTTACAAATCTAGCAATACCGAACACCATTATGAAATCTTGAACCAATTGTCTAATACCGATTTTGTTGGCGTCCTGTCTCCTAAATCTATTGCACTTGACATGCTAGAAAAATCGGAGTATGCTGATCATAGATGCATTGGCAAGAAATTGAAATCTATAAATTATAACAATGCATTATAACTATAATCTAAAGCAGCCATTTTACAAACATGATACACACATGGGATTTGTGTACATTGATTAACATTTTATATGCATGGGACAGAGCCCACACAGAGGGGGTAGAGGAAACATTTGGTCCAGCGACTAGTTACAGATTAGATTTTCTTGGGGTACCTGAGGCCATATCCTGCCCACAGTGAATATCATAAAATAATAATAATAATTCTTTATTTATATAGCGCACACAGATTACGCAGCGCTGCACAAAGCATTTCAAATTGGTCCCTGTCCCCATGGGGCTCACAATCTAAACAACCTACCAGTATGTTTTGGAGTGTGGGAGGAAACCGGAGGAAACCCACGCAAACACGGAGAGAACATACAAACTCTTTGCAGATGTTGACCTGGGTGGGATTCGAACCCAGGACTCCAGTGCTGCAAGGCAGAAGTGCTACTCACTCCGCCACCGTGCCGCCCATAACAGTGAAAATGGAACAAGTGATGGGTGGAACCTTACCTTCGATATTTATTCATATGGCGTAATGTAGCACAGTGAATTATATAAGTAAATCATTTGCATGATAAATGCAGCAAATTTGTATTAGAAAAAACTACTTCAGATTTGCATTCTTTTTTAAAATATACTGTACAGAAAGGGTTAATAAATCAGTGGGACATATGAAAGTCATTATTTCAAAAATGAAAATGTAATTTAATAAAACTACAATTTGTTTCGCAAAATAAAGACCACATGGAAGTATAGTGAAAGCATAATAAAAATATTTTTCCATCTTTCTCCTAGTAGAATTTGCAGACATTGCATCAGTTCCTTACATCTGAATTATACAGTGAGTGTATTTCTAAATATTGCTGATTGAAAACTTTAAAGAACATCTACCACCAGGTCATAGATTGTAAACCAAAAACACAGACATGCAGTTTTGTGCCCCCTTTTGTAGGATCTGCTCTTCATTTAGCTTCATTGTCCCTTGTTTTTAAGAAAAAAGGCTGTAAATCTATGCAAATAAGCTCGAGGGGCTCCAGGATTCATAAAAATCTATGGAGCCTGGAGCCTCTCAGGCTAATTTGCATAATTGTAAAAGCCTTTTTTTGCAAAACACTGCGCATAAGAAGCTAAAAGAAGAGCAGTTCATGCCAGAGGGGGCAAACACCAGTATGTCAGTGTGCTTGGTTTACAACCCTTCATCCTGGCGATAGATGTCCTTTAACCCCTTAAGGACGCAGCCATTTTGTAACATAAGGCTCAGCCCGATTTTTTGGATTCTGACCTGCGTCGCTTTATATGGTTATAACTTTTGAACACTGTTACTTATCAAAACGATTCTGAGATTGTTTTTTCCCCACATGTTGTACTTCATTTTAGTGGTAAATTTTGGCTGATAAGTTTTGCGTTTACTTACAAAAAAAAAGCAAATATGATAAATTTTTTGAAAAATTTGCCATTTTCGAAATTCAAAATCATTGCGTTTTCAGGCAGATAGATTTACCACCTAAATAAGTTGCTGAATAACATTTCCCATTTGTCTACTTTACATTTTCATAATTTCTGAAATGTCTGGATAATTTATTTTGATGTCACGCGGCTTACAAAAAGAATATCGCTTTTCCGGATTTTCAGAATTGACTATTTTGGGGATAAATACAGTTTTGAATGAAATTTTACATATTTAGCATCAAAACCCCCTATGTATCAACCCATTTTCAAATCTGCACCCCTCAAGCTATCAGAAACCGCTTTTACGAAGATTGTTAACCCCTTGAGATCTTCATAGTAATTGAATCAAAATGGAGGTGAAATTTAGAATGGTCAAATTGTTCCCTTATACGTTCATTTAGCACTAAAATTTACACATTTCCAAAATATAAAAAGAGAAAACCCACCATACAATTTGTTCTACAATTTCTCCTGAGTACAAAGACCCCCCACATGTGGCCATTACTTGTGTTATGGGGGCACAGCGAGGCGCAGAAGGGAAGGAGGGCGCTGCAGCTGCCAGGATTTTAGTTTCCTCATTGGCCCCTTTTGAAGGCTATAAAATTTTCGCTTTTTCGTTATTTGGGCCATGTGATGCCATTTTTTTTGCGCGATGAGATGCTTTTCCCATTGTTACCATTTTGGGGTTAGTATCACCTATTGTTGAAAATTTTGGAACTTTTTTTGAGGGCAGGAGTAGAAAAGCATCAATTCTGTACTGGATTTTTTACTCTTTTTTTTTTGGTGTTCACCGTATAGACTAATAATCATGTTATCTTTATTCTATGGGTCGATACGATTACTGGGATACCAGACATGAATATATTTTCTTACGTTTTACTAAATTTGTCAAACAAAACCCTAATGTGGGGAAAAATCTATCATTTATGTATTGCCGTCTTCCAAGTGGCATAACATTGTTACTTTTTTGGCTACGGAGCTGGTTGATGGCTTATTTTTTGCGGGACATGTTGTACTTTGCACCAGTATCATGTCAGAGTACACATGGTTTTTTATCACATTTTATAGCATTTTTTGTGGGATTGAATAGCTAAAAATCATAATTTTTGGAAGGTTTATAGCAGTTTTTTTTACGGCGTTTATCGTGGGGGTTCAATAATGATTTACTTGTATTCTACGGGTTGTTACGGACGTGGTGATACTATATATGTGGGGTTTTTGTTATGATTTAGACTTTTTTGGGGTTATATGTCTCTTTATATGTTATGGGGCTTATGGGCATTTTTATTGATTTATTACTTTATTTTTTATTGAATAACATTTTTTTTTTTACTTTTTCACTTTTTCCACCATGGGAAATGACCAAGCAATCATCTGATTGCTTGTTCATGATAATACTCTGCAATAATCATGTATTGCAGAGTATTATCAGTGTCAGCCTATGCACTTGCATAGGCTGGCACTATGCCAGTAAGATGACGTCACAGACGCCATCTTACTGGCAGTGCCTGCAGGCTGTGCTGGGGACCAGATCGGACCCCAGCACATCCATAGCAGCGATCGGTGCCCCCCGAAAACGGTTTGGGGGGGCCGTTCGGGGGGGAAAGACACCCCAGAGACATGTTAGATGCCGCGGTCGTGCTGACCGCGGCATTTAACGGGTTACACACCCGCGATCGGAGCCGACTCCGACCGCGGGTGTTACACTGGGGTGCCGGCTATTAGTTACAGCCGGCACCCCGTGTTTCCCGATGCCGGTTCGGCTCTGATCCAGAGCCGAGCCGGCATAAGCGCCGTGGCGGATATATCCGCCACTGAGCGCTAAGTCACTGCGCTCCATGGCGGATATATCCGCCACGGAGCGTGAAGGGGTTAAGGTAAGTCAATGTATAGGCCTCTAATGGCATAAAGTGCCTTTAGTACCTGATAAATCCATAAAAAAACATTTACTTAATAATTTATGTTATTTTATCAAATCCTTTAACTCCTTGATTACTGCCCACTGACTATAAATGTCAACTGGCACGGGGCTTGACTCTGCAGAAACGTCTTTTGGCATTGCTGCAGTTTCTCTTGCTGCTGCACAATAGAAAGCCCAATACTTAGGGAGAAGGTAGAAGCGATTTAGTGCCACTTCTTGCTTCTTCTTTCTCCACTCCATAGTGCCTTTGTTGTTTTTCAAAATAAACAGTTGCATCGCATCCTGCAAAACAATCCCAAAACTTGCTTCGGGAAGAGGAAACAAGAAGGCGGGAGTTCTGAAAAGATCTCTAGTAATCAAGCCATTTTAAAGATTATGCCAAGAAGTTTAACTTAGGTTCAGCTATACTCCCAAGTCAGTTTAATAATTATTTAATGGGTTATTTTCAAGTGTCTAACTGTGATGTGGAGCCCTATCAGATGAAAAGTATATCATCTATATACCTTGACCATCGACATACCACCTTATGACACTTTAGGGCAGATTTACTTACCCGGTCCATTCGCGATCCAGCAGCGCGTTCTCTGCTGTGGATTTGGGTCCGGCCGGGATTCACTAAGGTAGTTCCTCCGACGTCCACCAGGTGGCGCTGCTGCGCTGAAGTCCGCCGAAATGCACTCAAGTTCACCAGCCTATTCCTAGTGAAGGTAAGTGCAAGTTTCGCGACACTTATTTTTTTTAAATGCGGCGGTTTTTCCGAATCCGTCAGGCTTTTGTTCGGCCACGCCCCCGGATTTCCGTCGCGTGCATGCCAGTGCCGATGCGCCAAAATCCCGGGGCAATTTGGGGGAAATCGTTGCAAATCGGAAATATTCAGGGAACACGTCGGAAAACGCAAATCGGGCCCTTAGTAAATGACCCCCTTTGTGTTTAGGAAAAGCTCCCTCTCCCACATCCCCAGGAACAAAGGAACAAAGTCATCCCTTTTGTTGTTTTTCAGAGCTGTAGGAAGGGGCGGTCTTTAAACAGAAAATAATTATGTGTCAACACAAATATCAAAAAGCTAAGAATAAGATCAAACAATTCAGGATCTATGTTGGTCATTTCCAAATTAAACTGAGATGCGAACTCCAAGGTCATGGACAACAGGGACCCCAGAAAACCAAAATCATGTCAGGGTCTAGACACTAAGCATATCAGTTGGGTCTTTGACAAATGAGGGTAGGGTTACAGATTGCAGAAGATAATATTGACCCTAGCTGCAGATGTTCTCATATAACCCATCGATCATCGAAACAAAGGGGTGCCCTGGCAGGTTGGTTGCTGGTTAGTTGACCTTTGGTTGCAAAGAAAAGGTTGGGTTGACTAGGTAGCCAACCTGTAAGCTATTTGCCAGATGAAGCAGAATCATTTGTTGTTCTACAGCAACAAGAATCATATCAAGTGCAGTTATGAATTAAACAGTATGGTTATTAGGTAAACATAAATAACATTATTGCTGTTCACACATTGGCTTAGGCCACAGAGCGACAAGCGGATTAGGAAACAAGCGGAAGGAGGACCTTGCCCGTGACTGCTCACAATCTATATGGAAGGGAAGATGGAGACATTAGGTGAGGGAGCAGAGCAGTGCAGTTAAAGGGGTTATCCGGGTTTAAAAAAATTTTTATGGCCGGGCTGGGGAGGGCTAGTTAAACATAATAAACATGGACTTACCTCCTCCGGCGCCGCCGATGTCCCGCGCCGCGGTCACTTCGATCCGTGCTCCTGTAAACAAACAGGGGCATGGAAGCCGGCCGGAAGCTCCCTGTGCGCCCTTGCACTGAAACCGGCGCACGGAGAAAACGGGCCGCAGCGCGGGACATCGGCAGCACCGTAGGAGGTAAGTACATGTTTATTATGTTTAAATAGCCCTCCCCAGCCCGGCCATAAAAAAAATTTTAAACCCGCATAACCCCTTTAATGTACGTTGAAAGCAAGCCTGAACAGGTGGGTTTTCAAGTTACGTTTGAAGGTTTGGAAAGTGGGGGACAATCTGAGATATGAGATGCACGGGAGAAGTCCTGGATCCGGCAGTGTGAAGAGCGGATGGTAATAGAGTGAAGCTGAGTGTCCTGTGAGGAAAGGAGATTACGTGTGGGGCAGTATTGCCTGATGAGTTCAGAGATATATGGAGGAGACAGGTTGTGAATGGCTTTGTAGGTCATGGTTAGTATTTTAAATTGAATTTGCTGTGCAATGGGCAACCAGAGAAGAGACTGACAGAAAGGAGAGGCTGAGGAGAATCGAGGAGACAGATGGATTAGCCGGGCAGCAGAGTTTAGGATGAATTGAAGAAAGACTTTAGAGAGTTAGCATGGAGACAACAGAAAAGAGTGTTTCAGTAGTCCAGAGGGAAGATAATAAGGACATGGACTAGTAATTTTGTAGACTCTGGATTAAAGAAGGGACAGATGCGGGATATGTTCTTCAGATGGCGGCTGCAGATTGTAGTAAGAGCCTGTATGTCAGGCTTAAAGGGAACCTGTCACCAGGAGACCCATGTTTAGCACTCCCCCAGTCCCCACAGAGCATAGTACATACGCTGCCAAAGTGTTTTTGTTTAAAAAATTGGTTTTACAGAAAAAAAGATATGCTATATTGTACCTTTCATTAGCATCTGCTGTGTGACTTGGCAGTTGCCCAATAGAAGGGGCTGGAAAGGAGCAGGAATAACTCCCCACACTTGGGATTGGCTGTAGAGCAGCAGGGGGCGTTGAAAATGTCACATGGAGGAGCTGTTCCCCAAGGGTGGGGGGGACCTGCTCCTTTCCAGCCCCTCCAATTTGGCAACTGCCTAGTCACACAGCAGATGCTAATGAAAGGTACAATATAACATATGTTTTTTTCTGTAAAACCAATTTTTAATACAAAAACACTTTGGCAGCGTATGTACTATGCTCTGTGGGGACTGGGGGAGTGCTAAAAATGGGTCTCCTGGTGACAGGTTCCTTTTAAAGGATAAGGCAGAGTCAAAGATGACTCAATGCAGCAGACTTTAGGCATCAGGGAGAGTGTGGAACCATGAATTGTGATTGTTAGGTCTAGTAGGAGGTGAAGGAAAGATTATGAGTTCTGTTTTGTCCATGCTAAGTTTTAGAAAACGGGGAGAGAAAGAGGATGAGGCTGATAGATACTCTGGAATTATGGCTAGAAGAAAGGAGATATCTGGACCTGTCATCTGCAAGATGAAGAGGTGATGTAAGAGTGATAGACACTGAACGTCCAGTTGGAAAGGTATGAGGAGATCCAGGAGAGGGCACAGTCAGTGATACCAAGAGAATATAGTGTCTGCACCTGGAGAGAATACTGGTGAGATAGTGACGGGGAAAATCATTGAGAGCAGATATATTTCTGACTTACATGTCTTGGGCTCCAAGGAAGTTGGGGGTGTAATGAAAAGCAGAGACTTTCCAAGGCTGGCTTTTTGTAAAAGCTGGAATAAAGGGTTCCTGGAGCTGGATTGGGAAAACAGAGGGCAGGTTTCCAAATCCATAGTCCATCTCAGGCTTTCGGGCCACGTGTCTGTACAATCACCTGCAACATGTGTATAGACAGGTGCAAACTGTAGGTTTCACTCTCTCTGTCTCCAGGAGCTGACTGCAAAGTGCTACATGAGAGCTTAGACCTCAAAGTCTGGGACTTCAAACACACCTGTAAGTGTGTTTTGCCATTGTTTTCCCAGGACCTGGTGGTAAGGTAGCTGGTATAGTCAGGTTACAGTCTGGACAAGCAGGTTTTGTTTTTTGTTGTGCCAAAGACAGGCTGTCTTTATGTTTGTACTTTTTTATATCTGTCTCTGTCTCAATCTGTTAAAGCCAATTTACCTGTCTCTTCCAAAGCTTCTTAACTTATTTGTGTATCCTTCCATAAGAAGCGTAAAATAGCACCAAATGACTTTCTCCAAAATCAGTCTCCAAAGTCAGTCCCCATGCTAAACCTTTGGTACCTGTTATTGCACTCGTTCTTGTGTTGCCTTTGTTGTCTTCTGAGCAACACTTGGCCAAAAACACAATAGAAATAGTTGAATTTCTGATGGCCCTGGTGGCCATAGTGTATTACCAATGTGGTTTATCTTGTTTTTTTCCTATGACTAAACTACCGTTTATATTATTTCACAGCATGAGAAATCCTGCATCGAATTACCATTATGTTTCTTATCACTGTCGAAAAAAACAAAAGAGGACTTTATGAAAAGGGTACTGCAAACTAATTAAACTCCCAGCTAAAATTACCATTAAGATAATGCTGAGATGGGATGGAAGGGCTCAGCTCACCTGTGGTATTTTTCTGACTTTTTATGTGATCTTCCAGTTAATCACTCATGTTCCCAAAAGGATTAATCTGATTAAAAAATGTCAGCTGTGGTTTAAGGAAATTATTTACAGTCTGCAAGGGGTCGACACATTTGCATCACTAGCAATCCATTTTATTTTGCTGTATGGTAACCCGGTGTGTGCCAGAACTTGTCGAACTGTAGGTGAGAGGATAGAGGATTTTGTCAATTTCCTCACCTGAGGCTTCTTTTTCAAAGTGATGATCACCACAATGGTGATTGAAATTATTCTGCCATGTTAGGGGTATACATTGTCATAATTGTCCTATAAATAATGGCCATAGTCAGTTTAGATAGGAAGGACGGCCTCCTAATATCACTCTCTGGTCAGTGTTATTATGGAAGCAGTTTTACCCTGTCAAAAAACCATTGTGAACATCAATGAAAATACTGATGCACAATAGTGCCCATCACTTTGTACATGGAAACTGTGGTGAGGCTGCAGGGAAACTTAAAGCATATCTAACCATTCAATAAACTATAGAAATCATTAGTCCAGCAAGCGTAAGGCCTTGGGCACATAAATAACAGCAAGTTTTTTCCAGTCTCAATTTTGCTGCAGAAGGAGGACTAGGTAAAACCTTCTCATTACAATAGCTGCAAGTTTTTATTGCAGTACATGCAGTCCTTTATGTACAAACAAGATCCGTTAAATTTTTCGAATCAAATGTTTGTCCCAGTGACGACTGGATTTAAAAAAATTTGGGTTGTAATGGTAACAAGTTTTACTATTACCAATCTTCATTGCAGATACCTTTGATAATTCTTACACTTGATTGTTTCCGTCTCCAACTAAGTTACAGTAAATTACTGGTGGTCTGTCCGGAACTATGAGATGCCTAAGTTAGGTGTCCTTAATTTGGGGACTGCCTGTATATAGAATAATCTGTGGAAATCTTATTCAATAATCTAGTAATGTTATCACTGTAGAATAGCTGCAGATGTTTTCACTATAGCTAACTCACAGTAAACTTGCCTTCTGTGTCTTCAGCCTAAGGCCTCATGCACACGACCCTATGTTTTTTCCTGTTATGTATATATATATATATACGGCTGTATTTCGGCTGTAAATACTGGACCTTATTCACTCGCATGAGCATGTATCCATATAAAATAGGGTAGGGTACTAAATGAGGCTGACTATTGGCTGACTGACAGAATGCACCTCCCACTGGTTCTGATCTCCCTGAATACTGCACGTATATATGGCAGCATATGGTGCACAGCCATGTGCAGCACATATTTAGCTCATATTTTATACGTTCCTTTAGACTTCTATGGGGCATATGGAATGGAAATACACAAGAAAATAGAACATGCTCTTTATTTCTTTATGTCACTCACATGGTATGGTTTGTTGCACAAGTCGACCATTAAAATTGATGGCAGTATTGCCCATTGTAAGGAATGGGGCCATTAGCTTCATGTATATACAGCTGTTTTCATACGTTTGTATGGATGAGGCCTTACACTGTTTTCAGTCATTGGGGCAAAATTACTTACCTGGTCCTGTCGTGATCCCCGATCCAGATGGTCCGACGATGATGAAGTCCTTCCTGATTTCCTGCATCTGTCGCTTCCCCGCTGAAGCACCAAAGTAGCAGAGGATCCTCCTGTCTTTGATCCAGAGGTCGCCTCACTGATAACCCCCATAGATGGAGGGAGTAGACTTGTCTTTGCTTTTAGTTAGGGTCATTTTCACACAAAGGTGGAATTAAGTAATGACTACAGTACTTTATTTTAGAATACAGGGGATGCAAGTAACAAAATAAGCATAGAAGTTCAACAACTTCAGCAACATATTATTATATATAGATCTAACCCGGTAAAAAACAGCTCAGCCAGGATCTCTATCATGCAAGAAATTCTAGGCTAAAATGATGTGCTGTCACTTCCAGTTTGTGTTGCCCATAACTGTTATTAAGTAATTAACAAGTACAATATATTTTATTAGCATCTGTGATAAATCTCTGAGATAGCCAAAGTCATAACTGAATAAGGAATAGATGGATATTAAAATATCCCTTGTCAACTGTATCTTAATGAATGTCCATTAACCACTAAGCTGCAATGTGATTCTTAATGGACTGTGTCTATTGGCTTTCATAATGATAATTCATATGTTCGCATAAAAACTTATTTTTCCTACACACATGAATGGAAATCAATATCAAGGACAGAGTTTAGAGCGATACTCTGAGAACATTCAGTCTTAAAAATGGAATAATGCTGAATTTGCGGATTCTTCAGTTTATCTTGTATTTAATTGAAAGGACGCAAACAGTAGATGTTAGATGGCATCAGGGTTCAAGAATAGCCTCAACGAATTTTAAGAGATTGGCAAAAATGTTTCAGATTGTCTTCTCCAAGACAGATTGATTTTAGGGATGCCAAGAACTCCCTACATCAGCTAATCCCATAACACAAACTAAGCTGCATTACCAGACACCCCCTGAGGACAGGTACAGGGCTGTTTTTAAAGGACACCACTGCCTTTAACTGGATAAGTTGCACAATGGTCCTAATTATAGATGAGCGAGCACTAAAATGCTCAAGTGCACGTTACTGGAGTAGAACTTTTCCCTATATTCGAGTGCTCGTATTGAATAACAAACCCCGATGAAGTCAATGGGAAACTCTAGCATTTTTCACTGAAAGAAGACATTGAAAGAACACTGAAATACATACATACATACATCTGCAATGTGTTCTTTACACATTGTTCTTCACATACTATTGTGAAAAACACCGTTCGGCACACGTGTCTTCCGATAAGTTAGCAGATGTACGGAACATCTGCAATGTGTTCTTCACTGTGTTCTTCACTTAAATGATCCTGTGTTCACTGTGCTCACTATTTTCATTGTATTCTTCACTGTTCTTCACTGTGTTTTCATAATTGAATGCTCAATTTCGTGCAGGGGAAATACTCGTCTGAGCAACGAGCCGTTTCGAGTATGCTAATACTCGAACGAGCATCAAGCTCAGATGAGTATACTCGCTCATCTCTTGTCCTAATTCTCTACATATAAGGGGTACATCACTTCTTTGTAAATGGTTTTCCATAGAAGGCAATTGTACCATTTGTATTTGACCCACCAAAATCAAACTACAAAGTTCAGGAGAAGGTTGGCAAAAGCAGGAAGAGAGAGATGGAAGGAATACTTGGTTGTAGGAGCATACAGTGTTAGGCTGCATTCACACTACAGTATGGGGGACGTATATACGGCCGACGTATATGCGGTCGATATACGTCCCCCATACACTTCTATGGGCTCGCGGCGCCCTACGGGAGCGGTACGGTGCAGCACACGTGCGGCACCGTACCGCTCCGTAGCCCGGAAAAGATAGGACATGTCCTATCTTTTCCCGTATTACGGCGCCGCGGCCACACTTCGCTATGGAGAGGGGCGAGGGTGAGCTGCGCTCACCTCCTTCTCCTCTCCCCGTGCTGCCGTGCTACGGTGCGGCGGGCACACGGCAGTGTGCATGTAGCCTTAGCTTGTAATCTGTAAGCTCTTTGAGTGTCAGCATAAAAAACTGCATTAATATATATGAGTCATTTTGTTGTTGACCTTTATCCATTATTAGCTGTGAGATCTAAATTGACCCTTACATTGACCTAAAATGAAATCTAGAATTGATCTAGATAAAAAAAATAGCAATTAGAGTACATAATCGGCACTATTTCTATAAACTAAGGCCCCTTGCAAACCCCATCAGGTGCAGGAGAGGAGAGGTAAATGCTCCTCACCCCTCCCCTCTCCATGGAAAGCCGAGTGGCCACTGCCATTATACAGCAAAATAATGTTCATATCCTATATTTTACAATGTGGCCGCTTGGTCATGGCATGGTTAAAAAGAGTGCGCACTGCACCCTGACCAGGTCCCATATTCCTTTTTGGGGCCCATGATCTGGCCGCAAATAGTGTGAACGTATCACTGGTCCCCACGTGAGCATATGAACACGCCTTACTTTGTAAAGTTTGGATTGTATAGAAGCTTTAAGAACTTAGTTGTAGGACATTACTAGTCCTGTGGTCAGTAAATGTTTCCAGAGTGCAAATTCATGAAATGCAAAAAGGAAGAAGAATTTACACTGGACAAAATATTAAATGATGCTTTCATATTCTTCCTACTCTGGCTGTCCCCGAATCCCTCTTTTAATATTGAATTGCAGGATGTTTACATTTTCTAATGGTGGACCCATAAAAGATAAGGGATTTTGTGAATAGGTTCTGCCACAAGACATATTTCTTGGACTTCCAATAAATGCTGAAAAGTGAACTATTTTGGTTCTCTGAGATTATGAATTCATTGTAGTCTTTATCCTTGGACATTTCTGTCTACACCCCCTTTAAATCTCTTTGTATATCTCTGATATATACCATGATGTTCAACCTGGACAGTAAATTACCATATATGGAACAGGACCAATCACAGTCAGATTGGTAAGATATGGGCAAATGGAACATAATGAGAATTACTAGTTAATGGAAGCTAACTGTATGTGTTTTGCTCCGTTAATACATGTACCTCTCAAGACTAATGAAGATATTTCCTTCCTTCTTGTCTTTAAGGTTTTAGCGGTGTAGGGTGGGATTGCCAAAAGATTTGCAGTTTTGACAATGAGGTTATTTGCAGCAAGTCACTGCACTCCTGAAATTGTTCAATGGAATTTAATAAAATGAATGGGTCTGACTGGGATTCCTGATTATGACACCCTCTAGTACCCACAATTTATTTGTCCCTACAATCAATAATAGTTAACAATGATAGTTCTGCTTTTGATTAACTTTTGATTAATTTGAATCAACTGAGACCTCCTCTATAGATGCAGAAGTCTTGGAAACTTGCAAGTCTGAATCATCAAAGCACAATAATTGCTGCACATCAATATCGGAATGGTTACAAGGCCAAACTATTTGAAGCCAACATTTCACAATGATTTGGAATTGGATAACATTCACGAAAACATACAATCTTTCCAGGAATGTCATCTCGAGATGCAATGTTCAAACAAATTTCAAAAAACCCAAGATAAACGCATCTCTCACTCTACATGCCTCAATTGACATGTTAAATGTTCATGTATTTGGCATATTTGAAAGCATGGGTTTAAAAAAATCAAAAAACTTGTCAGCATGGGTTAAGTTTGAAACATTGGATCTGAACAAACCACAAGACTTATGGAACAATGTCCTTTGGACAGTCGAGACCCAGATGTAGTTGTTTAGTCGTAATGCACAGAATCAAGGTTACAATGGCCGGACCTCAACCCATTTGAAATGTTGTTGCAGGATCTCAAAAGAGGAGTTTATAAGTGCACACCCACAATGTCCAAAATAAATATTGTAACATAACAAAGAAAAATGTCCCAGAACCCCAACAGAATTATATGAGAAACTGATGAAAAAAGGTGACGTCAAGCTATTTCTGCTAAAGATGGTCTTATAAGCTTTGAGCTCATGAGGTTTACTTGATCATTTTTCCAATTTTGCTTCATTTTGTTAAATATATAATGATATGATAGCGAATGTTCTATGTTTGTGATCTGAGGTTGACTTCACCTAATTTAAGTCCCTTCAAGATAAGAAATTCTCTTTATTATGTCCTGATACTTTACATTAAAAAATTCAACGAGGCTGTACATTCTTTGGCATTTTTTGGCTTTGCCAGTGATGCCATTTTATAAATATATTTGGGGATAGGGAAACCCAAGGAAAACCTATATTAAATAACCACCCAAATTGCAGGTGTATAAATCACTGCATACTCTTATTAAAGTCCCCGTAAGGCTATGCCCACATTATCTCTACTGCACTTGAATGCCAAGTACTACTTTTTTGTAATAATCCTCAAACTATAAATTCTCCTTGATGCTCCATTAATAATGATCGAAGTTACCATAATAGCCTGTCATAAGGATTTCAGTAATATATGGCAAATTACTCATGGTTTTCGTCTTCCATTAACATATTAAGTCAGAGTTATTGTTGGCTTGTAATTCTGAACCCTCTACATTTTCTCATGGTTAACCCTATTGTAATCGTATTAAATGTCAGGTTCATAAACTAGGACAAATGCTTCAGTTTCTGTTTAGATTTTATTTTAAAGCTGATGCCTGTCAACCTGTCCGAATGGGTTGTTAGTAGCTGACAGATTGAAAGTCTCTCGGTGGATGAAATTGCATCTAATTAAAGAAGTTAAGCGATGACAAATATATTTAAATTGTCAAGGAGCAGTCTTTTTATTTTTTGCACACACAGCAAGATGCTTGTCAAGAATTTATATTTTTACATGAACTTGTTTAGTTCTGATGTGAAAAACAGTTGGATGTTTCGGGTGGGCATGTTAAACAAAAACAACAAAAAAACAGGAAAGCAATAAATATAAATTTAAAGAGATGTTCTCTTCTATAAAGTTAGTAATATACACAGTAGGTCCAACATCGGTTTTTAGTAGTTTAGGTGCACCCAAATCCCTTCTTAAAGAGAACCTGTCATCAGAAACTGACCTAATAAATCACTACCAGTATGTTGTCAAGCACGTGAGCAGCTTCTTGATCATGTTTCTTTCATGGCCCAGGGTGGTGGCATCAACCAGAAAATCTAATTTGAAATTAGATGTAAGTTAAATGTATAAAGTCAGGTAGGAGGAGAGTTTAACATTAAAGTCAAGCTCGCCCTGCCTGTGAAAACCTCCTCCCATGTGATTGACATCATGCACCAGACTTCAGGAGATCTGGTCAATAATGTCCCTGGATGCAGGATCATCAGTTATTGTGAAGGGGGCATTTTAAGACTGGGAAAACTTGACTCAGTGTCAAACTCCCCGCCTCCTTGACTTAATAAAACCAATTTTCATTGGTTGAAAGTTGATTTTCTGGACGATGCCACCACACTAGGCCATGAAAGAAACGTTGCTCACCTGGAAGTTCCTCATCTGCTTGTGGTTTTTTAGGCACATTTCTGATGACAGGTTCCCTTTAAATATAAAATTTAATAACCCAACTCTAGAGGGAGCTTAGAAACTTAGTGCATGCACTTGGTTAAAAAAGTTGTGTAAAGCAGTGTGAAAGTTGTATAGAGTAAGCAATTTACTTACTTTAGTAACTGGAAAATGTGAACTTAATTTGCCGCCTTATGCAAAAATAGACCCTCATATTCTTAAGTCATACTCTTCTAATTATAAGAGCGCCGAAAATTACACTGATGTTATAGTTAATGAACCTGATGTTTTATATAAGCAGAGCAGGATGTATTATAAAATTAAGTGCAGAACTGTGGGCCATTAAAAAAAATCCAAAGTGGTGCAAAAGTATAGATATCTTGCCACATCAGTATAATTAATCTGGACAACATTTTAACAGTTAAAAAGGTAGGTACGACAGGTCAGCAAATTCTTAGCTACAGAGCTCCATTCTACACATATATGTTGGAAAAATGTTAATCCACATTTGTCTAATTATTTCCAAATTTAATAGTTTAGGTGAAGCAACAATGTAATATATTTTATCTGAGAAAATTCCTCTCTTATTGGTGTTTTCACTTCTTGCTGAACTGCTCAGTTCACTGCTCAGATCTGTGTTCTGTGAATTTAATTTGATACCATGAACTATAATAAACCCCAAACCCCATGTCCCCCAACACCCTGTACCACACCTAAGTTCTCACGATCCAATATTTTATAAATGCTTTGGCAATGCTAAATTGTATTTGGTCCTGCCAATAAAGCTTCTTTGAATTTGTATTTGACTGCACTTCATATATGTATGGGGGAAGTGAGGGGAAGAGGGAGGAGGAGTCAAGTAGAAGAGACACAGCCGCGTGCTGCAAAGAAAAAAGTTTCGCCCATGTTCTGTCATTTATAGCAATATTCCAGAAGTTTACGTATATTAATCAAAACTATTAATTAAAAAGAAATTTGAAATTACAATAAAAGAGTATACCGAAGGGTAAGTGTGATTGCTACCTTTGTGCCTTGTGCAGATATGTTATTGTTTTAGACAACCCAAATTTGAAAGGATATGAAAAGATATGGGTCAAGCTTACCTTACTATATGACTTTACAGGGAGTTGCATATCAAGCATCACCCAAATAAATATCATCAAGGACTAAATGGAATATTAAAAGGACTCCCCACAAAAAAAGATTGAGAGGATATCGTTCTTGGTTACTCGGATGGATTGGAGTACACAAAACAAAATCTGACAATCAAATCAGTATCATAAAAAATAACATCTGTCAAAACGCCTGAAAGTTGTCATTTGAAGCAAATACTTTTATACATTGATTGACTGGTACAAAATTACTTTGAAATTCAAATTATTTCATGTAGAGATAATGTCAAAAGGATAATGGATCATGCATGACAATTACTATAACAACAGCAAGGAAAACATTTAATACAAGGGATATATCTGGCAGGAGAAAGAAGAGAAGATTGAAATAACCAGTCAATGAATAAGAACTGAACAAAATGAATAAATTCAGGGGAAACCCTGGGTAAAAAGTCATATAAGTACTTTTATAGTTTATTGTCATTTATTTCTGCTGGGAACCATAGTGGCTTTTGTCTTTTTTGAGACACTGTTTACATTTAGTTTTTCTTTACTTTACAAAAATGCAACAAAATTTGATTGGAAGTATGGTGCTGCACATAGGACAGGCAACTTATTTAGTATTATTACTATATTACTCCTCTCTCTGTAAAGTATGACTGAGGTTGCGCTGATGAGTATGTGTCCTTAGGGTACATTCTTGCCTTATTTAATATTTGTCTTACATCATTGAATACCACCACATCCGTCTAAAGATTTTGCACTGGGTTGCCAAACGGTAAGTTAGCTGATTCTTCTTCCACTCACACTTCTTCCCTGCTGGTCCAATCTGGCTGGATG
This sequence comes from Engystomops pustulosus, assembly GCF_040894005.1. Classification (NCBI taxonomy): domain Eukaryota; kingdom Metazoa; phylum Chordata; class Amphibia; order Anura; family Leptodactylidae; genus Engystomops; species Engystomops pustulosus. The sequence continues at coordinate 55,890,999 of NC_092417.1, read as the reverse complement.
TCAGAAAATTGATTCAATCTTTTGGACTGAAACTCTGACATTTCATATATAATTTTCCTGCTATTATACGTGTATATACTTCTGTAAAGTGGACCCTTTACCCGTTTTCTGACAATCTGTCTCCTATAAATTCTGTACTGCAATGTCCTCTTGGTTCTGACCCATATCTATAAACTACTCTTCTATTTTTGTATTGTCCAGTCTTTATGTATGCACTTTGGTGAAGGAAGCCTTCACCTATCACTTAGGGTAGGCTATGCAATTAGGCAGGGAAAGCTGGGAAGGAGGTATAGCATTAAGCTCACTGCCTTTATCTGTCCATACAGTCCATCCTAGATGCTCCCTCATTGTAATGCCTAGAAAAAAAACAAATTATAAGGGCTTTGTCACAGTTAAATTCGTAGACAACATGTCTCCATTTTTAACTGCAGATAAACCTATCCTAGGCCTAAAAAAAAATCACTATTAGGTATTTACCTATTCCTATCAAATATAATTTCTTCCCTGTAATTCTCATCCCTCTGCATTTCTAACAATAATCTTTCTTCTCATCTTCTTCATCTTCTTTTCCATCCCTCCTCTTAGACATCATTTCTTCTAACTACTACTATCTGAAGTGCAATTGCAGTACTTAGCTTAGTCCTTGACATATTGAAAAACATGCTTTAAATACAGATTTTCTTTATATCGTTCTATTTGACATTATGCAATGGTTTGATAAATCTATCAATTTCCTTTAATTGTTCCCCTTTCAATAGCAATCAGAAATATGGAGTATGCCTGATCGCATCAATGAATGCTGAGAAGACAGATTCTCAGTAACGATTACTATCAGCCTTTAATATCATTGACGTGTTTGGAAGGTTTCAACTTTGAGGCACCTGTAGAGAAGATGCTTTCTCCTTTTATTTTTCACTAAAGGATTAGTCAGATCATTTTCTTCCTATCACATCTATGGGGCATAAAAAGCAGTATTGAATGAATTCTATTTTAGACTAAAAGCCCAAGTGTACTAGGTGGTATTGATTTGTATGTGATGGAAAAATAGTGCACTCAGAAGGCCCTGAGGTACATCAAACAGAGAAAGGATTCTGAGAGTTTAGAAATCGTACAAGTTCTCACAAAATCCCACAACACTTTTTTTTCCTCCTAGAGGACATTGCCGAACTGAAGCAATATTTTATGAATTGTTGTATGTTGCTGTTCCTACGGGGAGAAACCTCATTCTTTTGTGGCGGTTTCTATAATTCTCGTCAGAGATGAAAATGAGTTAATTTTCGTACCAGTGAATAGCGCCAATATACAAGACACCATTGAGTACTAGAACCAGTAGTGTCTCCTGTCCTATGTTTCCATTCTTTCAATTAGATCTCAAACACACTGAATATTTTGTATGGATCAATAATAGGACTTCTAGTGAGGTATAAAGGTGCACGTTCTTTTGCTCCTTTATTATAGAGTTTTATCCTATTAAATTCTTCAGCTTCAGTGTACGGCTCTACAGGCTCTAAAGGGTTTGTACAATTTTGTCATAAATTGCAGAGAAGCCAAACAATGTAATGGAATATGACTAGAGATGAACGAGCACTAAAATGCTCGGGTACTCGTTATTCGAGACGAACTTTTCCCGATGCTCGAGTGCTCGTCTCGAATAACGAACCCCATTGAAGTCAATGGGAGACTCGAGCATTTTTCAAGGGGACCAAGGCTCTGCACAGGGAAGCTTGGCCAAACACCTGGGAACCTCAGAAAAGGATGGAAACACCACGGAAATGGACAGGAAACAGCAGGGGCAGCATGCATGGATGCCTCTGAGGCTGCATAATCGCACCATTATGCCAAAATTATGGGCAACAGCATGGCCATGACAGAGTGACAGAATGAAGCTAGATAGCATCTAAAACATCCAATAATTGACCCTGACACTATAGGGGACGGCATGCAGAGGCAGCGGCAGGCTAGAGAGTGTCATGGCGACATACCCTAAATGGACTCAAGCTTCAAACCAATGGGTGGCAGAGAGGAACCAAAGGAGGTGAGCAAGAAGCGCTCAAATAATATCGGTACATGATAAAAGTTTGCCAGTATATTTTGTGGATTACACAGCAGGGTGGCGACAAAGTTAACATGGAAGCCATGAAAACAACCCAAAATTCTGCCTGACACAGCTCGTTTGATAAGGGGACCATGTATGGAGGCAGTGAACTAGTAGTAGATTAAAGGTGCTGCAGTTAAAACTATGTTAGTTGGATCTTGGCATGGAGCTGGCGCTCCGCTGCCAGGCGAGCTTTCGCCAATCCAAGCCCCTGTCTCTAGGCTACTCCCCAAACAGCACTTCTAAGAACCTTTTGTATAAGATCAAGTGTAGTAGCGTTCTTATAAGTTTAGGATATGGCGGGTGAGGGGAATGTAAACAGATGCGCAAGAAGCGCTGAAATAATATCGGTAAATGATAAAAGTTTGCCAGTATTTTTTGTGGATTACACAGCAGGGTGGCGACAAAGTTAACAAGTTTGTTGTGGAAGCCATGAAAACAACCCAAAATTCTGCCTGACACAGCTCGTTTGATAAGGGGACCATGTATGCTTACAGTTCATGCCAGTAGCTGCACTGGCTGCCAGTCTCCTTTCGAATAGTTTAAAATAATAACCCTCATCCATAAAGCTCTGTATAATGCTGCACCCCCCTACCTCTCCTCTCTTATCTCAGTCTATCGCCCAACCCGTGCTCTTAGATCCGCCAGTGATCTTAGATTAACCTCTACCCTAGTGCGGACCTCCCACTCGCGTCTCCAAGACTTCTCTAGAGCTGCACCAATTCTATGGAATGCTCTGCCCTGGACTATCAGACTAATACCTAACCTCCAAAGTTTCAAACGTGCTCTTAAAACCCATTTCTTTAGGCAAGCCTATAACACACATTAACTGCATGAAGTTTTAACTCTTCTACTAACCCGTCCTGTGTCGTCCTCCCATCTGTTATCCAGCAACCAACAGGAACCAGACTTCTCTACAGTCCCATTCACCCTGGACCTGGTATATAAGATGACGGCTGAGTGGTTCAAGCGACAGCAATTCCATTTATTATATTTTGTTCTATTCCCTAAGAAGAATGGCTTGACCATTAAATATTCTTTTACCTCGTGTTACCCCATCATCTTCATAAACCGTAAGCTCTGGCGAGCAGGGACCTCACTCCTGTTGTTCCATACAAATGTTGTGCTCTGTTACATTACATTTGTATTTGTTTCCTATGATTTGTAAAGCGCTACGGAATATGATGGCGCTATATAAATAAAGATTATTATTATTATTATGGAGGCAGTGAACTAGTAGTAGATTAAAGGTGCTGCAGTTAAAACTATGTTAGTTGGATCTTGGGATGGAGCTGGCGCTCCGCAGCCAGGCGAGCTTTCGCCAATCCAAGCCCCTGTCTCTAGGCTACTCCCCAAACAGCACTTCTAAGAACCTTTTGTATAAGATCAAGTGTAGTAGCGTTCTTATAAGTTTGGGATATGGCGGGTGAGGGGAATGTAAACAGATGCGCAAGAAGCGCTGAAATAATATTGGTAAATGATAAAAGTTTATTAGTATATTTTGTGGATAACACAGCTGGGTGGCGACAAAGTTAACAACTTTGATGTGGAATCCATGAAAACAACCCAAATTTCTGCCTGACACACCTCGTTTGATAAAGGGACGATGTATGGAGGCAGCTATATGGACGACTTTTGGAGGTAGCAATGGAGACAACGTGTGGAGGCTGCTATGGAGACAATTTAATTTGGATAGTGCCTGTATGTGGCAGTCCCAAAAAATTTTCAAACCAGAGGAGCAGGTAGGTGGCCCTCCAGAAAAATAGAATAGATTGAGTGCCTGTATGTGGCAGTCCCAAAAAGTTTTCAAACCAGAGGAGCAGGTAGGTGGCCCTCCAGAAAAATGGAATCGATTGAGTGCCTGTGTGTGGCAGTCCCAAAAAGTTTTCAAACCAGAGGAGCAGGTAGGTGGCCCTCCAGAAAAATGGAATCGATTGAGTGCCTGTATGTGGCAGTCCCAAAAAGTTTTCAAACCAGAGGAGCAGGTAGGTGGCCCTCCAGAAAAATAGAATAGATTGAGTGCCTGTATGTGGCAGTCCCAAAAAGTTTTCAAACCAGAGGAGCAGGTAGGTGGCCCTCCAGAAAAATTGAATAGATTGAGTGCCTGTATGTGGCACTCCCAAAAATTGTTTAAAACAGAGGACCGGGTCGGTGGCCCTCCAGAAAAATTAAATGCATAAAGTACTATAGCTAGAGCCAGTGGGCCCTGTCAAAAAATAGCCAGTTTCCTCTGCTTTACTGTACAAAGAGGAGGAGAAGGAGGAAAATGAGGAGGAGGAGGAGTGGATCAATTATTCAGGTTGAGCTTCCTTCACCTGGTGGAGATTGGAAATTATGAGAAATCCAGGCTTTATTCATCTTAATAAGCGTCAGCCTGTCAGCGATGTCAGTCGACAGGCGTGTACGCTTATCGGTGATGATGCCACCAGCTGCACTGAAAACCCGCTCGGACAAGACGCTAGCGGCAGGGCAGGCAAGAACCTCCAAGGCGTACAGCGCCAGTTCGTGCCACATGTCCAGCTTTGAAACCCAGTAGTTGTAGGGAGCTGTGTGATCATTTAGGACGATGGTATGGTCAGCTACGTACTCCCTCACCATCTTTCTGTAAAGATCAGCCCTACTCTGCCGAGACTGGGGACAGGTGACAGTGTCTTGCTGGGGTGACATAAAGCTGGCAAAAGCCTTGTAAAGCGTACCCTTGCCAGTGCTGGACAAGCTGCCTGCTCGCCTACTCTCCCTCGCTACTTGTCCCGCAGAACTACGCACTCTGCCGCTAGCGCTGTCAGAAGGGAAATACTGTTTCAGCTTGTGAACCAGGGCCTGCTGGTATTCATGCATTCTCACACTCCTTTCCTCTGCAGGGATGAGAGTGGAAAGATTTTGCTTGTACCGTGGGTCCAGGAGAGTGAACACCCAGTAATCGGTGCTGGAATAAATTCTTTGAACGCGAGGGTCACGGGATAGGCAGCCTAGCATGAAATCTGCCATATGCGCCAGAGTACCAACGCGTAAGAATTCACTCCCCTCACTGGCCTGACTGTCCATTTCCTCCTCCTCCAACTCCTCCAACTCCTCTTCTTCTGCCCATACACGCTGAACAGTGAAGGACTCAACAATGGTCCCCTCTTGTGTCTCGCCAACATTCTCCTCCTCTTCCTCCTCATCCTCCTCCACCTCCACCTCCTCCGATATGCGCTGGCTATCAACAAGGGAATCTTCTTCCCCCGTCTCTTGTGACGAGCGCAAAGCTTCCGACTTCATGCTGATCAGAGAGTTTTTCAACAGGCCAAGCAGCGGGATGGTGAGGCTGATGATGGCGGCATCGCCACTGACCATCTGTGTTGACTCCTCAAAGTTACTCAGCACCTGACAGATATCAGACATCCACGTCCACTCCTCATTGTAGACTTGAGGAAGCTGACTGACCTGACTACCAGTTCTGGTGGAAGTTGACATCTGGCAGTCTACAATGGCTCGGCGCTGCTGGTAAACTCTGGATAACATGGTCAGTGTTGAATTCCACCTCGTGGGCACGTCGCACAACAGTCGGTGAGCGGGCAGTTGGAGGCGGCGCTGCGCTGCCCTGAGAGTGGCAGCATCTGTGCTGGACTTCCTGAAATGCGCACAGATGCGGCGCACCTTCGTGAGCAAATCTGACAGATTGGGGTATGTCTTGAGGAAACGCTGAACTATCAGATTTAACACATGGGCCAGGCATGGCACATGTGTCAGTCTGCCGAGTTGCAGAGCCGCCACCAGGTTACGGCCGTTGTCACACACAACCATGCCTGGCTTCAGGTTCAGCGGTGCCAGCCACAGATCAGTCTGCGCCGTGATGCCCTGTAATAGCTCTTGGGTGGTGTGCCTTTTATCGCCTAGGCTCAGCAGTTTGAGCACCGCCTGCTGTCGCTTAGCAACGGCACTGCTGCTGTGCCTAGAGCTACCGACTGATGGCGCCGTGCCCACGGATGGTAGTTCGGAGGAGGAGGTGGAGGAGGGGTGGGAGGAGGAGGAGGCATAGTAGGCCTGAAACACCTGGACCGAGGTAGGCCCCGCAATCCTCGGCGTCGGCAGTATATGACCAGCCCCAGGGTCAGACTCGGTCCCAGCCTCCACCAAGTTAACCCAATGTGCCGTCAGCGATATATAGTGGCTCTGCCCGGCAGCACTCGTCCACGTGTCCGTGGTCAGGTGGACCTTGTCAGAAACGGCGTTGGTCAGGGCACGGGTGATGTTGTCTGACACGTGCTGGTACAGGGCTGGGACGGCACATCGGGAAAAGTAGTGGCGGCTGGGGACCGAATACCGAGGGGCGGCCGCCGCCATGAGGTTGCGAAAGGCCTCGGTCTCTACTAGCCTATAGGGCAGCATCTCCAGGCTAAGCAATCTGGAGATGTGCACATTAAGGGCTTGGGCGTGCGGGTGGGTTGCACTATATTTGCGTTTCCGCTCCAGCGTCTGGGGTATGGAGAGCTGAACGCTGGTGGATGCTGTGGAGGATCGTGGAGGCGACGATGGGGTTTTTGTGGCAGGGTCCTGGGCAGGGGGCTGACTATCAGCTGACACAGGGGAAGGAGCAGTGGTGTGCACGGCCGGAGGTGAACGGGCTTGTTGCCACTGAGTGGGGTGTTTAGCATTCATATGCCTGCGCATACTGGTGGTAGTTAAGCTAGTAGTGGTGGAACCCCTGCTGAGCCTGGTTTGGCAAATGTTGCACACCACAGTCCGTCGGTCATCCGGTGTTTCCTTAAAGAACCTCCAGACTTCTGAACATCTAGCCCTCGCCGCAAGAGCCCTCGCCACGGGAGCTTCACTAGTTGACACATTTGGCGCTGATGCACCAGCTCTGGCCCTGCCTCTCCGTCTGGCCCCACCACTGCCTCTTCCAACCTGTTCTGGTCGAGGACTCTCCTCCGTCTCAGAAGCACTGTGTTCACCCGGCCTCTCAACCCAGCTTGGGTCTGTCACCTCATCATCCTCCGATCCCTCAGTCTGCTCCCCCCTCGGACTTCCTGCCCTGACAACAACTTCCCCACTGTCTGACAACCGTGTCTCCTCATCGTCGGACACCTCTTTACACACTTCCACTACGTCAAGAAGGTCATCATCACCCACAGACTGTGACTGGTGGAAAACCTGGGCATCGGAAAATTGCTCAGCAGCAACCGGACAAGTGGTTTGTGACTGTGGGAAGGGTCCAGAATACAGTTCCTCAGAGTATGCCGGTTCAAATGCCAAATTTTCCTGGGAGGGGCCAGACTGGGGGGGAGGAGGCTGAGGTGCAGGAGCTGGAGGAGTGGCGATTTCGGTGACATGGGTGGACTGCGTGGAAGACTGACTGGTGGACAAATTGCTCGAAGCATTGTCAGCAATCCACGACATCACCTGTTCGCACTGTTCTGGCCTCAACAGTGCTCTACCACGAGTCCCAGTAACTTCAGACATGAACCTAGGGAGTGTAGCTCTGTGGCGTTTTTTTTGTGTTTTTTTTTTTTTTTTGTGTTTTTGAGTTTTTAAAACCAAACAATGCTATCCTATTGCTAAGGCTATTTTCTAGCCAAGTATGAAAGCACACTACTATGCCAGATGAGATGACACTGAGTTATTAAACAAAATAAACGTAAAATAAAAAAGGACAAATGGCAGACTGTGCCTAATTGAAATCCAACCCCTACTAAATTTTCCCACTTCGGTCTTTGCAATGGATATGTGCGTCACTAAGCGCAAAACACAGCGGTCGCAAGTCTCACTACAAATTGCTCACAATTGGCTAGTAGATGCACTGCAGCAAGTACAGCCACCAGCAGATCAACCAGAAATCAAATATATAACGCTACTGTAGGCGTAAGCCGTTTGGATTCTCCTATGGCTATTTTCTAGCCAAGTATGAAAGCACACTACTATGCCAGATGAGATGACGCTGAGTTATTAAACAAAATAAACGTAAAATAAAAAAGGACAAATGGCAGACTGTGCCTAATTGAAATCCAACCCCTACTAAATTTTCCCACTTCGGTCTTTGCAATGGATATGTGCGTCACTTAGCGCAAAACACAGCGGTCGCAAGTCTCACTACAAATTGCTCACAATTGGCTAGTAGATGCACTGCAGCAAGTACAGCCACCAGCAGATCAACCAGAAATCAAATATATAACGCTACTGTAGGCGTAAGCCGTTTGGATTCTCCTATGGCTATTTTCTAGCCAAGTATGAAAGCACACTACTATGCCAGATGAGATGACGCTGAGTTATTAAACAAAATAAACGTAAAATAAAAAAGGACAAAAGGCAGACTGTGCCTAATTGAAATCCAACCCCTACTAAATTTTCCCACTTCGGTCTTTGCAATGGATATGTGCGTCACTAAGCGCAAAACACAGCGGTCGCAAGTCTCACTACAAATTGCTCACAATTGGCTAGTAGATGCACTGCAGCAAGTACAGCCACCAGCAGATCAACCAGAAATCAAATATATAACGCTACTGTAGGCGTAAGCCGTTTGGATTCTCCTATGGCTATTTTCTAGCCAAGTATGAAAGCACACTACTATGCCAGATGAGATGACGCTGAGTTATTAAACAAAATAAACGTAAAATAAAAAAGGACAAATGGCAGACTGTGCCTAATTGAAATCCAACCCCTACTAAATTTTCCCACTTCGGTCTTTGCAATGGATATGTGCGTCACTAAGCGCAAAACACAGCGGTCGCAAGTCTCACTACAAATTGCTCACAATTGGCTAGTAGATGCACTGCAGCAAGTACAGCCACCAGCAGATCAACCAGAAATCAAATATATAACGCTACTGTAGGCGTAAGCCGTTTGGATTCTCCTATGGCTATTTTCTAGCCAAGTATGAAAGCACACTACTATGCCAGATGAGATGACGCTGAGTTATTAAACAAAATAAACGTAAAATAAAAAAGGACAAATGGCAGACTGTGCCTAATTGAAATCCAACCCCTACTAAATTTTCCCACTTCGGTCTTTGCAATGGATATGTGCGTCACTAAGCGCAAAACACAGCGGTCGCAAGTCTCACTACAAATTGCTCACAATTGGCTAGTAGATGCACTGCAGCAAGTACAGCCACCAGCAGATCAACCAGAAATCAAATATATAACGCTACTGTAGGCGTAAGCCGTTTGGATTCTCCTATGGCTATTTTCTAGCCAAGTATGAAAGCACACTACTATGCCAGATGAGATGACGCTGAGTTATTAAACAAAATAAACGTAAAATAAAAAAGGACAAATGGCAGACTGTGCCTAATTGAAATCCAACCCCTACTAAATTTTCCCACTTCGGTCTTTGCAATGGATATGTGCGTCACTAAGCGCAAAACACAGCGGTCGCAAGTCTCACTACAAATTGCTCACAATTGGCTAGTAGATGCACTGCAGCAAGTACAGCCACCAGCAGATCAACCAGAAATCAAATATATAACGCTACTGTAGGCGTAAGCCGTTTGGATTCTCCTATGGCTATTTTCTAGCCAAGTATGAAAGCACACTACTATGCCAGATGAGATGACACTGAGTTATTAAACAAAATAAACGTAAAATAAAAAAGGAAAAATGGCAGACTGTGCCTAATTGAAATCCAACCCCTACTAAATTTTCCCACTTTGGTGTTTGAGGTGGATATGTGTGCCACTAAGAGCTAAACACAACGGTAGCAAGTCCCCCTGCTAATTCCTCACAAAATGGTACTAGATGCAAATAAAAAAAAAAAAAGTAGAACGTTATTGTAGCCCTAAGAAGGGCTGTTGGGTTCTTGGAGAATCACTCCTGCCTAACAGTAAGCTAATAGAACACCCTAACGCTTTCCCTGACCAGCAGCAGCTCTCTCCCTAGCGGCATCCAGACACAGAATGATCCAAGCAGCGCGGGCAGCGGCTAGTCTATCCCAGGGTCACCTGATCTGGCCAGCCAACCACTGCTATCGACGTGTAAGGGTACCACGTCATGCTGGGTGGAGTGCAGAGTCTCCTGGCTTGTGATTGGCTCTGTTTCTGGCCGCCAAAAAGCAAAACGGCGGGAGCTGCCATTTTCTCGAGCGGGCGAAGTATTCGTCCGAGCAACGAGCAGTTTCGAGTACGCTAATGCTCGAACGAGCATCAAGCTCGGACGAGCATGTTCGCTCATCTCTAAATATGACGCTAGTGAATTATGTAAGGGCTTACATTTATCTGGAAGAAAGAAGAAGAAACCCAGAAATGGTCAGCCTCCTCCAGTGGTATGAAATCCAACATTTACAAACTCTGCATTCATAGCTTCTCTAAGGTGATGGATGTGACATAGTTTATACGGTTAAAAAAAGACAGATGTCCATCAAGTTCAACCTAGGAAGGGAGCAGATGCGGAAGGGATTTATGGGAAACAATTCTATATAACATAACAGTCAATGTTATTTAGGTATAAAAAGGCATCTAGACCCTCTGCTGTCCCTGCTGTGTCCAGCGCCTGAGGCAGGCTATTCCATAGATTCACAGTGCTCATAGTAAAAAAGACACACTCTGCTCTGTATCTCTGTCTATACTGAATGCTTTTCATGTCATCTTTTTACATGCAGCCTATTTACATTGATATTCACAGCACTAGTGTTGGCATTCTATTATAAATAATAAAAAATAATTAAAAAAATCTTTATTTCTATAGATCTATCATATCCCTTTATCACTTTTTAGTTCATACGTACCTATAAAAACAAAATAAGACATTATAGAATTGAAACATGGGGCAATAGGGATGAGGAAGACGGGATAGCAATCTATGAGGAAGACGGGATAGCACAGGAGTTAAGTCCTGATGTTAATTAATGGCTTTTTAAACCCCTTTAAAGATATTTACATAAGGATTGGCATTGAATAGAATTTATTTTCCAGCATGCCTAGTTTTCTATTGTGAACAGCATGTAACCCCTTAAAGCCGAAGCCACTTTTCGCCTTCCTGACATGGCCCATTTTTTTAAATCTGCCCTGTGTCACTATAAGTGGTTATAACTTTGGAACGCTTCAACATATCCAAGTGATTTTGAAATTCTTAGCTCGTGACACTTTGTACTTCATGTTAGTTGAAAAATTTTGGTGGTATGTGTTGCGTTTATTTATGAAAAAAACTGATATTTGGTGAAAATTTGGAAAAAGTCTTGATTTTTGAAATGGAAAATGTTCTACTTTTTCCATATGTTGTCATAACAGCAAAAAAACGTGATAACTAACATTAACCGAATGTCTGCTTTATGTATTCTTTATTTTTTATGTATCCTCTAATTTATGTAAGATGTTATGGGGCTTTGAACTTTAGGTATGATTTCTCACATTTTCATAAAAAACACAAAATCATGCTTTTGCAGGACCTGCTTAGATTTCAAGTCACTTTAAGAGGCCTACATAAAAGTAAAACCCCATAAATTACCCCATTATAGAAACAACACCGCTTAATGTATGTTAAACAACTTTCATGAAGTTTGTTAACCCTTGAATTATTTTACAAGGGATAAAACAAAATCGGATGCAATTTTGAAATTTACATTTTTTTGGCTAAATGAATGTGTTTTTCAAAAAATGTGCAAATTCTCAGTGGATAAAATACCAAAACGGTCCACAAAGTTTGATACCCAATTTCTCCGGAGTGTAGCAATACCCCATATGTGGTGGTAACCTACTGAATGGGCAAATGCCAGGGTATTGAAGGGAAGCTGCGCCATTCAGAGCAGAATATGCATTGTCCCTTTTTATTGGCTACACAATCTATTTTTTGATTGCTCAGAGTGTCACAGCCGCTCAGCGTGTCACAGCCGGGTCTTGCCACACAAGACTTTTGCATGCCGCGGTCAGACATGACGGCGGCGTGTAAGGGGTTAATGCCCGCGATCGGAGGAAACTCTGATCACGGGTACTAGAGTTGGGTGCCAGCTGTAACATACAGAAGCATGACGTAATAATACTGCAAAATGCGTGAACACACCTCCCGCCATGCAGTATTATTACGTCAAATGTTGGGAAGGGGTTAAACAAGGTCATTAAGGGTTTGGCTATGGGTGGAGATTGCAACAGATAAGTCAGTAGACAATAAAGTCAAGTGTTTTAAAAAAAAAAGGCTGTATGAACTGCGCTGCTCTAGGAATGGTTTCTTTATTTGTAATATACAGTAGTGGGGGACAACATGATTCGGGAGTGGACTACTTTCTTCTTCAGCTCCAATTGGTGTGACTAAAATAATACAAAGAGATATACAAATATATAAGCAAATGTCCATATAAAAAGACATATAGAAAATAGAATATAATTCATAAAATAGAATAGCATAATATACATAAAAAGTTAAATAACTAAATATATATATATATATATATATAGATATATTCATAATTTCAAATTCATACAAAAATTTATAAAACATCATTCTGGAGAGCGTTCATTAAAAAAATGTTATAAGGGACAACTTGGGTTTCCTATGCTATCCAGTGTTCAAATAAATTTTGTGATATATATGTAAAATATAGTAATTTGCAAAGATAAGGTATATTGAATATTAAAATAATAATAAAATAAAATAAACTGACCCTGCGCCTATCAGTCCTCAAGGTTTACCCAGTCTGTGTCTTATCTGTATTCGGCAAGTGAGTTTTTGCAAGGGAGAGACTTAGGAGGGAAAGTATTTTTTTTTGTTGATGTGCTGTTTATAAATATAGAGGAAATGGATATTAAAGGGGTATTCCAGGAATCGGCAAAATAAATATACAAGTGGACACTCAAAATATAAGCTAATGTGTAATTAGTTGTAATTTAAAATTTTGCTCCCCTTAGCAGAAAATGCTGATGACATAGACTGTAATGAAGAATTAAAATGCTACTGGCCCTTTAATCAGTCCGTTAATTTCCTCCGCGCGGTCCGTTGCAGGACAGAAGATGGCTGCTGGTCACATGTCCCCATCACATGTCCTGTACCTGCCTGGCCAGGGTCATGTGATCACTACTACGTTTGGCTGTAGTCGGTTGGTTGCAGTGCATCCACTATGGCCAGTGTTTGGGTGATGACAGTTACACATCATTACTATGGTAACAGAGCAAGAAAACCTGTTATATCATCACTGGGAGCAGAGCATAATAGGGAGGAGGAGTTACTGAGTACTAAAGAATCATGGAACTTGGAGTTTCCAGTGACGGCCATCTTAGTGATAACTCCACCTACTTTAGAGAGGCCATAAATTTTGTAAATCATAAAATCAAATGATTTAAGCTCTGTTTTGTTACTAATGACATTGAGTATTGTTGTATTCATTTATTTATATCATCATGGGTTTTTGTGTCAGACGTTCATATTCCCGGAATACCCCTTTAAGTATCGAGTGTATACACAGTACCGGAGGGGGATGAACGTTTGTATATAAATTTGTATATCTCTTTGCATTATTTTAGTTACACCAATTGGACCTGAAGAAGGGAGTCGTCCACTCCCGAAACACATTGTCCCTCACTTCTGTATATTACAAATAAAGTAACCATTCCTCGAGCAGCGCAGTTCATACAGCCTATTTTTTTCGAAAACACTTGACTTTATTGTTAGATCCGGTCTACAACGGTAATCCGGCCCTCATGCTCTGCAGCAGCTTGTTACCAGTTTGTCACTTCTTTTAATGATGCAATAACATTTGCGCTGTGTGTTGTTTTTTTGCTCACATTGTTAACCCCTTAAGGACGCAGCCTGTTTGCAGGTTAAGGCTCGCAACTTTTTTTTTTAATTTGACCAGTGTCTCTTCCTGTGGTAATAACTTTTGAACACTGTTACTTATCAAAGCAATTCTGAGATTGTTTTTTCCCCACATGTTGTACTTCATTTTAGTGGTAAATTTTGGCTGATAAGTTTTGCATTTATTTACAAAAAAAAGAAAAAAATTATGAATTTTTAGAAAAATTTGCCATTTTCGAAATTCTAAATCACCGCGTTTTCAGGCAGAAAGATTTACCACCTAAATAACTTGCAGAATAACATTTCCCATTTGTCTACTTTACATTTTCATAATTTTTGAAATGTTTGGATAATTTATTTTGACGTCACGCGGCCTACAAATCGAATAGCGATTTTCCCTATTTTCGGAATTGACTATTTTGGGGATAAATACTGTTTGAAATCAAATTTTACATATTTAGCAACAAAACCCCCTATATAACCAACCCATTTTCAAATCTGCACCCCACAAACTATCAGAAACAGCATTTACAAATATTGTTAACCCCTTGGGATCTTCATAGTAATTGAATCAAAATGGCGGTGAAATTTAGAATGGTCAAATTTTGTCAGTTATACGTTCATTTAGCCCTAAAATTTACACATTTCCAAAAAATAAAAAGAGAAAACTCACCATAAAATTTGTTCTACAATTTCTCCTGAGTGCAGTGATCCCCCACACGTGGCCATTACTTGTGTTATGGGGGCACAGCGAGGCGCAGAAGGGAAGGAGCACCCTGCAGCTGCCAGGATTTTAGTTTTCTGGTTGCCCCCTTTTGAAGGCTATAAAATTTTCGCTTTTCCGTTATTTGGGCCATGTGATGGCATTTTTTTTGCGGGACGAGATGCTTTTTCCAGTGTTACCATTTTGGGGTTGGTATCACCTATTGTTGAAAATTTTGGAACTTTTTTTGAGGTCATGAGTAGAAAAGCATCAATTCTGTACTGGATTTTTTAATTTTTTTTTTTTCGTGTTCACCGTATATCCTAATAATCCTGTTATCTTTATTCTATGGGTCTATACGATTACGGGGATACCAGACATTAATATTTTTTCTTATGTTTTACTAAATTTGCCAAATAAAACCCTAATGTGGGGAAAAATCTATCATTTTTGCATCGCTGTCTTCCAAGTGGCATAACATTGTTACGTTTTTGGCTACAGAGCTGGTTGATGGCTTGTTTTTTGCGGGACGTGTTGTTCTTTGCAACAATATCATTCTGGAGTACATATGTTTTGTTGATCACTTTTTATTGCATTTTTAGTGGGATATAATAGGTAAAAATCATAATTTTTGGCGGGTTTTTGACGTTTTTTTTTACAGCGTTCATCATATGGGTTCAATAGTTATTTAGTTTTATTCTATGGATTGTTATGGACGCGGTGATACTATATATGTGGGGTTTGTGTTATGATTTAGACTTTTTTGAGCGTCATATGTTTTGGGGCTTATGGGCATTTTTAGTGATTTATAAAGTAATTTTTTATTGAAAAACATTATTTTGTAAATTTTTTACATGATCCACCATGGGATATGAACAAGCAATCATCTGATTGCTTGTTCTTGATAATACTCTGCAATACTAATGTATTGCAGGGTATTATCAGTGCCAACCTATGCAGATGCATAGGCTGACACTTTGCTTTTAAGATGACGTCACAGACGCCATCTTAAAGGTAAACCCTCCAGGCTTCTCTGGGGTCCCGATCGGACCCCAGAGGAGCCAAAACAGCGATCGCCCCCTCCCGAAAACGGTGCGGGGGGGCCGATCGTGGGGTAAAGACCCCCAGAAGGCATGTTAAATGCCGCGGTCGCGTTGACCGCGGCATTTAACGGGTTAAACACCCGCGATCGGAGCCCACTCTGACCGCGGGTGTTAGCCGGGGATGTCAGCGGTAGATTACCACTGAAATCCCGCGGCTAACGATGCCGGTTCGGCTGCTATACAGCGCTGAATCGGCATCGTCTCTGCGCCGTAGCTGTACTGCGCTGAGCGCTAATCGCAGTACAGCTACGGCGCAGAGCGCTAAGGTGTTAATTAAGTCAGTATACAGTTATAGGTGCTGACAATCAGTAGATTGTATATAGCTGTACAGTGCTTGTGAAGTCAAGTGATATTCAACTATGGTGAGTGATTGTCCAAGTGGTAAATCATCCCCAACGATACCAGTTTTTACTAAATCCTTAGAAAGAAATCACAGTAAAATAGATTTTTATAAGTATATCTTAAAACCATTCCAGTATATTTTGGTAGAAAAGTTGACAAAATTAGATCCAACCAGAATGAACACAATGATAGAGTAACATAATAAAGCTTCCTCTGGGTTTTATCTTAGGTTACTTGGGACAACCCCTGTAATGAGGACATTTCCTCAACAGGGTCATCAAAACAATAATTGCATATTTTTTGGTATCAAAAGTCCCTGGGGCCAATTTATTAAGCATAATAAACATTTATAAGCCGGCACTGAAATCTACGCCAGGTCGCCCTGATCTATATTTCAAATACTGTACAACCAGTTTTTTTGCCCCAAGTTAGAGAATATTTGGCTGTCCGTGGGGTTCCTTTAACAGAGCTGGGTGTAAAAGGGGAAAAACTTTTTGCACTAAAATACTAGTGCATAGAGATTAATACATCCGCCCAATTTCTTTTTGGCATTTTAAAGACTATTATTTTTACTACTCCGGTTTAAGAGTATGACCAAAACAGAAGGCAGGCAATATCTGCCACTACTGATGCTAAGGAATTATAACAACCATGCTGAGAATTGTACTTTAACAACAACTTGAGAATCACTGGCAGCTAAATTCTGATCTAAATAAACAAAAAAGCCTAAAGTAAGAATCCATTAGATACACCTTATATTCTACGTCAAGACTGTTTACTCTGTGCTCTACTTTTACCCTTGTGAAGAAAACATAATTAAAATCTTTTCAAAAAAACTGAAAGTAAACATTATATTTGTTTGAAAGTCCTGGCGTGTGTTTGGAAGTCATTTGTTATATAAAATTCAATTAAACCACTGCTGGGCACACACTGAAAACCACAAAAGAAATAATTGTACATAAATCATACTTAAAATCAGGCTTAACGAGTCTGTCCAACCACATTATTTTTTTTAAGGCTCAGAGTTGTCACAAAAAAACACATAGTGATACCCCCAAAGATGTGCTGCCATTTACAATTTATCCTCTTGATATACAGGAAATGCCAGTTGTACCCACCTAAGCCAGAAATTGCTTCCTCTTTGTCCAGGGGTCGAAGATTTTTTGTTTCTTAAGAGACGGTGATCCACAGAATGTCAACCAGTATTGCAGATAAGAAAAATGGACAGAACAGAACAAATATTGTTTTTGGATCGCTCCAAAGTAGAGATGAGCGAGCACTAAAATGCTCGAGTGCTCGTTATTCGAGACAAACTTTTCCTGATGCTCGAATAACGAGCCCCATTGAAGTCAATGGGAGACTCGAGCATTTTTCAAAGGGACCATGGTTCGGGAATAAAATGTGTTATTTAATTGAAAAAGAATGTATTCTCATAAGTTAGCAGATGTATGCAAACAATCTATTCTTCACTGTTACGCGCGTATATTATCTCCCGACAAGTTAGCAGATGTGAAGAACAGTGAAGAATAGAATAAAAACAGTGAACACAGGATCATTTAAGTGAAAAACGCAGTGAAAAACACAGTGAATAATAGATTGCAGATCTTCAGCACATCTGCTTACTTGTCGGGAGATACACTGTCCCGGGATCCGCTCCTCTTCTTCCACTGAAGTCTCCCCGATCTCTCTGCCCTTCCCGATGTCTCTGTCCTGGCTCCCCGATGTTTCTGTCCTGGCTCCCCGATGTCTCCGTTCTGGCTCCCCGGTGTCTCTGTTCTGGCTCCCCGGTGTCTCCGTTCTGGATCCCTGGTGTCTCCGTTCTGGCTCCCCGATGTCTATGTCCTGGCTCCCCGATATCTACGTCCTGGCTCCCCGATGTCTCCCGTCTGGCTCCCCAATGTCTACGTCCTGGCTCCCCGATGTCTATGTCCTGGCTCCCCGATGTCTCCGTTCTGGCTCCCCGATGTCTCCCTTCTGGCTCCCCGATGTCTATGTCCTGGCTCCCCGATATCTCCCTTCTGCCTCCCCAATGTCTACGCCCTGGCTCCCCGATGTCTATGTCCTGGCTTCCCGATGTCTCCGTTCTGGCTCCCCGATGTCTATGTCCTGGCTCCCCGATATCTACGTCCTGGCTCCTCGGTGTCTCCGTTCTGGCTCCCCGACGTCTATGTCCTGGCTCCCCGATGTCTATGTCCTGGCTCCCCGATGTCTCAGTTCTGGCTCCCTGATGTCTCCCTTCTGGCTCCCCGATGTCTCCCTTCTGGCTCCCCGATGTCTATGTCCTGGCTCCCGATGTCTATGTCCTGGCTCCCCGATGTCTCTGTTCTGGCTCCCCGATGTCTCCGTTCTGGCTCCCCGGTGTCTCCGTTCTGGCTCCCCGGTGTCTCCGTTCTGGCTCCCCGGTGTTTCCGTTCTGGCTCCCCGGTGTTTCCGTTCTGGCTCCCAGATGTCTCCGTTCTGGCTCCCCGATGTCTCTGTGCTGTTCCCCGATGTCTCTGTGCTGCTCACCGTGTTCTTAAATGTGTTCTTCACATACTATTTTGTTTGCACCGTTCCGCGCATATATCTCCCGACAAGTAAGCAGATGTGCCGAACATCTGTAATCTATTCTTCACTGTGTTTTTCACTGTGTTTTTCACTTAAATTATCCTGTGTTCATTGTTTTTATTCTATTCTTCATTGTTCTTCACTGTGTTTTTTAATAAATGCTCGATCTCGAGCAGGGGAAATACTCGTCCGAGCAACGAGCCGTTCCGAGTACCTTAATACTCGATCGAGCATCAAGCTCGGACGAGTATACTCGCTCATCTCTACTCCAAAGTTATTAGTAGTCATAATTTGTTGCTGTAATTAAAAAAAAAACTGACAAAACTTAGGTTTATATCTAATCTTGGATTGTGTGAACCTGCAATAGTTTTCTTTACTTTATAGGCCCATCAGTTAGAGTAGGTTAGTCAAATTCAGTCAATAGAGGTCCACATCAGTCCAACAAGTGCATTTAAAGATCTGTACAGTTCTACTCTCATTGGCTGAAATGTTTAGAGCATGGGTGTGGGAGCCTAGCTGACATATAAGGACAGCTCGTCAACTTTAAGTGCTAGGGCCATTGCAGGACTTGGAAAAAAAGCTCTAGTGAAGATCCAGCCATAGCTGTTGTGAGGCTATGTGATTTAGACAGTAAGCAATGGGAAACTTATACTCCAGCAAGAACCCTTTTAACCCGGGGTGAAAGTATGTGGTACCATTATGCATAATGTAAGTATTTTGTAAATCTTCCTGTTTAAAAAATATATATTAGAATACCACTTAAGGTTTGAGCCTTGTGGCATAAAAGAACATTTGGTAAACAGTGGATATTATAATTATGCAGTCATCCATAAGAGAATAGGGACTGTGTTACTAAAGTAAAGAGGACTGAACCATAGGGGGACAGGGATAATCTTACCTGTTTAGCCTTCTTTTATTTTAGTAGCACTGTTTCCCTGTCCCCATCTGGAGATTCTTCATAGTAATTATTAATATTCACTGATGTGGCTGTGCTTGATGGTGTATTTAATTAGAGACTGATAGTGTTGGGCAATAACCCATACTTAAAGGAAACTGTGATATTTCAGAACCCTGAAGAGTATGCAAGATCACTTAATTATCCTATTTAGACACTCCCAGAATGCACTTGTTCTGAGAGGCGCAGGAAGTGATTTAAAGTTGTCCACACAACTTCTGGATATGGCACAACAATAAATCCTGAATGGTTATAAGACATCTCTCACAAGCCTCAGTCAAACAGAATCTTATCAATCCAAATAATCTGCCACCAGTTCTCCTTTAATATATGCCCGGTCCATAAAGTAATTATATAGGGGGAGGAACCAACCCGGTAGCAAGTATATGACTGAGACACAGACGTTTGGGTTTGTGGATCAAGATAAAAGAGCAACACATATCAAATTTTACATTTAATTGCCTTAATGGCACACTAGACAAAACAATATATACAGTAGAGATATGTGCAGTTAAACAGAGTACAAAATACTAAGGTAACACTACAAGTATCAGCAGTTCAGTAAGTTAGTTACCTTGTGTGTGGGCTTAATGGAACCTGATAGTCCACACCTTAAGATTTTCCTCTGTACTTGATGATGTAATGGGTTCCTAGACAAAGACAATGGGGATTCATAGGTGTCTGATTATATCAGGTGCAGACACACCTCTGCCCATCCCCAGGAGGGGTCATTGGTCATGGTATTATGTCCAGAACCTTGGAGAAGTCATAGGGGGTCATTTACTAAGGGCCCGATTCGCGGTTCCCTGACGTGTTACCCGAATATTTCCGATTTGCGCCGATTGTACCTGAATTGCCCCGGGATTGTGGCGCACGCGATCGGATTGTGGCGCATTGGCGCCGGCATGCACGCGACGAAAATCGGGGGGCGTGGCAGAACAAAAACCCGACGTATTCGGAAAAACCGCCGCATTTAAAAACCGAAAAAGTGTCGCTTGGGGAGCGCTTACCTTCACCTGATCCGAGGTGGTGCATTCCGGCGCGATGAGATAACTTTCAGCGCAGCAGCGCCACCTGGTGGACGGCGGAAGAACTGCCTTCATAAATCCCGGCCGGCCCGAATCCAGAGCAGAGAACGCGCCGCTGGATCGCGAATGGACCGGGTAAGTAAATCTGCCCCATAGTGTCTCAAGGGGAAGCCATATGGTCAGGGTTCTGATATTATTGGATCCAGGTATATCCCTGGACTGCATTAACCAAACCTGACCCATTTGATGTAGTTCTATCCAGAGATATTTATATTTCTGGACCCAAGGATGCAAGACCCTTAGGAATTGTGCCACTGTGATCCACTGACAATAAGAAATCCAAAAATGTAGTTGACCTTGGGCCGAGATGGATCATAACCCCATAACTGTCCCTGATCAATGTATTGGTCTAAGAGTTTTATGGCTCTTTGTCTCCTGTTTGAAAATTGGATGGAAGTCTCTACTGAGCCAGAGTACCTCTGCAGCCTCTGAAGTGTTAGATAACACTTTAGCTAGCAAAAGGAAGCTGCAGCCTGACTCCACTCAGCTTAGGAAGACCCAGACCTTTTTCTTTTTTGCGTTTCTGTTTTTTACTCTCCTCATTCCAAACGCAATAACTTTTTTATTTTTAACTTTACAGAGAATCATATGGTCTTTGTCTGTGGGACAAATTGTACTTTTTGGTGGTGCCATTTAATATTCCATGTGATGTACTGGAAAGCTGGAAAAAATTCCAAGTGCTGTGAAAATTACAAAAAACACATTTGTGGTATTTGCGATAATCAGCTGTAAATTATCTGTACTGAAGCTTTATTGGTAATCCTTAGTCCCATTACAGCAAAAAATTTTGAAACTCCGATTGTCAGTGGGGCAAAAAAAAAAATTGTCTGGATCTACACTTATAAGATATACAGTTTCAACTTAAGACAAATTCAATTTAAGAACAAACCTATGGACCCCATCTTGTATGTAACCCGGAAACTGCCTGTATATAGCAATTTTTCTGCTGACCTCTAATAGAATGCTATTTGCTGGCTATTAGAGATCATTACACATGGCAAGCCTGCAAGTCTCAATGAGACTGTAGGCTGCCATGGCAACCGATTGCCGCCCTCCGATGACACTCAATGAAATGGTAAGTTAGGTGCCGACCACAACACTTAGCAGGTTGACTGCCACCATTGGTGCCAGCACCAACTGCGACATTAACAGATGGGTATCAGCTGTATTATATAGCGGACACCTGCTGTGTATGGAGAGAGCTCAGCCTGTGAGCTCTCTACATACAACTCCCACAGCACCAGGACGTTATAGTATGTCCGGATGCACTTAGTGGTTAAAATGCAGAGTGGAGGGTTGGGGATTCATTTTATAATTCACAGAAGCCGCTGCCTCCTTTTGATATCATCATACAGAGTCACTCACAACAGTAAATGAGGTAGGACTTTCAATTTGGTGGGCTAGATGTGTCTGTCAGGTTCCCTTTAAGATGATGACCATATTCTTCTGTATCTAGCATGTGCGCTAGGTACTTCCACCATGGGAATAATGGTGTTGATACCGACAGGATGTAAAGACACAGCGTTTGCACTATGGCGCCGAAAGGAAACATTTGAACAGATTTCATCCACCACTTAGGGTAGGGGGTCTTAACCTTAGGATTCACTGTCCTTGTTTGTCCTTCCAGTCCATCCAAGCAGTTCCCTTACAGCATAGCCTGTTTGTTACATTGCTTGAACATGCTCTCATTGAGAAGCTGACATGTTGGGATATGTTGAATAAATTCATCTTTATTTGGAGGACCTTTTCACAGTAGAATCTTTACCTACACAAGGATATGAATACACTTTGCATGTTTTAACATAATATACACAGAACATTTTAAGTAAAATAATTTCATACATATGTAACATTATTTAGGTGACATGGACAGCTGGGTAGCACAGCATATCATCTGGTCTGTATAAAACCTATAGCGACCATCCAAAAGGATACTTTATGGAGGAAAACACAATCTTTTGGCATAGGGTTTTTTAACCCATCAAACTGCAATATTTCAAATCTTTCTAATGACCTCAAATAGATAATTCCCAGCATAATCCCTTGTGGCTAAGATATTTCTAAGAGACTCTCATCATCTTAAACTCATGCAAAACAGATATTGGCACAGATTCACATTCACCTTGCTCAATCCATTCCTGGCACACATTTGATAAGCCCTTCATTCAAATGCTCAACAGAGAGGAGCTCAAGCTGACTTGATGGATTTTCCTGAAGAAATTGTCTTTCTGTGTTAAGTAACTGCAGATTCTTAGCAAATCCTTACAATATTGGTTTTCCTGCTTAACAGCTACCTGTGGGGGATTCTTTATTTGACAGTGAAAACATCGGTTTCAGCTGATTTTATCGCTGCTCGGAAATATAATTCAAATGTTTTCAATGACTAGAAATATGGCAATTCTGCAGCGAATATACATTGATGCCATTTTATTCGTACCACAACTAGATGCAGATCACATATAATAGGGCATCTATTTATTACATCACTAGCTTTTCTATGTCAATGGGATCTTACTATATGCAGACAATATACCCTAAGGCGGTGTTCTTCAATTATCGGGTTGCAGTTCCAAACTGGACTGGGGAGGAGGATAAGGCAGGAGCAGCGACTGACTTAAGGTCTCATTGCTGTCAGGCTTGCGGGTTGTGGATCCACTGGACCACTGCAGACGATGACTCAAGCCACTACCTGGGAAAGGAGTCTAAGTGGTACCCGGTCTCCACCAGAGCCCGCCGCAAAGCAGGTTAGACAAGCTGCAGCGTGGTACCACCAGGTCGTTCCTCAGGCGTGACTTGTCTGCAGTGGCGGCCAAGGTTGAGGTACAAGAACGGCAATCAATCTCGTGGTCAAAGTCCAGGCACAGGGTCAGGGCAGGCGGCAGAGATGCAACATCAGGGTTCAATCCGGGGTCAGCAACAGGAGGTCCAAGCAGATGGGTATGGGAACACAGACCAGCAGCACGGAGGAACACTGGTACACGGAAACACGGAGGAGCTCAGGTAACACAGGAACATGGCGGCAACTCAGTGCATTTAGGCATGTAGACATGGTCAAGACAATCTCCTGCAGTTCAAACCGAGCATCAGTATGGGGAAGAAAGGTGATTTGAGTGCCTTTGAACGTGGCATGGTTGTTGGTGCCAGAAGGGCTGGTCTGAGTATTTCAGAAACTGCTGATCTACTGGGATTTTCACGCACAACCATCTCTAGGGTTTACAGAGAATGGTCCGAAAAATAAAAAACATCCAGTGAGCGGCAGTTCTGTGGGAGGAAATGCCTTGTTGATGCCAGAGGTCAGAGGAGAATGGGCAGACTGGTTCGAGCTGATAGAAAGGCAACAGTGACTCAAATCGCCACCCGTTACAACCAAGGTAGGCAGAAGAGCATCTCTGAATGCACAGTACATCGAACTTTGAGGCAGATGGGCTACAGCAGCAGAAGACCACACCGGGTACCACTCCTTTCAGCTAAGAACAGGAAACTGAGGCTACAATTTGCACAAGCTCATCGAAATTGGACAGTAGAAGATTGGAAAAACGTTGCCTGGTCTGATGGGTCTCGATTTCTGCTGTGACATTCGGATGGTAGGGTCAGAATTTGGCATCAACAACATGAAAGCATGGATCCATCCTGCCTTGTATCAACGGTTCAGGCTGGTGGTGGTGGTGTCATGGTGTGGGGAATATTTTCTTGGCACTCTTTGGGCCCCTTGGTACCAATTGAGCATCGTTGCAACGCCACAGCCTACCTGAGTATATTGTTGCTGACCATGTCCATCCCTTTATGACCACAATGTACCCAACATCCGATGGCTACTTTCAGCAGGATAATGCGCCATGTCATAAAGCTGGAATCATCTCAGACTGGTTTCTTGAACATGACAATGAGGTCACTGTACTCATATGGCCTCCACAGTCACAAGATCTTAATCCAATAGAGCATATTTGGGATGTGGTGGAACGGGAGATTCGCATCATGGATGTGCAGCCGACAAATCTGCGGCAACTGTGTGATGCCATCATGTCAATATGGACCAAAATCTCTGAGGAATGCTTCCAGCACCTTGTTGAATCTATGCCACGAAGAATTGAGGCAGTTCTGAAGGCAAAAGGGGGTCCAACCCGTTACTAGCATGGTGTACCTAAAAAAGTGGCCGGTGAGTGTATCTCCACCAAACTGTGTATTTGGCACAATTCTGCAAAACAGGTAACATTTTTCCAGGCACTTGGCAAATCTAAACTCATCCATCAGATTGTCAGATAGAAAAGCGTGGTCCTTCACTCTATAAACCATAGGCAGCATGATTAACACAGCACCCCATTTGTTTCAGGTGGTTTAGGTTAATAGTAGACTGTATAAAGTGTATTATGTTGGCAGTATATATATATATATATATATATATATATATATATATATATATATATATATGTTTGTCTTGGTCATGTTTTTTATGCTTGAGAAAGATTCAAATTGGAATCGAAACGTTGATTTATATGCCTGGATGATGCACCAATAAAGACTTCTTAGAATTTTTACTGCTTCGGTGCTGTGGCTCTCTCCATCTATTGTGTTGGCAGTGGACGCCATTTATTACCCCGCCCATTAGTACTGAGTCACCATGAAGTAGTTAGCAGGATTTAGTTTTTTTTTTTATTGAAATGTGACTGAATGAAACACCTGAATACAGTGATAAGAGATGATACTTCATCTATCCATCACCTATTTGTGGTAAAACATGTGTGGTGTAATATGTAAGTCACTCTACGGCGCAGAGGTATAAGGGATGTATGAAGAGGGCTCACGGGCTGAGTCCTCTTCATACAAAGGTGGGGGTTTTTGCATAATGCATAAAACCCCCACCGCTAATAACCGCGGTCGGTGCTAGCACCGATCGCGGCTATTAACCCCCCCCCCGTTGCCGCCGGCAAAGTCGCCGGCGGCATTTAAAATACGGCGGCGCGTAGGCGCCGCCATCTTATTTTTGATCGCCACGCCCCCGAACGTCATCGGGGGGCGGCGATCGGTTGCCATGGTAGCCTCGTGTCTTCTTTTGACACGAGGCTATCTGGCAGCTGCAGATTCGTTACAATGAGCCAGTGGCTCATTGTAATGAATGTGCTGCAAAAATGCCATATATTGCAATACAGAAGTATTGCATTATATGGTAGCAGCGATCTGACCATCTAGGGTTAATGTACCCTAGATGGTCTAAAAGATAGTGAAAAAAAAAAAAAAAGTTTAAAAAATAAAAAAAATTACTAAAATATTAAAAAATCAAATCACCCCCCTTTCCCTATAACTGATATAAAACATAATAAACAGTAAAAATCCCAAACATATTAGGTATCGCCGCGTCCCAAAATGCCCGATCAATCAAAATATAAAACCGGTTACGGCCGGCGGTGACCTCCCAGGCGGGAAATGGCGCCCAAATGTCCGAAATGTGACTTTTACACCTTTTTACATAACATAAAAAATGAAATAAAAAATGATCAAAATATTGCACAGACCTCAAAATGGTAGCAATGAAAACGTCGCTTCATTTCACAAAAAATGACCCCTCATACATTTCCATGCGCCAAAGTATGAAAAAGTTATTAGCGTCAGAAGATTGCAAAAAAATGTTTTTCTTTTTTGTACACATTCGTTTAATTTTGTAAAATGTATTAAAACACAATAAAACCTATATAAATTTGGTATCACCGCAATCGCACTGAACCAAAGAATAAAGTAGGCATGTTATTTGGAGTGAAGAGTGAAAGTCGTAAAAACTGAGCCCACAAGAACGTGACGCACGTACAGTTTTTTTTCAATTTTTCCACATTTGGAATTTTTTTTCAGCTTCGCAGTACACGGCATGTTAACATAAATAACATTACGGGAAAGTAAAATTTCTTACGCACAAAATAAGCCCTCACACAGGTCTGTATACGGAAAAATGAAAAAGGTATGGATTTTTGAAGTTTGTAGAGCGAGAAATGAGCCGAAAAACCCTCCGTCCTTAAGGGGTTAAAGTAATAATAGAGTGACTACTAAACCAGTGATTTTCAACCTTTTTTGAGCCGCGGCACACTTTTTATACTTAGAAAATCCTGGGGCACACCACCAACCAAAATAGCACAAAATGACACTAAAACAGTCATAAAAGGCCTCCCTTTACTAATAAAAAGGCCCTAGCTGCCTCCCTTTACTAATAAAAAGCCCCTAGCGGCCTTCCTTTACTAATAAAAAGCCCCTGGCTGCCTCCCTTTACTAATAAAAAGCCCCTGGCTGCCTCCCTTTACTAATAAAAAGCCCCTAGATGCCTCCCTTTACTAATAAAAAGCCCCTGGCGGCCTCCCTTTACTAATAAAAAGCCCCTAGCTGCCTCCCTTTACTAATAAAAAGCCCCTAGATGCCTCCCTTTACTAATAAAAAGGCCCTAGCTGCCTCCCTTTACTAATAAAAAGGCCCTAGCGGCCTCCCTTTACTAATAAAAAAGCCCCTGGCGGCCTCCCTTTACTAATAAAAAGCCCCTGGCTGCCTCCCTTTACTAATAAAAAGCCCCTGGCGGCCTCCCTTTACTAATAAAAAGGCCCTAGCTGCCTCCCTTTACTAATAAAAAGCCCCTGGCTGCCTCCCTTTACTAATAAAAAGGCCCTAGCTGCCTCCCTGTACTAATAAAAACGCCCTAGCTGCCTCCCTTTACTAATAAAAAGCCCCTAGATGCCTCCCTTTACTAATAAAAAGCCCCTAGATGCCTCCCTTTACTAATAAAAAGGCCCTAGCTGCCTCCCTTTACTAATAAAAAGGCCCTAGCTGCCTCCCTTTACTAATAAAAAGGCCCTAGCTGCCTCCCTTTACTAATAAAAAGGCCCTAGCAGCCTCCCTTTACTAATAAAAAGGCCCTGGCGACCTCCCTTTACTAATAAAAAGCCCCTGGCGGCCTCCCTTTACTAATAAAAAGCCCCTGGTGGCCTCCCTTTACTAATAAAAAGCCCCTGGCGGCCTCCCTTTACTAATAAAAAGCCCCTGGCGGCCTCCCTTTACTAATAAAAAGCCCCTAGCTGCCTCCCTTTACTAATAAAAAGCCCCTAGCGGCCTCCCTTTACTAATAAAAAGGCCCTGGCGGCCTCCCTTTACTAATAAAAAGCCCCTGGCGGCCTCCCTTTACTAATAAAAAGCCCCTGGCGGCCTCCCTTTACTAATAAAAAGGCCCTAGCTGCCTCCCTTTACTAATAAAAAGCCCCTAGCGGCCTCCCTTTACTAATAAAAAGCCCCTGGCGGCCTCCCTTTACTAATAAAAAGGCCCTAGCTGCCTCCCTTTACTAATAAAAAGGCCCTAGCTGCCTCCCTTTACTAATAAAAAGCCCCTAGCTGCCTCCCTTTACTAATAAAAAGCCCCTAGATGCCTCCCTTTACTAATAAAAAGGCCCAAGCTGCCTCCCTTTACTAATAAAAAGGCCCTAGCTGCCTCCCTTTACTAATAAAAAGCCCCTGGCGGCCTCCCTTTACTAATAAAAAGCCCCTGGCGGCCTCCCTTTACTAATAAAAAGCCCCTGGCGGACTCCCTTTACTAATAAAAAGCCCCTAGCTGCCTCCCTTTACTAATAAAAAGCCTCTAGCTGCCTCCCTTTACTAATAAAAAGGCCCTAGCAGCCTCCCTTTACTAATAAAAAGGCCCTAGCTGCCTCCCTTTACTAATAAAAAGCCCCTGGTGGCCTCCCTTTACTAATAAAAAGGCCCTAGCAGCCTCCCTTTACTAATAAAAAGCCCCTGGCGGCCTCCCTTTACTAATAAAAAGCCCCTGGCGGCCTCCCTTTACTAATAAAAAGCCCCTAGCTGCCTCCCTTTACTAATAAAAAGCCCCTGGCTGCCTCCCTTTACTAATAAAAAGGCCCTAGCTGCCTCCCTTTACTAATAAAAAGGCCCTAGCGGCCTCCCTTTACTAATAAAAAGCCCCTGGCGGCCTCCCTTTACTAATAAAAAGCCCCTGGCGGCCTCCCTTTACTAATAAAAAGGCCCTAGCGGCCTCCCTTTACTAATAAAAAGCCCCTGGCGGCCTCCCTTTACTAATAAAAAGCCCCTAGCTGCCTCCCTTTACTAATAAAAAGGCCTCCCTTTACTAATCAAGAGCCCCTAGCAGCCTCCCTTTACTAATAAAAAGGCCCTAGCGGTCTCCCATTACAAAGTAAGAGCCCGTAGCGGCCTCCCTTTACAAATTAAGAGCCCGTAGCGGCCTCTCTTTACTAATTAATAGGCCCTAGAGGCCTCCATTTACTATTTAAAAGGCCCTAGAGCCCCCCTTTACTAATTAAAAGGCCCTAGAGCCCCCCCTTTACTAATTAAAAGGCCCTAGAGTCCCCCCTTTACTAATTAAAAGGCCCTAGAGGCCCCCCTTTACTAATTAAAAGGCCCTAGAGGCCCCCCTTTACTAATTAAAAGGCCCTAGAGGCCCCCCTTTACTAATTAAAAGGCCCTAGAGGCCCCTCTTTACTAATTAAAAGGCCCTAGAGGCCCCCCTTAACAAATAAAAAGCCCCAGCCTACCTTTACTAATAAAAAAAAAAAACCCTTGCTACCTTCCTTATACAAATAATAACCTTATATACTTACCCTTGATGTCTTCTTCCGCGTACCGTCACCCCTAATGGCGATCCGCCCACCTTCTGTAGCTCCTGCACCGCGCGCCTCTGGTCACGTGACTTACGCGACCTGACGTCAGGTCGCGTCAGTCACGTGACATGGGCCGCGCGGTACAGGAGCTACAGAAGACAGGCGGATCGCCGACGCGGGACTTGGAGGTAAGTATGGGGCAGAAATACGGGGGCGCGGCGGCAGCTCGACACCGGGGCAGCCTAGTTCGGGCAACTGTCCCCCGCGGCACACTCAACCTTGTGTCGCGGCACACTAGTGTGCCGCGGCACACAGGTTGAAAATCACTGTACTAAACAACTGGATGCTGTTTGACAATCTTCTCCAATATCAGTAGTGTACTCTGGAACTTTCTATAATGCATATTGAAGAGGGCCATTTAAATGCATGTAATTAAATTATAATCATGTTGACGGTTCTCTGCTTAATGAGCTTAGTTACAAATGCCCAGCAGCAGGCCCCCTGCAATTTATACTATATAGCTAAAACTGGGGAAAAAAGAAAAATTCCATCAAGTTCAATACATTTTATCAGGACCTGCTGTGCTTACAGAGACAAAAGCGCTTGCCAATTAATCTCATGCTCCCAGTGCTACTTACATGTACTCTAGTAGCTTATACAGGGCTATGGGTGCATCAGCTCATGTTGGATCACAGCATGGAATGTTTGGCTCAGTCTTTGCCAATATGACATTGAAAATTATTGTCAATTTAGACACAGTTGTAGCAAGACTTATCATTTATCCCACTAGGTTTTCAGTCTCCTTTCTCAACGTTCTATATATTTGTGTATAAGGATGAACTGTCTATTATTAGGGGTGTATACAGAGGAGTTGGGGGATATACTGCATAATTCTTGGAATCCAGTGTATTTACTCCTTAACGTTCCCATGTTCATCCTCTGGTAATAATCATGTGCCTTTGGAGATGGGAGTCCTACACAGACTTTCATAAGCTCCAATTAAAGGGAATTTGACCTGTTTTTAAAGTCTGGATAGAAGACATGAGGGGACAAATATCTTACTATCTAAGCCAGGTTTAAATAGTCTCAAAATTGTTATATTTGTGTTTCTGCTACTTTAGACTAAAGAGGACTGCAAAGTTTAATAGTGGATATGTCAAGCATGGGTTGCACAGTTCCCAAGACAGTCTAGAAAATGTTTCAGGATGCCTTCTTTCTAATAAATGTCCCCCATGTAGCTTAGTTGTATAGAAAATATATTATTACTGTCTCCATTCAGAAATGAGTCGTTTATTTGTAGAGAACCTGTCCGGGAAATTGAGACAGTACACCCACTACAGGTCTAGCTTAGTGTTCCAAAGCGGTCTTCATCATCTTTGTCCTGAAGTGCAGCCCTTCAATGGAAACCGTGCCAGACAACTTGTGATAAGTATATGGCAGGTGTTTGGTGAGGTCACCCCGAAAGGGATGCATTTGATTTTACTGTTTATATTTGCCATGGGATTTCATATGGCACAAGAATACATAGGGATGAACAATGCAATATGCAGTTTGATATTGGCATCATGTGTCTATTTATGGTACTTGTCATGACATCTGACTGAACGTTTTAATAGATGTTTTTTAAGGTGTTTGTCTTATTTTTGGCTTAAAGGAAATCTACCATTTGTTTTTGTGCATTGTGAACCAAACATTCCTTGAGAATGCTGTAGCTACACTGATGCAGAAGCATATCTTGTTTAATCCCTGATCCAAGTGGTTTTGCTCAAAAAACTATTTTAAAATTCAGGACCTTGGGAAAGCTGGGTGCATAGAAGCAACTCATTACACAGAGCTTCCTGAACTGTCCAGACATGACTAATCAACCTGAGCTGGATGACACATATGCAGCAACTGGGGAATAGTGCAGTGACTGATTACTTCTGCCTGTGCATAATTAGGGTAAGAGGAAAAGTGCTGGGCAGCCACAGGAGTGCCAGAGGCTCATTAACATAATTTTAGCATGGTCTTTTCAGCATAACCACATTAAGTTCAGGGATTAAACAAGATATGTTTCTGCATCAGTGTAGCTACAGCATTCTCAAGGTATGTTTGGTTCAAAATGCATAAAATCAAATGATAGATTTCTTTTAAATAAAGATGTATTGATAGATATAGATATTGTGGTATTTTGAGGTGTGTCTTGCTTTTGCTGTGTCTCCCCCTTTCTTCTTTCATTTACAGAGACCATGGAGAATCACAGGACTTACTGTACATACAGGTCCCAGTATACTATGTATAATTGTATTTAGACCTGCATTCTGCAGAAAAAACTCATAGCCATTACAGATCATGAGACTGCTCTAATTATCGTGTCCTAATCTAAACAGCAAATCTAAAAAGTAACAGCAAAAATTTGAAAAAGTCAAAATATATATATATCAAGTCATCAATATATATATATATATATATATATATATATATATATATATATATTATATATTCAAGAACCACAGTAGGCTGACTTTTTCAAATTTTTGCAGTTACTTTTTTGATTTGCTGTTTAGATTAGGACACGATAATTAGAGCAGTATATATATATATATATATATATATATATATATATATATATATATATATATTAGTAAAAACATAATTATATGATATGGAATTTACTGATGATACTGTACATTCACTTTCCCTCAATGCCAAACCGTCTACTGAACTACAGACTACTGTTATACCGTATGCATTACTTGTTGTAGCTTTATACACCCTTTTATTTGCATTTAGTACCTTCTATGTCTGTAATAAAAAGTTTACTCTAAGCTGTTTGCGATATTTCAGCGGCACACATGGCTTCGCACACAGCGTAACCTTCTGTGGGCTAGGTAGTAAGTGGGCCACCTGCATTCTAATTACTAAGCCAAGTGCAATAGTATGCAGCTAGACCTCGTAACCCATGCAATTTCCTCTCTCATCAAGGCTTTATGTTTAAAAGGGACTTTATCTATACACATAGTAAAAAGCTGTTACAACTACCTTGATGACATTTGGCTGCAAGTATTACAGAGGACTCGGAATATAGTTTTACCATGTTAATTACTTTTACTGAATTTCTAACTGGGACAACTGGTGAAAAGCAGATGCAAGGTCTTTATGTTGTCCCCCGCACTTAGCTATCTACAAGTTAGAAACCAATTACATGTATTTCTGAAAATGTCTTTGTGGTGCTGGTTGACTCTACAACCTTGGTAAGGCCATAAGAAGACAATGGGGCTCATTTACTTACCCGGTCCAGTCGCGATCCAGTGGCGCGTTCTCCGACGAGGTTTCCGACGAGGTTTTTTTAAATACCGCTGTTTTTCTGAATCCATCAGGTTTTCCAATGGTCACGCCCCCCGATTTCCGTTGCATGCAAGCTGGCGCCAATGGGACACAATTCGATCGCGTGCACCAAAATCCCGGGGCAATTCAGGGCGCAAAACAGTAATATTCGGGAAACCCGGCGATTCGGCCCCTTAGTAAATGAGCCCCAGTGTGACAATAACATTGTGGGCGATACAATGCGTTTTGAGGCTGATGAATAGCCCTCTCTCTTACCACCTCTACACGAGTTATATATATAATACCTTGTATTGGTTACATCAACATCTGTTTCATCTCTCCTGGATTGAAACAAAGAGGAAGCTGCACTGATCCGATTCCCAGGCTGACACTGGCAGAACCACTAATACATTGGAGTCAAGGATTATCTTGCATCTATGGGAAAATAGAAGTGGATCAGCCTCTATGAACTTTGGAACATTTATACACATGGGAGGCTTACATGTAACATTACAGACTACTGACCATTGCTAAGGCATTGAAGGACTGCATATCTTCAGATGTTCTTTTAGGGTTGATATAGGTTTCTTCTATGTGTAAAAAGTGCAAAACTGTTAATGTCTGATGTGTAGCATGTACTTTATATTCTGTGTTTTATGTATTTTTGTGTGTAGCATGAGCATGTATTTTAAGCTGGATCGCATCTTCTGTGTGCTCTGGAGTCTCCATTATTATTTGTCTTCTCTCCGTATTATGGTTTCTAGATGTGCTCTACAGAAAGGAGATACAAGCAGCTAAAGACAGAGTTGGAAATGCAAACGCCAGATAAAAGTAGTCAGGAACTGGATCTTTAACTGCCTGTATCTCCAGTTTTGTACCTCACAAAATAAGCCTCATCTTTAATATGACACAGAAGCAGATTTCTAGGTACTATTGAACAGAAGACAGTGGCTTCTAACGTGACATTAGCCCTGCAACTTAATAGGACTCGTCTTCTGTGACAATGAGGTGAGAACAGTCATTTTTCTGACTCTAGGGGAGATTTTTTTTCACAGGTAAATGGGTGAGATTTCATATAAAGGAGGCATTTATAAAAAGGACATTTCAGCCCCTACCCAAGTAGTGGGGCAAAACCTTATGACAGGTTCCCTTTAAGTAATGGAACTAGCCAAAGCTTCTGAAGTCTCTTGTCCAGATAGAGTTAATAGAAATGATCCTAGTACCAAAGGGCAATTGTGCAAACTTCCAGAGACTATGGGGGTCATTTACTAAGGGCCCGATTCGCGTTTTCCCGACGTGTTACCCGAATATTTACGATTTGCGCCGATTGTACCTGAATTGCCCCGGGATTGTGGCGCACGTGATCGGATTGTGGCGCATCGGCGCCGGCATGCGCGCGACGGAAATCGGGGGGTGTGGCCGAACGAAAACCCGACGTATTCAGAAAAAACGCCGCATTTAAAAAACGAAAAAGTGTCGCATGAGGAGCGCTTACCTTCACCTGGTCCGAGGTGGTGCATTCCGGCGCGATAAGATGGCTTTCAGCACAGCTGCGCCACCTGGTGGACGGCCGCAGAACTACCTTCATAAATCCCGGCCGGACCCGAATCCAGAGCAGAGAACGCGCCGCTGGATCGCGAATGGACCGGGTAAGTAAATCTGCCCCTATAGGTCCATTATGATGGATAATCCCTTCTTTTGGATTTGATCCAAGATACCAAAGTTCTTTTCTAGGAAAGACAACTGGTCAGAGTTTCAGCAAGTTACCTTCCGTTTACTTTCTGTATAAAATAAAGGGGCAGATTTACCTATGATATAATTAATGCAATTAGTGTTGGGAGGAAGCAAGTTCTCTAGGACTATTTGTTAAAGCACATAAAGAGGACAAAGTGGCTGTTAATGAGATCGTATTGGTACCCAAATAATGTCAATACAATTTACAGCAATGGCAGAACAGGGTGCAATAGATTCCCTTCTGATATTTAAAGAAACCCTCTGCATGAGAGGGGTCTCGCCAGGCGCAATTTTGCTTTGGGCCCCAGCAATGATAAATACACCCTTTGTCAGAAAAGCATGTGTAGGTTTCTATAGCTAAAAGTCTTACGTACACAGAAATAAAAATGCTTGACTTGCCTAGTATAAAAGGTGAAAACAGCTTTTTATTGCTCATTGGGCAGAGCACATGAATTACATATGAATGATCACAAGTGAAAACACATTGAATACATATATAAACATCATATATTATAATATATAATATATAACATACTTGAATCAGTGAAACACATAGTCAAAGACATTTAAGGGTAAAAAAACAGATAAGATGATAGTAGTGATATGAGAGTCAACATCGGCTCAGCCTTATTTGCTGGACTCTAATGGAAGGGCTTCCAAAAGGTGTTTTTCTGCAGGATACTGCTTGGTCACAGACAGATAGGGTTTCTGAATATTGCTTCTGTGGCCTACCTGGCTACCACATTTATTGCCATCTGACCGTTTATGGGACCACCTGGAATGGCAGTATTGGCAACCTACAAGGTCAGGTACAGGATGTACTGGCTGAAGACAATTGTGGCACAGGAAACCATACAGAACCTCTATGCTCCCATACCCAACCGGAGGCTGAGTGGGTAGCACTTCTGCCTTGCAGCGCTGGGGCCTGGGTTCTAGTGCCACCCAGGTCAACATCTGCAAAGAGTTTGTATGTTCTCTCAGTGTTTGCGTGGGTTTCCTCCTGGTCCTCTGGTTTCCTCCCACACTCCAAAAGCATAGTTGTAGTTTGTTTAGATTGTGAGCCCCATGGGGACAGGGACCAATTTGTCATGCTTTGTGCAGCGCTGCGTAATCTGTAGGCACAATATAAATAAAGAATTAAAGATGCCACAGCTAACTTTCAATTGTACACATTCCTTTCTCACTTACATTCTAATGATTATACATGACTTAATTAAATTCACAAATAGAAAGTTGAATTTAACTCCAACAACTCCTTCTTGGTTCATTATTCTTTTGACAATGGTTATATTTTTCAGTAGTTGGCAGCCTGGCACAACCATTGGGATGCTCAGCAATCATTTACATTGGGTTTATGATATTTTTTTACATGGAGCTAGTGCTACATCTGAGTGTTTCTGCATATTGTAATGTTTGCTCTACAATATGTCCTTGAATCCCTTTGTAAGACTTGGTAAACTAAATGATACACAGCAGGATTCCACAGTGAGGTGAATTGTTAAAAAGTCTGTCTGGGAAAGACAAAAACAAAACATCTCAGATGTTGAATCAAAAAATTGACCCTGACATTAACTCTGGAAGACAAGAAAAGAAAAGGTTGAGCCTTATGTAAATGAGATGATTACATAATAGTAGGAACTAAGGAAATGGAAGAAGGGAAATGCACAACAGGATGCCAGCGGAATTTATATGAGGGAATGCCAGGAAAACATCACAAAAACAATTAATGCTACATCAGGTTTTCAAGGTTTGATCATTTTCATGGAAATCAGGATAAACACTTCAAGATTTATGAAACGGAGTCAAACATAAAACTGCCTTTGTTGCACATAGAAATGAATGATAAATGATCTGTTTACTTATCCAACCTACAGCATCTACTTATTTTCTTCTCTGTAACACCGCACATTATGAACTAGACGCACAACTATTCCAAAAGGACAGAAGGATATGTTAAGGCTATATATAAAAATACTTTGGTGTGATGGCTCGGTCCCAGGTCATGTGATGTCACACAAGTGCAAGGCTTGCTATATCACAGAGAGTAATCAGAGCTGCGTTATAACGAGCCGTGCATCTGTATGACATCATGTGACCATGGTCAAATTTCTTCTTATAGCTTCCTAAAGCTTCCTACAGAGCAGAGATCTACAAAACTGTGAGGAATTGATACATAGATTATTGGAAAATTCTATAACTTTACATGAACAATATCAATTATTTACTGAACCTGGACATCCTCTTTAATGCATCCATAGTGTTAAACATGATGTGGTTCACATACATTAGATCAACCCAATAAAGGGAACCTGTCATCAGAAATGTACCTATTAAACCACTACCAGTATGTTGTCAAGCAGCTGAGCAGTTTCTAAATAATGTTTTTTTATAGCTCAGTGTGGTGGCATCATCCAAAAAAATCAACTTTGAAGTGAGATGTAAATTGGTTGTATAAAGTCAGGGAGGCGGAGAGCTTGACTCTGAAGTCAAGCTTTCCCTGCCTGTGAACACCTCCTCCCATGTGATTGACATCATGCATCGAACTTCAAGAGATTTGATCAGTCATGTCGATGGGCACAGGACCATCAATTACAGTAAAGGGGCGTTTTAAGGCAGAGAAAGATTGACTTCATTGTTTTGACGCCGCTGGTCTTTTTCATTATTCGGTTTCCATTTTTTGCTCCCCACCCTTAAACATCCAGAACTTTTTATTTTTCTATGTACAGAGCTGTTTTTTCTACACAGCAAATTGTCCTTTCTTTTGACGGTATTTATTTTTCCATGCCTTGCACTGGAAAGCTGGAAAAAATTTCAAATGTAGTGAAAAAACACATTATATCATTTTCTTGTGGGCTCTGATTTTAGAACTTTAATTATGAGCTTCAAATCACACCTTAGATTTATTCATTGGTTTGGTATGATCACAGCCATAGAAAATATATATACATATATAGGTTTTATTATTAGAGATGAGCGAACATGCTCGTCCGAGCTTGATGCTCGGTCGAGCATTAGGGTACTCGAAACTGCTCGTTGCTCGGACGAATACTTCGCCCGCTCGAGAAAATGGCAGCTCCCGCCGTTTTGCTTTTTGGCGGCCAGAAACAGAGCCAATCACAAGCCAGGAGACTCTGCACTCCACCCAGCATGACGTGGTACCCTTACACGTCGATAGCAGTGGTTGGCTGGCCAGATCAGGTGACCCTGGGATAGACTAGCCGCTGGCCGCGCTGCTCGGATCATTCTGTCTCTGGATGCCGCTAGGGAGAGAGCTGCTGCTGGTCAGGGAAAGCGTTAGGGTGTTCTATTAGCTTACTGTTAGGCAGGAGTGATTCTCAAAGAACCCAACAGCCCTTCTTAGGGCTACAATAACGTTCTACTTTTTTTATTTTAATTTGCATCTTTTACCATTTTGTGAGGAATTAGCAGGGGGACTTGCTACCGTTGTGTTTAGCTCTTAGTGGCACACATATCCATAGCAAAGACCGAAGTGGGAAAATTCAGTAGGGGTTGGATTTCTATTAGGCAATAACTCAGTGTCATCTCATCTGGCATAGTAGTGTGCTTCCTTTGATACTTGGCTAGAAAATAGCCATAGGAGAATACAAACAGCTTCTTGAAGCCTACAGTAGCGTTCTATATATTTGATTTCTGGTTGATCTGCTGGTGGCTTTAGTTTCTGCAGTGCATGTACTTGCCAATTCTGAGCAATTTGTAGTGAGACTTGCGACCGCTGTGTTCTGCGCTTAGTGGCGCACATATCCATAGCAAAGGCTGAAGTGGGAAAATTCAGTAGGGGTTGGATTTCTATTAGGCACTAACTCAGTGTCATCTCATCTGGCATAGTAGTGTGCTTCCTTTGATACTTGGCTAGAAAATAGCCATAGGAGAATACAAACAGCTTCTTGAAGCCTACAGTAGCGTTCTATATATTTGATTTCTGGTTGATCTGCTGGTGGCTTTAGTTTCTGCAGTGCATGTACTTGCCAATTCTGAGCAATTTGTAGTGAGACTTGCGACCGCTGTGTTCTGCGCTTAGTGGCGCACATATCCATAGCAAAGGCTGAAGTGGGAAAATTCAGTAGGGGTTGGATTTCTATTAGGCACTAACTCAGTGTCATCTCATCTGGCATAGTAGTGTGCTTCCTTTGATACTTGGCTAGAAAATAGCCATAGGAGAATACAAATAGCTTCTTGAAGCCTACAGTAGCGTTCTATATATTTGATTTCTGGTTGATCTGCTGGTGGCTGTAGTTTCTGCAGTGCATGTACTTGCCAATTCTGAGCAATTTGTAGTGAGACTTGCGACCGCTGTGTTCTGCGCTTAGTGGCGCACATATCCATAGCAAAGGCTGAAGTGGGAAAATTCAGTAGGGGTTGGATTTCTATTAGGCACTAACTCAGTGTCATCTCATCTGGCATAGTAGTGTGCTTCCTTTGATACTTGGCTAGAAAATAGCCATAGCAATAGGATAGGATTGTTTGGTTCTAAAAACTCAAAAAAAAAAAAAAAACACAAAAAAAAACAAAAAACACAAAAAAACACAAAAAAAAACAAAAAAAAGTAAAAAAAAAAAAAAAGTTATAACTCTCATTTTAAAAATGTTTAACCCCAGGGCTAGGGGTAGAGGACGAGGGCGGGGACGTGGGCGTCCAACTACTGCAGGGGTCAGAGGCCGTGGTCCTGGGCGGGGTGAGACACCACCTGCTGATGAGGGAGCAGGGGAACGCCGCAGAGCTACACTCCCTAGGTTCATGTCTGAAGTTACTGGGACTCGTGGTAGAGCACTGTTGAGGCCAGAACAGTGCGAACAGGTGATGTCGTGGATTGCTGACAATGCTTCGAGCAATTTGTCCACCACCAGTCAGTCTTCCACGCAGTCCACCCATGTCACCGAAATCCCCACTCCTCCAGCTCCTGCACCTCAGCCTCCTCCCCCCCAGTCTGCCCCCTCCCAGGAAAATTTGCCATTTGAACCGGCATACTCTGAGGAACTGTTTTCTGGACCCTTCCCACAGTCACAAACCACTTGTCCGGTTGCTGCTGAGCAATTTTCCGATGCCCAGGTTTTCCACCAGTCACAGTCTGTGGGTGATGATGACCTTCTTGACGTAGTGGAAGTGTGTAAAGAGGTGTCCGACGATGAGGAGACACGGTTGTCAGACAGTGGGGAAGTTGTTGTCAGGGCAGGAAGTCCGAGGGGGGAGCAGACTGAGGGATCGGAGGATGATGAGGTGACAGACCCAAGCTGGGTTGAGAGGCCGGGTGAACACAGTGCTTCTGAGACGGAGGAGAGTCCTCGACCTGAACAGGTTGGAAGAGGCAGTGGTGGGGCCAGACGGAGAGGCAGGGCCAGAGCTGGTGCATCAGCGCCACTGTCAACTAGTGAAGCTCCCGTGGTGAGGGCTCTTGCGGCGAGGGCTAGATCTTCAGAAGTGTGGAGGTTCTTTAAGGAAACACCGGATGACCGACGGACTGTGGTGTGCAACATTTGCCAAACCAGGCTCAGCAGGGGTTCCACCACTACTAGCTTAACTACCACCAGTATGCGCAGGCATATGAATGCTAAGCACCCCACTCAGTGGCAACAAGCCCGTTCACCTCCGGCCGTGCACACCACTGCTCCTTCCCCTGTGTCAGCTGC
Organism: Engystomops pustulosus; assembly: GCF_040894005.1. Taxonomy (NCBI): domain Eukaryota; kingdom Metazoa; phylum Chordata; class Amphibia; order Anura; family Leptodactylidae; genus Engystomops; species Engystomops pustulosus. Next base: position 55,851,191 of record NC_092417.1, on the reverse strand, counting down.
TAGTCAGCCCCCTGCCCAGGACCCTGCCACAAAAACCCCATCGTCGCCTCCACGATCCTCCACAGCATCCACCAGCGTTCAGCTCTCCATACCCCAGACGCTGGAGCGGAAACGCAAATATAGTGCAACCCACCCGCACGCCCAAGCCCTTAATGTGCACATCTCCAGATTGCTTAGCCTGGAGATGCTGCCCTATAGGCTAGTAGAGACCGAGGCCTTTCGCAACCTCATGGCGGCGGCCGCCCCTCGGTATTCGGTCCCCAGCCGCCACTACTTTTCCCGATGTGCCGTCCCAGCCCTGCACCAGCACGTGTCAGACAACATCATCCGTGCCCTGACCAACGCCGTTTCTGACAAGGTCCACCTGACCACGGACACGTGGACGAGTGCTGCCGGGCAGGGCCACTATATATCGCTGACGGCACATTGGGTTAACTTGGTGGAGGCTGGGACCGAGTCTGACCCTGGGGCTGCTCATATACTGCCGACGCCGAGGATTGCGGGGCCTACCTCGGTCCAGGTGTTTCAGGCCTACTATGCCTCCTCCTCCTCCCACCCCTCCTCCACCTCCTCCTCCGAACTACCATCCGTGGGCACGGCGCCATCAGTCGGTAGCTCTAGGCACAGCAGCAGTGCCGTCGCTAAGCGACAGCAGGCGGTGCTCAAACTGCTGAGCCTAGGCGACAAAAGGCACACCGCCCAAGAGCTATTACAGGGCATCACGGCGCAGACTGATCTGTGGCTGGCACCGCTGAACCTCAAGCCGGGAATGGTTGTGTGTGACAACGGCCGTAACCTGGTGGCGGCTCTGCAACTCGGCAGACTGACACATGTGCCATGCCTGGCCCATGTGTTAAATCTGATAGTGCAGCGTTTCCTCAAGACATACCCCAATCTGTCTGATTTGCTCACGAAGGTGCGCCGCATCTGTGCGCATTTCAGGAAGTCCAGCCCAGATGCTGCCACTCTCAGGGCAGCGCAGCGCCGCCTCCAACTGCCCGCTCACCGACTGTTGTGCGACGTGCCCACGAGGTGGAATTCAACACTGACCATGTTATCCAGAGTTTACCAGCAGCGCAGAGCGATTGTAGACTGCCAGATGTCAACTTCCACCAGAACTGGTAGTCAGGTCAGTCAGCTTCCTCAAGTCTACAATGAGGAGTGGACGTGGATGTCTGATATCTGTCAGGTGCTGAGTAACTTTGAGGAGTCAACACAGATGGTCAGTGGCGATGCCGCCATCATCAGCCTCACCATCCCGCTGCTTGGCCTGTTGAAAAACTCTCTGGTCAGCATGAAGTCGGAAGCTTTGCGCTCGTCACAAGAGACGGGGGAAGAATATTCCCTTGTTGATAGCCAAAGCACCCTGAGGTCTGTTTCTCAGCGCATATCGGAGGAGGTGGAGGTGGAGGAGGATGAGGAGGAAGAGGAGGAGAATGTTGGCGAGACACAAGAGGGGACCATTGTTGAGTCCTTCACTGTTCAGCGTGTATGGGCAGAAGAAGAGGAGTTGGAGGAGTTGGAGGAGGAGGAAATGGACAGTCAGGCCAGTGAGGGGAGTGAATTCTTACGCGTTGGTACTCTGGCGCATATGGCAGATTTCATGCTAGGCTGCCTATCCCGTGACCCTCGCGTTCAAAGAATTTATTCCAGCACCGATTACTGGGTGTTCACTCTCCTGGACCCACGGTACAAGCAAAATCTTGCCACTCTCATCCCTGCAGAGGAAAGGAGTGTGAGAATGCATGAATACCAGCAGGCCCTGGTGCACAAGCTGAAACAGTATTTCCCTTCTGACAGCGCTAGCGGCAGAGTGCGTAGTTCTGCGGGACAAGTAGCGAGGGAGAGTAGGCGAGCAGGCAGCTTGTCCAGCACTGGCAAGGGTACGCTTTACAAGGCTTTTGCCAGCTTTATGTCACCCCAGCAAGACACTGTCACCTGTCCCCAGTCTCGGCAGAGTAGGGCTGATCTTTACAGAAAGATGGTGAGGGAGTACGTAGCTGACCATACCATCGTCCTAAATGATCACACAGCTCCCTACAACTACTGGGTTTCAAAGCTGGACATGTGGCACGAACTGGCGCTGTACGCCTTGGAGGTTCTTGCCTGCCCTGCCGCTAGCGTCTTGTCCGAGCGGGTTTTCAGTGCAGCTGGTGGCATCATCACCGATAAGCGTACACGCCTGTCGACTGACAGCGCTGACAGGCTGACGCTTATTAAAATGAATAAAGGCTGGATTTCTCAGAATTTCCAATCTCCACCAGGTGAAGGAAGCTCAACCTGAATAATTGATCCACTCCTCCTCCTCCTCCTCATTTTCCTCCTTCTCCTCCTCTTTGTACAGTAAAGCAGAGGAAAATGGCTATTTTTTGACAGGGCCCACTGGCTCTTGCTATACTTCATGCATTTAATTTTTCTGGAGGGCCACCTACCCGGTCCTCTGTTTGAAACAATTTTTGTGAGTGCCACATACAGGCACTCAATCTATTCCATTTTTCTGGAGGGCCACCTACCCGGTCCTCTGGTTTGAACAATTTTTGGGACTGCCACATACAGGCACTCAATCTATTCCATTTTACTGGAGGGCCACCTACCTGCTCCTCTGGTTTGAAGAATTTTTGGGACTGCCACATACAGGCACTCAATCTATTCCATTTTACTGGAGGGCCACCTACCTGCTCCTCTGGTTTGAAGAATTTTTGGGACTGCCACATACAGGCACTCAATCTATTCCATTTTACTGGAGGGCCACCTACCTGCTCCTCTGGTTTGAACAATTTTTGGGACTGCCACATACAGGCACTCAATCTATTCCATTTTACTGGAGGGCCACCTACCTGCTCCTCTGGTTTGAAGAATTTTTGGGACTGCCACATACAGGCACTCAATCTATTCCATTTTACTGGAGGGCCACCTACCTGCTCCTCTGGTTTGAAGAATTTTTGGGACTGCCACATACAGGCACTCAATCTATTCCATTTTACTGGAGGGCCACCTACCTGCTCCTCTGGTTTGAACAATTTTTGGGACTGCCACATACAGGCACTCAATCTATTCCATTTTACTGGAGGGCCACCTACCTGCTCCTCTGGTTTGAAGAATTTTTGGGACTGCCACATACAGGCACTCAATCTATTCCATTTTACTGGAGGGCCACCTACCTGCTCCTCTGGTTTGAAAAATGTTTGGGACTGCCACATACAGGCACTATCCAAATTAAATTGTCTCCATAGCAGCCTCCACACGTTGTCTCCATTGCTACCTCCAAAAGTCGTCCATATAGCTGCCTCCATACATCGTCCCTTTATCAAACGAGGTGTGTCAGGCAGAAATTTGGGTTGTTTTCATGGATTCCACATCAAAGTTGTTAACTTTGTCGCCACCCTGCTGTGTTATCCACAAAATATACTGGCAAACTTTTACCATTTAGGGATATTATTTCAGCGCTTCTTGCGCATCTGTTTACTTTCCCCTCACCCGGCATATCCTAAACTTATAAGAACGCTACTACACTTGATCTTATACAAAAGGTTCTTAGAAGTGCTGTTTGGGGAGTAGCCTAGAGACAGGGGCTTGGATTGGCGAAAGCTCGCCTGGCAGCGGAACGCCAGCTCCATGCGCATCATGCGCTTCTTGCGCATCTGTTTACATTCCCCTAACCCGCCATATCCCAAACTTATAAGAACGCTACTACACTTAACTTGGTGCAGGCTGGGACCGAGTCTGACCCTGGGGCTGGTCATATACTGCCGACGCAGAGAATTGCGGGGCCTACCTCGGTCCAGGTCTCAAAGGCCTACTATACCTCCTCCCACCTCTCCTCCACCTCCTCCTCCTCCGAATTACCATCCGTGGGCATGGCGCCATCAGTCGGTAGCTCTAGGCACAGCAGCAGTGCCGTCGCTAAGCGACAGCAGGCGGTGCTGAAACTGCTGAGCCTAGGCGATAAAAGGCACACCGCCCAAGAGCTATTACAGGGCATTCCACATCAAAGTTGTTAACTTTGTCGCCACCCTGCTGTGTAATCCACAAAATATACTTGCAAACTTTTACCATTTAGGGATATTATTTCAGCGCTTCTTGCGCATCTGTTTACATTCCCCTCACCCGCCATATCCTAAACTTATAAGAACGCTACTACACTTGATCTTATACAAAAGTGCTGTTTGGGGAGTAGCCTAGAGACAGGGGCTTGGATTTGCGAAAGCTCGCCTGGCAGCGGAGCGCCAGCTCCATGCGCATCATGCGCTTCTTGCGCATCTGTTTACATTCCCCTCACCCGGCATATCCTAAACTTATAAGAACGCTACTACACTTGATCTTATACAAAAGTGCTGTTTGGGGAGTAGCCTAGAGACAGGGGCTTGGATTGGCGAAAGCTCGCCTGGCAGCGGAGCGCCAGCTCCATGCGCATCATGCGCTTCTTGCGTATCTGTTTACATTCCCCTCACCCGGCATATCCTAAACTTATAAGAACGCTACTACACTTGATCTTATACAAAAGTGCTGTTTGGGGAGTAGCCTAGAGACAGGGGCTTGGATTGGCGAAAGCTCGTCTGGCAGCGGAGCGCCAGCTCCATGCCAAGATCCAACTAACATAGTTTTAACTGCAGCACCTTTAATCTACTACTAGTTCACTGCCTCCATACATGGTCCCCTTATCAAACGAGCTGTGTCAGGCAGAATTTTGGGTTGTTTTCATGGCTTCCATGTTAACTTTGTCGCCACCCTGCTGTGTAATCCACAAAATATACTGGCAAACTTTTATCATGTACCGATATTATTTGAGCACTTCTTGCTCACCTCCTTTGGTTCCTCTCTGCCACCCATTGGTTTGAAGCCTGAGTCCATTTAGGGTATGTCGCCATGACACTCTCTAGCCTGCTGCCGCTGCCTCTGCATGCCGTCCCCTATAGTGTCAGGGTCAATTATTGCATGTTTTAGATACTATCTAGCTTCATTCTGTCACTCTGTCATGGCCATGCTGTTGCCCATAATTTTGGCATAATGGTGCGTTTAAGCAGCCTCAGAGGCATCCATGCATGCTGCCCCTGCTGTTTCCTGTCCATTTCCGTGGTGTTTCCATCCTTTTCTGAGGTTCCCAGGTGTTTGGCCAAGCTTCCCTGTGCAGAGCCTTGGTCCCCTTGAAAAATGCTCGAGTCTCCCATTGACTTCAATGGGGTTCGTTATTCGAGACGAGCACTCGAGCATCGGGAAAAGTTCGTCTCGAATAACGAGTACCCGAGCATTTTAGTGTTCGCTCATCTCTATTTATTATGTTTTAACACATTTTAAAAAATTAGAACCTTAAGTACAAAAAAATCTTCATTTTGGCCAATGTAAGGTAAGGAGCTATGTAAGGTGCCATTTTTTGATGGACAAGATAACTTTTTCATTGTTACCATTTTGGGTACTGTACGACCTTTTGATAATTTTTTATTCCAAATTTTATATCATGCAAAATGCATGTTTATGATTTTACTTTTTTATTTATTTTTAGATGAATTCTAGGGTTTTTTAAAGTTTTTTTTTTTTAAATGTTTACAGTATTTTTAGACCCCTAAGGTATTTGAACCCTAGGGTGTCGGATCACCCCCACCTTATACTGCAATACCGACCCCTGGGACAAGATAAATTTTTCATTGTTACCATTTTGGGGACTGTACAACCTTTTGATATTTTTATATTCCAAAATGCATGTTTATGATTTTACTTTTTTATTTATTTTTAGATGAACTCTAGGGTTTTTTAAAGTTTTAAAAAAAAATGTTTACAGTATTTTTAGACCCCTAAGGTATTTGAACCCTAGGGTGTCAGATCACCCCCACCTTATACTGCAATACCGACAATTAAATCCTCCCTGGCACCTTTGCTGGCGGAATTTAAATGGTAAACACCCGCTATCGGTGCCCGCACTGATCACAGGTGTTAGTGACAGATGTTTGCTCATTACTCAGAGATCCAAGCACTGGGACTGTGGTGATCTTCTTATATTTGTTATCCATGGTTTCCTTACTCCCAAAATAAACATTCAAAATGATGCTAATGAGCCTGAAATGCTCTGGGGGTTATACCAGAACTCCCCCCAGGCTCCCTCAGTACTGTTCCCTCCTTCTGTCTGATGTAATCTTGCACAAAAGAGGAAGTTTTATCATATAGTGGGAGGGAGAAAGTGTTCCTGCACAGTGTAATAAGCCTATGAAGCTGCATAATTTTAGAAATTGACTTTAGAAGGAACAAGGCCACAGATAACAAATATAAGAAGATTACCTCAGGCACAGTGCCTGCATCTATAGTAAGTGTCCCTGAACCATTTTGGTAGATAGTTCCATAGAATGGATAGTTGGAAAATGAAACAGAAGGTCTGGTGAGGACTGGAGATTATGGCCCACATCCATCAAAAACAGTGCAAAATGTACTAGGTGCAGTTACCTGTGTAGTGTGCAGGGGGCACCAGATTCAGGAAATGTCTTGCACATTCTTCATAAATCTGTCTCCGCAGAGTGCACCAACCTTTTTTTTGGTGCACCTATAACATGGCCCTGGTACTGGGGCTTTGATAAATGTGGGTCTATGTTTGGGATGGTACCTGTAGATAAGGTCAGAAAAATATGGAATATTTATTTTCTAGGGGTGGGGCTCGCAGTAGGTTGAATACTATGGATGCTGTGGCTAACAAGAGTAGTCTCTTTAAGGAGTCATATCCCCCATCCTGACTTACTACCGTAAGTATTGATATTCCTATAAATTGTAATAAAGTAATAACATTATCTTATTACAACCATTTAGCAGATCAATAGCACCCATCTAGTATTTCTCCCTTCCATCAAAGCTTTATTTTCCCCTACTTCCCCTACATGAATATATCTTGTTCATCCTTGAAACAAGTTTCTGCAGCAGCTGCATAACACATAAAATCACAGAAGTCCCTATTATTTCTCTGTCATGTATGATCTGGATTTTCTAGATTTATCAGTACTACCAGACATGGGATAAGGAAGTTTCTTCTAAAGGAAAGAGGCCTCTGCTATACAAGGACTAGCGAAGGGGACTTTGTCTGTCACACCCCTCCCGGCACATTACAGAAAGCCGCCTTGAACATATATTTCTGAGAACACGTTCAGCTCCTTGGAATCGTTGGAGTCATAGACTGCTATATGACAGCAAATACGTTCCATTTAGAAGGGGAGCCATTGATAAATTAGTTCTTGTCTGAAATTGGCATTCTGTCTGTAAATTGAAGGAAAGTACTGCAAGTGCTGCAATTAGTGCTCCCTGCGGAGCTGAAGCAGTGACAACAAGGCAGCTCGTGAACACACACAGAATACATGGGAGCTTTTATTACATCACCCGCCAAGCTCCCTGCTCAGCTCAACACTTATATGGGCTCTGCAATTACTATAGAGAACATTGTGTATGTGACTATTAGGGTTTGAGGAATATTAACCAAAGTAAATCCTCTCCCCCAAACTGCACCACCAGCTGGTATAAGTTAGAAACTCACTCAGGACCATGGACAGCAGCTATCACCATCACTCTATCTCCTATCTATATATTTATCTAGAAGAAGACAAAAGGTTTTTTTTCTTTATCATACACTGGGACATAGTTCTACAGATACATGAGGGGGGTGGGAGGTGTGGTGCTGGGCAATTCTATGCCAGGCCCTGCCCATTGCAAGCTATAGCAAGTGCACAGCAAGATGCTGGGCAGGAATTGGGCAGACCCCCCCTTCACGCCACTCAAAAACCCTTCACGCCATAGTCTACCAGTTTCTGCACAGTTCTATGTTTTTAAAGTAAACAGAAGAAGCAGCTAAATGTTCCTAGAAAGATGTTCTATAGCAGCTTCTATAGAATTGTAGGGGATATTGTGCTTGTTACCATAGATAATGAAGAACATATGGAAATTCCTATCAAACGCAATCAAGCATCAACTACTAATCCATATAGTTCATTAGCGATCTATCCATGGCTTTCCTATCAATGTCTCTTTGGTAATTATGGATAAAAAATCTTGATGTTAAGAAATAGATTTAAAATTGTGAAAGAATAAGCGACAAATCTTTTCTTATTAAAAAAATATGCATATAAAATCTATGATAAGAAATACAATGCTAATCTTTATTTCTCATGATTTTCTCTATCTGCATGTTTCTATATATGGCTACGATCTTTCCATCTATACGTTAATGTATAGGCGCTAACAATCTGTATCATCACTTATATATAAATGAATAATTCCCCAATGATATTGCTTTTAAATTGCCTCTTCATTATGACTTCAAGGCATTTTCTGTAATAAAAACATAATAATTAAAAAGGAGCCATAAAGCCCATTACCAGTTAATGTAACACAAGTACCGTCCTCTCTCCTCTTCGTTTCATGCTCTCCTGATATCTTAACATAGTAATTATACATTAAAGATTATTGGTATAATAATTCGGAATAACATATTTGCAGGTCATGAAATTCCTTGTCGTTTTCACGCTGATCTCTAACCTGCATTATTCCTCATTTAATTATATCCATAAAAGCTTCTGAGGCCGCATTGTCTTCCTGGAGGAATCATTTTGTTTTATAGGGCTGTATCTAACAATGATGAGTATTGATATCTGGGGAAATAACTTTATGTTGTCACAGATTAATAAATGTGATTTTTTTTTTTACAGAGACAAGCTATGATTTTTGTAGGTGAGACTTAACTCCATCGCATTAACCTTCTACTCTTTTCTGAACTATCTTGTTGGAATAGACTCAACTAATGGGATTGGACGTATTATAAACCTAAATTCAGCTCAACACCCTTTCTGTTTTAGAGATGTACGTACATATTTCAAAAGACTGTATTAAATTGTGAAAAATTCCTTATTATGATTTATTAAAGGGGTTGGCCACTTTTCAATAAATCTGTTCCATTAGATGTGTCTCCGCATGTACATGTTTTTGTGTCTTTGACTCCTGTGAGAGCCTCAGCCTTTCCCTGTTCTCCACATCCTGCACTTTGCATCTCCACATAACTTTCTGTTTCTCCCTCCTTCCGTCCATCTGTTATGGCAGCCTCTAGTGTGTCTATTTTCTCTCGATCTGTCTCACTGACAGACACGGGGGGGGGGGGGGGGGGGGCAGCAGCAGGATGAGTTATAATCTCCTGCTACAGGTCCCTCCTATTTACCAGTGTAGGATCTTTGTTTACATGTCTATGAAGAGTGCAAAGAGTCTGCACACAGCAATAAAGGAAGCATCAGGGATGATGAATCAACTGGTGAGCATTTAGGGAATATTATTAGGGCAGTAAAAGCACATAGGAGATTTAAAGAGTAGCCAACACCTTTTACATAATAAGTATTCAGTGCCCAATTGCTGGGAGAACTGCTGCTCTATTTGACTCTCTAGAGAGGAGGATTTAAAGCAGCAGTCATAAGTGTTTCAGTGTATGAAAGAAGCATGATATCCCTATTTCCCAGTCCTGTACCATGGAGCATGCAACTAGCACTATCATTTGGTTCATAAAGAGAGAACTAACAGGATTGGTTGACCTACAAAAATGTATTAAATTTGGATTACGTGGGGTTAACATCTTATTTCTTATAACTTTCCACTGGCAAAAGATGGGACAGGTCCTGTATCCCAGGCAGTCACTTCCCATGGACATTAGTGGTGTTATCAGTGCTCAACCGCCAATGTCAAACAGGTAGCAAGCAAAGGCACAAGGTCTTTCACTTTTGTGTGCACGATGCCCCAGTCTGAGCCAAAAATAGCTCCTTGTGGCGGCATATGATGAAGACCCCACCCCCCACCACAATGGATATATATCACAGAGCTACAATCTACTGATGTTTCCAGCAGCGGCTTGCGCTGTTGCATACAATTCTGACGGTTTGCAGCATATGGCGAGTAGTCTGCCGCTTAACGTGGAGGGGGTATAAAGGGGTAAATAATTGCAAGTCCAGCGAAATCTCCCCCACAGAGTCTCTCTGCTTAATAATCCAACATATCGATGTATTACTCCATGGATTTCATGAGAATTTGAGTAATGACTTGATTCCTTTATGGAGGCACTGTAGGAGAATTAAAAGCAATTTCAACTAAAGATTATAGGATCACAGTATTAAGACAATCTTTCAAGCTAAAATGGACTATCCAATTGTAAAAAAATTAGAAATAATGATGATACAGCTACATTGGTCGGCTATAAATAGAATTCATATATGGTAGATGTCATTACATTTTCCCATCAAAGTTCGATATATTTAAGGTAACCTTAGCTGCCACAAAGAACAATGTCACATTTTGCATGGTTTACCTATTGTCTTAGCACTAGTGATGAGTGAGATCACCATGACTTTTTTTTAATTTAATAACACTTTCTAGACCCAAGACACAATGCTGACATTATGGTATATAATCACCAAACTCTTGCTTTCCACTCAATTGCACTCTATACTGCCCCCTCACTCTATCCAATGATTTCACATACATTCAAAGGTCAGTACTTTATTGTCACTTAATTTACCTGTTCTTTCTCATACTCATTCACATTGTGCATATGAAAACATTCTAACATTTCAATGGGAATCAACCTGGATTAAGGTTGGTGTTGGATAGATGGCAATGAAGGTGCATGGTGCACTGTAGACCTAGGGAACTTGCAAAATACGAACAATGGTTCTTACCTGTTGCTATTTTAAGATGTGGCTGTGCATTTGGAAATGTTTAATTAAAAGCAGGGGTCTGTTTTGGATCCTATTTTGGGAAGAATAGAAAGCATTACTTAACCATTAGAGGACCATGGCCCCACTTGAGTTGGCTCTGTGTAATGCTTAATCTCATGGAAACTCATGGCACCACATGGAAACTGAACACTTATTAAGCAAGTGTCGGACAATCTTATTTCTGGTGGTCAAAACATTCGAAGAATTTGTGATCTGCTTATGTCTGGGAGCTCTTCTAACAAGTTGGGATTGTTCAAAACTACAATCACCTTTATCTTCTCCTAAGGACCCTTACAAAGGTCTTTTATCGGGACCTCTTACCTTGTGTACACTGTTAGATAGTCCAAACCTGCTTTATCTCATTTTCTTTAGGTCAGAAGTTATCTAAAATTCAACTGAATCATATAACAAGAAGAAAAACATTACTTAATCCCTTTATAATAGATCAATACATCTTTAAAAGATACAGCACTGTATTCTTGTAGCTTTCTCCATATGCTGCTCATCACGATGCAAGGAGTTACAGTTTACACATTCAATCCATCACTTCTGTCAATGTCACCAATCTGTCTTCCTATGAGACCCATTGCTCATTCAGACAGGATTTGCTGAGGGGACAATATCCATGTTACCTGCCTCGGCTACGAGAAAATAATACACTTGACAAGATCCACTACCGGATATCAGTGGATGCTCATTGAGTTTTTATTTATTAGAGTTCCACATCACTGGTTACTATGCAAAGTACTTGCTTTGCTAACAAATTCCTTAGTGGTAAGAAATGACAGACATGCTGGGCCCAGCTGCTGCTACATCTGTGGTAGTCTGACATATTAGGACGAGAAACCGAGGCCTAGAGACCTATTATATGTGTTTCTGGAGAAATCCCACATGAAGTAGAAGAAAGCAGCTATGGGGCATCTTTGCAACATATGGTGTTAAGATAATTAGACTTTAATTATTAAATTTTTTATTGTAATATATTTATATATATACATATATATGTGTATATATATATATATATTTATATATATATATATATATATATATATATATATATATATATACCGTATATACTCGAGTATAAGCCTAGTTTTTCAGCACAAAAAAAATGTGCTGAAAACCCAAACTCGGCTTATACTTGAGTAAAAAAAATATAGGTTTTACCAGGTTTTTGTGGTAAAATCAGGGGCCTCGGCTTATACTTGGGTCGGCTTATACTTGAGTATATACGGTATATATATATATATATATATATATATATATATATATATATACACACAGACGGTCCCCTACTTAAGAACACCTGACTTACATACGACCCCTAGTTACAAACGGACCTCTGGATTTTGGTAATTTACTGTACTTTAGCCCTAGGCTACAATAAACAGCTGTAACAGTTATCAGAGGTGTCTGTAATTAAGATTTATAGTTAATCCTGGTTCTTATGACAATCCAACATTTTTCAATCCAATTGGCACAGAGACCAAAAAAATTTTGACAGGGGTTACAATAAGAAAGTATACGGTTCCGACTTACATACAAACTCAACTTAAGAACAAACCTACAGAACCTATCTTGTATGTGACCCGGGGACTGCCTTATTGGATAGTTTTATAAAAATCACTCATCAAACATATGAGGTAAATATATTTTCCGGATCTAAATTGTGATAATCCCGAGGGTCAATGAAGTGCAGAGTCTAAGAAAGTTAGGACTAAATAAAATAAGAAAAGATTCTTCTATATGGATACATTTGTATTGATAATCCGGCATTGAGCACCACTAACTCAGAGTGTGCGGTTTCTATTGCCCTACGTGACAGGTAAATTGGATTTGTCAGATTATTAAGGAAATTACAGGCGGTCCCCTACTTAACCCCTTCCCGACATTTGACGTAATAGTACTGCATGGCGGGAGGTGACTTCCCGCAAAATGCAGTACTATTACGTCAAGCTTCTGGCGCCGGCTCCTAAACGGAGCCGGCGCCAGAAGCTGCGGGTGTCGGCTATATATTATAGCTGACACCCGCCTCTAACACCCGCGATCGGAGATTTCTCCGATCGCGGGTGTTAACCCCTAACACGCCGCGGTCGCGCTGACCGCGGCGTGTTAGAGGCATTTAAATTCAATTACATGTCAATCGGACCCCCCCGCGGCGCTTACCGGGGGGGTCCGCAGCTCCGATCGCAGCCCCGGGACTGCCGGTGCCCGGGGCTGCGCGATCTTCATCCGGAAGCCGGGTCCCTGCCTCCTGGCAGGACCCGGCTGTAAGACACTGAGCATGCGCAGCATGCTCAGTGTCTTACATTACACAGTGCAATACATCTGTATTGCACTGTGTAAGCTGTAAAAGAGCTTGAACAAGTGATCAGAAGATCACTTGTTCAAGCTAAGATGTTAGTAACTGTAAAAAAAGTAAAAAAAAATAAATAAAGCTTTTTTTTAAATAAAAAGAAATAATAAAAGAAAGTGAAAGTCCCCCCAAACACCACATTTCCCTTTACACAAGTAATAAACTATAAAAACACTAAATCACAAAAAAAACCCACTTATTTGGTATCGCTGCGTCCGTAACAATCTGTACAATAAATCCTAATCATAATTGGACCCGCTCGGTGAACGTGGTAAAAAAAAAAACCCAAAAACTTGCCAAAAATTAAAACTTTTTATCAAATTGCTTTACAAAAAATGTTCTAAAAAGTGATCCGAAAAAGTTACAATCACAAAAATGATACCAATGAAAAGAACATCTTGTCACGCAAAAAATAAGCTTACAACCAGCTCCGTCAACCAAAAAATACTATAGTTATGCCGGTATAAAAATGGCAATACTAAAACAAATGCAATTTTTTCTATTCTAGTTTTCCTTCAATAAAATTGGACAAATATAAAATAAACTATATAAATGAGGTATCACCGTGATCGTAGTGATCCGTAGAATAAAGATAATATATTATTGTTATGCTACAGTGAACACCCCCCCAAAAAAATGCTAAAAATCCAAAACAAGAATTGATGATTTTATTTTCCTCCACACGTAAAAAGTTAATAAAATTGCTTCAATAAGCTAAATACCCACTAAAATGAAGTTTTTTTACAGTGCATCTCATCTCGCAAAAAATAAGCCCTTATTTGTCTAAATTGCTTAAAGGGGTTATCCGGGTTTAATTTTTTTTTTATGGCCGGGCTGGGGAGGGATATTTAAACATAATAAACATTGACTTACCTCCTCCGGCGCCGCCGATATCCCGCGCCGCGGTCACTTCGTTCCGTGGCCCTGTAAACAAACAGGGGCACGGAACCCGCGCACAGGGAGCTTCCGGTCCGCGTTGTGGACGGCTCCTCCCATCCGTCCCTATCTCTCAGCGTTGTAAGCGCTGGGAGATGGTGCGCATGGGAGCTTCCGGCCGGCCGGAAGCTCCCTGTGCGCACTGTTAGTGAAGCTGGCGCACGGAGAAGACGGGCCGCGGCGCAGGACATCGGCAGCACCGGAGGAGGTAAGTACATGTTTATTATGTTTAAATAGCCCTCCCCAGCCCGGCCATAAAAAAAAAATTAAACCCGGATAACCCCTTTAAAAAATAAAGATTTGTATAGCCTATTCCCAACGTGCGTTGTTATAGAACGGTGCGGCGGGTAGTGACTTGCCAACACGGTTCAGACACAGTGATCGGGGCAAGATGGCGGCTGTTCCTGACGGCCATCCATCCTGCCCCATGGAACAGAAGGGTTACGTCCCACCCACATGATCGCTGCTATTGGCTCATCAATTCAGACCAGCCAATAGCAGCGAATTTACTTATGACGTCAGTAATACCGATCACCATGTCTGTAGACACGGTGATCGGGGCAGGGTGGCGGCTGTTCCTGACAGCCACCAATTGTGCTTTGCGGTCCAGAGGGGTTTTGTTTCCCCCCTCTGTCCATGTTTGCCGCTATTGGCTGGTCGATTTGGTCCAGCCAAAAGCAGCAGTATTCGTCACAATGGGCATCGCTAGGGTGAATAAGAGCAACACTTGGCGATAATTTCCCTACGAAAAACGAAGATTTGGTACAAAAGCGCTGGCCGTACACATTGTAGAGATGATGCTGTACAACCCTTATGGGCTGTTCCAATGTGTAGGTCCTGCCGTATCATTTCTCCGTTTTCAAGAGGAAGATATTAGGAAACTAATATTGGGACAAGAAGGAACGGGGCCCCAGTACCTCTGGTTTAGATGTTCCTGTGTTTTGCCAGGACAGAATTTTCCCGGTGAATTCTGCTGCTTGTAAAGGTAGGACTCACTAAAGAGTCTGTTCCAAAAGAGGAGTTAGGATGGACACTACATACTACTAATAGACCTGCGACACCTCCAGAGTGACAAAAGTTTAGTTGGTCCCCTGGTATATTCTACCTCCTTATACGCAACACATTCACAATTCACGCCCAACCTGTTGTGAATTAATTTTCGGTAAAATTAATAATTGTAACAACTGTTAGGTCCCATTGCTCCCTATACCCCTCCATTATTTCATAAGGGGCGCCATATAACGGGCACTGAACTCTCCAGAAATAATTGCAATTTCCATCTTGGACTGCATTGCACATCATATTTGGAAACCACCTATATGTTCAAAATGCTCATTTCACCACGTGTATTACCCTACACCACATATTACACCTTGCTAAATTCCCCAAGGGGTGTACATTCAACAATTAGGGTCACTTTTTGGGTTTTCCTCTGTTTTGGTACCACTACAGCTCTCCAAATGTATCCTGACACATGTGAAGGATTTCTGTCAAATTTGGCCTCTAAAAGACAAACATCCCTCTTTTCCTCTACTGTGCGCCCATAAAGCATTTTATATGCACATGTGGGGTACTTCTACACTCGGGAGAAATAGTTTTACACCTTTTTTGGGGTTATTTAATATATTATCCCTTGTGGCTTACAAAAATTAGGGGTAAAGTGACATTTATAGGAAAATTTTCACCTTTTTAATGTTTAGGGCCTAATTGGATCATTTACCTGTACGGGCAAATACATATATAACACATTGCAAAATTCTCTAAGGGGTGTACATTCAAAAATTAGGGACACTTTTTCGGATTCTTATCCGTTTTATACCACTAGGGTTCTCCAAATGCATGTCAAACATTTGTCAAATTTGGCTTCTAAAAGGCAAACATCCCCCTTTCCTTTTACTGTGCGCCCATACGACATTTTATATACACATGTGGGGTACTTCTACACTCGAGAGAAATAGGTTTACACATTTTGGGGGGTTATTATATTTTTTTATCCCTTGTGGCTTACAAAAATTAGGGGTAAAATGACCTTTATAGGAAAATTTTTACCTTTTTCCTATTTAAGTCCTAATGAAATTAAACACCTTTACGGACAAATACACATATTACACCTTGCTAAATTCTCTAAGGGGTGTGCCTTCCAAAATGGTGACACTTGTTTGGGTTCTCCTCTGTCTTGGTACCACTACAGCTCTCTAAATGCATCCTGACACATGTAAAGGATGTATGTCAAATTTGGCTTCTAAAAGGCCAACGCCCCTCTTTCCCTTCTGAGCTTCACTGCGTACCCATACAACATTTTATTTGCATATGTGGGGCAATTTTATACTCGGGAGAAATGCTAGTACACATTTTTGGGGGTTGTTTCATCTTTAATGCCTTATGGGATACAAAAATTAGCCGTAAAAGTGACTTTTTTGGGAAAATGTTCATCTTTTTCCTTTTAGGGACCTAATTGAAACAAACACCTGTAGGGGAAAATACACATATTACACCTTGCTAAATTCTCCAAAGGGTGCACTTTCCAAAATGGTGACACTTGTTGGGGTTCCCCTCTGTTTTGGTACCACTAGGGCTTTCCAAATGCCTCCTGACACATGTAAAGGATGATTGTCAAATCTGGCTTCTAAAAGGCCAAAGCCCCTCTTTCCCTTCTGAGCTTCACTGTGTACCCATACAACACTTTATATGCAAAAGTGGTGCAGTTCTGTGATTAGGAGAAATAGTTTTACACATTTATGGGGGTTGTTTCATCTTTTATCCCTTGTGGCTTACAAAAATTTGGGGTAAAAGTGACTTTTTTGAGAAAATTTTCACCTTTTTTCCCTTTTGGGGCCTAATTGAATCAAACATCTGTTGGGGGAAATACACAAATTACACCTTGCTAAACTCTCCAAGGGGTGTACTTTCCAAAATGGTGTCTCATGTTGGGGCTTTCCTCTGTTTTGGTACCATTATGGCTCTCCAAATGCATCCTGTCACATGAAAACTTTTTCAGCCATATTTGCCCTCCAAAAACGAAACAACGCTCTTTCCATTCCAAGTGCCCCCCTGTGTCCGTACAGCAGGGTACAGTGACAAAATGGGTATTGGCATGCTCAGGAGGAATTGCCCTAAACATTGTAAAATGCATTTTCCTTTTTAACCCATTGTGAAGGTGCAAATTTTAGTGTTCAATGAATCTATAGTAAGATAAAATTACATTTCTGTAATTTCACTTTCATTTATCTTTCACCCTCATGAAACGCTCATAGGGTTAACAAAATTCCCAAAGGTTGTTTTGAATATTTTGAGGGGTGTAGTTTCTAAAATGGTTTCATTTGTGGGGGTTTCTTGTCATGTGGGCCTTATAAAGTCACTTCTAACTAAATTGACCCTCCAAAAGTAGGTTTTGATGATTTTCGTGAAAATCTGAAAAATTGCACCTAAAGTTATAAGCCTCCTAACATCCTAAAAAAAGGAAAAGATTTTTGAAAAATGATGCCAAGTTAAAGCAGACATATGGAAATTAGTTATCAAGTTATTTTAGTGATATGACCAACTTTCCAAAAAGTAGAAAATTTGGAATTTGGAAAACATTGTTTTTTTCAAAATTTTTGCCAAATTTCCATTTATTTCATTAATAAATACTAAACATATTGATTAAATTTCTCAACCAACATGAAGTACAATGTGTCACGAAAAAACAATCTCAAAATCAACTGGATATGTTAAAGTGTTCCAAAGTTATAACCACTTAAATAGACACATGTCAGATTTTAAAAAATGGGCCGTGTCAGGAAGGTGAAAAGTGGCTTCAGCGTTAAGGGGTTAAGAACACTCGACTTACATCCAACCCCTAGTTACAAACGGACCTCTGGATATTGGTAATTTCTTGTACTTTAGTCCTAGGCTACAATGAACAGCTATAACAGTTATCACAGGTGTCTGTAATGAAGCTTTAGTGTTAATCCTGATTCTTATGACAACCAACATTTTTAAAATCCAATTGTCACAGAGAAAAAAAAAAGTTCTATCTGGGATTACAATGATAAAATATACAGTTCCCACTTACATACAAATTCAACTTAAGAACAAACCTACAGACCCTATCTTGTATGTAACCCGGGGACTGCCTGTATCACCAGGTTTCAAGTATCACCAGTTCTTCTACAATTACATTTTTATTCTGTGCTTTAGAATATATATATATATGTTATTTATCTTTGGGGTTATTAATTAAACAGTAATTGTGATGGGGGCTGGTTCCCTGTGTCTGTCTGAGGATATGACGCTGTTTTATCATGATTTTAGCTTCAATGAATAGAATGTTTTTTTCATTCAATAAAATTTGTTATATACATATCTTGAATGTACTGTATATGGGAGTGTATATCCTCTTTAGTACCTAAAATACTAATTTTCTAGTGTTTTATGATTGTATCCCATAAGGAGTCAGTTCATTCTCTGCATTTCCTGGCCTTACCATGTGGTTAGATAATGGAATAATTGTATCTCTGGTGCTTTATCTAATTATAATAACAATGAATTAGTGAACTGTATCCATGATGGAAGAAATATCATCTACATTTGTAAATGTAGTTGATGTCAGTGCTGTGATTTGAAGGGATATTAATTTTATGTTAGAGGTTTGTTAAATGCATGCCCTGCAATACTATGTTCAATTCATTTTATGAAGATTAGAACAAAGGAAAATGATGTTTTGTCATAAACATATTCATTATACTCTAGTTTGAATTGAGGGACAGTCTCTGGAGTACTATTCCACCCATATTATGGGTTACATACAAGATAGTTTCTGTAGGTTTGTTCTTAAGTTGAATTTGTATGTAAGTCGGAACTGTATATTTTATAATTGTAGCCCAACCAAATCTTTTTTGATCTCCGTGACAATTGGATTTTTAAAAATGTTGGATTCTCATCAGAACCAGGATTAACAATAAAGCTTAAGTGCAGACACTTTTGATAACTGTTAAAGTTTATTGTTTATTGTAGCCTAAGGCAAAAGTACAGTAAATAAAGTAGTACATATTGACCCACAGATATCAAGCCCTTACCGAAAAATAAAATTGTTTTTAGAAGGTTGGGAGTCATGAACTAATGGGGGATATGTATCAGGGCTTGTGTGCCAGTTACCTGAAAAAGAAATCGCAATTCATGGTGCATCAGGTGGGAGAGGAGGGGCGAGAAGTGGGTGATCCTGTGCTACACTTGTGCACTAACTATAGTCTGGGCCCGTTCAGTGCTGAACAGGCAAAATGTGCAGTTCTATGCCAGACAGGGACTGCTGTTACCAACGGGTGCAGACGCCCGCTGGATACAATGCAGAGGATAGGTAGAAGGAACATCCCCCAATAACCCCCATTGTGCTGATTTTCCTGAAGACAGAGAAAATGGACCACCCAAAAAAGCTGTTTTGCCCTCAACCCCCACTTTCTGCATGTTTTTAAGAGTGATTATTCCTTGCCAAACATTTATTCCATATACAGGCAGGCCCCTACTTAAGGATACGCGACTTGAAGATTACTCCTAGTTACACTGCCCACTGTGACACCTGTTGAAGCTCTCTGGATGCTTTACTTTAGTCCTCAGCTGCAATGATCATCTGTAAGGTGTCTCTAATGAAGTTTTATTGATAATCCTTGGTCCCACTGCAGCTAACATTTGATAATCCATTAATCACTGGGGGAAAAAAAAATTTTGTCTGGAGCTACAATTATAAAAT
The DNA here is from genome assembly GCF_040894005.1 of Engystomops pustulosus. Lineage (NCBI taxonomy): Eukaryota > Metazoa > Chordata > Amphibia > Anura > Leptodactylidae > Engystomops > Engystomops pustulosus. The sequence goes on along the minus strand of NC_092417.1, from coordinate 55,831,459 downwards.
TAAAGTTTTGACTTACATACAAGTTCAACTTAAGAACAAACCAATGGACCTTATCTTGTACGTAACCCGGGGACTGCCTGTAATCTCCATTTTATCTACATTTTTAGAGTTTTGAAGTTATCCAAGTATTCACAAAACACATGTAAAAGATAAAACTAGAAGAACCAATTCCATGTGAAGTTTTGTTTTGCTGTCTTGGATGGAGCCAATAAAACCCAACCCCTAAAAGTGCCCCTAAGGGCATTCATGCTGGAAGAAGGTCAGACAATTCTCAGTTTCAGTTTTTCAGTTTCTAGAAATTTGAGAAACGGAGATCCTTCAATGTTTATGTTTATGTTTCATGCATGAACGTGATCTTATAGTTCTTGGAGTATGAGATCAAACTTCAACAACTTCAGTTGTACTGTATATTCTTCCAAACATGATTCAGATATTGATCCGGAGGAAGTTGGGGAAGTTGAATGTTCTTACAGCTATTATTATGCATAAAAACAAGTTCGATCAAAATGTTGATGGCAAAGCAGTCCAATTCCAAATGAGCTAGTCACAAATTGACAAGCAAATGGGTTATTGATTTCTTTCATTATTATTGTCCCCTGTTGTATTCTTGCCAGTTAATCACTTTAAATGCAAGCAAGTTAATTATATAATTTACTCACTACCAGTTGTCAAAGGTGACAAGAACTTTTCAGCCTTGCACTGAGTAAGAACTAAGTAATGCCAACTCAAAACTGTATTGGCCATGCCACAAAAAGGAACAACTCTTATTTACATCATGATTAAAAATCCCACAGAATGTGAAAGCATCAGTATTCCAACTGTCCTTTGAATTCCACTGCCAAAAACACTCTATTTTAGGATCTGTTTGCTGTGGAGAAATTCAGGTAAACCCATGGTAGTCAGATAATCTACAATGATGTACAAATAGAAAAAACACAATGTGAGAGGACAGTGCCTAGTTTTTTATCGTCGGGAAAAGAAGGTAATAACCAAGCGGGTAAATCAACCTGCTGATTATCTGATTTCCACTTGCTATAGTGCAAAGCAGGCCCACTGAAATGGGAATACCCCTTAAAGTCTTGTAATCTATTTTATATATATTATATATAACAGCTGTGTTTGAGTCAGGTTTTAATCCCTACATTATAGTATGTCCTGGTGCTACAGGAGGTGTATGGAGAGAGCTCACTGGCTGAGCTTTCTCCATACACAGCGGGTATCAGTTGTATAGTATAGCTGACTCCTGCCTGTTAGTTCCACGATCGATGCTAGTACCGTTTCGGGTACCCGAACTCAACCACGGAACCTAACTTACTATTTCATGGGCACCGCCATCTTGGTTAGCCGATCGCAGCCCCTCTGTGACGTCATTGGAGGGCGACAATCAGTTGACATGGCAGCCTACTTGAAGGCTTGACATGTGTAATGATCTCTGATAACTAGCAGATGGCAGGCTACTAGAGATCACCAATAATATTGCTATATACTGCAGTACAGTAGTATTGTAGTATATAGTATTAGCAATCAGATCCAGTAGGGTTCATGTACCTTGGAGGGTCGAAAATACTGTTAAAATAAAAAAAATATATTAAAAACTGTAACAAAAAGCTTAAATCCCTAGATCACATATAAAAAGAAATAAACAGTAAGAATCATAATCATGATAGGTATCGCCTTGTCATAAAATGCTCATTCTATCAAAATGATTATTCCCGGCCGTGAACACTGTAACGGAAAATAGTTGAATGTTGAATCGCTGCCTTTTCCCCATTTTTCCATCCATGATTATTTAAATTAAATTTAAAAAACAGTCATATAGGTCATATTAGTTGATACGACAGCACGTACCGCAAAAATGACACCTTACATAGGGCCGTACACCAAAGTGTAAAAAAGTTATTGGCCTTAGAATTTGGCAAAATGGAAAATATTTTTTATGTACAAAAGATTTTAACTTTTTAAAATCTATTAAAACCCCAAAAAACCTATTTATGTTTGATATACCTGTGAAGGCTTCTATATTTACTTCCAGTGGACAGAAATCTGACCATGGTCACACAGGTGCACAGCTCGTTATATCACAGAGAGTAATCACAGCTGTGTAATATAACGAGCCGTGCACCTGTGTGACCTTGGTCAGATTTCTTTTTACTGGAAGTAAACATAGAAGCTTTCAATTGCAGCAGAGATCTAGAAAACTGTGAGGAATTGATACAGAAAGTATATTGGAAAATTGTAAAACTTTTCATTATACCAACAATAACATTTTATTTGTGGAAATAGGAATACCCCTTTAAGAGATCTTAAACAAATGACTTTGAAATTCTAATAGATAGATAGATGTTCTTTTACAGTAGGCACAGGACTGGAAACCTCAGTCAAAGCCAAACTTTGTTGGGCAGGTAAAAAAAAGTTGCACTAAGTTACAAATCCTCCTATGCACCCAAAAAAGTTGCACTGATAGGTGCAAATCCTCCTAGGCACCCAAAAAGTTGCACTATTAGGTGCAAATCTCCCTATACACCCAAAAAGTTGCACTAATAGGTGTAAATCCTCCTATTTACCCCAAAAAGTTGCAAAATATGTGCAAAAAGGAGAAAATAATGTAATGTAATATAAATCCTCCCTATATGTTCATAAATTCTTGCATCGTCCTAAAATGTTTGTTCTTAACAAGACACTTGCTGGATGAGATGATGAGAAGATACATAGAATTAATTTGTTGGTTAGACCACAAGGGAAAGGTGCACGTAATCAATTTGATGGAAAATGTAGTTAAACTTTTGTACATAAGCATGAACTGATAATTGATTCCAACCATCTGGTGCTGGGAATTGAGAAGCCATTTTGTAGCAGACATTTTTATAGGAGGTATAACACATTGGACTGCACCACAAGGGCTCCATTTCTCTGCTTTATATCCTACCACATAAATGTTTTCTGAGAAAATGATACTTTTCAGGTGTATACGATACACATAAAATTCTCTTAAGATTATTTTGTGTTGCGCATTCAGACTCAGGCCCTCATTGCACTGCTAATATTAATTATAATTAGCTTATTGGGGGGTTGTAAAACTGGGGGTGAAGTGTCAGCTGCATAGTTTCTAATAAGTGAATGATAAAGTGATTCATGTGTGATAAGATTAGTCAAATAACCTCTAGTTAGGAACTAAGGAAAATTAGAAAATTCTATTCAAAAGGGTAATTTATTTTGCTTTTTTAAAGTGAGGGTTTCGCAAGTAATTTTCCCCATTCATGCTGCCCCAAGCCAATTTGGTTGGTAGTGGAGCAATGCAGGACATGCTATGGCACCCAGTTGACTCGGACAGGGAAGCTCACTGTTAGATTAATTATAGCCTGCAACATTTCCTGGTGCAGGTTATGGTGCAGTTCTACATTAGGCAAGGTGCTGGAGGTCAGAGCCTTTTAGTATATTTGTCATGAAGCTTGGCGAATTTCAAAATTAAGAGTAAAAACACTGTAACATTCATGCCAAAGTCTTCCTCTGTTCGGAGAGACCAGTTTTGGTGGCATCAATTATCTTTGTGTTTTTGTGTGGCTAAACTGTGTCTTAGGTTGTTGTTGTGATTGTTTTAGCCACAACAAGCTCTCTGTAGCCCAATTCTGTCCAGAAAGAGTTACTAGACTGATTGATGGCCAACCCAGTCAGCTGCTGGGGGCGGCATCCAGGAACTCCTTTATATATGTGCTCAATTTCAATAAAACTTGCTGGTTCTACTAGTCTCCTTATGCTTTTTGCCTACTGTGCTATTATTTATATCCAACCTCTGCTACATTTACTTGACCTCTCTCTATTTATTCCAGTCTGAGCCTTCGCCGCCATTTTGGTTTTGACCTGATTCTGTCCGACTCCTCTGGTTTGTCTGTTTCTTGTATTTGTCCCCCTTTGTCCTTTTGTGAAAACTGGTCTGTCTCTGAACTCCTGTTACCTATCCTCTCCACCATACAGCAGGTGCCAGATGAAGTAAGTTCTCCCTATAAATTTACAGTGTCTATCGGGGTCTGCTTGGCAGTTGTGGCCTGCAAGGACATCGCAGGGTGCGTTCATTACCGCTTACCCAGTCTGATTGCTTGCACCTAGTCATGGTTATGGTTATGCTGTTTGCTGGACAGCTATCTGACAAACTTCCCTGTTTACACCTCAATATCTTACACTAAGGCGCACGACCTTAGTGAATTCACCGGAAGTGAATCACACGTAAGCTTTGTTCTTGCTTCTCGATATGGTGGTACCATGAATGCCACTTACTTTTATTATGAAATACTTCAATTACATGAATAAAGATTCAAAGCAGAAGACATCCAGTGTTGGAGTGCATTGTATTTCTTTGGTTTAAGCATTAAATGTTGATGTCCGGAAACATTCCAAAACATGATATCCTGTATGATGGAGGTAAGCCATTGAACACCCTTTTTTAGATCATAATTAGCAGCCTAGGTAGTTGACTTATGCCTAGGGCAATGGAATCCATGGAAAAAGAAGAAAAAAAATGGACTTTGCTCTGGCGTAACCGCGTTTAAAATAAAGGCACTTTCTAGTGCCTTTGCTTTAAACAGGGTTATGCTGGAGCAAAGTCCATTTTATTCTCCTTTTTCCACGGTTTGGAAGGAACGGAGTCCATCTTCTTCTCCACCCTGATTAAACCTGCAATACTAACACATACTTGCTGTATTGCCACAATATAAATGTTGACGTTTCTCGTTTCAAAGAGGTTTGACCTTCCAAAAATTTGAGTGTGTTTGCAGTTGTTGGACACTCAGAAAGTAACACCCAATTGTCAATTTATTAAAGTCTAGCTGAAACAAATGTAATAGAGTCAGGGCCAGTGCTTCCATTTTGCAATTTCTATTTAAAAACAAATAAATAACTCATCCTTTTTTTTCCCATTGGGAAATGGATTTGAAATGGTGTTTGTTAGTCTCTGTTTTACATCCTCTGAAAGACCTTCCATTAGTTATGCAAATAGTAGAAATAAATATAATATATAATAATAAAAAATGGAAGCAAGCAGGGTATCTGTTTTATAAACAGATCTTTTTAAAAAAAAAAAAACTGTTACTTTCCTATTAATGTATTCATCCAGACATCTTTTTGAATCTTTCACGAGAAAACAATCTCTCAAAATCATCTGGTCCTAAGTTATAACTAATTATCGTGAAACATGTCATATTCTAAAAATAGAGTCTGGGCATTAAGCTGAAAACAAGCGTCGGTGATAAGGGGCTAAAGTGCCTTTCAGGCCCCTGGATAAATCTGCTTACAGTGTTTTTATGCTACAGGGGTTGTTTGCAACAGTCACATAAAAAGTTGCAAAATTCTTTCAAAGATAAGCACAAAGCTCAAAGATAAGGGTGGGGACTGGGGTCAATTTGCACCTAAATGGGAATTCAGTACAAATATGAAAGCTATTATGCGAGTAATAAATTTTGTACAGGCAGGGTCTTTGTCAAAGTGACTTTGCATCGATTAATGTTCAGTTCACGCAATGGAAAGTTGCAAAACAGCATTTGTACCACAACTGCACCAAACCAAAAACATTGATACATCTTCCCTAGTGAATATAACTTCTGGTATTGTCAATCAAGAACATTAGAGAATGGTTCTAGATACTTTTCGTATAAGCCCCTGGACCAAGTTACATGTTCTAGATAAATACAGACTACTGTGCAGTGTTTGACATTTTGACAATGTACCTGCAGTCATATGCGATGGGACATATTTAATTCAGTTTCTCTTGCACATAACATACGTAAACAGATCAGACAGTTCAGCTCAGGCAGAAAATAAAATTTTGCTGTCTCAGGAAATGCGGCGTCTTGGGGCTTTCAGTTTTAAATTTATTTGTTGTGTGGAAATAAAAAGTAGCAAGTTTAAAATTAATTTCCTGAACTGTTTCCCCAGAAGCGGCTGAATTGTCACTTTACAGTATTTCTTGACTGTGTGATAAAATGATTTTCTGAGACATACATATGGCTTTAATTAGACATGACCCATCCAAGCCGAGACACATATCCAGAATACATTTCCTTCTTGTAATAGGAACCAGTCTCATATCAGGCAAGAGCGATAGACAGTAACTGTAAAAATATGATAATGCAGAAAAAAACACTGCCCCTGCAATCTGGTTTGTTCTAATGATCAGGGGTGGATAATGCCCTGTGGTATATGCCCATCTCATATAAACCTGCAGCTCAAAAATGGTACTCAAGACACCACTCCAGTCAGCATAGGCCTGAATGGATTCTGACTGCAATGTTCTGAGCTCGTTAACCACATCCAGGGCTGTTTTGCTGGAGCTGTGATTGACAGTCGCCTTGCAGAGTTGATTCCCTTGGCTAATTTGGGTGTGTGTTTTGCGAAAAGCTGGGTGGTTTCATCTTGCTTCTGAGCTGTGGGTTTTCAAGTTGATTGATGGATAAAATCAACCTGATCTGGAACCCCAAACCTGTACCTGAACCTGTATCTTGCTTAATTTAGAACCATGAATCTAGAACCCTAAACCCCACCCTGATCAGGAACACTAAACCCAAGAGACTATGAATGTGGCCAAATTGGATACAGAGGTATTTCAGAATCAGCAGGGCACCAGGAATATCAGAAAAAAATAACGATTCTACCAAGATTCTATAACCGATTGCCAACAAACTGTTTTTTTCTGACATGGAGAGTTTAGTTTGATGAGTAGAGGTTCAGTTCCAGTCCCTTTAAATCCCACATGCTTATGAAAACAAACTTTACATGAGCTTCTGAGTTGCCGTGTTCCATTCCTTCAGTGGAGGGGATACCTGGAGCCGGCCCTGGGCTGGAGGCATTTGTAGCGTCTGGACTGAAAGACGATCCTGGCTGCTGCATTGAGAATGGATTGTAGAGGAGAGAGTGGAAGACTGATTAGTAGGGAGTTACAGTAGTCTAGACAAGAGTGAATCAAAGCAACAATTAGTGTTTTAGAGGTTTCAGTTGTGAGAAATGGGCGGATTCTGGAGATGTTTTTAAGGTGAATCTGGCAAGAGCTGGCAACAGATTGAATATAAAGTGTAAAGGAGAGGTCAGAGTCCAGCACAACCCCAAGACAGCGGGCCTGCTGCCTTGGGGTTATGATGTAATCACAGACAGAAATGGAGAGATCAGGGTTGGTAGATGGTGGAAAGACAAGGAGTTCAGTTTTGGAAGGATTACGTTTCAAGAAGAGAGAGGACATGATTTTAGAGACAGCAGAGAGACAGTCACTGGTGTTCTGCAGTAAGGCAGGAGTGATATTACGTGCAGAAGTCTATAGTTGGGTATCATCAGCATAGAGATGATACTGGAAGCCAAATCTGCTGATGGTTTGTCCAATGGGGGCAGTATAGAGGGAGAAGAGAAGATGACCAAGGACTGAGCCCTGAGGAAACCCAACAGTAAGAGGAAGAAGATAAGAGAGAGATCCCGAGAAAGAGACACTGAAGGTGCGATCAGAGAGATAGGAGGAAAACCAGGAGAGTGCAGTATCCTTCAGGCCAATGGAGCGAAGCATCCCGAGAGGAGCTGGTGGTCCACAGTGTCAAATGCTGCAAAAAGAGATCCAAAAGAACGAGTTTGTAATCATGGCACACAGCTGCCAACAGCATAGCCATTGGTTGACAAAATAATAATAAGAATAATAGATCTTTATTTATATAGTGCCTACAGATTACACAGTGCTGCAAAAAGCATGACAAATTGGTCCCTGTCCCCATGGTGCTCACAATCTAAACAACCTACCAGTATGTTTATATCTCATATGAAAAAAAAACTATTCTTGTTATTCCGTTGACACACCAAATAGCTGATGGACATTATTCTTGACAATGGTAACACATTTCTGCGATCAATTCCAGTAAATTCAGTCCAACTGAACACTGATTGTGTTTAACAATTGCCCACAAGTGGGTATTCCTTAGTGCCTGGTCATGCGCATGGAGAGACTCACTGCTCAGATGTCAGACTTCTGACAGCCCTGATAGACATTGCTGACAACCCCTGCAATGGCTGGCTGGATGTGTTGTGTAAAATGTTTTTAAGGCTGTAGTTTTGCTTTAAAAATAAACATGGAGCATTATAAAAAAAAACACATTTAGCATGAAGATATTCATAGTTTTGTATCCTGAAGTTCTGATGACTATGAGATGAGGGCTTATGTTAGAGCCTCTAATGTTTCTGGTACACCCTATCGTATCATCTGCTATTCTTCGGAGAAGCATCCTCAGATATATAAGGTATGTAAATGATAAGCTAATGACAAGATAATGAACATAATAATTAACCACCCTAGTGTGCTGTTGTCACCTTGTGTTTGCTTATAGTCAGAGTCTCATACAAGCAAATGTGATTTTTAATTTCTCCTGCTGTTGTGGGCCTCATCATGGAGAATTCCAATGTGACATATGCAATTCAATTTTCTTAAATTATCTTTCCATTCCCAAGTCCAGCTAAAACTGAAAACATGTTTATCAGATTCAGAGATGCTATTCAGTAAGTAGGCAGAAAAATATATTGTAAATCAGTTGCACAATTAATAGTTATTGTATTGTATTAGAAGTGTTAAAAGGTCTAACACTGCGTACTACATATAATGTAGTAAAAATACTCATCTTCATAATAATAATAATAGGAGCTTTGTTTAGGTTTTTGAGGGGCCTCATTTATAACATCTTATAGTTGCTAAGAACCAATCTCTACTCGTATTTCCAGAGCATTAGAATCTATAACAGCTGCAATCTGGTTACTGTTGGATGTTTTTGATAAATAAGTCTCAATCTCCTATATAGACAGGGCATTAAACATTAAAATTACATTTTTGTCTTCCTGTAGCAACCAATAGGGAGAGAATATTTCATTGTCCAGCTTAAATCCAAAAAACATGACAAATTAAAAGTTGTCAAATTAAAAATTAAACAAAATAAAAAAAACAAATGTCACATGACTAGTAAGGGCAGCTGGTTGGGTACTGGGTTGTACTGAGGCAAGTAATGGCAGGGATGACCTGAGCTCTAACATGACATCATCAGGAGTGTCACGAATGAGCAGTAATAGTAAGGACCAGGCTTCTCCAAAAGATGTGTTGTTTCCCCCCCACTCTTTACAGCATGTAGACCCATTTTTATTTAGCTCTTACAGAAAGCTGCAAGAAGACATTGGGGCTCATTTACTAAGGGTCCGCAGACCCCATCTCTGTTGGGTTTCCCAACTATTTCCGTTTTGAGGCACATTTAACAGGGGTTTTGGCACACACGATCGGATTGTGGCACAATCGCGCCGAATTTCACACACACAAATTGGGGGGCCTGGCCGACGGACAACCCGACTGATTCGGACTAAGCGCAGGATTTAAAATTCAAATTGTGTGACAAGACATGCACTCACATACACCAGGAAGAAGAAAGTGAACTTCGGCGGAGCAGAGATGCAGGATCTCGGGCACACGATCTTGTTGATTGCAGCAGACTTCAACCTTGTTGGACAACGCGCCTCGGGGATCACGCAGGGACCGGGTAAGTAAATGTGCCCCATTGTTTTATTATTTTACTGTAAATAAGAAGGATTTTGAGCTTGGAAAAACTGAGCTCTAAACTTTTCTGAAAATATATAATACAAGTCCTCAGATTTTGGATGTAAAGTTAAAATAGTAGTAATTGTTTCCCTATTTATAACATATTTATATTTGTAAGGTGCAAAGAGAAAGTAGTTGCGCACAAACCCCTTTGCCACAATGGACATAGAGACAATGGTGGGCACTGTTATAGATTTTGCATTGGGTTCTGGGAGTTCTAAGTTATTCATCTGGTCTTGAAAGGTAAAGGAAAGCCATCCGTAGCATATGTTCAGCTCCATTGTTCCTTAACTGTCTTAGTCGTAGGTACTAGGACCTATTTCAACATTATCCAAGGTCTATATTCTCTAGGTTCCTTGCCAATTATTATCATTGTTCCCTGTTAACAGACTGTGCTGAATTTTTGACATCAGTTACAAAAAAGGCTTCTTTGATGCAGAAATACACACGCTGCAGAGGGGCATTTGACAACTTTCCAGCAATTATAATTATTACTTTACAGTTCATTCCTGCATTTAAATTTCATTTCCTTTTGTCCATTTTAAATGAGCCCCACGCTGCTGCGAATGAAAGTGAGTTTTCACTGGAGACGTCACACCAGCAGATTGCCGTACAATGGGGGCCCCTGGATCTCGCCCGTTCATTGTGCCTTTGCTGTGGCAGCTCCTCATTTTCTTTGCATGGTAAATATCCACATCAAAGTTTAGATTGTAACAGGTGCAGAACGACTTCTGTGGCGAATTATTACATTCATTCCCACTGACATTCTTTTTTTCCAGAAAAGATATTAGGAAGATAATACAGCCGCAACAATGCATTTAACTCTCTTTGTTCAGGAAACCTATTATCAAGATCTAATTGTACAATAGGACAAAAATAATCTTCTTAATGTTACTGAAATGTTTTATTGTAATGTTTTAACGTATGCAGCTCCTATGCAAATGCATGCACCAAATTAACATAACTGTTTCATGCTAACTGACTATGAATCCTGGGTGTAGACTTACAAGGATTCATGCAGTTCTCACCCTTCTATCAGGCAATGAAATTTTACAAGTGGCAATATAGAGTGGATAAGTTTTATCTTACTTACTGGGGCTCATTTACTAATGGTCTGCGGAGCGCATTTTCATCAAGTTTGGCGCCGAATTGCCCCAGGATTTTGGCGCACACAATCAGATTTTGGAGCATCAGCACCGGCTTGCTCTTGCCAAAAATCGAGGGGCGAGCCGTTGGACAACCTGACGGATTCGGACAACGTGCGGGATGTAACATTTAGAAATATGTCGCAAGACACGCACTTACAAGCACCGGGAAGAAGAAGGTGAACTCCGGCGGACCTCGGCACAGAAGCGACGGATGCAGGGACTTGGGCGCACAATCTTAGTGAATTGCGGCAGACCCGAATCCTCGTCAGAATCGCAACAGGACCGGGTAAGTAAATGTGCCCCACTGTTTTTTATAACCAATATGACAGCTTATATGGCAATTTTGGGCAAGAGAGCGTGGGTAGAGTAGATACATGCACCTAGGTTAACAAATTGAGAGGAGAACAGATTCTTTATAGGGAAAACCTACTATACTCTGAACATGCAGCTCCACAACTAAGCTATTTCTCTCTATGGATTCTTTTTCAACTGAATGTTTTACAATTATGTTAAAGGGGTTATCAAGATCTGAAAATTGACGGCCTAACCTTAGTATAGGGCAATAATTGGATACTATAATGGAATCTGCTTGGGGGTACAGCTGGGTTACCTCATATCTTGTTTTTGTGAAATTCACCTTAGTATTTAAATTATATTATTCTGTTTTTGATGATATTTCAATAAAATGTTTGATTTAATTTCAATGGCAGTTTCCTTGCACTTCCTTTAGGTTACTTGTCAATTAGAGAAGCCGTTTGCATACATTGTTATAGAGAATGTGAATATCCCTGACTAAAGGACACCTGACTTATAGTTGATCCCTAGTTACTGATGGACCTCTCTGCCCATTGTAACCTCTGGTGATGCTTTATTAATAATATTTGTTCCCATGACAACAGAAAAAAATAGAAAATTGTACTGTGATAATACAATTATATGTAGTTACAACTATAGTCCAATGTAGTAGAAGAGGTGACACTCACCGGGATTAATATAATTTGCTTTATTGAAAGATGCAGTACTTGGGTAAAACAGAGCGCGCCACTCTCTGTTCTTAGTCATGTGCTGTATTGTTTAATAAAGCTAATTTGTATCAATAACGGTGAGTGCTACCACTTTTACTACATTGCACTACATTGTAAGGACTTTATATTGTGCTGATCTCCATCGAACTGTACAGATTATCTATCCCACTGTTCTGTTATAGAAGATATATAGTGCCAGTGCATTCTTCTTGTATTGTTCACAATTATAAAATATACAGTTCTGACTTACATTCAAATTGAACTTAAGAACAAACCTACAGAATCTTGTACGTAACCTGGGGACTGCATGTAACTGTTCCATATAAGATTAAAAAGGACTGTGTTTCTGGTTATACAGGATCTTGTAGATGTCATTCTAGATATCAGCTAGTATCCCTGCAATTAATGACATATTCTAGAACTATTCCATCATGACAAAGAAAAAGATGTTAAGAGCCCTGCCTCTGCCTCCTCTGGTTTTAGAACTTGGAGTAGGACATGGGAACAACCAAAGACTAGGAAAATGTATAGGTTATGTTAATGCATCTCATGTAGCAGGGGACCTGCTTTCCTTTTTCTCTTAGCCCAATGTTTCACAATTTAACATACAAAAATTCTCATTTGAACCGAAGAAGACATGCAATAAATTGCCACAGATTTATCAATAGTGAGACTATCACTAAGTGCAGTTTGTGTCACGAATGTGCAGACTGTGACAGATTATTGAACACTGACACATGATCTTCAGTTATCTGGTACACCCTGCACTGCTGTGGAAGTGTGCACCATTTTCTTTTTGGTGCACCTTTAATATATAGTGTGCAACACAATTCTGTCAAGTTGCTGTATTCAGTGTGTCACAAACTCCGACTAAGCACAAACATTCACCTTTTTCGCACATTTTTTCTGTCTTGTTGGACACAGTGCAGCTGTGACACAAAGCTGGAGCAGACACTTTATAAATACATGTGCCTGCTCCAAAGACACTGGGGGACATTTACTATGGTGTTTCCACCAGTTTTGTGGCGCTCTCACTGCATGTTCTGCTTTACAACATATTTATTATCTGGCGGCGCCAGAAGAAACAACTTTTTCCGCCTGCTTCGACTCGATTCGAAAAGCTCCTTTCTGAGAGCAAGTCAGTAACCAAGCCAGTGCAGACACCAACACTTTATGTAAATGTCATCCATCCATTGTGTCAATGGCAGCAAACAATGTGAAGAATATATAGCATCTCTTTCCTGGCATTTACAGTGCGCTAAAACTGCACCAAAAACAGATCCTTTGAAAGAACTGACTGAAATAGAAGTCAACTCAACATCCTTCTAGTTGAAGGATATGTCCCTAAACACTCTTAGACTGTCAGCACTAATTGTACAATGTTAGACTATGTAGTTACTAATGCCCAACCAGAAACATCCAGTTTTTCATAATTTCCTAAAAATTTATTGTTTTGTGGGAGTTCTTTGCAGGGAGATGGGGGTAGTCTGAATGATTGATTATCCTTGTAGAATGGTGAACAGGAGAAATGAGTAGGTTTGGGTGAAAAGAAAAGAGTTAAGGGAATGGAATACTGGAGGAACAACCAACTGGTGGGATGGTAAACTGGAGGTTTGAGGAGCTTGGTGATGGTAAATTGGAGAAATTAGATGCTAGATAAAGGTAAACTGGTGGGGATATAGAAACTGAGAATTTTATTGAAGTAAAAGAATAAGAAGCTGAGGTAACAATGGGGCACTTGAACAGAATTAAAATGATGATGGGAAAGATGGTGGAGAAAAACCTTGTACTGAGAATGACATTGTAGATATCAAGAAATACATGTGTAATTAATTTGATGCAATAAATATGTATTTTTCCTGGGTTTTCAGTGACTGGTAATAATCCTTATGTGAACTCATACATACAGGGGGTGGGGATGGTAGGTTCACTGTTGACAATCTAGGACATATGCATTGCAACTCAGGGACTGGATCTTTTATAATCCTAGTAGAGTAGGTTTTCTTTTTTAAATAAAAATAGACATGTCAAGACAGGTGACATGTTCTCTTTAAGATAAATTGCTCTGCTATATAATATAGTGAAACCTCCATTAAATACAGAGTTATTCTTTTTACTGTATGTCAAAGACGCATATGATGAACGTCAAAGTTTGTTGCAGAAATCTGTTTCAGCCAAAGATGTGGTCTTCTCAAAGAGGCGGTCTTTTGCTCTAAAGTGCACTATACAAAACTTTTTAAAGACATAAAAGACACTAGAAAGTAAAAGTAAAATATAAACTAATAAAACTTTTTCTTTAGAAACTAAGCCTTTACAGTGATGATACAATCAAACAATTTTAGATCAGATGCGTCAAAAATAACCAGTGCAGATCGATATCCTGCAAGAACAAATGTTGCAGTACAGTAATAGCTTTTTGCTCAGGAAATATTCAGTATATGGCACATTTGTCATCTGTCTGATAGGTTAATAGAGCATACAGATGGACCTACTGTCTTGTAACTTTATTCCTTGATGCTTATGTAATCATTGGAGAAGTTATGATGCACAAAAATCCATTAGGTAAGCTTTTGGAGATGTTCTTTTTTAAACACCTAACACCCAACCCTTCCCCCAGTTCCTAAAAAAGTAGACGGGTGTTTGATGTGAAGGTAATTGTGCATAAATGTATCCTTGGGAAGTAATGTGGTGTAGACTCTAATGTAATGTGCTACGCTGCAAAATAAAAACAGAGAGGTGTGATCATGTGGTGGAGCATAATGAGCCATTGTAAAACAATGATATGATCGAGGACATTTTATATTTTGAGTGACGGTTGCAAACTGTCGCCCATTTAAAGTGCACAAAACTAATTGTATTTGTTCTGCTAACTTGTCCTCGCCATTAGGTTTATTTCTGATGATATATCTATACGTATTTATTCTATAATATTTAAGCAGATGTTATGAAATTAGATTATTGGACAAGGATCATTTAGGAGGACTTCAGCTGGAGATAACACGCCCAATGTTAAGGTAATAGTAGATCTCGGCTTTAGAATACCACTAGGAATGATCGGACTAATTTACTAATTCAGCCTAAAGGTAGACTGTGTTATCTTTTAGACTAGATATTCCAGATGTATCAGAGTGGCAAATGCAGAATAAAAAGTTGCTGTATGTTTAAACTAGTCTAGTTGAAGTTTAGTCCACCTTTGAAATGGCACACCATTTTTGCAAAGTCACTGAAAACTGGAAAGTTAGGCTCCAGTTAAATAGGGTTTATCAGATAATGTAGGAAATAAGCACCAGGTGTCAGATTAACACAAATGATTCTCTAATTTTGATCAGTGTTCTTTTACAATTATCTAATTTACCTTTTTATTCTGTGCTTTACAATATATACAATTTCTGAAATAAGCTTAAAATACTGCTAGTTTAATCATGTTAGAATATATTCACATAGGACTACACAATGACCTTGACATTTAGGAATTTGTGTGTTGTTCTCTCATTTTTATCTCCAGTGTTTATCTGCATCTAAGATTAGATATTTAGGTATTTTGCTTAATAATTTAATGAAAATTTGTAAAAAAAACCAAAAACCTTATTTCACCTTTAATACACCATAAAAGTGGAACTTTTTTGGCAGTATTGCAGGAAACAAGGTAAACTCTTGCACAAAGACATGCACTTATGTAGCTGGTACACTGTGTTTTTGAGTACAAAAGCTTCTTAGGGTTGATCCATCACTGCCATACATCTAACCACAATAGTCAGGGAAAATTAGGTTTAGAAACTAAAGAGCAAAGTGGAAACTTCAGACTGCAAATCAAGGAGATAGGTAAAGTCCACTGGTTATTGCCTATTGATTTTCCACAATACTGATGATCTTCATATTAGAAATGATGTTCTATTTTCAACTATAGGATATGACATTTCATACACTGGTGTTAGGTTTTACTATATATTACAGATAATTGCCATTTAGAACTTTTAGAAAATAAGGTGAAAATAGCATTTCCATGACTCTGGTATGCTGCACTATTAAAGAGATCTGTAACATGCCTTCTATAATTAGATTTGTACTTTTTACCACCACAAACTAGGTTACCATTGATATTGTATTGCAGGATGTCCTGCGACAGTTATGTTTCCTTACATACGTGAAAGTAGGTTTTTTACTATATTTTCCAGTTATCATTATGTTATAATATTTAGTCATTTATCCACTATTTTGCTAGGACACTTGAAGGCATATTATATGAACCAAAGGCACTTCATGTATCACAAAAAGGAACATCATTGAACATATATATATTGTCCTCAAAAGAATGACAACCATGTAGAACATGCAATATTAGAACAGGGGGCCTCAACTTTTGTGTTTGGAGCCACTTTCAAGAATGGTAAATTCAAATAATTAGTTAAAATTTGATTTATATAGTTGTAGAACAAATTAGAAATTAAAGGACAGCTACCTTCAGAATGAAGCACTGTAAACCAAGCACACTACTGGTATACTGATGTGTGCCCCCTCTGGTAGGATCTGCTCTGCTTTTACCTTCGTATGCCCTGGTTTTTAGAAAAAAAATATGCAAATGAGCCTAAGGAGCTCCAGGCTCCATAGGTGTTAATGGAGCCTGGAGCTCCTTAGGCTCTTTGCATCATTTTAAAAGCCTATTTTTGTAAAAAACCAGGGCACAAGAAGATAAAAGAAGAGCAGATCCTGCCAAAGGGGGAACACACCAGTATGCCAGTAGTGTGCTTAATTTACAATGCTTCATCCTGGTCGTAGGTGTCCTTTAAAAGGACCAATCATAGGTGTTAGCATGGATTGTCCTTTGTAATACAGTGGACGCCATCCTGTATGAAGATCCCTTATGCACCCTCTCCATACATGGTTAACTTTGATTTCTGGTCAAGGTCTGGCTCTAGGATAAGAAGAGGTCAGTCATTTTTTATTTACTGTTTTTGTGTTTTTTTAATTTTCCCCCCATCTTTTAATAGTTTATTTTCTCTAATAGTAAATTGAAGCATTTACCATCTAGGTACATACCATCTATGCAATGTAAACATAAACATACTCTCATAGCACAACCATTATTTATTACTGGCAGTAGATGTTCGGGAATATTGTAGCAGCCATAAAATATAGAACATACACTGTGCATTTTCTTCATTAACAGTATTTCATTTGAGAACATAGAGATTTCCACAAGAAGGAAAAATAAAGACCATATATGTATTATTTTTTAAAACGTTCACTTGAACATTATCAGGATAATCCAGTTAAGACGTGACAAGATGTTCTTTTTACAGACGCCCCTTCAGTCAGTTCTATCCACAATAAGAGGGCGGCAAATGACTCAGGACCTTAACTTGTGATTTCAGGCTTCTACTTATGCAAAAATACATATTAATAATTTACTCAAAAATATTTGGGGGCTCTTAGGCTGATATAACACTATTGCTGATCAGTGCACACACTTTAGGGAAATCAGCAAGCGTCTAGCCAAGGCTGAAGGATAAATTTGCAATAAGACGTCATTTTAGACTGTTTAAATGTGCATAACTTTGAGTGACCTTTCTGTCCACTGATGGCTTTATGATTGAGTTTCAATTGCTGATGTTAAATCTATAAAAAAGGAAATTTATTTCAAAGGTCCGTGTCGAGGTCATCCTCTGCCAGCTTGAAGTCAACGAAAATCATTTTTCAATTTTATTTTAATTATACGTTGACTGGAACAAGCTTCCCCGGTGAAACAGATACAGATATTTTGATCCTGAAAGCCTTTGTGCTATCTGTGACTTTTTTAACATCTGAAAAGTAATATTTTGTGAATTTTGCTTAAGATCTTTTTTTTTTAAGTCAGGACTTTATCAGTAGTGTACTTTGTAGTTTTATCAATGGTGTACTATAGAGGCAGCCTAAGTGGGTTAGGGATCGGGTGCCCAGGCCTATTTTCTCCTATATTGGATGGTGAAAATTTGCATAGAAATACTCTCAATAGAGCAGCTTTATTGTCCACAAAAACAGTTAATCAGTTTCCCCACTCTTATTGCGGCCCTGTCTGATGTCACAGAGCTGAAGAAATCACATTCTGGACCAGGGCTCAGGAATCTCATAAAAGGGTTAATGGACTATAGCTCTAAGCTTACTATTGTCTTGTACTGAGTTAGGGTTCTGGTATTCTGGTATTTTGACCCTTTGTATGACTATCCATTTGCACTGTGATATTGTACTGCTTTGGCCTCTTGTTTCTGATCCATACTTGGTGACTATTCTTCTCTGTGTGTAGTGTCCTGCCTTTGTCTCTGTGTTTACACTTTTTATACTTTTGCAGGAAGGGAATGTCAACCAGTTGTCTCTTGCCATTTAGGGTACGTAGGGCAAATATTGATGGACATTGTGACGGGTGCCAACGCGATCCATGTCTTGGCTTGCGGGCACACCCATGCCCCTCTCCGTTGTGGTGCATTAAATTAACCTCTCCACGCTCCTGCTCCCGTCCACTCTGGAATTTAAAGGGCCAGCGCACCGCTGATTGCCGCTGGCACTCCCAGGTTTCCTTAAAGGCCGGCTGTTCCCAGGATTCCCTGCCACATCGTTATGCTCCTTGCCTTTGAGAAAGCTTCCAGTGTGTTCCCTTTTTGCCGTTCCTATTCCCTTCTTTGCTGAATTCCTGTTGTGGCCTTGGACCATACCTCTGACCTATGCATCTCTTTCACCTGCCCTGACTTTATGCCTGTTCCTGATCTCGAGCCTGGACGTTTCTGTACCTTTACCTTGGCTGCCACCACGGGCTGGTCACACGTGTGGAACGACCTGGTGGCACCCTGCAGAAGCAAGACCATCCCACTTTGCGGCAGGCTCTGGTGAAGACCAGGTGCCACTTAGACTCTGGTTCCAGGTGTCGGCTAGTAACATCTCCCATGGTGGTCCAGAAGGTCCACAAACCCAGAACCATGACAGACATCTTGGAAGAGGGTTTAGTCTCATAGCTTACTGTCTACATCTGTTTCACTGGTCAGTTCCCTAACCATGATTAACTGTCTGTGCTCAAATTTTTATAATGTTACTCAGTTGGGCTGAGAACCAGTGCACTGAGTAAAAGCAAAACAGGAGAGCAGTCAAAGGATTGCACAGGCAAATACAACCCTACTGGCAAAATTAGGACAGACAGATGCAGTGATCCAAGACAGATCAAAACCAGAACACAACGAGACAGAAAGCAAAAGGGAAACTAACCCTTTGCACAGGCAGCTTCCTAAGAGATGTGCAGTTTATTTAAGCATCCCATAGGAGCATGAGATAGGCTGGGCATAGAAAACAAGCTTTTTTAGATCCTTAAAGGACTAGTGCACCAAGAGAAATACGAGAATTGGCCACTGCCAGTATGTAAGGCAGGGAGAGAATGCTAGGATAGAAATGTGAATATATACCTGCTGCACCATTTCTCAGGACTTAAATGTAAATTGTGTTTTCAAATGGCAACAAAATTTATTCACCCATGTGCCTATACTAGTAGAACCAATGGATAAAAGCCAAATATAAACAAAATATTAAAATGTGTGAACAATAGTCAAGTGCGTTATTGATGAGACCAGTTGAAGTCACAGATAGGGCTCATTTACTAAGGGTCAGAACGGCCGGAATTTCCCCGGGTTTTTAGCACACGCGATTGGATTGGCATCGGCATGCACATGACAGAAAATGGGGGGGGAGGGCTTCGGACAACCTGACTGATTCGGAGAAACCGCGGAATTAAAAAAAACGAATTGTGTCGCAAGATTAAGTACTTACTTGCACCAGGAAGAAGAAGGTGAACTCCGGCGGACCTCGGTGCAGCAGCAACACCTGCTGGAAATCGGGCGCACAATCTTAGTGAATCCCGGCAGACCCGAATCCTCGTCAGACAACGCACCGGGGGTTCGCGACAGGACCGGGTAAGTAAATGTGCCCTATAGAGTTACACAGTCCTAGTAGTGATATTTTTGCAGATCTGTTTATTTGATTGGTCTCAAGTCACATGTATGGAGCTTGGTACCACAATTGTGACGTAAGCAAACCTTGAGTACCTGAGTTGTGTAGTTTATACTGTTTATACTTAGCCCAATGGAAGGCAAAGCTGTATGGTCAAACACGCTCTCTGGCGGATTTATCTCTTTCGGTTTGCAGCTGATGTGATAAAGTGATACTTTCGTACATGCATATTAGGAGTTAAGATGTATGTAGTGGCAGAAATTTTCTCCCACATATCGGATTAAATCTGGATTGTTCAATCTCTCTTCTCACTGTTTAATGATGGAGATAGTCCAATAAGGCATTAAGCACAGCAGGAAGGTATAATTCGCTTCCCAATGGTCAGGTCTAGGTGTGAACCAGCGCCAAAGAAGTCAAAGGATGTTAACTATACATGTTTCAGAACCTCCACATATCATTTCCTCTGTAGTTTAATAGTAGTAGCCATTCTCATAGTGGGTCACATACTTGTCTACCTTTCCTATATTGTAAGTAGTTGCAGTAGAGGATCAGTTAAAGTCCAGGGCACAGACATGGTTCTGTTTCCATTGGGTTTCCTCAGGGCTCAGTCCTAGGTCTTCTCTTTTCCCTCTATCCTTCCCTCATAGGACAAACCATGAGCAGATTTGGTTTCCAGTATCATCTCTATGCTGATGATACCCGGCTATATTTTTCTGCACGTAACATCACCCCTGGCTTAATCCAGAACACTAGCGAATGTCTCTCTGCTGTCTCTAACATGTCCTCACTCTTCTTGAAACTTAATATTTCTAAGACTGAACTCCATATCTTTCCACCTTCTTCTATTCAACCCAACCTTGACCTCTCCATCTCAGGCTACATTCACACGGACGTGTGAAAACGGCCATATACGTACCGTTTTTTTATGGGTTACATACGGCCACATTCATTTCAATGGACAATACGTCCAACCATTTATATTGCCGTTTTTGACACTGGAGTGTACGTACCGTATACTGGCCGTATAAAAATATAGAGCATGTCCTATTTTCTCCCGTATTTCAGTTCTGTATGCCCTAAAAGTCAATGGGCATGTATAAAATACGGGTTAAATACGTGCTGCATACGGATGAAAAACGTCACGTATATACAGGCTCATACGGTCGTGTGAATGTAGCCTCAGTCTGTGGGATCACCGAGGCAGCGGGCCTGCTTTCTTGGGGTTTAGCTAGACTCTCCTTTGCACTGTATATTCAATCTCTTGCTTGCAAATGCCACATGCATCTCAGAAACATCTCCAAAATCCGAACGTTTCTGTCAAATGAAACTGCTAAAATGCTAATTGTCACTATTATTCACTCTCGATTAGACTACTATAACTTCCTAATAATCAATCTTCCACTTACTAAACTCTTTCCTCTACAATCTATTCTTAACGCAGCTGCCAGCCTTGTCTTTCAGACCAAACGCTACATGGATGCTTCCAGTCTGTGTCAGTCACTATGCTGGCCGTCCGTCTCCTTTCAAATAGTTTCAAATAATTTCCTCATCCACAAAGCTCTGCATAATGCTGCACCTCCCTACCTCTCTTCTCTCATCTTAGTCTATCACCCAATCCATTCTCTTTGGTCTACTAGTGTTATTAGACTAATCTCTACCTTAATTCAAACCTCTCATGCACGTCTCCAGGACTTCTCCCAAGCCACAACAATTCTCTGGAATGCCCTTCCCCAGATGAATATCCACCCTCCAAAATTTTCAAACATGCTCTTAAAACCTATCTTTTTAGGCAAGCCTATCATGCTCCCTAACTGCATGAAACTCTCTCTTTACTAATTCATGCAATGTCCTCCTCCCGTTGCTTAGCCGCCAAACACCAGATATATACCAAGCTCCAGGCTTCTCTGCAGTCACTTTGGACTTTGCATATAAGATGGCGGATGATGGCTGGTTCAAGCAGTAGAATTTTTATTTATTAAATTATTTTATACTGTTCACTTATAAAGAATGGCTGTACCACTATGCAAGCTCTTATACCTCTTGTGTCACCCATCATCCCCATAGATTGTAAGCTCTTGTGAGAAGGGCCCTCCTATTGTTCCTTATGACTGTTATTTCTCTGTAATGTAATATTATACTTGTATATGTTCCCAAGAATCTGTAAAGCGCTACGGAATTTGATGGCTCTATATAAATAAAGATTATTATTATTATTAACCAACATTGATGCTTCTATTGTTTTACACCTCTTAACAGCAACTGACAACTGACTGACCATTAAAGCTTACCAAATGCATTATACTGTATGCGTATATATATATATACTGTATGCGTATTATACTGTATGCGTATATATATATATATATATATATATATATATATATTAGTTAAATCTGATGATTTCTGCACTACTGTCGCACCATCTCATTTGTATGGGGGCTTAACTATTCAGGACGCAGGTATCATTCAGCCAAGTATACATGTACATGTTTATAGGTTTGAGCAGGATTATTCATCTAGCTGACAGTTACCTTATGTTTATAGCAAATTTAAGGTATTAAAGCACAACCCCAGAAAAATCACTGTGCCAGTTCTGCATGACTTAGGTTCTATGCATTTGATTAATTGATAAGGCTGGATGAATGCAAACTAACCATGTACATTGAACCCTATCCTCCCCTGCCTTGTATTTACATACAATTCTTGCATTTATTAATCCCTTTCCTCTTATTATTGTGTTTGGTAGGTTCCAAGTAGATGCAATTAATTATTTGAATCTCATGCAATGTAATTAAGCGGCTGGCACTACTGAGCTAGATAATCTCATTGTACAATCCATAAAACTTACATGTGCGTCATACTGTATCCCATTCACAACAATCTGGTAAAAAATATAGAATTGATATTTTGTGACCCGTATCTCCGGCTTGTACACAATTCTTTGGTATAGTTCACAGCTTTTAGTTCACAGCAAAAAAATAGACACAAAAGGACAAAATTAACTTATATTAACCTTATGGGGTGATTTTGGCTAGAGATACGCAGGTTTGTCAAGATTTGGGTTAGAGGGCTTAGTCCGAATCTCACAATAAAATTCGGTCGGGACATGAACCCCATTAAAGTCAATAGAGGGAGGATCGCGTGACGGGATGACGTAGTTGGCGTCGCTCCGCCTCCCGCCGTCTCTGCTGCCGCTCGTGATGTTGAGGGACGCTAAGCCCATGGAGTGAATGCGGACACCTGGAGAGTAGACTCGACACACTCTCCCCCTCCACACTCTCCGCTCCACACTCTGCATGAGACGGGACGAGGCAAGATACTCCAGAGAGCTGAGCGCGGTCGAGCTGGCACGCTGCAGGTGTCACATCCGAGCAGGCGTGGTGGAAGGTAGGACCCGGGTAGGGCTAGCCCTTGTGCGGTGTGGGGGTGCAGCTAACGACCCTCGGCTTGCGACCTACCGCTGCCGCCCGGTGGTTCGGAACGTCCGCGGTGGGGAGCGAGAGGGGGGGGGTGGGGTTGTACCTGGCACATCTGGGTGGTCTCTCCCCGGCCCAGCCGACCGCCACAGTTGCTCTTTATACCCTGCTAGCCTGACTATAGCCGGCCGATAACTGGAGGTTTTTGAAGGGCAGTTCGATCCCTTGTCCTTCTAAACAATCCAATTTTTTTGTCCGCTGGTGAATGGAGAGCATAAATCCGCTACACTTATCATCCAAGATACTAGCTAAGCTTCTCTACTAATTATATCTGCGCTCATCCTCTATCAAACCTTGAGAAGGTCTCTACACTGCTATTTGAACAACCTACAGTGTGAACGGCTACCAACCCCTGTTTTAGGGACAGTATATATGATCTTTTGACACACTAACCATACACTAACAAAGCCTGGCAGATGAGGAAGTGTGAATGGTGACTAATAGTAACATCTCTGAAAACTACTGTATAGTGCGATAGAGGTTAAAGTGTGAACTGTGACCTGTAAACAAGACGGCGGAAGTTCTACTATCTAAAACATCAGTTTGGCTTCTTTTCTAACTAGATTTTTGACTACCATTAGTGAACCATACTTGGTTTGGCTAGTCGCGCTTGTGCTAACCCCCGGCTGACCACGTCCGTGACTGCCATTTGCCAACTGTGTTGACACGACCTTGTTTGGGACGACACTGCGTTGATGGAATGATCTTAATCTTACCACACTTAAAGTATCTAGTGTGAACGGTTACCGATCCTTGAATGTTTATGGGACAATGCATCAGACACAAAAATAATATACTAACAAAGCTGGGCAGATGACAAGGTGTGAACTGTGTTCTATAGCAACATCTTTGAAATTACTGCATATCCTGGTAGAGGTTAAAGGATGAACTGTGTTTGATAGTAATATTGCTGAGGAAGCAGACTGATCATCTAACATATCAGCTAAACTTTTCTACTAACTTCCTTTCTAACCGGACTCGTGATTATCTAATGCTAACCACGGCAGTGATTACCCCCTCTGTTAATCTGGCTTGGGCTTGTACAGTGTTTATGGGATAGCCTCAACTCTGCTATACTAACAATTTAAAATATGATCCGGGTCTAACTCCTGCTGGTTCACGAGACAGTGTGCAAAAATTGGATACATTGATGTACATCAACAAAGTCTGGTAGATGACGAGGTGTGAACTGTGATTTAGAGCAATACCTCAGAAAACGATGTATACTCTGGCAGAGTGGAAAGTGTGAACTGTGATCTATAGTAATATTGCTGAGGAAGCGGACCAGGTATCTAATATACCAGCCAAGCTCCTCCGCTAATTTGGGCATAAGATTTTCCTTTGCTAACCGCATTCAATCTGTTACTTAATCTGTGACTATTCTTTGTTAAGTGTAAATTGTGTCTCCATTATTCTGGTAGCTAAACTGTGCTTGTAATAATCCTTTGTCAATCGCGTTTGTGAGTAATCTCTGCTAAACCGTGTTCATGATTATCCTTTGCTAACGGTGTATGTGTTTACTCTCTGTTAAATGTGCTTCTGACCAGTTTGTATAGGATTTATAACTTACAGTTGGACTACTGAAACTAAGGTCAAATTCTAAGAGTAATAGGAGCCATTGTTTCATCACAGCATCTGAATTTAAGGTCTCTGTGATTTGGCAGCTCAGCTTAAAGGGGAACTGTGATTAACTGTAACTGTGACTATAGAAGCTGCCTTTAGTACAGTTAACAAGCCCCCCTCAACCCTTAATAGAATTTGTATATAGAGGTCGGTATTTATGGTCTAAACTTATACAAAGAAGAGAATAATTCATCCCGGGAACACGTAGGTTTGAGGGACCGGCGGTAAAAGTGGGAGTCATGAAGTATTTCAGCAGGTGAATACCACCCTAGAATTATCCCTTATCCCTTCCATCTCGATAGCTATCATTGGGAAATGAACCCCCTGAGGAAAGCAGATCAACCCTTAGAACATCCATTCTCAAATTAATGATGCTGGCGAAAGTGCTGATTGTAAGGGAATGGGGTAGTAATTGTGGTAAGAAAATAACAATCAGCAGGTGGATAAATCTATCCTTAAAGGTAAAAGAATACGAAAGAATACAGGCTGAGAAGAGGGGTACGATGAGGAAATGGGCTAGAACCTGGGATAAATGGAATTAGACAAACCAGCATATAGGAATTTGAGAAGGCTAACACTCTTAAGAATCATCCAAGTTTGGAAAGACCCTTTTGTTTTGTTTTTTTTTTGTTGTTTTTTTTTTTCTTTTCCTCCTGCCAGGGAGGGGTGGTTGTAGGGAGGGAAAGGGGATATGGAGAAAATAGAAACTGATTAGTATGTATCTAGAGAACTCATTCCTTAGGTTAATGTTTGCCTATAGATGGCACTTTAATATTTGGGTCTATTGGACCTTTGTATAGATTATAAGGTATTGCTAAGATTGGAATGTAAACCAAGATGCACATAAGTGCCACTCTATTTATGGAATTCATTATATGTAAGAAATGTAGGAAATATTGGTGTATATATGTGGTGTATATATGTACTGTGTGTATAATTTATGTAAAAATTAATAAAGCTTTTTTTTAAAAAAAAAAAAGTCAATAGAGATTCGAATTTTAACACCCAAAAATGGCTAGTAAGGGCTAGAGGGCTGAAAAATGCTGAAATGATTAAGGCATTTGTCCTCCACAGAATGTACTAGGGAATTTACATAAAATAATAACAAAACTTAAAATAAATAACCAAATAAATATTAAAATTATATAAATAATAATGATAATAATAATAAAATGCTGTTGTCACTGAGCTAGAAGATGGTAGGGGTAGTGAGGAGTGGACCCGACCGGCATTGTTCGTGGGAGAGGAAAAAAAATAAAGTTTTCAAGGTAGTATAAAGTACCACATGTGTATTCCCAGAATGGAGAAGCCAGGCTGAGTTAAGGCAATGGTCAATTGCATTGCAAAGAATGCCTCAAATTTAATCGGATTATCTTCAACCTGCTCCACTTCTTTTATGCAAAGCCCTCTGCCTCAGCCCTGTTCAAAACAGCAAGGAGGTCTCAGTCACAGGTCATAGGGCAGTCACTTATGCTCTATGATAACTCTCCCGGCTGGGATTGCATGGGCCATCCACATGCCCCTGCAGGGGCATTACTAGGAGAGGCAGGGTCTCATAGCAGACTTCTGAATGGGGCCCCCTTAAAAATATACATATGACCCTCATATATACACACACACACATTTATATACCTATATACATAAACATACAGTTGTTCACTCATACACATATATTTATACACTCATACTGTCAGCACCTGTCCAGCAAACAGCGCAACCACAACCTGTCTGACTAGGTAGGTGGTGGCGAACTCACCCTCCGACGTCCCTGCGGGCTAAGGCCCTGCTGATAAGGGTGAACCCACTATCAGGAACCTAACTGAAGGTCTGAGATCTGAAGGGTGATGAATGTGCCCTGGACCAAAAATAGCTAAAGAGTTATGATGTTTGAAGGAAGAGGCCATGGTCACAAAGCTCTAGGTAGCCATCAGAAGAGGCAGAATGGTGGAATGGCACATCAGTCCACGACGTGGCCTTCTACCACCCATTGTGCCCAGGGATGACTCAGAGGATCTCCCTGGGGTGAAATTTTCCCTGAAGCAAGCAACAATCTGATCACCATGTGTATAACCAAGCAACTGAAAAGTAAACCTGCAGCTGTGACACACCAAAAAACATGGGAACACCTAAGGCTCCCTCTGGTGCAGAGCTTGCATAGTCCCCGGGTCCATGGGTGTTGAACCCACCAAATTTAATACAGACCTGAACTTCAGTTTGGGCAACTTTACACTAATTTTAGATTTTCTAAAAAGAAAATGAACAAGATACAATAAACTTTTATATTTCAGAGTGTCACTAGGTGAAAGAAACTTTTTTGACTTAGAAATTTAAAATATTCAAATTTTCACTTTCTTAAAACTTCTTTCTAGATTTAAATGCAGTGAACATCTAAGTAATAGGGTAAATCACAAATTTTTCTAAAAAGTACTGGTCTTAAAAGTTGTATATCTTTCTGACAACAGGATCCTCAGATTAGTGTTGTCCTGGCCTCACAGTGATTTGACCAGGTCCGAAGTTGTATCTTGAAGCTGCTGAGCCCCAATGCAAAATCTGCAGCCCTCCAACTATAATGTGTAATTCATAATAATGGTCTCTTTGTATGAGATATAGACACCTCATAGCCCAACTCTTTGGGTACTTTTTGTAATTAGTCCCTCTGCACTCCCGCTGGTCACACATTTGAATGAGCCATTACAGCTACTATTTTCAATGGTCCCTTGGGTGATATTATAGTGCTAGTCTTACATTAGATACTGCCCTTTACAGAATTTGCTTTGAGATATCTCTTATTTACTGTCCTAAGACCCAAGCACTTGTTTTTATTTTTCACATTCAAATTCCAAAAACTTTGTCTTTTTATTTCTCTGTAAGTAGCTCCTAGGCTCAGTGTACTGCAGAGCCAAAAGCACCAAAGACCACTGTGTAGTATAAGATACCATCTTATTAGTACAAAACACCACAATGCAGCACCGAATTCCTCCCTGTAGTCCAAATCTTCCCCCTGCCCTAGTGTCCTCCCTTGGCATATCAGATAAAGATCAGGCAAGTTGGATTTCAAATGGCTGATATTTTGGTTCTTCATAGTTAAGCTTCTACCAAAATACTCAGCGACTCTCTACATTTACTATACAACACTTTTGGCCACATTGGGGCTCATTTACTAATCGCGCGATTCCATCGGATATCCCGATGATTTGTGATTTGCGCCGAATTCCGCTGGGATTTTGGTGCACGCGATAGGATTTTGGCGCCAGATTGCATGCGATGGAAATTGGGGGGCGTGGCTGTTGCAAAACCCGATGGATGCGGAAAAACCGCAGTATTTTGTTTTTAAAAATATGCCGCTTGACACGCACTTACCTGCACCAAGAAATAGAAGGTGAACTCCAGTGAACTCCAGCGGACCTCGGCGCAGCAGCGACACCTAGTGGATATCGGCGCACAGACCTTAGTGAATCCCGGCCAGACCCGAATCAGCGTCAGAGAACCCGCTAATGGACTGGCTAAGTAAATCTGCCCCATTGAGTCTGATGTCATCCCAGGTCCTTCATTGTTGTTGTTCTTTGGCTATCATTGTCAATGCAGTTCCATCTATGCCATAATGGACAGCCCACTGACTTGCCAGTGGGCTGTTATACCAAGGATTTGCATAGGTCACACATAGCTAAGATCAGCCATTTTGATACTTATGGTCTAACCTTAGAAAAGATCATCTAAATTAAAATCTTGGAAAATGCCTTAAAAGGTTAGAATATTCCATTCCATAGGTTAGGATATTCCATTTAATGGAAGACATAGTTTGGAAGATTACACCTAAACACATTAGCACGACGTCAAATAACCCGAAAATACAGTGAAAATACTGCTCATGTTAATTATCAAAATGGCTTCTAAGTTTTCATGACAAATGTCCCTGTTTCTGTACTTTCATTAATGGTAGCTGCATAAAAGGGATACTGCCTGCTGTTTAGATTGATGCTTGGGCTTACTCTAAAATGGCTTTCGCATAATTTTATTAATGGAAACAAGGGCAGATGGATTCTGTATGCTGGGGGAAGAGTGGGGAGTAATTAAACATTTTATTGCTTCCTTCTGCTGAATTCATACATCACCCAAACTTCATAAAGTGCTATTCCGTCTAAGAAGCTGACCTGCATTTTCCACGCTTAATCTGATTTTCCTCTGTAATGCTGACTTGAAATTCACAAGAGTGCTGTAAGTTAATTATAAATATGGTATGAAATCCCATAATCCAGCATAGTGCAGCCCGGATGCCGCACTCATAACTGTAGCCAATCTGATGAAATTAAAAGTTGTGACTAATTATAACAGGAAAAGTGCACCAATAGAAGGATATAACATTAACACTAAAATAAAAAAAACCTAAACATGGATATTAATCTGTCTGGTAAGGATGCATTGTATTTAAAACTCCCTTGTATCATTGTATTTCAACTGCATTGAAAAGAGGTGGAATATGTTAAACAAATAGTTTTCACACAGTCATTGTTTTTTACTTTTATTGAATTAAAGGGGTTGTCTGGCTATTTGAGAAACTTTGCAGATTGGCTGGGGAAAGCTTTTAAAAAAAATAAACCTTAACTTACCTCCTCCGGCAGCACTGATACAGTTATGGAACAATCTGCCGGAAGTTACCAGTGCAAAGCTGCAGTACCCCTGTAAACAAACGGGGGCATGACTCAGATGGACCGGAGCAAGGGAGACCAGTAGCCAGGGGCGTAACCAGGAGTAGCTGGGCCCCATAGCAGAATTCTGCATGGGGCCCCTTTCCCCTTAAAAATAGACATATTTGTAAAGCCACATATATTTATACACTCAAATACACACACGCAAAAAAGTTCTACACTCATACACACATTATTACACTCTTACACACATACACACATATATAAACTCAGAAGTCCTGAAATAATCACATAAGACCTCCACACCATGGGGCACGGGCTTTGGGGGCAGTGGTCCAGTGTGTGTAGTTCCTATCTCCCAGGGGAATGAGGAGGGGAGTGAAGCGGGTGTGTGGCCAACCAGGGGTAGGCGTAAGTAGCAGGGAGTGGGCCGGGACACAGGGAGTGTGCCAGGACAGGGAGTCCATGTCTCTGGGCCTGCCCACTTGCTGCAGTTGATGAGTTTTCATACGTGAAAATTTGCCGGCTTGGTTTATGGCTATGCCAGGCATTGAGATAGACCCTTCACAGGCCCTGAACAGATACATCAAGAGGCCAAAGCCTTGCCAGAGCTACATTCGGCTTCAGCTGGGCTATCATACCCAGAAACAATACAGCAAATAAACACACACGCAGATACACAAGTTATAAACACATACACACCATAAACACACACAAACATACCTAAATACAGCTGTACTAGAAGATGTATCCTCTCTGAGTTGACGGCACTCTTCATCTCCACCATTCAGTTGTCAGGTCGGGTCAGGTAACCAAATGGCAGGCGAACGAGGTAGGCGGTGGGGAACGTTGATGACTGGTTGCTGGGGCACGGACAGACACTACACTCCGTACTCCTCTCAACAGGGAGCCCCGGGCTGCATGAAATTAATAATAGCATTTCCTCCCTGCTCTCCAGCGGGTCCTAGTAATGAGGTTGCTCCACAGGACATGACACAGACAATCGGGCATGATTCGTCCGAAACACAGGGCACCACGGGCCCCTGGACCTGTTACATCTATAGTTACAGCCAATCTGCAGATTTTTTAGAATAGTCGGACAGCTCATTTAACTGGTTAAGGACCGGGCCCTTTCACGTTTTTTCATTTCCATTTTTCACTCCCCACCTTCAAAAATCTATAACTTTTTTATTTTTAAACGTAAAAAGCTGTGTGATGGCTCATTTTTTGTGTAACAAATTGCACTTCATAGTGATTGCATTGAATATTCCATGCCATGTACTCGGAAGCGGGAAAAAAATTCCAAATGCAGTGAAAATGGTGAAAAAATGCATTTGTGTCGTATTCTTGTGGGCTTGGATATTACGGCTTTCACTTCACGCCACAAATGACGCACCTAATTTATTCTTTGGGTCAGTACGATTACAGGGATACCAAATTTGTATAGGTTTTATAATGTTTTCATACATTTACAAAAATTAAAACCTCATGAACAAAAAAAATTTTTTTATTTTGCCGTCTTCTTGTGCTTATAACTTGTCCATACTTTGTTGCATGGAGTTGAGGGTGGTGTCACCTTTTGCGACTTATGATGATGTTTTCAATTATATTATTTTTAGGACTGTACGACCTTTTGATTACTTTTTATAGAATTTTTAATTTTTTTTTAAATGGCAAAAAAGTGCCAGTTTTGACTTTGGACGCGATTTTCCGTTAAGGGGTTAAACGCAGTGAAAAAACATTATTATATTTTGATAGATCAGGCATTTTCGGACGTGGCGATACCTACTGTATATTTATATCAGTTCTAGGGAAAGGGGGGGTGATTTAAATTTTTAGGTTTTTTTATAATATTTTTTTTTTTAACTTTTTTTT
Source organism: Engystomops pustulosus (assembly GCF_040894005.1). Lineage (NCBI taxonomy): Eukaryota > Metazoa > Chordata > Amphibia > Anura > Leptodactylidae > Engystomops > Engystomops pustulosus. The sequence goes on along the minus strand of NC_092417.1, from coordinate 55,800,109 downwards.
TATTTTTATTTTTACTATTTTTCAGACTCCCTAGGGTACTTTAACCCTAGGTTGTCTGATCGATCCTACCATATACTGCCATACTACAGTATGGCAGTATATGGGGATTTTACTCCTCATACATTACAATGTGCTGATAGCACATTGTAATGAATGGGTTAACGCGAAGTAGCTTCGGGTCTTCGTGAGACCCAAAGCTACCATGGCGACGGATCGCCGCTCCCCAATGACATCTGTTTGAAGCCACCGGCAGCTTTGCCGGCGGCGATCAGCAAGAAAACACCCGCGATCGGTGCCGGCACCGATCGCGGGTGTTACCGGTAAGCCTTTGCTGCAGTATGCAGCAAAGACTTACCAGCTATGGAGAGGGCTCGGCCCGCGAGCCCTCTCCATGCATCGGAACGCGACCGCCGCCGTGAATACACGGCGGGCGGTCGCAAACCTGTTAAAGGCCAATTTTTGATCAATCACTGTATTGTATCTTTTATAAAGTAAAAGTTTGTTCAGTGTCTCAGTTTTTCACATGCATTTTCAATGCAATTTCAATGTGTTTTTCACACGCAGATAATGCAGGTGAAATGGACTCAGGACTGAGCTCTATCTTTTCTATGACAATTGATGCGTGAAAAACACATTGCACTTCCATTGGACTTGCAAGTGTCTCAGAGTGCATTTTTGATACATCTCCATAGACTTGTATAGTGCGTTTCTCATGTTCATGACTTGCAAAAGTAGAGCATCCTTAGATTTTAACGCGCGTTAAAAAAAGGCGCGTGTGTGCGCGTGAAAAAATTTGCAAGTCTGAAAAAGCCCTTTGATTACAATGGGTCAGAGTGCAATGCAAGTTCTGCGCGTCAAAAGCACACACAGAACACGCGCGTGAAAAACGCAAGTGTGAAAGGGGCCTTAGGTTTTCACTGAAAGGGCAACCACAAGAAAAACCCCAAAATAGGAAAGGCTGTGTACACATTGGCCTACATTTATTAAAGCCCCTGAACCAGTTTTTTTTATTTGACTTTGCACATTCTTTTCAATGCAAACAGCTTTCACATGTATTTATAAAATGTCTGCAACACATTTTTGTCGCAACTGCACTATACCCGACGCAACACAAAATTCTGCAATGAAAGGTGCAACACATTTTATATGCAATGTCTGATAGAATTGTGTCACATGCTCTATGTTAAGGCTGCACCAAAAAATGTTGATGCAGTCTGTTGGAGCAGTGCAGGGGGCGCTAGATTCATGAAGAACGTGCAACAAAATTCATGAATCTTGCACCCCCTGTACACCCCACAGCCAAACTGCACTGTTATTTTTATAAATGTGGGCCAATAGCTTTAAAAATTACTCATTTTACATTACTCAAGAGAGATGGGCATGGCTATAAAAGTAGGATTTATAACTACACATTTGAGTGGGAAGGGACGGTAGATGCATCCTCAGAGTCCCACAAAATACCTCCCAGCTGCCTCTTGTTATGGATGTTTCAACACAAACTGTTAGAAGTAGACTCTACTAGGGTGGCATAAGGACCTTGCTTCCAAAATGGTAATGAGATCCGTGCTCACAGCCAAACACAGTGCAGCTACCTCAACTACTACAAAACACCAGAATTAGCAGGAATGCCTTTGGTTCCCCACTTCTTCATAAGCACCTTCATGCAGAGCACATGCAACCTCAGTGTGATAACCTGTAATTCCCATACTTCTGTGGGAAAAAAACCCATCCAATTGGGGCTTGGAGCCCTCATGGTGCAGTGCATAGCCCAGCTAAATTTGGCCTAAGTGCCAAGTTATATCCTGAAAAGACAAAGACATAGAAGTCACTGACTGGTTTTCCAGGTCTGGACTGAGATCCTTCGGGACCCCATTTTCATTAAGAGCATTCCAAGATGTTGTTGGAAGTGCATACATACATGGAGGAAGGGGTTGTGCTTACCGCTGAATCAGATTATGAGAGACCGTAAGTAACATTTATTTAATTTTTTGAGTGATTTGGAACTCAGGCTTGAGTTAGGCCCCCATCACACAATCATCAAGGTTTTACACTCTAAGTTTAAGAAAACAGAAACGGAAGTTGAAAGTAGGTTACCTTACATTATACTTTCCTTTATATAAGATTAAAAATAAACACGCTGTGTTTATTAAAATCTATAACATTTTCTCCCTTTGACCATTCATACATCATTTTTCCTTCAACAAATTACACTTTTGAGATCAGTAAAGGAGCTTCCAGCTTTTGTTTATTGTCTGAGAGAGTTGGATCGAGAGTTGGATCAGTAAGCTGAATATAGATATATGTAGAGATGAGCGAACATGCTCGTCCGAGCTTGATGCTCGGTCGAGCATTAGGGTACTCGAGACGGCTCGTTGCTCGGACGAGTATTTCCCCTGCTCGAGTTCGAGCATTTAATTAAAAAAACACAGTGAAGAACAATGAAGAATAGAATAAAAACAGTGAACACAGGATCATTTAAGATAAAAACACAGTGCAGAACACAGTGCAGAATAGATTACAGATGTTCGGCACATCTGCTTACTTGTCGGGAGATACGCGCGGAACGGCGCGAACAAAATAGCATGTGAAGAACAATATATATGTGTGAAGAACACATTGCAGATGTATTTAAACATCTGCAATGTGTTCTTCACACACATATATATTGTTCTTCACATGCTATTTTGTTCGCGCCGTTCCGCGCGTATCTCCCGACAAGTAAGCAGATGTGCCGAACATCTGTAATCTATTCTGCACTGTGTTCTGCACTGTGTTTTTATCTTAAATGATCCTGTGTTCACTGTGTTCACTGTGTTCACTGTTTTTATTCTATTCTTCACTGTTCTTTACATCTGCTAACTTGTCGGGAGATAATATACGCGCGGAACAGTGAAGAATAGATCGCAGATGTTTGCAAATTATCAGAAGACATTCTTTTTCAATTAAATAACACATTTTATTCCCGAACCATGGTCCCTTTGAAAAATGCTCGAGTCTCCCATTGACTTCAATGGGGCTCGTTACTCGAAACGAGCACTCGAGCATCTGGAAATGTTCGGCTCGAGTAACGAGCACCCGAGCATTTTAGTGCTCGCTCATCTCTAGATATATGTATAAAAGTCACAAGAGTCGGGTTAAAAAAAGGAGTTCCTAAACTATGGACTCCCACTGGATAATTTTAAGTTCTAAACAAAAAACCTTTAAAGTTTATGGACACTTGCATACATTGTGCAATTATTTATTTACTTCTAAGGCTGGGTTCACACCACGTTAATAGCGATACGCTGTAAGGACAGGTCAGGAGGATTCTGACAACGTATGGCACATTTGTATCCCACTGTATGCCTATACGGTGGGATACGTTGCCTGGGGACCCTGGGGGGGAGAGTTGCAATAAGCTGCATATTCTCCCCATAGTCGTCCATTGCCTCTGCTAAGCACATACGTTGCTCATGTGGAGGCTGCCGGATTGAAAGACATAGCTTGCCATCTTACATTTTGTGATGGATAGAAAGTTTAGTGGCCAGACAGAAACAACTACTATGCGTCCGTCTGCCACTATTTGTCAATGTGTATGCTAAGGGCATACGGCTAGTGCTTTCATGACGTATACGCTTAGCATATACAAAGAACGGATTGTGAACTCATCCTTAATCAACCTTCTAAATCAAGGTCCTGTATAATCTTCCCCATGCTGCTGATGTATATGTGATAGAATCAAAGGAGCAGTATCTCCTCTGCTTCCAGTGTGCAGTGTATTGAAATCATCTTATTCTACAAAGTCCACTTCATGTTTTCCATGCAGGTATTGATAGAAGATGTATCCATTGGAGTTCAGGTGGTTTATTCTGGTCTCACAGTTGGATATGCCATTGGTATAGAGCCTTTTGAATTGGCTAATTCTATAGCATCACCAAGAGAGTATTTACATCAATCCTAATAACTTCTTTTAGTATTACCAGGTTTTTATTATATCAAAAGACTCTTCAAGTCAACTTTATTTATCCAGCATAAGAAAAGAGCTCAATGGATGCTCCATTATGTTGACCAGTTCAAATCAAATAACCACTTTCATCTCTGTTTAGTTCTGGTCCCTATATGAAAAGAAGGGAGATGGAGACAAAAAGAATATCAGATCCTATTTATTGTCACAGAGCTTCTATCAGTAGTACCTGTTCTATAGAATGAACAATAGAAGAAACAGTTAACATTTTCAATATTCTATGTAAAAGCATCTTCTGTTCTATATTTATTGAAAGGAAGTGCTCTTGTTTGACCTCACAAAGTTCTAAGATGTTATGATAGTTATGATAGTTTTTATCATTTTTCTGACACTGTTCAGATGTCAATACAATGGGGCTTCGAGAGAATTATTGACCAGAATTTTTTAACTTTTTCTGTTAAAACAGGTCATTTAAATGTCTAAGAACAAATGCAAAGTTATCTCAACTGCTTATAATCATATTCATACACACCAACCTTTTCTGGTAAAAATCATGACCGGAATGTTCTTATCATTTGTGTTTCTCTTTTACTCTGTCCATCTTTTAAAAAAAAAATAGGACTCTTAGAAGTTGTCTTTGTGTAAATGTACGAAAACCACATTGGCTAATATGAGCTAACTCACATAACAATTTTCTTGGCTCATAAGTCTTCTTTAAGAGAGTTGTCTTAGAAAACAAACTCTATTATGGCGTAAGAACTTCATAGAAAGGGGGAAACCATTCAGCATCTTTTTTATGAGCCAAAGCAGAAAATTGAGACTGGTCAACCAGTCCTGTAATCTGAAGCTCAAGGGCCCATATCTAAAATCTGTAACAGGCTCCCTAGCTACACTATATGAAAGGGTAGGGATAGCTGCACATTACACCTACAGAAGGTTTTTACTACAATCCATACAATACACATAGGCATTAATATGGGGTCGGTCTCCCCTGCAAGACTAAGTCTCCACATGCCTACAATGTGGCCTTAATTGGCAATGTCTCTATAAGGAGAACTCTTACTTCCTTATCCAAATTAAACGCCTCTCACTTCTTAAACTAGTTCCCTACACTGTACTAAAGAGATGCAACCACATCAAAACAGCGCTGTCTACAGTTGGGAATGTATTCCTTTTGAAAATGATATACTGGTTTGACTTAAAACCGCATGATATCATTAGGCTTCTTGAAAGTCATGCTTGATGTTAAGGGGGCTGCCTTACAAATAAGCTATTGAGGCATTGTTATCCTTATCCCATACTGGAAAACATATTTGCATATTTCCCAGAATCCCCCAGTCAATGGATGTAAATCTCCTAACGTCTGCAAGGTAACCTTAATTGGCAAAGTCTCCATAAGGAGAACTCTTACTTACCGATTCTAAATGCTGTCCTGTCACCAGAACCCTCTGTGAACCCCTGAAGATGAGAGTCCACAAGCAAACTTCATCTATTGCAATACATGTCAAAGAGAGCCAATACCTGTTATCTATATGTTATATCTATCTATCTAGTGAAAAATGCCTTAAATAGAATCGAGTGTAAAGCTAAACCAGAAATCCCGCTGTGGAGGAGATAAGGAATATGCCTAGATTGTCTGGTTATATTAAATATACCTTTTCAACACGGTTATTGCCAGGAAGTGTTCTCCTATGTAACAACGAAAATGAGAGTGGAAAACCCATGGCTTTGTTAGGCCTTGCAATTTATCTTACATAAAAAATAATTAGGACCTCCTGATGAAGCATTTGAGCGAAACGCCGGGGTGTATCCTTTGGCTTTCCCCTGATCTGCCCAGCGTCTGTCCACCATGTTTTCGGGTAAGTGTGCAATGGTAATTTGACACTTTTTCAACACTGGACGGTACCTGCAGTGTTGTGCATGGTTTATCCTCACTGCACTATTGCCACTTTTCCCCTATTTATTTGAGTCAAATATTTTGACCACGTTACTGTCATTATTAACTACATTATTTGGACTCTGGGCTAAATAGGGGTAGCCATTGGTCTCCTGTGTTGCCCCTTTTTTCCATCTTGGGCTACTTGTGTCCCCCATACATTGCATTTATATTCTTTTCCCATTTGAGGGTTATATATGTTGAATTGATGTATTTACTTCTAAATAAAGAATATTACTTTTTATACATTAGTGTTTTTTGCCGCTCTGGTTCTTTTGGTATTCTGAATGCATAGTTGGAGAGGCGTTTCATGACTTGTTGAGGAGTGTAGGGGTTGGTTTGGTTTTGTTTTGTGTTTAATTAAAGATAATTAAACATTTCAAAATATATTGAACAATTATAACGAAGGGGGCATTACTTGGGATAAATATGTTGGATGGGGATGTATAAATGGATTTGCCATAAAGGATTTTTCACTTTGCATTATAATATTGTTTTTGAATTTACTTTTAGTATCCCACATGCAAAGAAAAAAGTAAATGATCCCTTTGGACTGACACACATGACAATTCCTGATGGTTATCAATAGAAGATGCGCCAGGGGGTAACCAACAACATATGATATCATACAGGATGGGATTAATACAAATCCCATCCACATATTGCATTAAAAAAGAACCTACAGCATAAGATGATTCCTAAATCCCATTGAGAATCTGTGGCTTGACTTGAAAAGTCACAAATTTTCTCCAACCATTCTAACTAAGCTCCAGTTATTTTGCAAAAAAAAAAAATCCAGCCTCCAGTTGTGCCAAGAGACTTATCACAACAGACTTGTATATATAATTGCAGCTAAAGGTGATCTAATAGAGTACTGGATAAGGGGGGTCTGAAAACTTATCTACAATTTTCATATTTTTGCATTTATTTGTTTTTCATTTCACAAATGCATGATCTATTGTGTTCCTCTATTGCAGTGGTGGCGAACCTATGGCACGGGTGCCAGAGGCGGCACTCAGAGCCCTTTCTGTGGGCACCCGGGCCATCGCCCCAGCACACCAGACAGAACTCAAAGAATCTTCCTGCAGTTGCAAGCCACTTAAAAGATGCTGCTTTCAGACATATTTTAATACTGACTTCTCTACTTCGAACTGTAGGAAGAGGGAGAATGAGTAGACAGGGCCAAATTATCTTTGGAGGATTCTCTGTGTACAGAGGGACACTGGAAAGAAGCTAAAGTGATGCAAATTTTCCATCTTTCTACTGTGTTGCTGTGCTCAGAAGGCCAATCTGATTGAAAGTTGTTGAAGAACAGGGATCAAAAACCTACTCCTTTAATTTTTGGTTGGCACCTCGCAATAAATAAGGGGGGTTTGGGTTGCAGCTTGGGCATTCGGTCGCTAAAAGGTTCGCCATCACTGCTCTATTGCATAACTTATTAATAAATTGCATTTACAAATTACATGCAAATACATAAAGATACCCCCTGCATGAGTGGGTTAGAGAGTACAGGTACTTTTTACACCAAAAGTTTGCCTATTAGATCCAGTCTTTGACTAGGTCTAATAGGCCTCCATACGTGGCAGTCACAGAGGTTCTTTTCAAATCTCTATTTTCTATGGCAACCCCCTTCACCCCACAATCAAATATTGCGTGGGGCCTTGAGAGTGACAGATCTCTCCTTAGCTGCTGCTATTGTGCTTGATCACAGCAGTTAAGGGGTTAATCTGCCCTGCAAGCCCCATTATCAGGATGAGTATGCTCATCCTAATGCGGCACGTCCCATATACTCGTCCTATTGTGTTAAAGACAATACAAAACAGCTGTATGACATATTTTTATTTAAAAGAAACCTACCAAGAAGAATCTACTATCAGAAGTAGATCTTTATTCTCCCTGCCTCTGCCCTAATCTGTAATTTAATGTTCCTGGAATGTAACATAATTTGTTCAAAAATGTATTTCAGTAATATGTAAATTAACTGCAGAGGCTACTCTGGTATGTACTAACCTGACCAGATCTACTTCTGATGGTACATCCCTCATGGTTGGTTCCCTTTAAGCCAAACTGATTCACCACTTATAAGGTGAAAATCCATCTTACCTTCCTGGATATCTTCAAAACCCAAAAAACTGAAGAAGGGGTTCTATTATCAAGTTCTCTTATGTGTCTCAATATGTGAGCATCCTTTTTTCATTCAACCACCCTATCCTTTTCTTGAACTCCTAAATTGTCTTTCCCATATATTTTAACCCATGAACACGTTGCCACATACACCTCATACATGCAAGTACACATACATTTAATTGCTTCTAAAGCACTCAACAGTCCTTAACAGTAAAGATTTACAAGTATTAAGCACCATACACACAACCATTGGGGGGACATACATACATCCCCCAATAGATGGCAATGGGCGCACAGAGCGTTATGGTGCCGCATTGATCCATACACGGGGAAAAGATAGGAGACATGTCCTATATTTTCCTGTGTCACAGCGCTGTGCACCATGCATCGTTATAAAGAGGGGAGGGGTCACCACTCCTCCTCTCCATCGTGGCAAATGTATGCCTGTCCGGCTACGGCCCGGCTGGCATATGTTCGTGTGAATGTAGTCTTACACAAGCCACAACAGTGCAGGGCATTGGGCTGAGTTGGCTACCACGTTCCAACAGATTTTGGTTGCAGGTGGTTATGAACCAAAGCATCTTTCAAAAAAAGACTATTTCCAGCTGGACATCAGACGTCAGAAATTTCATTAAAAAGTAACAATTTTTATTTTAGATCCATTAAAAATAGACACGGTAGTATATGACACAGCATAAGGAATAAAAAATAGCATCCAAGCTTACGCGTTTCGGTAATTATACCTTATTCATAGCTTGAATAAGGTATAATTACCGAAACGCGTAAGCTTGGATGCTATTTTTTATTCCTTATGCTGTGTCATATACTACCGTGTCTATTTTTAATGGATCTAAAATAAAAATTGTTACTTTTTAATGAAATTTCTGACGTCTGATGTCCAGCTGGAAATAGTCTTTTTTTGATTTCATCGTTATATGCACCTGTGACCGAGGTTTTCCGTGCTGGAGTGTCCAGAGTCAAGACCATGTGGATTGTTCTAACGGAGAGGGTGAGCTGATTTCACAATATTCTTTTGTGACTGTTTTTGTGAAAGCATCTTTCAGGATCTTACCTCTTCTAAATGTAATTGCTCTGGTATCACCTACCAGGTCACCAATATTGGGATCCACATGTAGGATCCCCAGTACATGTTTAGAATCTGTCTTACTCATTAGTAACCGGCATTGTAGGTCCCTACAATGCGGATAGGACCTTGTCAGTCAGGATAACCCCTTTGCAAAAAGTGGATTGTCATCTCCAAAGCGATGAAAGGTAATCTACATCTGAGAACAATTCCTTTGTGTTCTCAGATACCTCTTAGGGAAACCTCTGAAGAGAGCCTTGGGATGCCAGCTATAATACTACAATAGGTTGTTAGTTGCAGTGGGAGTTTCCATTTTCCCTGACCTGGTTTTCCTAATGATGAGGTCTAGAAAAACAATCTCCTGAAAAACATTGCAGATGTCCAGAAGAAACCCATATTATTTGGTTTTAGGGCTTTGATGAATGCTCTAAACCCATGTGGTGTGCCATTCTAGACGTTCAGCAGATTATCAATACATCTAAGCCACAGTGCAATGTGCCTAGTCCATTTTTCCATTCTCTTACTGGTAGAGAGTGGCATAAGTTGGGGAGCATGGGCTACCCACTCCCCTGAGGTGGAAGAAGAATTTGTTGTCAAATGTAAGTGTGTTGTGTTCTAATACAAAGCATCAAATGGAAATCACAAACATGCTATGGTCTTCACAGTAGGTGAATGACGGCTATCTCGGAATGATTTTATAGCCTCACATCCACTCTTGTACTAAGAATTTGCATTGGTTTGTGTTTCTCTGGGGTTTGTTGTAATATGCAAAAGCAATTCCTATTGTCCAAGATTTTGTTTAATGTAGAATTTTTTATGAAGGGTGTATGGAGAGGGCTCACGGGCTTCATATCGCAGCAAAGACCCATCGCTAACACCCGCGGTCGGTGCTTGCACTGATCATGGGTGTTAACCTTTTTTTGCCGCCAGCGGCACTGAAAGCATGGCAGCGCATGGGCGCACCTGCGATCATCGCTCCCCCGAACGTCATCGGGGGGGGGGGGGGTGATCGGTTGCCATGGTAGCCTCGGGTCTTCGTCTGACCCGAGGCTGAATGGTTTCTGCCTATCCATTACAATGAGCGAAAATACCCTGCGTCCTTAAGGGGACCCTCACTTTCTCTCTAGGTGTCATTCTTGTTGACAGGTTTATGATCTGCATCTCATCTGAGGGCTTTTGTGGGATTATTTTTTCTTCTGTCCTCTTTTCAGACAGTGCACCCCTAGCCCCGTCAGTCTTGACTATTAACTCTAGATGATACATCTGGGGTATCTTTAGGCTGAGTAGTCTATGGGACATAGAAGTCATTTACGCCAGGTGTTAAAAACTCTTCAGTTGTTTTTGCGACTTTTCAATGCAACTTTTGCTGTCGCTTTTCAAGTACACCTTGGTCTGCACCTTGTGCAGTGCCCCTTATGTATTTTTGTTTTCCAGATGTTCCGTGCAACTTTTCACGTATGTATCACTTTTTTTGCTTTCTTTTTGCAACTTTTGCGCAAATATGTACCTCTTCCAGGGCAGGTGCAAAGGAAGAATTTTTTCATGGACCAATTTTTAACATGTAAATTGTAATTACTTCGTGTGCTTTAAATGTTTAAAATTTTGCACATTAACCTCTTTTTTAAAAATTTAGAAATTTTTGCATTCACATTTTTTTAAAAATGTTTTGGTTACTGGTTAATTTGTTAATTTATTGCATTTATAAAACGCAATATAAATGCAATATAACTGTGATGTAAACTGCATGCATGAACATTGCATTTGCAATGCATTTTGTAAATGCAAATGTTAACAGTAATGTAATTAGGCAAATCACCTCAGCCGTTGTAATGTGTTTCAAAACGCAATTAAAATGCAACGTGTGACAGCAGCCTTATATGTCATCATCTCCCTGGGGTGTGACTACAGTGCTTAAAAATGCAGGACACAGCCTCAAATCCCAAATTAACAGTAGTGTCCACTCCTGCATATAACCCCCCCAAAATTTGCATCTGCCAGAATAGGAAAAACTGAACATGTATCACAAGTAAAAAGACATGATCATACATAGTGTGCAAAAAAGAGCTGCCAAATGTCTCAAAAATTCACCATAGAAAAAAAAAACTTTGATACATGTCCCCCACTTATACTGTGATTTGCTCTTCTCTCACCACAAAAAATGGCAATACTTAGGGTAGGGTATATATGTGGTCATTAACTCATTGGGGCAGATTTACTTACCTGGTCCATTCGCGATCCAGCGGCGCATTCTCTGTGGTGGATTCGGGTCCGGCCGGGATTCACTAAGGCAGTTCCTCCGACGTCCAAGAGGTGTCGCTGCTGCACTGAAGACCATCGGATTGCATCGGAGTTCACCGTCCTACCCTGGGTGAAGGTAAGCGCGTGTCGAGCAACACTTTTTTAAAAAAAATGCTGCGGTATTTCCGAATCCGTCGGGTTTTTTTACGGCCAGGCCCCCCCGATTTCCGTCGCGTGCATGTCGGTGCTGATGCGCCACAATCCGATCGCGTGTGCCAAAATCCCGGGGCAATTCAGGAAAAATCTACGCTAATCGGAAATATTCGGGTAACACGTCGGGAAAACGCGAATCGGGCCCTTAGTAAATTACCCCCATTTAGTCTTATTAATTTCTGCTAGAAACTAATGCAAACATTTTGTCTTTATAAAAGATGCACATAGTTCTTAATAACTTATCACTCCAACAAATACTTTAGATAACTATTAATCATGAATGGTAAATTATTTTTTTTTGTTTACATCCCCCTATATTTTCAGTTTCATCTTTTAGCTTTGGTCCACAGTTTAGCACCATCATTCTGGTGCACATTGTTACATCCTAAGCCCTGGCTCCTTTCCTGATCCACATCCACTTATACACCAAAGTGAAGATAGTGACAAAACACATAAAAAAGCCAGAATTTTCATACATTTAGCTAAATAAATTTGTCCCTATTGTAATTTTAGATAAATAATGGAATAAACTACTCCTGTATCTGCTGCATCCATACCTATCAGCACTGAGCTCAGTTACTGTAAGTTTCGGGAGTGAAAATGCTGGCAGTTGTTAAATGTGCTTGACTTCTTGCTTACAATGGGCACCAAGAGGCTCTTTCCATCAATATGTAATAGTTGATGATGCTGAGAACATCATGGTAAATCAATGCAATGATTTAGTGGAAATAATTGCAAGCCGCGGCTTTAAATGCTAACACAGGTTCCTAGAGGAATGAATAATTGGGCTGTAAATAACAATTCTCTTTCATTTATTAATCATGTTGGTGTGAAACATTGAAATGTTATGGTCTATTCATGTTTCTTTGCATTTACGTATTTTTCATTCGCATTTGTACTGTTTGCTGTCAATGGGAATTTGGGCTTGTGCTGATGTAGAATTGAAAAGTATTTCTTGTCATTATTACCACATCTCAGATGAGTAGATACATAAATTATCTCATCAATTGTTCCTCTGATTGAAACCAAGTGTAAAGAATCCTTCATTTCTCAATCCCTGTTTAACCACGCTTGATTGTCTTATTTATCAATGTGATGCTAATTACTCATTAATAGGAAGCTCCACCTTTGACACGGGCTATGCAGTATACGTATAGAAAACTTAAAGGGAACTCATCACCATGAAAATTCACTGTGATATGCAGACAGAATATTAGGTCTGTGGAAAGTGCAATTCGTTGAACACTAGGTTTCAGGGCCTTCTCCCAGAATTTGAGAGCAATTTAAGTCAAGAGTGGATTGTCATGTCCAGTCTAACCCAACACCTGTCCAGTATCATCACCAAAACTAACGCTTGGTGGGACTGCCAAGCACTACACATCGGGGCACATTTACTTACCTGGTCCTGTCGCGATCCCCGATCCGAACGGTCCGACAAAGTCCGGCACGATTCACCAACATCGTGCGCCCGAGATCCTGCATCTGTTGCTTCCGCGCTGGGGTCCTCCGGAGTTCACCTTCTTCTTCCTGGTGTATGTGAGTGCATGTCTTTCGACACAATGTGTAATGTTAAATCCTGCACGTTGTCTGAATCCGTCAGATTGTCCGACGGCCCGCCCGCTGATTTGTGTCGTGCCAAAGCCGGCGCTGATGCGCCAAAATCCGTTAGCCAAAAACCCCTGTTAAATGCGGCGCAACACAGAAATCGTAGGGAAACCGGACGAAAATGAGGTCCGCAGACCCTTAGTAAATGAGCCCCATTGTCTCTCCTTGGTTCTTTACTTTTCTTAATATAGGATAAGCTTTGCTTAAATGTTGATGACCACCTCTAACTGCTGAAAGAATGCACAAAAAGGTGGAGACTTTAAGGAACACAAGGAAAAACTTTGTTCACTAAATCCATTCATGATACATTGATCCGACCAAACCAAAAAAGTTTCCTACTGTGGCAGCCCTTGATCTTAAAAGTCATAGATTCAGCCATGTGTCTCCTTGTTTTGGGAATAAAAAGCTGACTTGTAGAAACTTATTCAAATATCCAATTCAGGTCACCTGTTAACAACAGCACATACACACTTTAGTCTAATACTGTCCATAGTCGCAGGCAGTGATGGATACATGCTATAAAACTAACGTCACCTTTGTGCCTCTATATACCAACAGAGCGTAGTTGTCACCTGAGGCACCATTTTGGACTGGAAGTAAGTACTGAAGTAAGTATAAGTGTGTGACTTTTGAAGCCAATCAATGGGTGCTGCAGTTACACGCTGTATTACTTACATTACAAGACATAAACGGCTGCAGCATTCACAGCATTGTAATGTTGGACTGAGGTTTCTTGGGACTTCTAGATAATTCTTCTAAATCAACCTCTACAAAATAGACCCTAGTAGTCATAGAATTGGATTATCTTCGACTAGTCTTCTGGGGTTAAGTGTTGAGTTAAAGGATGTTCTGGTAGGCAGGTCCACCAAGGTCACATGCCATATGTTTACCATAGGACCGTTGGGAAAGTATCATCTAACATAAAGGGGGAGCACCTATATCACTCCCATCCCTCACAGCAGATAGTAAACAAAGGCAAACACCTTCTAACACTGTGAAGCGGGTGTATTGATTTCTCTCTGAGATAAATGGTCAGTAGCTGATCATCACTATATAATATACCTCTCTTCTAAGAGCATTGTGGGCAGCAGTGGATTAAAACCAATTATACACAAAAGAACAAGGACAATGTTATTGTAAGATATCACATTTATTTTAGGTATTTTATGTAAAAAGCTGTGCCCTTCAGGAGATTATTTGGGCGCATAAATGAAATAGCATTTGCCATTGTGATGTTTTCAATAGACATGAAGGTTTTGGTTTAGGTCTTTATGTATCATTATGTAACCTGGGAAACTGGCTATTCATCGTAAATTTTTACTGAACTCTCTGAACATGTTCACATTGAAAGTTACCTATTACCATTAAATGTAATGGTTGATGTAGTGCAAACACAAAATATCCTAGTCATCAACATTTGCAATACGTTATTCACATTTTTATTCATAAAAGTAAAATCACATAAACTTGATGGCGGAATTGATTATAAAGTGGTTGTGAATTTTTAGATATCAGTGAATAAAACTATAATATGATATTAAATACACATGGTCACTTTCTTTCATGAACAGAGTTGTGTTTATAAGATGTTTCTGAAATTACATCACATCAGCGTCAGCTCCAGGTTTTAGTAGGCCCCTGGGTGATAGAGCCTTAGTGGGCCCCTTTGGAGTGAACTCACATGGCTGCATTAAAAATTCAGTAGCTGAAATAGTCCCCTGTTCCCTAAAATATTCCCTAGGTTATCATAGCAAATTGCCCCCTCATGGATATTTTATATAAAGCCATACTATAACTATTAGACGCATCCAAGATTTAGTCATCCAAGAAAAAGAAAAAACATATTTTACACCAATGGAAATTTCCCTGTTTGTCATGCACAAGCACAGCACACACAGCTTCACTCACCCCTTCCATCCCCATAGCAGCTAGACGGTCACATTGGAACACAAGCCTCTATAACTGGAGCGGCTGTCCGACTCGGTCACGATGTTCTGAGATATTGTGGCCTCACTGCACTATGACCATGCAAAAAGTTAATAGCGGCAATTTTAGAAGGCAATTTGTGCAGCTAACTCATGGTCGCCATATACAGTAGTATGCATGAAGCCTATATTGATAGTATTTACACCATTGGGGGTTATATGTGAGAGACTAGAACCCTATCTCGATTCCAGTCTCCATTCACCATTCACTTAAAGTATAAAAGTCCTTTAAGATAGGAATTTTAAGGGAAAGAAATTGCTACTTTGAGTTAAGATTTCCATTTTTCAGAATGCAATAGAAGTCATAAAAGTGGAGAGGATTTTCATCCGACTCTCAGAGTAAACGTGTTCTGAGAAATCGTAAGGACTGAGCTGTTCGTTTGTACTTTAGGAAATGAGAAGAAAGATCAAAGAAAAGATGTCATTGCAGTAACTGTAGGTGATATATATCCTGCTGAACAGACAGGAAATTAGGTAAAAGTTGTGATAAAAACTTACTTTGCCTCTAGGTTTACTGGACGGTACAGCAGCTGGTCACATCTCAAGTCATAGAGAATGTTTATTTATTCATTTTCATGAACAAAGTTGCCTGAGGGTGAAAAACAGTATTCAAGACTATATAAAATATAATATACGCATTACATTGCATTTTTTATTGGTAGTGTTGAAATATAGCCATGAAGGAATATCTATTTTTTGTAATCTGTTTTTATAAATGTCTTATTTTATCTTCTTAAATTGATTATAAGGACCACACATAAAAATATAATGGCTATAAATGTAATACACATTAGGGCACCATCAGGCTATTTAAATCACCATTTATTATTTAAATCAGTTTGAGCTGTTGCATCATCCATCTGTCCAAGCATAGTCATCATCCTGGTGGACTCCTCAAAGATACCAATTATTCTCCATTATGTATCAAACGTCATGAAGACTTCTCCAGACCATTAATTGTTGCTGCCAAATTCACTGCCAAAATGTTGCCAGTTCCTTGCCACACATAACCACTTTGCCCCTAAAATACATAATCGCTTACAGTTTAATGCTCTCAGATAGCAACTTTGTACCACACTGAGCTCCTAAATAAAATATACTCCTCAAAACCATGCTGTTCTGCCCAAACATATCAAATAATACTACTGTACTTCAGTATATTATAGTATATACCCTACTCTCTGAATAAACTATAAGACAGTACCCCCCTGAATAAATATATAATCACTAAATGATAAATATATACAACCCACTTATTTTATTATATATAGTCTCCCCAAGTTAAATGTTTGCGGAACACCACTAAATAAATTAAACAAGGTGCTCCCTTCAAATTAATTCTATCATGTACCCCTATTTCAGTTGTGCCTTTTTAAGACCTTTGAAGAACCTTCATAGGTTCTAAAAGGGCTCTTGTATATATGTGTGTTAAGAGCTTGCCCAAATCTTTCAGGGTTTTAAGGCTGCAGGACACTGACAAACTTGGTTGATGCTTTGGCTGCCACCCAAATATCCCAGATTGCAATCAGCTACTACATATACTACAGGCATCTGATTTATATATGGCACCCATTAATTTCTATACAGCACCTTTATATCCCAATTATTTGTATACATGGCCTCATTAATTCATAAACAATGCCATCACCCCTCATTAATATTTGGCAAAGCAGAACCCCCTCAAAAATTAATATGTAGCACATGACCCTCCATTAATATATAGCAGTCATCCCCTCATTCATATAGATATTACACAACACCTACTCATTAACACATCACCCCCCCCCATTAATATACAGAACTATATCCTCATTAATTTAGCAATTACACAACACCTACTCATTAATATGTAGCACAGCACCCCCTATTAAATAATATCCTGCACAGCCACCTCTAATATTCAGCAGAGCTGCACCACATCTTAAAGAAGACCTGCCACATCGGTTTGGGACCCTAAGCCAACTACAGGACCTGTAGGAGATCTAGTATCTCAAATCATCCTGACAGGTTCCCTTTAAAGTAATAAGTAGCACAGCAGCACCCCTTCACAAGTTAACAAGTAACACACAGTGTCGCCCAATTGCTAATGTGAACCACAGCTACCCTGCTTTGCCTCCAGGCCCCAATAAAGTTGATCTGACATCTCCCTCTTTTGCCCGGGTTTCTAGACAAATGCAGACAGTCTGCTATTAAACTGCATTTTTAAAGTCTTTGCCACAATTCCTATAGGTACTCCGATTTAGGCACTTTATTTCTACACTTTTTAATTCATTTTTTAAAAAAAATTTCATACATTGTTATACAATCAATGTCCAATCAGTCCAGACATTTTCCTGAATCCATTCTGAATATATTTTTTAAGAACGTAAATGAAATTCTGTAAAAAAGTTCAGATTTCTCTTACAAAAATTTAAATCTAAAAATAATGTTTGCAAAACAGC
This sequence comes from Engystomops pustulosus, assembly GCF_040894005.1. Classification (NCBI taxonomy): domain Eukaryota; kingdom Metazoa; phylum Chordata; class Amphibia; order Anura; family Leptodactylidae; genus Engystomops; species Engystomops pustulosus. The sequence continues at coordinate 55,782,537 of NC_092417.1, read as the reverse complement.
AGTTAAATCTATACAAAACCACGCAGGAAAATAAATGATGCATTCTAAGTATGCCCACTAGAGGCCACTGTTGCCTCACTGAGCCTCACATACATGGCTTATCCATGAGCAGGATGATCAGCAGCTCCAGTGTAGTAAAACATTATTATAAAGTTGACTTTGGCATAGAACACTCCAACTATAGAAATGATGGCTTACCACATAACACTGCCTCACACAAGCTGCTACCTTTTGGAAATGTTCCTGGTATAAGGTCTATTGCTTATCCTAGCATCCAGAGAATTTTTCTGCTGCAGTCTCAACACAGAGTATGATCCAAATCAAGTAGGAGAAAAAAGGAATGTAAGCGTACGCATATAAACGGGTAATGCTTTTCTCTAAAAAATAGCGCTGCTCTTGCCCATGGGCTTTGTGTGGAATTAAAATTGAGTTAAATTTGTATATATATGTGTATGAGCTGCAGCTATGGATGACATATGACTATGTGTGCTGCTGCTTTTTAGAGATAAACAGCCCTTTTTCTTTCATCTTGTACCTCTCATTAAAAAGTGTTTTTTTTCCACAAACATTTATTATATAGATACATAAACAAACATAAATAGAGATCATTGTTAGGCTTCGACCTCCTGACCCAAACATGACAAAGTGTCCCCCTGGACAATCATAGCCATTGGTGGCTGCTCGATTTGACTATTCGGCTGCCAATCCTGCAATATGTCCGAGTCAGGCGAGCATCGGGTCCACTCATTTCTAAACATAAACGTGTGAACACTGGGGGTTTCACTACATGGAAGCCCAATGGTGATAAAAAAACAGGTCCCTAGTCTGGATGGGACAGTGTTTGGTCTATCCCAAAGTGAATGTAGTGGTAGTCCTGCATGTAGAGTGAATTGGATATGGTTTATACAGTGAAAACTAACTGCATTGGGTACTTCATAAATCTGGATGCAGTGAGCTGCCTTATTTGATGGCAGCAAGTAGCTGTAAGGACAATGTCTATCACAAGTGCCAAAGTCCTCATAGAAGCTCTTGCGAGCAGGGCTCACACTCCTTATAATTCATTTAACCATTATTGCTCTGTGAAATCTTATTTTCCTTGTATATGATTTGTAAAGAGATGCGGGATGACATATGACTCATTTAGCCACGACATGTGTGTGTGTGTGTTTTATTTGGTTTTGTTCAGTTTTTGGACCTATTTGATTTATCTTAATAATAATAATTCCTTTATTTATAAAGCGCAGGTGAAATGATTATTGTGTTTTTAGTAAGTATTTGATTTGCTTTTTAACTGTGCAGCGCATATTGGTGACACATTTACTTATTGGGGGTCATTTACTAAGGGCCCGATTCGCGTTTTCCCGACGTGTTACCCGAATATTTCCGATTTGCGCCGATTGTACCTGAATTGCCCCGGGATTGTGGCGCACGCGATCGGATTGTGGCGCATCGGCGCCGGCATGCGCGCGACGGAAATCGGGGGGCGTGGCCGAACGAAAACCCGACGTATTCGGAAAAACCGCCGCATTTAAAAACCGAAAAAGTGTCGCTTGGGGAGCGCTTACCTTCACCTGGTCCGAGGTGGTGCATTCCGGCGCGATGAGATGACTTTCAGCGCAGCAGCGCCACCTGGTGGACGGCGGAAGAACTGCCTTCATAAATCCCGGCCGGACCCGAATCCAGAGCAGAGAACGCGCCGCTGGATCGGGAATGGACCGGGTAAGTAAATCTGCCCCATAGAGTCAGTGAAGTTCACAGAAAGTGCATTGTCCGTCTATAATGCACTGTGCCGCGATTCACTAAGATTGTCCGCCCAAAGTCATGAATGCGTCGCTTCCCTGTTCAGGTCCGACAGAGTTCACCATCTTTTTACTGGTGCATGTAAGTGCTTGGGCTCGCGACACAATTAAAAAGTTAAATACCGTGCTCAGTCCTAATCAGTCGTCCTATTTTGTGTTGCATGGAAGCCAGCGCAGCTGCGCCACAAAAAGGGTCACGCGAACCACAATCCAAGTGCACACACTTATTAAATACCTATGCAAGCTGTTTTAGCCCCGAAAACGGTACAGTCCAAAAAAAGTGTGCGTGCAACCCTTAGTAAATGAGCTCCATTGTGTTGTTATTTTTTACTTTGTATAGGTGTATGCAATACAGAAAAAAGTCTGTACTCTGAACTTTGCTAGGTGAGTTGAAAAATCACCAATTTGGGGGAAAAGGTGCAAATACATCAAAAGAGCATTTGTATTATTTTCCAAATACAAGCACATTGATTTTTATATAGGAAAAAAGGAACAGATTGGAACGGCACCGTGCAGAGGTCGGGTGCAGGTCTTCAGAGTGGGTCTGACATGACTCGCTAAATGCAATTGAAAGAGTAGGTTGAAGCAGCACTCCAATATGTAGTGAAGAAGAGAAAAGTTTATTCCACCATTGATGCTTGAGAATGCCTTTAATGATAAGGCGAAACGTCGCATCAATGGTGGAATAAACTTTTCTCTTCTTCACTACATATTGGAGTGCTGCTTCAACCTACTCTTTCAATTGATTTTTATATATATATTCTAATATATAGGGGAATGAGATCTTAGGGAATGGGATCGGGACATCACCGTGTTGGTGTAATCCCAGGAAGCCACGCATGAGTAAGTCAGGAAGCTGTAGCTGACAGTTTCCCCGCAGCTGAAGCAGATTTTAGTGCACACGGCTCTGTAGAACATAAATTGTACTACATCCTTCTAAATGCTGGAGGCATCTAAAAGGCATTTCTGGAAAGAGAGCGAGACAGCTCATAGGTCAGGACACGGAGAGAAATGTACAATTTACAATCTGCTGCAGCTTTTTCTTGCTTAGACCTGATCCAGCCATTGCATTTTCCATACTTCTGCAGACTCAGCCATAAGGTTTTTAGCCATTCCACTGACACAGTATTTCACCTGACATCCCGGCTCTTCGCCTTGAATCCGATGCCCTGCACTGCTATTGAATTATAGGTTTTGCCAGTATTGATTTTATGCTGTCAAATGTTGGGTAATTTAAAGCATTACTCTTAACCTTGTCTCTTCCATGACACATCAATGCAATGCAAACACTCTAATTGCTTAACAGAGATAAGTGAATTTCCCAAGAAACGTTAGATTTCCAGGTCCGGGAAGCTGCTTGTGGTGGTTAAGAATCAGTGTTAGGGGGGGGGGGGGGAATGCAATTTTTCCTGAAATTAACACTAAACACAAAACAATTAAATAATATTCCATTGAGTTCTCTATTCATCACCTACTTTGTCTCATATTAGAAATTAAGCTAAAAAAATGACTCTTGTCTAATAAAATGATAAAATGGATATTGTAGTAGACATTATGGGGACATAGGGCTGTACTCTATGCTTATACAATGGCCGATGCATCCATTGGAAGTATGTATCATCTTGATGTATAAAGAGTCTACTTTAAAGGAAGGGTGTCACCTGAAGATGAGCTATTGATTCCACCAAATTTTTATGTTTAACTCAGTTTTAAATTTAATTTTGTTATTTTTCCATGTCACTTTCCATATTTTTCAACAAAATGTTTAATACTATATCCTTATTTTGCTCATCTGGCTTTAAAATGGACTGAAACATGCAAATTCCATTGGAGTCTACTTAGCAGCAGTCACTAATGACATCTTAGACAAACAGATAGGATTAAAATAGAAGATAGAAACCTTTCCCTGTAAATTTGGGGGATATTTATCAGGGCTTGTATGCCATGTTTTTGGTGTACAAGCCCTAAAATAAATTGAATATTTCCCCCTTGTGGATGTGGACGGATGTGAAGTGGGACCCCTGAGGAAGTTGCTGGTTGCGACGAAACATGACCAAACGATTCATCTAATGTACATGTCTATTTGCTACACTATTTGATGTCCACATGGGTTGGGTTGATTATGTTTGCTATCCTAGCATGAACTGTACTATTGACTCTATTGAGAATAACTATTGGATTGGCTTATCTAACGTTATATTTGAGACATTTATTTTGTCTGAATTCACTAATATGTATGATACCTGTGAATACTTGTGAATTAGTCCTAGTGGTGCTATTGGCTCCACATATTGTTGTTGTTGATGGGTTTATTGTTTAGGCGGATACATTACACTCTGTATGGGAGGTCATGTATGGACACACTTACCATGGTTGTGTCCATATGGATTTTGATGTGTAGTTCTGTATCCTTTAATATGACTCTCTTATTTATATTTTGAGTGGTATAAAGAGCGTCATGATCGGCAGCAGAGTGTGGCGGGATGGGGGCGTTCCTGCCCTGTCACCTACGCCACTAAGCACAATCTTTAGCCTGTGCCCCTTAATGGCTTGTAGGATTACACTAGGCGAATACATCAAAAGGTAGGAGCCTCCTGATATATCAGGCGCACAGAGGTGGCTGGGAGGACATCATATACTGGCTGACATAAGTCAGTAAGAGGCTCCCTTTAGTATGGTAAAACATTCTGTAATATGGGAGAATTTTATAGGAGTTTGATGGGCAGCACGGTGGCTCAGTGGTTACTACTGCCTTGTGGCACTGGGGACCTGGGTTCAAGTCCCAAGTCACCATCTGCAAAGAGTTTGTATGTTCTCTCTGTGTGCATTATATAAATAAAGAAATTATTATTATGATAGAAGATAAATATGAAAGATGACAGAGATTTCTAGATACAGAGCTATAAAGAAGATGATATATACAGTAGATGGATATGAGAGATAAATACAGTAGAAGAGAAACAGAAGATTGATTGAGAAAAAGCGAGATATATAAATGGTCATATTATAGGAGATAGATAACTATACAGATAGATGATAGATGTATAGACAGGAGATATAGACAACAAGACATAGTAAACCCCAACAAACCATATATTTTCTGAAAGCAGACACTGGCCCCATTGCTTTAGAAACAGGCACCTTCATGCAATTTTGATTCAAACTGAACATTTTATAAAAAATACTTAAAATTTTACTTTGATGGCAAAAAATGTGCTCCAAACAGAAAATATTTACCTTCACATCTCCTAAATACAATAGATGGACATGTGTAGAGTTCACAAATGCCTCTTATTGACATGTGCACATGAATAAATCATCATAAAATCACTAAAACTGAAAACATAGTAAACCCCAACAAACCATATATTTTCTGAAAGCAGGCACTTCCTCCATTTTCAAAATAGCATTAAAGAGTTTATAGACATAGGCACCTACATGCAATCTTGGTTCAAACTGAAACATTTTATGAAAAATACTTAAAATTTGACTTTGATGGCAAAAAATGTGCTCCAAACAGAAAACATCTCCTAAATGTAATAGATGTACATGTGTAGAGTTCACAAATGCCTCATATTGATATATTATGATGTTGATCATAATATGACTAAAACTGAAATAACTAAATATCTGCTTTTCAGCTAGAAATTTTTTGACAGTCACAACCTACAAAATATAGCAATAAAACAGATTAAAAAATAAAGGCACTTGTAAAACCATATATTTTTGAAAGCAGACAACCAGGCGGTTAATTAACAGTTGACAGACCTCATGTAACTTTGTGACTAACACAAATTATTAAACAAAAAGTGCACCGTAAATGCCTCAATAACGTAAGTTTTAAATAAAACTCACATCGAAGTGGAGGTTTATGCAAAAAATAATAACACAAAATGAGCTGATTTATATATACCCCAATACACAAAATCAAGAATTTACACTCCCAAAAATGCTAAAACAAAAAACAATGACATATTTGGTTGCTATTAGAGATGAGCGAGCACTAAAATGCTCGAGTGCTCGTTATTCGAGACAAACTTTTCCTGATGCTCGAGTGCTCGTCTCGAATAACGAGCCCCATTGAAGTCAATGGGAGACTCGAGCATTTTTCAAAGGGACCATGATTCGGGAATAAAATGTGTTAATTAATTGAAAAAGAATGTCTTCTGATAAGTTACCAGATGTATGCAAACATCTGCAATCTATTCTTCACTGTTCCGCGCGTATATTATCTCCCGACAAGTTAGCAGATGTGAAGAACAGTGAAGAATAGAATAAAAACAGTGAACACAGTGAACACAGGATCATTTAAGTGAAAAACACAGTGAAGAATAGATTGCAGATGTTCGGCACATCTGCTTACTTGTCGGGAGATACGCTGTCCCGGGATCCGCTGCTCTTCTTCCACTGAAGTCTCCCCGATGTCTCCGTGCCGCTGCCCGATGTCTCCGTGCCGCTGCCCGATGTCTCCGTGCCCCGATGTCACCGTGCCCCGATGTCTCCGTGCCCCGATGTCACCTTGCCCCGATGTCTCCGTGCCCCGATGTCACCGTGCCCCGATGTCTCCGTGCCCCGATGTCTCCGTGCCCCGATGTCTCCGTGCCCCGATGTCTCCGTGCCCCGATGTCTCCGTGCCGCTGCCCGATGTCTCCGTGCCGCTGCCCGATGTCTCCGTGCCCCGATGTCTCCGTGCCCCGATGTCTCCGTGCCGCTGCCCGATGTCTCCGTGCCCCGATGTCACCGTGCCCCGATGTCACCGTGCCCCGATGTCTCCGTGCCCCGATGTCTCCGTGCCCCATGTCTCCGTGCCCCTATGTCTCCGTGCCCCTATGTCTCCGTGCCCCTATGTCTCCGTGCCCCGATGTCTCCGTGCCCCGATGTCTCCGTGCCCCTATGTCTCCGTGCCCCTATGTCTCCGTGCCGCTCCGTGCCGCTGCCCGATGTCTCTGTGCCACTGCCCGATGTCTCCGTGCCGCTCCCCGGTGTCTCTGTGCTGCTCCCCGGTGTCTCTGTGCTGCTCCCCGGTGTCTCTGTCCTGCTCACCGTGTTCTTCAATGTGTTCTTCACACATATATATTGTTCTTCACATACTATTTTGTTCGCACCGTTCCGCGCGTATCTTCCGACAAGTAAGCAGATGTGCCGAACATCTGTAATCTATTCTTCACTGTGTTCTTTACTGTGTTTTTCACTTAAATGATCCTGTGTTCACTGTGTTCACTGTTTTTATTCTATTCTTCATTGTTCTTCACTGTGTTTTTTTAATTAAATGCTCGATCTCGAGCAGGGGAAATACTCGTCCGAGCAACGAGCCGTTTCGAGTACCTTAATACTCCAACGAGCATCAAGCTCGGACGAGTATACTCGCTCATCTCTAGTTGCTATCCACAAATGTGTTTAAAAATATATAACTCACAAAATAAAAAGCTTCTATTCTGTCAAAATAATTTTTTTCCATAAATCACCATGAATAACTTTTTAATTCATACACACTACTACCTTAATGCAACTTTGCAGCAAACAGCAACAAAAAAAATTCACACTTAAACTATATATATGACTATATTCAGTTTAATAAATATTAAACTAAAATATGTACAAATCCAGAATACTTAGGCCTTATTCAGACGGCCGTCAGTGGGGATGTGTAAACATTGCCGATATTTTCTATGGAGGGAGGAGGGGTCACCTCCTCTCCAGGGCACGGGGGTATGCCCACCTGACGGGCATACCTCCGTGTGAATGTACCCTTATATAAAGAAAATATACTTTCCTAAAACAGCAATATAAGAGGAGATCATACAGACCCCACATGTGTATATTCACCAAAATATGCAGCAAAGGGAACGTAAAATCCACAGGGGACGCCAAACAATTTTTGCGGAAAATTGCAGTGAGCTTCACACAGATCTATCATTGTATGTTCCCTTACACAATGGTAACCCAAATAAATAACTATATATCCATAAACCAAGCTAAATATATAATGAAAGTCACTTTTATATTTGCCCCATTGAGTGAGAATGTCATAACACATGTGTAATAATGGAGGATGGAGGTGTAAATTTATCCCGGAACATGTGTGTATTTTTGGTGTTACATATAACTTTATGGACATGTTCTGGGTCGCTCTGTTAATATGCAATGACATTAGGCAAAGAGGATGGAATGTTCATCGTATCAGTCATTTTTCGCAAAAAAACGATCACAAAATAAAAGGCAATAAGAGAGCAAGTGTGTTCTTAGATAGTTCTGCAAAGAGAAGGGTTAAAAACATGAACATTAGTTTATATTCTGACTTATCAAAATACAGTAACATATAAAGTGAATATTTCCATTGTCTGTGAGGTGCAGCAGCTCCTGTGTCCAGCAAATTCTCCCTACAGCCTGATGGCTAAGAATCTGTAGGGGGATAGATTTCAGAAGGCTGTGTCTTTGGCTCTGTGACATAGTGGGGGGTCATTTACTAAGGGCCAGATTCGCGTTTTCCCGACATGTTACCCGAATATTTCAGTTTTGCGCCGATTTCCCCTGAATTGCCCCAGGATTTTGACACACGCGATAGGATTGTGGGGCATTGGCGCTGGCGCACACGAGACGGAAATCGGGGGGCGTGGCCGAACGTAAACCCGACGGGTTGCACTTACCTTCACTCGGGCCGGCTCGGTGAACTCCAGTGCGTTCCGATGCTTTTCAGCGCAGCGCCAACTGGTGTACGGCGGAGGAACTACCTTAATGAATCCCGGCTGGACCCGAATCCAGCGCAGAGAACGCGCCGCTGGATCGCAAATGGACCGGGTAAGTAAATCTGCCCCATAGAGTCTCTTCTTTTATAGGAATCTAAATTTGTGTTTCTAAGTGTCATAAAAATGGAGACATTAACATTAATTGCCGTCGGGAGTCATTTTTAGAAATAAAAATGGCACTTGAAATTCTCACTTTAAACTTGAAGATTTCTGGTTCCCTGATACCTAGAAACCCAATTCTAGATTCATTTGAAAAAAGAGATTATCCTCTTTCAATGAGCCCTGGGCAAATGCCTATTTTGCCTACCCTTAACGCCGGCCCTGGATAATAGATAAATAATGGTGCAATGACACAACAGGTTCTGTTGGCTACAGGACAAGTGAGGTAGTCCCAAGTTTTGGTCTTCAGCCTTATGTCATGCTGGTAAGCAGCCTACTGGCAGTACCTTTGCAGGCTGCAGTAGGTGCAGTGGTAAGGAGACCCCAAGCTAAACGGGTGATGAATTGGGTTAAATAAAAAACAGCTGACAAAGGAGTAATATTTGACAGATTGCTCTTGGCACATGTTAAATGAAATCAGGATCCAGTGAGGGAACAGTTTCCTTTACAAATAAAGCCCTTTGTGTTATGTACTGCAGTAGTAACTCAGTAGTAATTCTGCAGAATCGCATGCAGATCCATAGAGCAAGCTGGAGGAAATAGCGTTGTACGTCTCACTATCCATCAGGAGTCATATGGAGGTATGGTCGGATACCATGGTAAATCTTTTCACAGAACTGTACTACAGGGATCTGTAATTTGACCATATGAATTAGCTCTAACTGTAATAAGAATGTATAATACTAATGGAAGTGGATGAGTTTTATCAATTTCTGTGTATATGGATTTTAACTTTCTTCTTAATTCTAGCAAGTCTATCCTAAATAATACAGTTCAGTACCATAGTATAGTAAAACTCATTAATGGGTAGGTCTTGACAAGTGGTGCTATTACAACACACTGCATAGCAGGCAATTACATCCTCCAGCTCTATGAGATGAGTGATTGCCAATGATTTGTCATAGGGAACAATGTGTGTCGTACTGCACGCCAGACAACTTTGACTGCCACATTGCAATACCCTAGTCACAAAACTAGAAAAATTTGATTGGTTTGCAATAAATGTAAAAACATTTATGCATTAATTATTGTATTCCAATATATATATATACAGTGGAGAAAATAAGTATTGGATACAGAGCCAATTTTTCCACCTACAAAGTATTGAGAGGCCTGTCATTTTTATCATAGGTATTCTTCAACAGAATGGAAAAAAAATCAGGGACTGAGCATTAATAGAAGGAGGAAAGATGAAAAAATGCTGTCTACTTTAATTTAGGATGTATACTGAGTAGACAGTGGTGAAAAGGATTCTTCCTTTTGCCAGTAAAGCCCACATTAATTATAGTGTTTGCGACAATTTTCTGTCTGACTTTGCACTGAAAAGAACATGCAAACTGCTTGCACATGTATTTATATTGTGTCTGCACCAATTTTGTGTCACGGCTGCACTCTATCAGCCGAGCCACAAAATTCTGCATCTAAAGAGGCGTTCAGGGTCGGCTGCATTTATTACTGCAACTTAACAGAATTGTGTTGAACGTTCAATGTTAAAGGTGCACCAAACAAAGTTGCTGCACACTTCCCAGGCAGTGCAGGACCAATCCGAATCCTAAGGCAGAGTATATGAATTTAACTGTTACATTGTGTGTCGCTGGCTGATGTCTAGTACTTGGTTAGCTGTTTGTCAGTAAATACCCTCTACTTACCTGTCCATCAGACCTTAGGCTTGATACCAGGATTTATCTCTTGCCTATCATTTTGGATTTATCTGCTCTTTCTGGTCTGGTTCTGGTAATTCTGTTTACAATCTGTGACTTACTGTTCTTGTTCTTTGAATACTGGGTTTACTGTTCTGGTCACTGCCTGTAGGCAGTACTAAAGTCTGAATCCTTGAGCTGCGAGGCAACCTGAGTACCTTTCTTCCAAGTGTCAACGGTGAACACAAAATGGTAAACTGGACTCAGTTTTTTATTTAGTGCTTGTGAGACTTTTCTCCAACAGTTTCCTATAAATCTCTTATAATAGAAATTCCTGCCAGGCAATGCCTCCATTGCAATTCCCTTATAAATAATGAATGAATGAATACAACTTAATCTTATATGTGCCTCAAAATGGGACCATTGCAAAATAAAACTCATCATGTAAAAGACAAGACCTCTTATGCCTAAAATTGGGATGTGACAAAAAAACTTGGCATGTGAAAATGAACATACAATAAGCACTCAATACCTACATGTCTAACTAGGTCAAGAAGCAATTCAGCAGCATATAGAGCCCCTTCTACTTGTGATGTATCCTGCAATGTGTACCTTAAATGTGCCTGGATCCAGAAAAATATATTGAAGTCAAATATTATATACTCGAATATAAGCCTAGTTTTTAAGCACAAAAAAATGTGCTGAAAACCCAAACTTGGCTTATACTTGAGTAAAAAATATATAGGTTTTACCAGGTTTTTGTGGTAAAATTGGGGGCCTCGGCTTATACTTGGGTCGGCTTATAGTCGAGTATATACGGTATATATGTTTACTAACTAGAGATGAGCGAACATGCTCGTCCGAGCTTGATGCTCGGTCGAGCATTAGGGTACTCGAAACTGCTCGTTACTCGGACGAATACTTCGCCCGCTCGAGAAAATGGCAGCTCCCGCCGTTTTGCTTTTTGGCGGCCAGAAACAGAGCCAATCACAAGCCAGGAGACTCTGCACTCCACCCAGCATGACGTGGTACCCTTACACGTCGATAGCAGTGGTTGGCTGGCCAGATCAGGTGACCCTGGGATAGACTAGCCGCTGGCCGCGCTGCTCGGATCATTCTGTCTCTGGATGCCGCTAGGGAGAGAGCTGCTGCTGGTCAGGGAAAGCGTTAGGGTGTTCTATTAGCTTACTGTTAGGCAGGAGTGATTCTCAAAGAACCCAACAGCCCTTCTTAGGGCTACAATAACGTTCTACTTTTTTTATTTTAATTTGCATCTTTTACCATTTTGTGAGGAATTAGCAGGGGGACTTGCTACCGTTGTGTTTAGCTCTTAGTGGCACACATATCCATAGCAAAGGCCGAAGTGGGAAAATTCAGTAGGGGTTGGATTTCTATTAGGCACTAACTCAGTGTCATCTCATCTGGCATAGTAGTGTGCTTCCTTTGATACTTGGCTAGAAAATAGCCATAGGAGAATACAAATAGCTTCTTGAAGCCTACAGTAGCGTTCTATATATTTGATTTCTGGTTGATCTGCTGGTGGCTTTAGTTTCTGCAGTGCATGTACTTGCCAATTCTGAGCAATTTGTAGTGAGACTTGCGACCGCTGTGTTCTGCGCTTAGTGGCGCACATATCCATAGCAAAGGCTGAAGTGGGAAAATTCAGTAGGGGTTGGATTTCTATTAGGCACTAACTCAGTGTCATCTCATCTGGCATAGTAGTGTGCTTCCTTTGATACTTGGCTAGAAAATAGCCATAGGAGAATACAAATAGCTTCTTGAAGCCTACAGTAGCGTTCTATATATTTGATTTCTGGTTGATCTGCTGGTGGCTTTAGTTTCTGCAGTGCATGTACTTGCCAATTCTGAGCAATTTGTAGTGAGACTTGCGACCGCTGTGTTCTGCGCTTAGTGGCGCACATATCCATAGCAAAGGCTGAAGTGGGAAAATTCAGTAGGGGTTGGATTTCTATTAGGCACTAACTCAGTGTCATCTCATCTGGCATAGTAGTGTGCTTCCTTTGATACTTGGCTAGAAAATAGCCATAGGAGAATACAAATAGCTTCTTGAAGCCTACAGTAGCGTTCTATATATTTGATTTCTGGTTGATCTGCTGGTGGCTTTAGTTTCTGCAGTGCATGTACTTGCCAATTCTGAGCAATTTGTAGTGAGACTTGCGACCGCTGTGTTCTGCGCTTAGTGGCGCACATATCCATAGCAAAGGCTGAAGTGGGAAAATTCAGTAGGGGTTGGATTTCTATTAGGCACTAACTCAGTGTCATCTCATCTGGCATAGTAGTGTGCTTCCTTTGATACTTGGCTAGAAAATAGCCATAGGAGAATACAAATAGCTTCTTGAAGCCTACAGTAGCGTTCTATATATTTGATTTCTGGTTGATCTGCTGGTGGCTTTAGTTTCTGCAGTGCATGTACTTGCCAATTCTGAGCAATTTGTAGTGAGACTTGCGACCGCTGTGTTCTGCGCTTAGTGGCGCACATATCCATAGCAAAGGCTGAAGTGGGAAAATTCAGTAGGGGTTGGATTTCTATTAGGCACTAACTCAGTGTCATCTCATCTGGCATAGTAGTGTGCTTCCTTTGATACTTGGCTAGAAAATAGCCATAGGAGAATACAAATAGCTTCTTGAAGCCTACAGTAGCGTTCTATATATTTGATTTCTGGTTGATCTGCTGGTGGCTGTAGTTTCTGCAGTGCATGTACTTGCCAATTCTGAGCAATTTGTAGTGAGACTTGCGACCGCTGTGTTCTGCGCTTAGTGGCGCACATATCCATAGCAAAGGCTGAAGTGGGAAAATTCAGTAGGGGTTGGATTTCTATTAGGCACTAACTCAGTGTCATCTCATCTGGCATAGTAGTGTGCTTCCTTTGATACTTGGCTAGAAAATAGCCATAGCAATAGGATAGGATTGTTTGGTTCTAAAAACTCAAAAAAAAACAAAAAACACAAAAAAAAACAAAAAACACAAAAAAACACAAAAAAAAACAAAAAAAAGTAAAAAAAAAAAAAGTTATAACTCTCATTTTAAAAATGTTTAACCCCAGGGCTAGGGGTAGAGGACGAGGGCGGGGACGTGGGCGTCCAACTACTGCAGGGGTCAGAGGCCGTGGTCCTGGGCGGGGTGAGACACCACCTGCTGATGAGGGAGCAGGGGAACGCCGCAGAGCTACACTCCCTAGGTTCATGTCTGAAGTTACTGGGACTCGTGGTAGAGCACTGTTGAGGCCAGAACAGTGCGAACAGGTGATGTCGTGGATTGCTGACAATGCTTCGAGCAATTTGTCCACCACCAGTCAGTCTTCCACGCAGTCCACCCATGTCACCGAAATCCCCACTCCTCCAGCTCCTGCACCTCAGCCTCCTCCCCCCCAGTCTGCCCCCTCCCAGGAAAATTTGCCATTTGAACCGGCATACTCTGAGGAACTGTTTTCTGGACCCTTCCCACAGTCACAAACCCCTTGTCCGGTTGCTGCTGAGCAATTTTCCGATGCCCAGGTTTTCCACCAGTCACAGTCTGTGGGTGATGATGACCTTCTTGACGTAGTGGAAGTGTGTAAAGAGGTGTCCGACGATGAGGAGACACGGTTGTCAGACAGTGGGGAAGTTGTTGTCAGGGCAGGAAGTCCGAGGGGGGAGCAGACTGAGGGATCGGAGGATGATGAGGTGACAGACCCAAGCTGGGTTGAGAGGCCGGGTGAACACAGTGCTTCTGAGACGGAGGAGAGTCCTCGACCTGAACAGGTTGGAAGAGGCAGTGGTGGGGCCAGATGGAGAGGCAGGGCCAGAGCTGGTGCATCAGCGCCACTGTCAACTAGTGAAGCTCCCGTGGTGAGGGCTCTTGCGGCGAGGGCTAGATCTTCAGAAGTGTGGAGGTTCTTTAAGGAAACACCGGATGACCGACGGACTGTGGTGTGCAACATTTGCCAAACCAGGCTCAGCAGGGGTTCCACCACTACTAGCTTAACTACCACCAGTATGCGCAGGCATATGAATGCTAAGCACCCCACTCAGTGGCAACAAGCCCGTTCACCTCCGGCCGTGCACACCACTGCTCCTTCCCCTGTGTCAGCTGCTAGTCAGCCCCCTGCCCAGGACCCTGCCACAAAAACCCCATCGTCGCCTCCACGATCCTCCACAGCATCCACCAGCGTTCAGCTCTCCATACCCCAGACGCTGGAGCGGAAACGCAAATATAGTGCAACCCACCCGCACGCCCAAGCCCTTAATGTGCACATCTCCAGATTGCTTAGCCTGGAGATGCTGCCCTATAGGCTAGTAGAGACCGAGGCCTTTCGCCACCTCATGGCGGCGGCCGCCCCTCGGTATTCGGTCCCCAGCCGCCACTACTTTTCCCGATGTGCCGTCCCAGCCCTGCACCAGCACGTGTCAGACAACATCATCCGTGCCCTGACCAACGCCGTTTCTGACAAGGTCCACCTGACCACGGACACGTGGACGAGTGCTGCCGGGCAGGGCCACTATATATCGCTGACGGCACATTGGGTTAACTTGGTGGAGGCTGGGAGCGAGTCTGACCCTGGGGCTGCTCATATACTGCCGACGCCGAGGATTGCGGGGCCTACCTCGGTCCAGGTGTTTCAGGCCTACTATGCCTCCTCCTCCTCCCACCCCTCCTCCACCTCCTCCTCCGAACTACCATCCGTGGGCACGGCGCCATCAGTCGGTAGCTCTAGGCACAGCAGCAGTGCCGTCGCTAAGCGACAGCAGGCGGTGCTCAAACTGCTGAGCCTAGGCGACAAAAGGCACACCGCCCAAGAGCTATTACAGGGCATCACGGCGCAGACTGATCTGTGGCTGGCACCGCTGAACCTCAAGCCGGGAATGGTTGTGTGTGACAACGGCCGTAACCTGGTGGCGGCTCTGCAACTCGGCAGACTGACACATGTGCCATGCCTGGCCCATGTGTTAAATCTGATAGTGCAGCGTTTCCTCAAGACATACCCCAATCTGTCTGATTTGCTCACGAAGGTGCGCCGCATCTGTGCGCATTTCAGGAAGTCCAGCCCAGATGCTGCCACTCTCAGGGCAGCGCAGCGCCGCCTCCAACTGCCCGCTCACCGACTGTTGTGCGACGTGCCCACGAGGTGGAATTCAACACTGACCATGTTATCCAGAGTTTACCAGCAGCGCCGAGCGATTGTAGACTGCCAGATGTCAACTTCCACCAGAACTGGTAGTCAGGTCAGTCAGCTTCCTCAAGTCTACAATGAGGAGTGGACGTGGATGTCTGATATCTGTCAGGTGCTGAGTAACTTTGAGGAGTCAACACAGATGGTCAGTGGCGATGCCGCCATCATCAGCCTCACCATCCCGCTGCTTGGCCTGTTGAAAAACTCTCTGGTCAGCATGAAGTCGGAAGCTTTGCGCTCGTCACAAGAGACGGGGGAAGAATATTCCCTTGTTGATAGCCAAAGCACCCTGAGGTCTGTTTCTCAGCGCATATCGGAGGAGGTGGAGGTGGAGGAGGATGAGGAGGAAGAGGAGGAGAATGTTGGCGAGACACAAGAGGGGACCATTGTTGAGTCCTTCACTGTTCAGCGTGTATGGGCAGAAGAAGAGGAGTTGGAGGAGTTGGAGGAGGAGGAAATGGACAGTCAGGCCAGTGAGGGGAGTGAATTCTTACGCGTTGGTACTCTGGCGCATATGGCAGATTTCATGCTAGGCTGCCTATCCCGTGACCCTCGCGTTCAAAGAATTTATTCCAGCACCGATTACTGGGTGTTCACTCTCCTGGACCCACGGTACAAGCAAAATCTTTCCACTCTCATCCCTGCAGAGGAAAGGAGTGTGAGAATGCATGAATACCAGCAGGCCCTGGTGCACAAGCTGAAACAGTATTTCCCTTCTGACAGCGCTAGCGGCAGAGTGCGTAGTTCTGCGGGACAAGTAGCGAGGGAGAGTAGGCGAGCAGGCAGCTTGTCCAGCACTGGCAAGGGTACGCTTTACAAGGCTTTTGCCAGCTTTATGTCACCCCAGCAAGACACTGTCACCTGTCCCCAGTCTCGGCAGAGTAGGGCTGATCTTTACAGAAAGATGGTGAGGGAGTACGTAGCTGACCATACCATCGTCCTAAATGATCACACAGCTCCCTACAACTACTGGGTTTCAAAGCTGGACATGTGGCACGAACTGGCGCTGTACGCCTTGGAGGTTCTTGCCTGCCCTGCCGCTAGCGTCTTGTCCGAGCGGGTTTTCATTGCAGCTGGTGGCATCATCACCGATAAGCGTACACGCCTGTCGACTGACAGCGCTGACAGGCTGACGCTTATTAAAATGAATAAAGGCTGGATTTCTCAGAATTTCTAATCTCCACCAGGTGAAGGAAGCTCAACCTGAATAATTGATCCACTCCTCCTCCTCCTCCTCATTTTCCTCCTTCTCCTCCTCTTTGTACAGTAAAGCAGAGGAAAATGGCTATTTTTTGACAGGGCCCACTGGCTCTTGCTATAGTACTTCATGCATTTAATTTTTCTGGAGGGCCACCTACCCGGTCCTCTGTTTGAAACAATTTTTGTGAGTGCCACATACAGGCACTCAATCTATTCCATTTTTCTGGAGGGCCACCTACCCGGTCCTCTGTTTTAAAAAATTTTTGGGACTGCCACATACAGGCACTCAATCTATTCCATTTTACTGGAGGGCCACCTACCTGCTCCTCTGGTTTGAAACATTTTTGGGACTGCCACATACAGGCACTCAATCTATTCCATTTTACTGCAGGGCCACCTACCTGCTCCTCTGGTTTGAAGAATTTTTGGGACTGCCACATACAGGCACTCAATCTATTCCATTTTACTGCAGGGCCACCTACCTGCTCCTCTGGTTTGAAGAATTTTTGGGACTGCCACATACAGGCACTCAATCTATTCCATTTTACTGGAGGGCCACCTACCTGCTCCTCTGGTTTGAAACATTTTTGGGACTGCCACATACAGGCACTCAATCTATTCCATTTTACTGGAGGGCCACCTACCTGCTCCTCTGGTTTGAAACATTTTTGGGACTGCCACATACAGGCACTCAATCTATTCCATTTTACTGGAGGGCCACCTACCTGCTCCTCTGGTTTGAAACATTTTTGGGACTGCCACATACAGGCACTCAATCTATTCCATTTTACTGCAGGGCCACCTACCTGCTCCTCTGGTTTGAAGAATTTTTGGGACTGCCACATACAGGCACTCAATCTATTCCATTTTACTGCAGGGCCACCTACCTGCTCCTCTGGTTTGAAGAATTTTTGGGACTGCCACATACAGGCACTCAATCTATTCCATTTTACTGGAGGGCCACCTACCTGCTCCTCTGGTTTGAAGAATTTTTGGGACTGCCACATACAGGCACTCAATCTATTCCATTTTACTGGAGGGCCACCTACCTGCTCCTCTGGTTTGAAACATTTTTGGGACTGCCACATACAGGCACTCAATCTATTCCATTTTACTGCAGGGCCACCTACCTGCTCCTCTGGTTTGAACAATTTTTGGGACTGCCACATACAGGCACTCAATCTATTCCATTTTACTGGAGGGCCACCTACCTGCTCCTCTGGTTTGAAACATTTTTGGGACTGCCACATACAGGCACTCAATCTATTCCATTTTACTGCAGGGCCACCTACCTGCTCCTCTGGTTTGAACAATTTTTGGGACTGCCACATACAGGCACTCAATCTATTCCATTTTACTGGAGGGCCACCTACCTGCTCCTCTGGTTTGAAACATTTTTGGGACTGCCACATACAGGCACTCAATCTATTCCATTTTACTGCAGGGCCACCTACCTGCTCCTCTGGTTTGAAACATTTTTGGGACTGCCACATACAGGCACTCAATCTATTCCATTTTACTGGAGGGCCACCTACCTGCTCCTCTGGTTTGAAACATTTTTGGGACTGCCACATACAGGCACTCAATCTATTCCATTTTACTGCAGGGCCACCTACCTGCTCCTCTGGTTTTAAGACTTTTTTGGACTGCCACATACAGGCACTATCCAAATTAAATTGTCTCCATAGCAGCCTCCACACGTTGTCTCCATTGCTACCTCCAAAAGTCGTCCATATAGCTGCCTCCATACATCGTCCCTTTATCAAACGAGGTGTGTCAGGCAGAAATTTGGGTTGTTTTCATGGATTCCACATCAAAGTTGTTAACTTTGTCGCCACCCTGCTGTGTTATCCACAAAATATACTGGCAAACTTTTATCAAGTACCGATATTATTTGAGCGCTTCTTGCTCACCTCCTTTGGTTCCTCTCTGCCACCCATTGGTTTGAAGCCTGAGTCCATTTAGGGTATGTCGCCATGCCACTCTCTAGCCTGCCGCTGCTGCCGCTGCCTCTGCATGCCGTCCCCTATAGTGTCAGGGTCAATTATTAGATGTTTTAGATGCTATCTAGCTTCATTCTGTCACTCTGTCATGGCCATGCTGTTGCCCATAATTTTGGCATAATGGTGCGATTAAGCAGCCTCAGAGGCATCCATGCATGCTGCCCCTGCTGTTTCCTGTCCATTTCCGTGGTGTTTCCATCCTTTTCTGAGGTTCCCAGGTGTTTGGCCAAGCTTCCCTGTGCAGAGCCTTGGTCCCCTTGAAAAATGCTCGAGTCTCCCATTGACTTCAATGGGGTTCGTTATTCGAGACGAGCACTCGAGCATCGGGAAAAGTTCGTCTCGAATAACGAGTACCCGAGCATTTTAGTGTTCGCTCATCTCTATTACTAACTTCTAAATATTTTCAACATTTGAACCAATCTCCTCTATGCAGCTGAAGTCCTTATTCACGCCTCAACCATTCACTAAGTCACTGAATAGTTTCATGTGCATAAAAATGATAGCACAGCACCGCAGTCTTCCTGGGCTTTCCATTATACTTAAAAAGTTGATGTCTGGAACAGTGTCTATGTTCTGCCCATTTGTCAGGGCTGACTAGATCAATAATAACAGAAGGCAGATGGTTTCACAGCTTCTTAGAATAGTAATTTACCCCTGGCAAACGAAAGCAGATCACACAATGTATCCGGGAAGTTTAGCCATAACATAAGAAGCTCGGCATTTTCCATGTCAAACTCGGAATGCAATTGCCATATTTTTGTCTGAAATAGATGAATTTCTTGCAAAACAAAATAAAGCTGTATACATGTAAAAATATCATGCTTAAAGGGGTATTTGGGGATTAATTTATGTATTGCCTAATCTAAGATTAATCTGACACACAGTACTCCTACTGATAAACTGTATGAAGAGATGAACTCTGAAAGAGAGCTGCACCATGCATTATACAGTGGGAGTGCTAAGTATTGCAGCTCAGACCTAATCATTTTGACCATGGGGCACATTTACTTACAAATTCTGACAGTTCACTAAAAGTGGATTGTCTGACTATGAGGCTGCATCCGGCGATTCCGTTTTCTCATTTCCCAGGAGCCTTTGAAGCTTGGAGTCAAATGTGACCAAACACCACAAATGCAAAATTAACTTTGTTCAGTGTAATGTCTGTTCTCTATAACTTTACTTAAAAGCATCTCCAGTTAGGGACAATTTCACTTATTCTTCTCCCAACTGCTGGTTTATGTTAAACTAGGCCATGTTGTTGTTGCATTTGAATGTTTGCTAATATTAGAGAACTTTAAAGGGGTTGGCTACTTTGTAATGGATATTAGGTCACTTAACACATATCTACTACACATTCTGCCTTGGACCTCCACCATTTTGGAGTTTACAAGTATTACAAGCATTTACTTCTCATCCTCAATGGCAGTTCACCTTGAAGGGAACTTGTCACCATATTTTCCCAAATTCAGCTGGTGACAGGTTCCCAGAGAGCCGTAATAACTAACTGACACCCTCTTTTTAGCTAAGAATTTTCTTACATCCCCATACATCAACTTTATGTTGATTCCCTTCATGCATAACCTGCTTGGCCGGCCCGTACCATCTACTCCTCCCCATGTCCCATGCATCTTCTCCCTATGTCATGTGACCAGGGTGATGTCATCTAAGGACATTTACTTGATAAGATTTGCAATGTATATCCCATTTATGTATTTGATCACAGCAGCAGCAGTTAATTTAATTGGCAGGTTCCCTTTAAATTTATATCACAGTGATAATTGTAACATCATAAGGGTTTATCAGGGTTTAGACACTCTTCCGACTAGTATGACAATTCAGATATGACTGCAAAAGACTGTGTGCTAAAATTATCGGGGTCAGACAGTAGGTGTTCTCCTTAAGGAGACATTGCCAATTAAGGCCACCTTAAAGGCGTGTGGAGACTTAAAGCCATAGATGCTCCACTAGGGAATTCTGGGAAGAATGCAAATAAGTTTTCCAAGGTGTTAAATGGAAAACAATACCTCCTTTTGCTACCTTAAAAGGCAGCCCCCTTAACACCAAGTATGACCTACAAGAAGTCTAAAACATGATGTGGGATTAAGCCAAACCAGTATGTCTATTCCATACTGGTTTGGCTTAATCCCACATCATGTTTTAGACTTCTTGTAGGTCATACTTGGTGTTAAGGGGGCTGCCTTCCAAGGTAGCAAAAGGAGGCAATGTTTTCCATCTAACACCTTGGAAAACTTATTTGCTAAAAATATTGACAGTTTTCTGGTGTCAAGCTGACCAACTAATAGATGGTGCAAATTATGACTCGACAGTCATAAACTACAACTATACATGTATTTATCATCCAGCGTCAGACACACTAATAAACCTGGAGCAGTATAATACTGTCTAGTCTAAGGCTAAATTCACAGGAACATGTGCCCGCCACGCGGTAGCACATGGGAGCATGGGGTTGCTCGCCCCCACCCCTCTCAATAGAAAATAGTAGCCGCGCGGCTGTAGCTGCAGGCTCTATCGTTTTACAGCTGCGGCTCGCAACAAGCGCTCACTGTAACTGAGCCTGTGCACCATAGCTGTCTATGGGGGACGTATGTACAGGCCGCAAGCCCCGACGGTCATGTGAATGAGCCCTAACACTGCACTGCTTTACTTTGTGAAACTTTTCATCAAAGTAGATATAATCCTGCCCTGCATATACAACATAATGAAATGATGGAATAAGGAATTCTAATGACAGGTGTCACCTACCAGAAAAATGCAATAAATTCAGTTTCCAAACTAATTTACAGTCAGGAAGCACATTAGTGATGCACTGTTACACTCATCAGTTTCATAGTGTTAATCTCCAGCAAGGGCCTGCAGTTTAGTCATTTCCTTACAAATTACCTTATAATTTTATTGATTTATGTTATTTTTTTTATGGAGTGCAATTATTCAAACACCTGGCCTGTAAATCTTCATATACTCCAGGCCCTTCATTTTTATATTATAAGCAAGGCATGAAGCACTAAACATACAAAAAAAGCCTGAGAGGGTTTTCACAGGAAAACACATATTAAAGACTTGTGTCCTACTTTCCTTTTTCTTCTGTTATCATCCAAAACCTGCACTTTCCAAGTCCCAACAACTGAACGCCAGGGCATTGCTGTGCAACATAAGTAATTAAGAGATTCTTAGTTCTGCCTGGAACATATATATATATATATATATATATATATATATGCAAAGAAGAAAAGTAGCAGGACTCCGTCTCCAATTCAAGGATTTTTTTATTCACCAAGTGGATATACAGCAACGTTTCAGCTATCTAGCTAGCTGAAACGTTGCTGTATATCCACTTGGTGAATAAAAAAATCCTTGAATTGGAGACGGAGTCCTGCTACTTTTCTTCCTGGAATTGGAGATGGAGTGCTGCTACTTTTCTTCTTTGCTGATTTATTATCGTGGTCTTGGATCAGACTCTCAATAGCCTGCACCCATCGGTTTAAATCCTATTATTCTGTGCTGCCCGCCTTTGCTGTTCATATATATATAATTTTACCACCAAAAACTGGGAAAACCTATTGACTCGGGTATAAGCCGAGGGTGGGAAATGCATTGGTCACAGACCCCCCCCCCCCAGTATACAGCCAACCAGCCCCCTATAGTATACAGCCTGCCCCCAGTAGTATACAGCCAGCCCATCTTGCCCCCAGTAGTATACAGCCAGCCCATCTTGCCCCCAGTAGTATACAGCCAGCCCCATGTAGTATACAGCTAGCTCCATGTAGTATACAGCTAGCTCCATGTAGTATACAGCTAGCTCCATGTTGTATACAGCTAGCCCCATGTAGTATATAGCTAGCCCCATGTAGAATACAGCCTGCCCCCAGTAGTATACAGCCTGCACCCAGTAGTATACAGCACCCCAGCCTGCCCCGTGTAGTATACAGCCCAGCCCAGCCTGCCCCCAGTAGTATACAGCCTGCCCCGTGTAGTATACAGCCACCCCAGCATAAAAAAATAAACTTATATACTCACCCTCTGGTGGCCCCGATGTGCAGCGCTGCTCCCCCGATGTCCGCGCCGCTTGTCTTCCGGCTTCTGCGCCCGTCTTCCTTCTTCTGCGGGGCGCCGCCATTGCTCTCTCCCGGGCCAGCGCCTAGTATGACGCGCCACTGCTGACGTCATGCTAGGCGCCGCCTGGGGGATAAAAAATGGCGGCGCCCTGCAGAAGACAGAAGACGGGCGCAGATGCCTGAAGATGAGCCGCGCAGACATCAGGGGAGCAGCGCTGCGCATCGCGGCCACCGGAGGGTGAGTATATAAGTTGTTTTTTTTTAAGTAATTTTGACTGACTGACTGACTCGTGTATAAGCCGAGGGGACGTTTTTCAGCACATTTTTTGTGCTGAAAAACTTGGCTTATACACAAGTATATACGGTATATATATATATATATATATATATATATATATATATATATATATATATATGTGTGTGAAGAAAATATTGTTGGCTCAAGAAGCAGATGATTCAGCCTGTAGTGTTGATGAAGACCACAATATCTCATGGCCCTTGCTTGATAAGACATGGTAGTTGGTGTCCAAAACGAGGACTGTAACTTAAGGAACTGTATAGGGTTGCATCAAGTGTCTCTTTTCCATACAAAGAGACAAGTACTGTAAGTGGTACAGTATAGCCAGGGTACAGATTTGGATCCAAAAACTTTAAGTTTCAACTTTCTCCACACTAATCCCCTAAACACAACAATTGTAACTTCTAGGAATATATGGAATGTAAAAATAACAACTAGTAATCCCATGATGATTGCTCTGTACTTATAGGTAGATGACCACCATATTCATCCACATGGTGATGGAGACGAAATGGATAGGACAGGTAAGAGAAAACTCATAATAGGTTGGTATTTTACATTATTTGTTAACCAAAACCAGGAGCCACACAACCAAGTGCCAAGATGTACTGCAGCCTACATCCCCACCATATATGGGAACTTAGCCTAAAGTAAAATTTGCATCTCTGTTGTAAAGCTACAAATACTGATATAAAATATTCACCAAAATATGGATGTGTTAATAGGGTTTTCCTATTTAGGGCATATAAGCAAAAGTCTGCCATATTTCTTTTATTTCAGAAAGTACCGGCTAATAGCAGGGATGTAACTTGAAGGAGTGAAGCGGGTGTGGTTGCTGCTGGGCCCAAGAGGCTTAGGGGGCCCATATGGTGTCACTTTCCCATGTTAGAAGACTAGTACTATGAATCATACATTCTAGTGGCACTGACTTTGCACTGGGGCGCTTCAATTTCAAGTTATGCTACTGACTAAGCGATTGTATTTAAGACCCTTGTGTTATAAACAAGCAGTCGCTGACTCAAGTACACTCGACGATTTCTAGGTACAGGCAGAGATTTGTGCCCATTGTGACATCTGTTGAAGTTCTGTGGATCCGGTTTGTAACCCAGGAATGTAAAGAGAATTTGATTCAGGAATACTACAACAGCGAAAACTGAGGGTTGATAAATTAGAAATAGGATCTGTGACTTTATCTCTATTGGCTGTATTACTTCCTATCAAAAAAATCTTAACTACAAATTGCTCATTTAAGACATAAAAAGTCTCGTATGCCAAGTCACATATGCCAACTCTTAATAACTCTTCAAAGAGTTTTGGCAAAGACCTTTATTGTTTTTGGCTTTAGAAGCCGATATTTGCTAACTATTTTTTCTATACAAAAATGTATATAATATATCACTCAGGGCTTTATACTGTATATTACAAATATTGTTAAAAACTGGCGTACATTATAAAATGCAAATGACAAAGCCGACAGAACTTGTGAGAATAATAAAGCCAGTAGTAATGAAGGACGTCATTCCTCAAGTGGCCCAGTTATATGCCAGGGGAACAAAAAAAAAAATCAACATTCTATCATTTGTATAATTTAGGCAAATTATAGATGTACTCCAGCCAGCAGAAAACAAATGCCACTTTAGTATTACATTGGTACATTCCAGATGGATATTCTTGGCACACTGCGAGGCCCTCTGCATAGATCCCTGGCATATGTTGTCTACAAAACATACTTGGTATCACATCTGTTGATGAATACTAAAAGAAACTGTTATCAAACCATTGTCTTTAAATCTCTATTTTATCATCTCTTCTGTATGTCTA
Source organism: Engystomops pustulosus (assembly GCF_040894005.1). Lineage (NCBI taxonomy): Eukaryota > Metazoa > Chordata > Amphibia > Anura > Leptodactylidae > Engystomops > Engystomops pustulosus. The sequence goes on along the minus strand of NC_092417.1, from coordinate 55,757,627 downwards.
TAGAATTAAGTTATTCCAAAGAGATTATTTGTCTCAAGGCTTAGAATAAGATGCCACAATAAGAAAATAAAAACAGATGAAAAGAGATGGATTATAAGGGTGGGGCTTAACTAGGTACATGGTTAGTTTTACATGGTCTTAAAGGAAATGTACCAGCAGAATTAAGGATTGGAATCCAATCACACTGGCATAGTGAAATGTGTCCCCTCTACCACGATACTCTCTTCTTTTAGCTTCTGATGACCTTGTTTTAAGAAAAAAGGCTATAGAATTATGCAAATGGATCCAGGCTCCATTAACACCTATGGAGCCTGAAGCTCTTTAGGCTCATTTACATAATTTTCAACACAAATATTTTTTTTTGTAAAAACTAGGGCATAGGAAGCTAAAAGAACAGCAGATCTTGCCAGAGAAGGGCACACACTAGTATTTCAGTGTGCTTGATTTACAATCCTTCATCCTGGTGGTAGATGTCCTTTAACCCCTTCCCGCACCCTGACGTAACTCTACGTCATAGTATACGGGTAGTTCCCACATCTTGACGTAGAGTTACATCATGGTGATTGACCGGGGTCAGAAGCTGAGCAGTAACAGCCGGGATCGCGACTATTCCACTCCTGCCTGTGTAACCCCATAGACGACAAGGTGACCATGGTGTCTATAGTGCATTACCGCGACGATTGACACCCTCCGTGCATTGCACGAATGTGCCGATCATTGCAATGGAAACCCTGAGGTCTGATGAAGGATCCCACGGCTGCCTTCAGTAACAGCCTGTTAGGATCATGCTCAATGCATGATCTAACAGTGCTAATGTCAGCCTATGCAGAATACATAGGCTGACTATATAATATGCTGCAATACATTAGTACAATACATTAGTGCAATACATCAAATGATCACTTGTTCATGTATGAGTTGTTATGGGACAAAATAAAATAATACCAGGTCCATAACAACCCATACAATAAGATAAAATTGCTGTACCCGTGAGGTGAATGCTGTAAAAAAAGGGAAAAATAAATTATGACATTTTCACATGTGAACTCATAAAAACAGCATAAAATTAAAAAGTAACCATTAAAAAGTATAGCTTGTCCCGCAAAAAATAAGCTCTAAAACAGATCTGTAAACAAAAAAAATATTACTGCTATGCCAATTAATACATGGTGATAAAAAAACAAGCAAATTTATCATAAAATGCATTCTATATTCTACAAAACAAGTTAACCATAAAAAAGCTTTATAAATGGGGTACCACCATAATCATGACCCATAGAATAAAGATAACACATTGGGGGTCATTTACTAAGGGTCCAATTCCCGCATTTTTGTCGGGTTTCCCGTATTTTTCCGATTTGCACAGTTTTTCCCTGAATTGCCCTGGGATCTTGGCGCATGCGATTGGATTGTGGCGCAGCGGCGCTGGCTTTCATGCGATGGAAATGGGGGGGTGTAGCCGTCGGAAAACCCGACGGATTCTGCAAAATTTTTTTTTTAAGTTTCGCTTGACACGCGCTTACCTGCACCCAGGTTAGGATCATGAACTTCTGCAAACTCCGGCGGACTTCAGCGCAGCAGCGACACCGGGTGGACATCGGGCGCACTACCTTAGTGAATCACTCGTAGACCAGAATCCTCGACAGAGAATGCGCCGCTGGATCGCGACAGGACCGGGTAAGTAAATCTGCCCCATAATTTCTACAGTATGGTGAATGTCCGGGAAAAAAATGCTAAAAACCATAAACAAGAATTAATGATTTTTTTAACCACCACCAAGAAAGAGTTAATTAAATCTGATTATTAGCTATTGAACCCCCCCCCCCCCCCCGGGAAATTATGTACCTGAAAAGTGGATCTCATCCACAAAAATATAATCCCCCATATGTCCAAATTACAAAAAAAGTAACCATTTTAGGAAAACAAGCTTTATATCCCTATCACTGAACTTTTCACCAAACCTATGGGCAAAACCAACATTTAGGACAGAGAAGGGGAGATCAAATAAAAGTTGTTGCAATTATCATAGATGGCTTCTAGAGATGAGCGAACATGCTCGTCCGAGCTTGATGCTCGGTCGAGCATTAGGGTACTCGAGACGGCTCGTTGCTCGGACGAGTATTTCCCCTGCTCGAGATCGAGCATTTAATTAAAAAAACACAGTGAAGAACAATGAAGAATAGAATAAAAACAGTGAACACAGGATCATTTAAGATAAAAACACAGTGCAGAACACAGTGCAGAATAGATTACAGATGTTCGGCACATCTGCTTACTTGTCGGGAGATACGCGCGGAACGGCGCGAACAAAATAGCATGTGAAGAACAATATATATGTGTGAAGAACACATTGCAGATGTATTTAAACATCTGCAATGTGTTCTTCACACACATATATATTGTTCTTCACATGCTATTTTGTTCGCGCCGTTCCGCGCGTATCTCCCGACAAGTAAGCAGATGTGCCGAACATCTGTAATCTATTCTGCACTGTGTTCTGCACTGTGTTTTTATCTTAAATGATCCTGTGTTCACTGTGTTCACTGTGTTCACTGTTTTTATTCTATTCTTCACTGTTCTTTACATCTGCTAACTTGTCGGGAGATAATATACGCGCGGAACAGTGAAGAATAGATCGCAGATGTTTGCAAATTATCAGAAGACATTCTTTTTCAATTAAATAACACATTTTATTCCCGAACCATGGTCCCTTTGAAAAATGCTCGGGTCTCCCATTGACTTCAATGGGGCTCGTTACTCGAAACGAGCACTCGAGCATCTGGAAATGTTCGGCTCGAGTAACGAGCACCCGAGCATTTTAGTGCTCGCTCATCTCTAATGGCTTCCCATAATTTCTACTTGTATTGCAACTCAGCTATGTAGAAATGAATGTAGACAAGCTACAATATCACACACAACCTATGGTCAAATGTGCACTGTTTATGGAAGAAAGTAGTCATGTTTTTCAGATCCCAGGCAGCAGATCACTGTCTTTATTTAGCACTTGTAATATAATTATTTAAATATGTTTATTAAATAATTATTGAGGGACCGCAACAATATCATTTTGTCCAGTTGTAGCTAACTAAAATAGTTCATTACTGCTTAGATAAATATAGAAAGCAATGGAAACTGTACAGTAGTGATGAGTGGACCAGTTAGAATTCGGCGGAACCCAAATTTAAAAACCATGTTCGGGTACAGGTTCACTACCCAGACCCCAAACAGTAACACAGATCGCCGGTGTTAAATGTTTAAATACCTCTGGCAAAGTCACTCAGAGACTTTACAGTTAATGCAGAGAGTTAACGGTGGGGAGGTTGAGCTGAACCCAGACCAAAAGTCAAACTTATAATGAATTTTATGGTTTGGGTCTGACTACTGCAGAAAAATGTGTCAAGTTTGAGTTCTGTAGTTTGATTATTTCTGGAGGAGAACCTCACCCAGGGGTATGCTGTGCAGATTGATTGACATTATGCTGTCTTTCTGAGGCTGGGGTTGTGTTACAGGCGCCAGTTGAAGTGACAGCTGGATGAACTAATCAGCTGCTGGGGTTGCATCCAGTAACTCCATTTTATCTTGTTCATTTATTACATTCAGCTGCTGGGAGACAAGTCTTCTGGGTCTGGTTATCTGTATACTCTTCCATGCTTTGTTGCATTTCTAACCTTTTGCTTGTGCAGTTGTCCATATGATTTTGTACCTTGTTGTAACCTTGGTTTTAACATGGTTTGTCTGACCTTGCCTTTTTTCTCTTGTTTGTCTTACTGTTATCTGCACTAACCCTGGGTAGATGCCTTCCCCCAGTTTTCGCCTGTAATTTAGCACATGGGGGGTCATTTACTAAGGACCTGAATAGCGTTTTTACGGCGGGTTACCCGAATTTTTCAATTTTCCGCCGATTTCCCCTGAATTGCCCCGTTTTTTTGGCGCACGCGATCGGATTGTGGCGCATCGGCGCGGCCTGCATGTGACGGAAATCGGGGGGCGTGCCCAAATGAAAACCTGATGGATTCGGAGAAACTGCCGCACTGCTGGACAAGCGCTTACCTGCACTCGGCCTGGCTTGGTAAACTTCAGTGCATTCCGATGAACTTCAGTGCAGCAGCAACACCTGGTGGACGTCGGAGGAACTGCCTTAGTTAATCCCGGAGGACCCGAATCCTCCACAAAGAACGCACCGCTGGATCGCGAATGGACCGGGTAAGTAAATCTGCCCCATGGTGTTCCCATTAGTAAGAAAAATCAAAAGTATCCATTGTTTTCCACTTATCGCCAATCACTCCAATGTTTTCCTGAGAACTTCACTAATACAATAATGTTGATAAAAAGCAAAATTATATCTGAAACTGTTGTTCAAAAACATTTCTCAAGAATCGTTCTGTGCAGACTCCTTTGTTACAATCAGAAATTGTTAATGTGATTTGTTCAGCGCTTTCTACTTAACGTGATTGCGTGGTCTGTTCCGGAGAGAACTAGGATACAATTTTCAGCTTCAGGTACAAAGTCCACCCGCATTAACGCTGTGATATGCAGGTGACATTATTCACTTTGTTTCACAAGCCCCACTTTTTCTTGAAGTCTAAAGATGAAGATTCATTATTTCATTGTTTCATCCAGAAAATAGGGATTATAATTCCCCTTTACATTGTCATATATTTTATTGTTAACTTCATTGACTGGGCAACATAGAGACATAGGGGGATATTTATCATACGTATTTATCATATCGTATGATAGCCCCGCCGCTGCAAATTCGCAGCCCGATACATGAAGAGGCTTCTGCCTCTTCATGTATCGGGCTGCCAGTTGCGCAGCGTTTATCCTACGCCAGGCCCTGCCTGGCGTAGAAAAAAACGCAACCGGCGACTTTTCACGTATGAAAAGTCGTCGGCAGCAGCGAGTGCGCAGGCGCGGGGGCAGTAACGCCCCGCGCCGGCCCACTCCCGTCCGGCCGCGCCCCCCCCCCTTCACGCCCCTTCACGCCCCTTCACGCCCCACTGGCGTGAAGGTGGCGGATTGGGGAAAATAATCGCAAAAGCTAGCAATAAGCTAGCATTTGCGATTATTTCAGGGCCTCTGCGCCAGTGGCGGTGCGCAGAGGTCCTGATAAATATGCCCCATAAAATGCATTAGGGGCATAACATAAATTTCACATCATATAAACTATAGTGTCCCATAGTTGCAATATTTCTGGAATATTGAAGGATGGTGTTTTATGTGCACAGCAATGCAATGAGCACATGGCCTTATGGCCCTTTAATAAAGCTTTATGGAGTGCATGTACCACCATAGTTTCTCTTTTGTCTCAATTTGTTTTATAAAAATTAGTTAGACAATTTTTAAACCGGAACTTTAGTAGTTTTTTTTCATAGAGCTAAAAATGCCTTAGAATTGGTTAATCTTAATGATATCTAAGGGTAGAAAACAATTGAAAAAATATAACCATTTTGGATTTTTTTCCCCTATAGGACTGCCTTAAAGTTAAATTTACAGAAATGTGTGTATTAATGAATGTCCAAATTGAGCACTTGAACTAAAATGTTTGCTTGATATGGGGCTGTTTGTCAGTTTTGCATTAATAACAATGAAAAGGATCCCAAATGATTCTTAAAGAGGACCTGTCACCCATAAAAAAGGCACCAGGAGCTGTTTACAAAAGTACCCAATTTTTAGCAGTGATCAACCGCTAGCTTTATCGAAACCCACTGACACTGACGCTCAGTACAATCGGAACTTCCAGCAATTTCGTGAGGTGGGGGTTCGAGGTGCTGCTTCTTCCCCGGACCTCAGCTGTAGAGAAGTCTTGGAGACACAAGTGGGAGGTTCGAATTAAGGAAGAGATTGATCTAAAATCACTGGCAGATCGAAAAGCACAAGTTGGACGATAGACTGAGACGAGAGAAGAGAGGTACAGAGGTGCAGCATTATGCAGAGCTTTGTGGATGAGGGTTATGATTTTAAACTGTATTCAAAAGGAGGCAGGCAGCCAGATGACAGGTACGAACTGGAGGCTTCTGTGTAACATTTGGTCTAAAAGACAAGCCTTGCTTCTGCATATTGGAGAGGAGAGAGTTTATTGAGTGGAAGACCGATTAGTAGAAGTTACAGTAGTCTAGTGGAGAGGGAATCAGAGCAACAGTTACCCTACTGTGTACCCTATTGTGTGTTTTATGGCAGTGAGAGGAAGGGCCAGGTTTTCCTATTGCATCTTATATGACAGTGAGAGGAAGAGTCAGGTTTTTCCCATGGCCACGAGAATGTTCCCTGATTTCCAGCATTTAAATCTTGCATATATGCGGCTTGCTAACTCATTTAAGTATGCATGTGAAGCTGCTGCTCCTTAAAGTAAATCTACCATCAAAATTAAGCATTGGCACCATGGACACTTACCCATAGATCTCGGTACTGTGACTTTATTTACTATAGTTGGCCTCCTTCCTTCTTAAATTAACTTTTACAATTATGCTAATGAGCCAGATGGGCTCCTGGGGTGTTACCGTAGTCCCTCCATTAGTTATATACTGTGATAGGTAACTAGTATAGTATTATAAATAGAATGCGGAGCATGGGGAGACCAGGACCTTTTATGACATCTCTGTCACTAAAAATGAAAGATGAGTCAAATTCTGCTGCACCTAATTGCCACATGTAACAAAGCAACACATCTGGCATAAATACAGTCGTAAACATGATGTTAGGCTCTGACCTAAACAAAAACCACTAGAGCCATCTGGGTTAAAACACAATTGGTCAAAGTAGCCTTTATTTAGAAATTGCTGTGGTATATTGTTTTATCTTCCCACATCAGCATAATACATAGGAGACAGCAAGCAGAGAGACTGACCTTGATAGGACTATGTATTTTTGATGTCACATTGACAATATTAACAATGCAAAAAGCGAAAATGAAGGGGAGAGAAAACTAACAATGCTCATCCAGCCCATCCACATGAATAATGAAACATTAACCTTTCTCTGTGAATACAATTAAAATCTCTACTACCTAGACAGCTTGACTGACAATGGAGTGACCCGTGAGCAATATCTGCAGTAAAATATCTTTTTCTGTCGAATTAATCATAGGGAATTGTGAGTTGAATAAAAGAATATATATTATAATAAATATAATAAAAATATAAACAATGTAAAAATATAGCAAAGAATGAACCATCAGGAATACTACAGCATAACCACTTAGGGGCCAAAACTACATTTGGTCCTTAAGGTATTCTGGTATTTTTTAGGACTTATTTTAGATTTTTTTTTGTGATCATATTTGGCTAATAAATATAAAATGGGATAAATATATAATTTTTTATATGGTGAAAGGTATGATGACACCTATTCTTCCTTACTTACTTTTCCCTGTTGAACTCTCTGGTTTGGGTTTTTATCAGTATTTTTTTTTTTTTAGTTATCTTGTCATTGCACTTGTTGTTAAAGGACATCTGGTAAGAGGGTCAGCTACGGGGGTTGTGCATACATTAAAATACGAGGGTCCATGAGGAGTTCAGGTGACGTAGCCTTATCGCCCCAGACTAATTTTCATAACTTTTCTAACTCTTTATTTAGGCATATAGAGTTATAATAAAAGAAATCCTGAGGAACTTCTTTCTGAGATAAATCTGCCATCAGTCAACTTTAACAGTACTTTTTCTAAACTGTAATCTTCTAAATCATTTTCTAAATACAATTTAAAAAATATGTTAGGTGTACATAGTAACATTTCAAAAAATGAGAAAATAAAATAGGTATATGCATCAATAAAGGAAAGTCAGTAGGACATGCCCGCAGTGACACAAATGATCAAAAGGCTTAATGTAAAGGCAGATGAATCACACAAGTAAAAGAAAAGCAAAAAATGGTGATAGAGTTCCTGGAAGGCTGAAAAAGTCCAAATAACACAGACACGAGGACCACATAGAAATAAAAAAACAAATCACCACAATCATAAAAAGCACTTTTTTTTAACAATTTCTTTACTAAACACTTTTCAACGCATATAGATTGTGAGCCCTCCCACATGTCTCCCGATCACTGTAGTTTTGCTGATTGTACAGCACAATGTAATTAATGGTGTCTATTAATTAATAAATAATAATAATATATTTTGGGTTTTTCAGTTTATAGAGCTGTTGTCTGCAGGAGAATTTGTATTTCCTGGACGAGCCATTTTATTTTTTTCTTCGGTAAAATGGGAGGATGGAAAGAAAAAACAAAGGCAAAAGAATTGACAAAAACCATGGTTGCACCATATTTCTACAGGCCTTGTTTTTACATCTTTTCCTGCGCATTACAAATGACACATCCCCTTTAGTCTTTGGATCAGTTTGATCACAGACTTACCAAATTTATATGGTTTTGCTATGCCTTTATACTTTTTTACAAAAAATACATTCTCTGATACCCAAGGAACTATATCAGAGAACCCCTTGATCCCATTTTATCAAAATGTTTATGTGTTCCATAAAGTTGGACACTTTTTTTTTCGGTAAGGTAGTAAGGCTTCTATGCTTTGCAAAATTGTTATTATAATTTGATAAATCTGCCATATTGAAGATATCTAACATAGCTTTTTTTAATTTTTGCTGTTGAACTCTTTTATATTTTTTATATGTAAAAGAGAGGGGGGGTATCTGAATATTTAGAAATATTTTTAGTTTTTCAGTATTTCTATTTTTTTTTTCAGGCCCTCTAGATACTTTAACCACAGAGGATCATAAAGTGTACTGCAATACAACTGTATTTCAGTATAAATATACTGTTATGGCAGCCAATCGGCATCCCCGATAAAGTCACAGCACCACCACTGCTTAGGTGCCTTTGACCTTAACTGCTTTACTGCTGCTACTGAATTTAAAAATAAACAGCAGGTAACATCTGCCCTGTATGGTGGGAGCATAGCCATACAGCACTGACACTACAACATATACAGCTGATAAGGAGCTGGTTAATTAACTTACACTAGAAATTTTCCTTATTATTATTATTTCCCTAGTAATTTAATTATTGATTTTATTCTAAAATTTCTGGGTTCTTTTCAAATGAATCATGTAATCTTATTGTAAAATACTAAGAAATTGGCTACATTCACACACATGTATGGGGGACGTATATATGGCCGACGTATATACGGCCGATATACATCCCCATACACTCCTATGGGCTCACGGCCCTGTATGGGAGCGGTATGGTGCAGCACACGTAAATGAGCCCAAATCTCCTCACACAGTTACTGATAATACATAGGCAGCTCCTGTCACACATTAATATTGATGGAGATAGTAGCACAGCCTACCAGACTGTATACTTATGGTCTCTTAGATTTTGTAGAAAACAATTAAAATAGGATATAATCAGTCCATGAACAGATGAAGCAAACATTACCTTGACACCCAACACCCTACAAACCACTGAAATTGATGGTGTATATGTTTTCTATATGTATGGATGTGTATGGATGTGTTCACCACAGGTTTTTGTTGTATCATAGTCTCATAAATAGTATATAAGGTTGGAAAAAAACACAGGTCCATCAACCTGCTTATCTTTTTGTTCTCCAGAAAATAATCCAGGCCTCACTTGAACATGTACATAGAGTCCACCACAACAACCTCCTGCAGCAGAGAGTCCCATAGTCTCATTGATCTCTCCTCTAGGCTTAGAAGATGTCCCCTTGTCTTCACCACAGGTCTAGGTACATATGGTAATCTACTATATTATTTGTAGAATAAGATGAACCTTACTATAAGATGCACCCCAGACTTTGATATAAAAAAAGAGAGAAAATATATACATGACACAAATTTACACTCATAAACAGACCTGTCTTATATAGTCATACTTACAGACACTTTGGCTACATTCATTAAGATAGACAACTTCACTACAATCACATGACTTAGGTCTGCTAAATGACATCCACCAAATCCTATCCACTATATTTACTAAAATCAGCTCCTCACCCCCTCAGTTTACCTGCTCCCCCCCCCCCCCCCCACACACACACTCAGTTGTTAACCCCTTATCATTATCATCCACTTGGTATAACCTGCCCTTTCATCTCCTGCAGCTCCCTAGCCTGTCTGCAGCCCCACAACTACTAACAGCCTCCCTGTAACTGCATGTAGAGCCCCTGCTTCTGGGCCATGTTACTTGAGACGGTCACCTGACATAACTATGTCACATAAGGTCCTTGAATGTTACAGTTAGAGTTTGTTGGGAGAAGGACGGAACGTTGCAGAGATGTTTCACCTGATCTCCAGGACAGCGATCAGGAGGTTCTGGCAATGCTGGATCCTCATGACCTACAATCTATAAGGCCCAGGCACTTTTTAGCAGACCTTTTTCTGGCTTAAAAGAACCAAGTCTGGAATATATGATATATGGTAAATTTTGTGCAAAAACAGTATGTAGCAGATGTAGCGATCACTTCATGGTGTAGGAACAATACTATGCCCCACTACATGCCATTTACTTTCTGTATGTATTTTTAACCTAAAATGCCCTATTACCAAGTCTCTACTTACATTACACATTAATGAACCGAATAGTTACATCGTCTTGCAGTAAGTATCTGGAACTGGTTAACATAAGTCCAAAAAATGTGGTATAGGGCATAGTGAACACAAAGCGCTGGCCCCAATGTCTTCCCTATACTACACTCTACCATCTTATTTCTACTTTAGATAAAGATGGTGTATGAGATGTGCATCTCAATAGTTATTAAATGAAGTGTTTGGAAAGTTAATGTAGTTTTATGTAGATTTAAACATTAAAATGTTGGTAAAGTAGGGCCATATACATATTAATGGTAATAGATTCATACTTTCATCTTCCTTGAGTTCGATATTCTGTTATCTGCCATGTATTTCCACTTCATTAGATTGGAAAGTGAATAACTTTTTTAATATTCCGACCTCGTGGTTCTCGGAATGTATACAAAATCCGAAGTTGTGAAATTGGAAAAGAACTGCTGATTGATTGAACAACAAATCAATGATTTGACACGTCTAATCTTCTGATTGCAGATAGAAAAGAGGTTTGTGTATGATGTAAATAATAAAGATTCTAAGAAAAAGGAGATAATAATTAATAGAAATAGTAATATGAGTAATTGTAAGAGATAACAGTAACTATATAATTTACTGTTTATAAGAAATATAATCACAGATCTACACTCACCGGCCACTTTATTAGGTACACCATGCTAGTAACGGGTTGGACCCCCTTTTGCCTTCAGAACTGCCTCAATTCTTCGTGGCATAGATTCAACAAGGTGCTAGAAGTATTCCTCAGAGATTTTGGTCCATATTGACATGATGGCATCACACAGTTGCCGCAGATTTGTCGGCTGCACATCCATGATGCGAATCTCACGTTCCACCACATCCCAAAGATGCTCTATTGGATTGAGATCTGGTGACTGTGGAGGCCATTTGAGTACAGTGAACTCATTGTCATGTTCAAGAAACCAGTCTGAGATGATTCCAGCTTTATGACATGGCGCATTATCCTGCTGAAAGAAGCCATCAGATGTTGGGTACATTGTGGTCATAAAGGGATGGACATGGTCAGCAACAATACTCAGGTAGGCTGTGGCGTTGCAACGATGCTCAATTGGTACCAAGGGGCCCAAAGAGTGCCAAGAAAATATTCCCCACACCATGACACCACCACCACCAGCCTGAACCGTTGATACAAGGCAGGATGGATCCATACTTTCATGTTGTTGACGCCAAATTCTGACCCTACCATCCGAATGTCACAGCAGAAATCGAGACTCATCAGACCAGGCAACGTTTTTCTAATCTTTTACTGTCCAATTTCGATGAGCTTGTGCAAATTGTAGCCTCAGTTTCCTGTTCTTAGCTGAAAGGAGTGGCACCCGGTGTGGTCTTCTGCTGCTGTAGCCCATCTGCCTCAAAGTTCGACGTACTGTGCTCAGAGATGCTCTTCTGCCTACCTTGGTTGTAATGGGTGCCGATTTGAGTCACTGTTGCCTTTCTATCAGCTCGAACCAGTCTGCCCATTCTCCTCTGACCTCTGGCATCAACAAGGCATTTCCGCCCACAGAACTGCGGCTCACTGGATGTTTTTTCTTTTTCAGACCATTCTCTGTAAACCCTAGAGATGGTTGTGCATGAAAATCCCAGTAGATCAGCAGTTTCTGAAATACTCAGACCAGCCCTTCTGGCACCAACAACCATGCCACGTTCAAAGGCACTCAAATCACCTTTCCTCCCCATACTGATGCTCGGTTTGAACTGCAGGAGATTGTCTTGACCATGTCTACATGCCTAAATGCCGCCATGTGATTGGCTGATTAGAAATTAAGTGTTAACGAGCAGTTGGACAGATGTACCTAATAAAGTGGCCGGTGAGTGTAAATGCAGTTCTATATGCAATGTATTTCATTGTCATTGCTAATGAAATTATCACTACTTATATTTATATTTATATTGTTTTAATCTTCTGTTGAGCCAATTAGTTTTTTATTCTTATTATTACTACTTTTCCATTAGTTCATTTATTATTTCTGTTTCCATAACTTCCCCAATGACCCAATGCAATTTTTTTTTCATGTTCTGATTTAGTAGATTGTCCTAGACACTATCAAATGATTTGTTACATTGATGGCATACTGATATGATATGTCTCTAATTTCAAATAAAAGAATCCCATAGTATGTGTGTTCAACCATTGACAAATATTGGCCAACTATGGTTAAAAAAACATTGGTAGGGGGATTTATGAGAACTTGTATGCCTCAGTACCTGTCTACAAGCCGTGATTTAGTCACAATTCCCGGTGCACAGCCAGGAATTCCTACTGCTCCACCTTCTACACCACTGTGGTGGTGAGGGGGTGCCGGCACATGCAGGACCAGGGACTAATAAATCTACCCCACTATGTGGAACCTGAGGATGCCCAAAGAAGAATGACCCTTTTCTAACATCACATCCATTCTATTCTAATGATTGTAAGCTGAAGATGCTGGTCTACAATCAACACTTGGGTAAAATTACTAATAATTTGTAATAGTTCTGTATTGCTCATAATCAGCCAAATTTATCAAAGCAAGGAATGATAACTTTGTCTTTAGTTTAGGAATGTCTAGTGTAACTTTATAGCTTTATGGCGCTTTTTGTCTCATGATGTAGTTGCCGGCCATGCTGGCTGGAGGACAAAACTACACCAGGTCCGACTTGGCATAGTTTTGAGTAAAAATCTTTGAACATTCAGCTGATTTTTGAAAGTGTCCGGCAGGTTGTGCCCCTTCAAGCCTCCTCTACGCCACAAGGGTGTGCACAATGAATCGCAATTATTTTCATGTACTGATAAATCTCCTTCTATGTTTCACTTTAGGACACACCCACTTTTTGTGATGCTGTAGAAGTCTGTTTTAACACATTAGTCTGGTACATGACATTTTTTGTTGCAAATCAGGCGAGAATTCTGTTGTACTTTGCTTATATCTCCCTTAATGTGTACCAGTCCCCCAACTATACTATAATCTTTATTGTACAGGACAAATCCTACCCAATGCAAGAAAAAAGAAAAATACAAGTTGCAATTACAGCTCACCAACCCATGACCTCCAAGTAGTAGACTGCTTATTGAAGGTGCACAGGAGAGGGAGAGGAAGCGGCAAATGCAAAGAAAAAAGGAATTTCTCCAGGACTCAAAAATGAATAAAATCAAATAAACTTTAATGCCTCATTAAAAATACATGAAATACATGGGATGCATGTAAAAGGACCAACACGTTTCAAACTACACAAATCCTAAGTTCTTAGTCATGCATCCCTTGTTTGTCATGTATTTTTAATGGAGCATTAAAGTTTATTGGATATTTTTTTTATATTTGAGTGCTAGAGAAATTAGTTTTTCCTCTAAATCCTGCCCAATGCCGCTTATGTCTGTAATGAAACAAATCCAAGTGTTTTGGTTTTTTTTGTTTGTGACATTTTTACCAAGTGTCTGATCCTGCGATCCAGTGGTGGAAGTATTAAATAAATGGCAGCTGATATGGACTTTCGGTGCTCTGTTTTGTTTATCGCTAGGGATCTTGGTAGTCAGCTCCTCGCAATCTTGTGGATAGGAGATACATTTTGTTAATGAAAACCTTTCAAAAGTTTTTTACATTAGGATTTTATATATTTAGAATTAGAATCGTTTGTAACACAAGTAAATATTAACATTTCCATTGGTCAAACATTTACCCCGTTATTATTCTAAGAAGGGCTCCTGTGCACAAACAAATACATGCAAACCCAATCCTGTGCATTTTGCTCAGCCTAAAAAATCTATTACACATGGGCCTTCAGGATACTTAAAATAATTAGAACCTCTTGACCAGACCATGTTTTTTTAAGAGGAGGCCTCCCAGCAAACAAACTGGTTGTTAAATACTGCAATACATATTTATTGCCATGTATAATGTATTAACAATGGTATTTTTACTCTAATCTAGCATTAATATTCTGCTACAGCCAGGAAATATTCTAGATTTATATTCAGAAAGTTCTTATCGCATCCAGTCAACAGCTATGACTATGTATTTGTGTTGTATATGTCAAGAGGAAAGACATAAACAGTGTTAAAGTTATTCAAGTACAACTCCAAGCTGGTTATAAAAGCTTGGTGCTATGAGGTCATAATAGGAGTTGTAGTTTATTAACAGCTGGATAGCCATGGCTGGGAGAGTAGCGGATTATAACATGGGTGGTTTGGGTGGGAACATGTCCTTGGTCATCAAACCAACTCATCAAGTTTAATAATTCCTTGTAGATATAATAGAGAGTGGGTCCTGCAGTCCTGAAATCCTGATATAGGTAGACTCACATGTATACAAGTGCTTTTCCAGGTCCTTTAATTGTCCTCCAAACTTCCTTAAACTGCAGAAGTGACCTGTCCTCCTTTCCGAAGAAAATTTATTTTGGTACCTTATGTAGACAGCAAATGGCAAACTATTGAAAACTTTAGAAGGGCCCAGGGTACCGTATTTTTCGGACTATAAGGCGCGCCATCAATAAATGCCTTCTAAAACGTCTAGGTTCATATATAGGCACACCGGATTATAAGGATGAATGACCAACAGGTGGCAGACCTGTGCAAAGTTCAAGGCAGCTGTCCCAAGTGCAGAGCTCGGATCTCCGAGGTATGGGCTGTTAGGGGTTAATGTTGCAAGGGTGATGCTGCAGGGGTTAAGCTCTCTGCCCCTTCTTTTTCTCTCCTCAGGCAGGGTGTTAGTCCTGTGGGGTTCCCTGTGGCTCCCTCTCTTTCCCCTGTCACAGGGCTGGCAGGTGTAGGGGTAAACTCTGGTAGCCGATGAGGATTGCTGCGTGGTCAGCACTATGGTGCTGGTGGTACTGACGGCCCTGCCAGTGTGGGGTATTGTGTACAGTGTGGGCTGGATATTGCTGCCATGAAGCTATTAAACACTCTTAAACGTTATACAGTACGTGTTGTCTGTAAGTACGGTTTATATATAAGGAGCACTGGACTATTAGACACACCTTTGATTTCTGAGAAAATCAAAGGATTTTTGTTTGCCTAATAGTCCAAAAAATACAGTAATCTTATTCCGCCCCCCTTCTTGGAGACCGCTCAATTTGAGCAATAGTCCAGAGACCAGTTTCCCAGCAGTTGACTTGTGATAACATGCTTGGCTTGTAGGATACATTTTACATATGAAAAAGGACATCCATTTTTCCGTTCTTTCAGTACACTTAAAAGGGTTATCCAAATTCTACCAAAATATGTAAAAAATATTAAAACATGAACAGTACTCCTCTCTTCCACTCCATTAAAATCGAGTGCTGTTGCTTCAGTGGACATTTTGGTCAGCACTCAGCTCTGTGCCATGATGACAGTAGTGTCACATGTGTGTTTTGCTGCATCACTTACAATTTTGTAAATGCAAAGGAAGAATTGTTTTTTTTATATTTTATAACAAAAATTATGCAGCAATTTTCGAATTTTTGGCTCGAGGTTTCAGTAGACCCCTGGAAGATAGAGCTTCAGCGGGCCCCTTTGCCGTGAACTTACGTTGCAGCATTAAAAATTCTGAAACTAAATATCCTCCTGTCTCCTGCTTCCTAAAATATTCCCCAGTTTATCATACCAAACAGCCCCCTTATGGTTATTTTATGTAAAGGCCTCCTCACCCCCTATGGATTCCTCATACACAACCTGTATGTGTGGCCCCTCAGAAGCCCTGGGCTCTGACACTTGCCAGGGTATGCCAATGCTGGCATTGACCATGCACATGAGTACCTATTACATACTAATACAAATGTATTTAAACAGACATTAAACCTTTTAGAGAAAATAAACAAAGTAAAAGAGAAAATGGTAAAATGTATTGTTCAGCAGGTCCCTTAAAAGGTCACCGCTGAATAAAGCAAAGGGATTTTCTAAATTTTGCAATGAGTGCAATCTCTGTCCTCCAGAATTGATGACTTTGCAGGGAATAAGGGAGTAAGAACTGCACTGCAAAGGATTTCTTTAATGTAAAATGTGATCTCTTTCTGAGTCAAACACAAGCAAGGAAGATTTGTGAGTTTAAAGTAAAAAAATAAAAGACACAGCACTGGCATTGTGTATGAATGGGTGGATCGATACTCCTACTAAGGGCAGCACTACATGTATTGATTCTGGAGCTTCACTGTTTTCATAGTGTCACAACCTTTACAACAATCTTCATATTTTCTGCTAAGATACCAAAAGTTAGCATCCTCTATGTGTCTTCTTATTACAAAGTAACACTTGGATTTGAAGTTTTATTTATAAAGGGCTAACATATTCCAAATATAATTTCTTACATCAATACCAATGAAGCCCACAATGTAATTTCCAAATGTACCAGTAGGTTTTGGATTGTGGAAATAATAATAAGCACAGGGAACTGTAAACAGTTCTGTATGTGTACCTCTATGGCTTCATCTGTTGGAAAAGATGTGGTTCCCTGAGACCTTTTATGTAGTTTAAATGGAAGAATAGCCAAAGCAATTTGTTTTTTTTTATTCATTGCTATTCCTATTCCATAGAGTTATGGAAAAGCTAGGCAGGTAGGTCCTTAGCTTATCTTATCTTTAAAAAATGACAGGCAAATAACACAGGGTTATACTATTGACAATAGATATTAGACACATAGAAAAGCTGGACAGGTGTGAGCTAAGCTTCTCATATATTATAAAATTAGAGGCAGATAACACAGGATGACACCATAGACACATGAAAAGCTGGGCAGGTCTGAGCTGAGCTTTTCATGTCACTATAAAACTAGAGGCAGATAACACAGGATAACACCATTGACAATAGGTATTAGACACATGAAAAGCTGGGCAGGTGTGAGCTGAGCTTCTCATGTCACTATAAAACTAGAGGCAGATAACACATGGTCATACCATTGACAATAGGTACTAGACACATGGAAAGTTAGGCACGTGTGAGCTAAGCTTCCCATGTCACTATACAATCAGAGGCAGATAACACATGGTCATACCATTGACAATAGGTACTAGACACATGGAAAGTTAGGCACGTGTGAGCTAAGCTTCCCATGTCACTATGCAATCAGAGGCAGATAGCACAGGATCACACCATTTACAATAAGTATTAGACACATGGAAAGATAGGCGGCCGTGCCCAAAGCTCATCATATAACTATAAAACTAAAAGCAGACAACACAGGGTTACACGTCTGATAATAGGTATTAGATACAACTTACCTCCTCCCTTCAACCAATCTGCATAATGAACTCATTGTACTTGACCTATGTAAGCCAATAAAATTGAGTCAGCTTTATTACAGTTAGTTTTCTGGTGCATGGTCATGAAATAGTCGTAATTCTTGATGAAGGGCCAGGATTTGTGACTCTTGACAACTCTCCAACCAAGCATGGAGAGGCTTCAAGGAGGCTCTGCCTGTAGGAAGAGTGAGCCCCACATTGCAGATGATCTATCAAGAGACTGTAGCCTCCCGATAGATCCGGTGCTGCAGGAGGGTTGGGGTTTCAATCATACACTGGTACACAATGTCCCCCCTCATTATCTTTTATACTGTGGCTAAAAAAATATGAAGAAATTTGAAAGGCAAAACTGATCTTTGTATTATGTTATCAAATTTGGGAACATATGCCAAATAAGGTAAACCTTCATCTTCCCCTTTCACTCCTAGGTTGAATTCATTCTAGATTTTTCAACTTCACATTGAGTCTTACCTAACAATTCCAATTATATAAACAGGCATGAAGATGTCCTGACACAGATAATAACTGCACATGACAAGTTCATTTCAATTAGAGTTTGGTTGAAGGGCTCAATTAAAAAGGACTGGATCACGAGCATAGCCACTACCAAGCTAATTTTTCGATGTCACAGTAGGGTGAAAGCCTGCTGGCTAACTGGCAGTTACTGAGGAGTTATCAAGATTGGAAAGGTTGCTTATAGTTTAAATTATTATTCTATGGTATGCCGTCTGCTTCCTGGGCTCTACACCGGGCAATGACATATTGGCATGGTAGTACATCAATTTCTATTGTAGTTTATTTTTTGTAGGAAGACATAAAAGGGTATTCATGTCTTACTGTTTTTCTAGTAAATTCGGCTTGTTTGTTCCTCCTTATGGAGAAGTATATATAAATTTCTTTTTCTGCCTGGCCAGATTCTATAGGGAGATGAATCACTTTAGTTTCTTTCATTCAGCAAAATATTTTAAATTGTCTCATCTGACAATTTGTGCCAAATTTTTGACTTTTTGCCCTCCCATTCCACTCTTTACTTTAGGCAAGCTCCTCTTGATTGTATTTAATCACCTGTATGTATATATTGGACGTTTTGTATTTTTATAACAAAAAAGACAATCCAATTAGAGATGAGCGAGTATACTCGTCCGAGCTTGATGCTCGTTCGAGTATTAAGGTACTCAAAACGGCTCGTTGCTCGGACGAGTATTTCCCCTGCTCGAGATCGAGCATTTCATTAAAAAAACACAGTGAAGAACAATGAAGAATAGAATAAAAACAGTGAACACAGTGAACACAGGATCATTTAAGTGAAAAAGACAGTGAAGAACAGAGTGAAGAATAGATTGCAGATGTTCGGCACATCTGCTTACTTGTCGGAAGATACGCGCGGAACGGCAGCAGGGAGACATCAAGCAGCAGGGAGACATCAAGCAGCACGGGGAGACATCGGGCAGAACGGGGAGACATCGGGCAGCGGGGAGACATCGGGCAGCACGGGGGAGACATCGGGCAGCACAGGGAGACATCGGGCAGCACGGGGGAGACATCGGGCAGCACGGGGGAGACATCGGGCAGCACGGGGGAGACATCGGGCAGCACTGCGTTTTTCACTTAAATGATCCTGTGTTCACTGTTTTTATTTTATTCTTCACTGTTCTTCACATCTGTTAACTTGTCGGGAGATAATATACGCGCGGAACAGTGAAGAATAGATTGCAGATGTTTGCATACATCTGCTAACTTATCAGGAGACATTCTTTTTCAATTAAATAATTCAATTTATTTCTGAACCATGGTCCCTTGGAAAAATGCTCGGGTCTCCCATTGGCTTCAATGGGGCTCGTTATTCGAGACGAGCACTCGAGCATCTGGAAAAGTTCGTCTCGAATAACGAGCACCCGAGCATTTTAGTGCTCGCTCATCTCTAAATCCAATCCAATAGAAATAAAAAAATATTCTATCATACAGTGTTGACTGAGGCGATATCAAAGATAAGACAAGAACAAAATAAATAACAAAAACATGAATAAGAATTGTTTGTACCAAAGCTCAAAGTATATTAACATGTCATAAAACAAGGGTGACAAGGACACAGCAGACAACGACTACACAGGAATGAACAAGAGTAGGTACGGAATGGCATATCACAGAAGATGGGAAGATGTTGGGTATCACTCTACCCAATTACCTTCTCAACTAATTGTTCCTATACGGTAAAAAAAAATATCATGTAAATCCAAACATAATAGACAGATTTCTGAGGTTTTTAAAAAAGTCTCAAAAGGTATTGAAAAAACATATTTACTCCCCTCCCTGCTTAGTGAACCTTAATGCAAATAACACCACTGACCCATCTTTACATCATAACTGACAATAGATGATGTTACAGTTTACCTCCTCTCCCTCCCTGTATAATGACCTTTATATTGATAACACTGACCCATCATTACATCACTACTGACAATAGATGTCTTGGCTTCTCTCCTCCCCCTACCTATATAATGACCTCTATTTGATAACACCACTGACCCATCATTACATCACTACTGACAATAGATGACGTCACAGCTTATCTCCTCCCCCTCCATGCAAAATGACCTCTATATGGATACTTCTGATCCACCATTACATGTCTACTGACAATATATGATGTCACAGCCTATCTCCCCCACTTTCTAAACAATGATATCTATATTATCTATATACTGTATATATATATGTATATATATATATATATATATATATATATATATAGATGATGTCACCTCTTATCTACTCCCTCTCTCTTTACAAAGCCCCCTTTATAGAAAACAGAGCTTGCCCTGAAAACTCTCCATACATAGCTCCAGTCTGAGGGTGACTATGGCCATGAAGCGGCAGTAAAGAATATCACTTAAAGGGGTATTCCCGAGAAGACAAGATTCTTAAATATACACAGGATAACAAAATAATATATTCACTAATTTACTGTTATTAACAGCATTAACATCATTTCACAGACATAATTCCAACCTGCCTCTATCAGTCCCGGTGTATACAATTTTGGTTGCCCCGGGATCCAATAGCTTCTCCTGTCTGCACATTGGAGTGTGCTCTATGCCTATCAGTCCCGGTGTACACAATTTTGGTTGCCCCAGGATCCAATAGCTTCTCCTGTCTACACATTGGAGTGTGCTCTATACCTCCAGCCCCCTGCAATACAAGATGAGCTCACTCACAGACACCCACGAACACTTCCTGTTGGTAAGCAGCATGCAAAGATTTACTCTACAAGCTACAGTAAAATAATGTCTTTATCCAGGAGAGGGAGGCACTATGTGTGCATTACGGCTGAGATGTAGCAGAGCTGAAGTATGTCATTGTGTGTTATATCCATCTCATTAATCTCTCATCTGTGACCTGTCTCATCTCTATTTTTCTATGTGTCAGATAGTAGTAAAATGTTTATAAGTTAATTAAATTGTAGATAAACCTGTACCCTGGTGATCTAAGAAGATTGTCAGCACACTGTATTTAATAGCACAGAAGGATCGCTGTTTAGAGAAACACCCTGGAATTTTACACTGACCATCAATGTAGGAGCTAAAACAGCAATAAAACTGAGTAAAATAGCAAAGTAAGGGATAAATCTTGATCTTTATTGTGTAAACATTACTAGGGGATTATAATCTGAGAATTTTCTTTAATGGGAAAACCCCTTTATTGCTGGTAGAGCAGCCAAGACCAAATGACCACCCAAAAAGACAAGCACAAAAAACAAAAAAGAGAGATAAGTAGACAAGGAAAAATATGTTTCCCCACCTGACTTTAATAAGTAAAATACAAAAATGGAATGACATGCCCTTAAAATAAATATTTTGTTATTTTGTGAGAGAAACCATTGTAGTGTATTCATGTGATAAGAATGCATCTCAGTTTTGGGCTTTATTACTCAACCACTAAGCTCATATTGCAGAGCTTTTTATGTTTCCCTTTTCAATAAATTTACTTTTCTCTTTGCCTCTGCTTTGTATGTGGCAATATTAAAATTTCAGCGTCTTAATTTCTTTGTAGTGCGTTCTAGTGCTTTCACTTCCATCCTTTATAATGCAGCTTAATTGTAAGCACCGCTGCAAAAGGTATCCTGCTATAAATCCAAGCACTTTATTATTTTACCAAGATAATGGAAATATTAAAATGTTTCAAAAATTAACACAATGAGAGTTAAGTTCAGTTACAATATTAATACACTCAAATAATTAATGAGATTAGGTGTGGGCAGTTGTACAGACTTTGATCTGAAGTTGTATAGACCTGTTGGGGCCAATTTTTTTTCCTTTGTTACTAAAATGATTTAGTATTGATCTAGTCACACATTGAATGGTCATGTT
The DNA here is from genome assembly GCF_040894005.1 of Engystomops pustulosus. Lineage (NCBI taxonomy): Eukaryota > Metazoa > Chordata > Amphibia > Anura > Leptodactylidae > Engystomops > Engystomops pustulosus. Next base: position 55,735,498 of record NC_092417.1, on the reverse strand, counting down.
GCCAATGTCAATGCAATTTCAATTATGTCCCTGTTACATCTGTACCTGCGTCATCCTATGTCCGTAAAGTGTGACTAAGGATGCGCTGATAAGTGACAGTTGGTTTTATCTTTTTGATATGTCTCCTGTGAACCCTACACTGGTTAATCAACAGTTAATCTTCTGCAATTGACAGAATCTCTCTCCACTCTAATTACTGCTCTTCCTGATGCCACATGCAATCTTTTGGACCGCTGCTCTGGCATCTCATATAACAGTGATGTTGAACCTTTTAGAGACTGAGTGCCCAAACTCCAACCAAAATACCCTTAGTCCCAACATGGCATTTTAAGTAGTAACTAGAGATGAGCGAGTATACTCGTCCGAGCTTGATGCTCGTTCGAGTATTAAGGTACTCGAAACGGCTCGTTGCTCGGACGAGTATTTCCCCTGCTCGAGATCGAGCATTTAATTAAAAAAACACAGTGAAGAACAATGAAGAATAGAATAAAAACAGTGAACACAGTGAACACAGGATCATTTAAGTGAAAAACACAGTGAAGAACACAGTGAAGAATAGATTACAGATGTTCGGCACATCTGCTTACTTGTCGGAAGATACGCGCGGAACGGTGCGAACAAAATAGTATGTGAAGAACAATATATATGTGTGAAGAACACATATGTGAAGAACACGGTGAGCAGGACAGAGACAACGGGGAGCAGCACAGAGACACCGGGGAGCAGCACAGAACACCGGGGAGCAGCACGGAGACAAGGGGCAGCGGCAGCAAGGAGACATCAGGGCACGGAGACATCGGGGAGCGGCACGGAGACATCAGGACACGGCGACATCGGGGTGCGGCACGGAGACATCGGGGCACGGAGACATCGGGGAGCGGCACGGAGACATTGGGGCACGGAGACATCGGGCAGCGGCACGGAGCGGCACGGAGACATCGGGGAGCGGCACGGAGACATCGGGGGACGGAGACATCGGGGAGCGGCACGGAGACATCGGGGCACGGAGACATCGGGGAGCGGCACGGAGACATCGGGGCACGGAGACATCGGGCAGCGGCACAGAGACATTGGGCAGCGGCACGGAGACATTGGGGAGACTTCAGTGGAAGAAGAGCAGCGGATCCCGGGACAGCGTATCTCCCGACAAGTAAGCAGATGTGCCGAACATCTGCAATCTATTCTTCACTGTGTTTTTCACTGTGTTTTTCACTTAAATGATCCTGTGTTCACTGTGTTCACTGTTTTTATTCTATTCTTCACTGTTCTTCACATCTGCTAACTTGTCGGGAGATAATATACGCGCGGAACAGTGAAGAATAGATTGCATACATCTGCTAACTTATCAGAAGACATTCTTTTTCAATTAATTAACACATTTTATTCCCGAACCATGGTCCCTTTGAAAAATGCTCGAGTCTCCCATTGACTTCAATGGGGCTCGTTATTCGAGACGAGCACTCGAGCATCTGGAAAAGTTCGTCTCGAATAACGAGCACTCGAGCATTTTAGTGCTCGCTCATCTCTAGTAGTAACGTATTGCCACCTGTTCTTCCACATCTTTCAATTGTTTCGGCCCCCTGAGGCCAACAATACAGTTGAAAGAAGGAAGGCAAATTCAGACTATCATTGTATCCCCTCTCTCCAGAGCATCTCTGTACATGGAGAATGGCGGGTCCAGCATGAGGACCTCCAAAGACAATGCAGTTCTGTCAACACCTTCTGACTTTTCCTGCCGTTCCAAACAGCCAATGAAGTATCGTGTTGAAATAGCGCTGAGAGCAGCATCGCTTAAGTTGTCTGAGGCTGCAGGAAGATTTGGACGATTGGGTCCTGTTTGGTAAACTCTGTCATGGGGCGATGGCCTGAGTGCCAACAGAAAGAGCTCTGAGTGCCACCTCTGGCACCTGTGCCTTAGGTTTGCCACCACTGTCATATGAGGTTTTGTGGACCAGTGCTCTTTGCCTGATATAGTCTTTTAGTTGGCTAGCTGCGCTTATTCAGTCATCCGTCATATTATATCTTTGATCTTTGTATCTCCAACTATCCATTTGCCTAATGATTTTGTACTGAATTTTCTTTCTGATTCTGACCCATATTTGCTGATCTTCCCCATTTTTGTTGTATTGTCTTGTCTTCCGCCAAGGTGACCATGGATAACAAATATAAGTAGATTACCACAATCACGGTGCCTGGATCAATGAGTAAGTGTCCCTGCTTTATCATGCTTGGTTTTATATGATTTTATGGTATATTTCCTTCAAACCCTCTGAGGGATGAGGTAAGAGAAGAATTTGCGTCTGGGTATGAAGAAGAGCTGTGTGTGCATGTAGCAGTGCTGAGTGAGGGAATCTATAAAGCAGACCTGAGTGAGTGTATGTAGCAGGTGTGTAGAGGTGTGTGAGGGAATAGTTGTAGCAGAGCTGTGTGTGCTGTTCTTGTGTGTGATCAACAGGGAATTTTGAGGTGTGTCTTATATTAAAGTCTGAAAAATACAGTTGTTTTTTAGAGCCATGTTGGAGGTGGAGTGTATTTGCAACACTTTGGCTTGTGACACTTGTAATGTCTCAATAGATGTAGTCCTTCTTAGCGCTTTATAAGACTATGGGGCACATTTACTTAGAAATTTGGAAAAGGGACTAAAAGTGCTATTTCCGTGTATAATGTTGGGTGTGGCGATTCACTAACATTGTGCACCAGAAATCATGAATCTGTCGCTTCCCCTCACTGGCCCGACAGAGTTCACCTTTTTTTTGTGGTGCACCTTTAACATAGAGTGTGGTCACAATTTGCAAGTTAAATACAGCGCTTGGTCCGAATCAGTTGGACCGACCAATGGCATGCCCTTAATTTGTGTTGCATGTAGGCCAGCTGCGCCAAAAAAGAGTAGCATGTGACACAATAACGGCTCAGTCAGGGCTCAGAGTTTGTGGTCCCCCTGGACCACTGCGGGAGATGGTACTGGCCGACACCTGGGACCGGAGTCTAAGTGGCACCTGGTTTTCACCAGAGCCCGCCGAAATGCGGGATGGTCTTGCTGCGGCGGGGTACCACAAGGTCATTCCAAAGGTGCGACTAACCCGCGGTGGCAGCCTCGGTAGCAATACAGGAGATAGTCTCTACCCAGGTTGACAGCAGGAGAACAGTACAGGAAGGCACACTAGGACTCACGTCAGGAAACACAGGAGATGGCACACGGATCAGGAACACAGGGACGGACTGGCACATGGATCAGGAATGCAGGAACAGGACCACGGGATCACAGGAGGAGGAACTGTAACGCAGGATAAATGGGAAAAACAGAAACGCTGGAGACAAAGGAATGCTGGAGACACACAGGAACGCTGGAGACACACAGGAACACTGGAGACACACAGGAACACTAAAGAGACACACAGGAATGCTTGTAATACACAGGAACGCTTTTTATACACAGGAGGGCTTTCTCTTCAGAGGAATGGCTTGAAGATCCCCACCGGATTAAATGCAGACCCGGAAGTGGCTAGTGCCAATCACCTGTGCGCTGGCCCTTTCAATCTTGAAGTACTACCGTGCACGTTCTAGGGAGTGGGGGTGTGTGCGGGGCCTAGTCCAAGCAGGAGCGGGAACCTGGAAAGGTAAGTACACGGGAGTAGGGCCAGCGCTACAGAGAGGGGCAGGGGTGCACCGGTGTGCCCGTGACACTTAAATACCTGTGTAAGGCGTTTTAACCTAGAAGAATGTGCACAGTCCGACAAAAGTGCGGTGCAAAGCCCTTAGTAAATGTGACCCGATTTATTTTCAGACAAGCTTTCTGTGGAATTACAATGTAAAAAGTTTTACAATTCCTCCAAAAAGTCGTCCAGTAAACACTCAGCAACATTTTGCAGATGTTGTGCAGCTGCTTTTGGAAGTTGGTATAAATTATAAAGCAGTAAATACCTGAGCTCGCTCTAGCGGTAGCTTAGGGGAGAAACATTTTTAAGTGAACTTCATCTCTGTACAGAGAATTTCAATCTCAGAAAACGCAGCAAAGCAATGAACAGAGAAGTCCCACTCCCACTATTGCTCTCTTATACCTTCTATATAATCAGCCTTTGACGTCAGCTTTTGTATTTTTATCCTTCTTTTTTTTTGCTGTCGTCTGTCTATTTTTCCGCTTAATTGGGCTGTGTGTAGGAACGTGGGGCTGCTTGTTTTTCACTCCCCTGCCCAAGCACGGCTGTAAAGTCGTGGTGCTTGCAGCTGAGTGTTAGATTCTATTCTGGTTGGTATGATTACACTACGCGCTGTTGTGTGATTGCTATTTTTGGATTTAAGCTCCGTTCATTTTACTCTCTAAAGAGACATTAAAGGTGTTGACTGCACTGCCAGCAATATTACTCTGGTCAGGATGGATTCGCCTGCCTATATTTGATTTTTTTTATATCTCTCTCGCAGTAAAATCAACAACTAAAGCTGAAACTGACCAGTTTTATGACAAATGAACTAGAATTACAAATGTTGTGCAATATGTTGAATATGATTCAGATCAAATAATCTGATCTAAATGACAATCTATAAATAGATGATACACCTGACAGAGGTATTTACAGAAATGCTTTTGGCATGAATCAAGTCCCATATCTCTGACTAGTGTAATATTTAATATCAAATTCATACATTATATGACATATTGAGGATCCTAAGTTTCCACTGAAGCTGCTGATAGTTCTTCTCTGTGCTACTCCTCTGCTCCTCTGACACTTAGTGATAATAGAACAAAACACATAGACACATTTGTATTACCTTAACTGGCTTATTTTATGAAAATCCATGTGTATTTGTCATTTGAGACATGAAGATACTATGAGGGAAATGTGTGGTAGCTATATTGAGACCTCAAGTCCCACCCAGGTCAACATCTGTAAAGAGTTTGTATGTTCTCTCCATGTTTGTGTGAGTTTCCTCTGGGTCTTCCAGTTTCCTGCCATGTTCCAGCATACAGGTAGGTTGATTAGATTGTGATCCCCACGGGAAAGGGACTGATTTGGCAAGCACTGTGTGCACTATATAAATAAAGGAATTATTATTAATTATTATTATTAGTACCCGCAGGTAGGGTATGAAATATCCATTTTAAAATTCCCAATTTTATATGACATTCTCCAACATCTTGTAAAATTAAGTAGAGAAGAGGCCACGGCAGGAGTGTCTCTTCCAACACCCTTATATTCGGTAATACAGTACATAGAAATGTGGTCTTGATGTTATATTACATATGAGAATCTGATTTTTCAGTTGGAGGATGGATCTTTATCTGCAACTTGCATTTCCAGCTTTGTCTTTAACATCCTGCATCACCAGTTCTGGAGATGGCTGATGCGATCAGAAAGATGAGATTCTCATCTATGCTTTGAGCTCCCCTGGTTTATAATATTTTTGATATATTTCATAAAAAGAAGTTAGAAAAATAAAAATGGGTGCACCAACAGGTCAGTCCATGGCTGGGGCACTTATATTTACAGAAAAATGTCAGATCAATAGGAAACATGAAAGGTGTGTGTGAACATCTCCTAAAGAGTCTTTCCAATACAATGCTGGTTATTTCATGGTAAGAGGAGATCATTTACTCTAATTGATGTACTATATAATGGAGTCCAAGGATCTCTCAATCAGCTTTCAGGTTCTACTAAAGTCTTGGATAATCTTGTACAGATTTCTGGCAGTAGAATAAAGAAGAGGACCAGTATGGCAGCCACCGGGCCATTTCCTTGCTATAGCACGTTGTAGCTTTAGGCTAGAACTTCTTTTTTACTTCTACTTAAAGAGAACCTCCCTACTAGCCCTCCTCCTGTAGGGTATGAAATGTCCTTTCTAGAATTCCCTCTTTATGTGAAATCTAAGCTAATATGAGCCTTCTCATTTCATTTTCACATGAGATGAGTCGAGTTTAGTGGTTGCAGGGGTAGTGTTAATTCTGAAGCCCTTATCTTTTGTTCTATAGTAGCTACAAACATAATTTTTGTGTCATATTACAGATAAGAATCTTATCCTCCCGTCCCTGTGGCACTACCAGATACATAAGGAGGTTCCAGCCTCCTGATATATACAGCAGAGTGGGCTGTGTCGGCATATAATTCTGCGCTAGTCCCTAGTGGTCGCAGGCTATAGCGAAGAAGGAACGTCCCACGCTGGCCCACCCTGCCACCTTGACTCCGCCTCCCCTTTCCAACATAAAGGGGAAGATAATAGAATTGCCAAGCGCCCTGCCATTTGCCCCTTCATGTCACCTCCACAAGCCCTGATAAATCTCCCCCATTGACTGTAATTATCTTCCTTCTCACCACTAAAAACCTTAATGATTATTTGGGATAATCTTGTGTTCTGTAGTAAATTCGCAGTAAATTAACAATCACGATAGGTTGATAAATAGCCCCAATTATGAGGCAATGAATCGGAGTTCCTTCTCCTCTTTTAGCCCTCATACAAGATGTAAATTGCTTTCGGTGGTGTGTTACTTGCAGAAAATAAGCTGTGAAGTCACTTTTCATTTGACCTTTACTCTACAAATTGTTCTGTTCAGATACTGGATGGCAGTTTGTTTGAATTCAATTAATTGTTACATAATTAATCCAGTGATTAAAACACATGGGGAAGCCGCATTTCCTCCCTTCAATAATTGATTTGTTTATCTAGCATGAGTTCTATGGTTACAGATCAGTACATATCTTCTTAGCTAATGGTTTGTGTGACCCATGGTTGCTTTTTGGTCATGAAAGAATTTACAAATTGGCTCCAATCTGGTGGATTTCCAGTAGGAATCATGATATTAAAGTTTTGTCGATTTATAAATCACTTTTTCATTTTGTTTTATTGGTTTAGATCCCCTGGTTTAAAGTGATCCCACTGTTAGGGGTGTCATGTATTACCAAGTGTATGTGGCTATGGAAAACCTAGCATTTGCTTCCAGTTTGGGGAGACCCTTAATAATTCCTATAGTGGCATTATAGAAAAGTCTAACACTCCACTTCCTGCAAAGAATAAATTATGTGCTAGATCCTTTTACTGACTATTATGCATTTGAATAATCTCAATCTAACTTTTCATTATAAGAGAGATCATCCATCCCAATTAATGGGGAACCTGTTTTTGGTCCTTTTCTAACTTTCCTATATGATTTTTAGAATATGAAGTCCATATTAGAGGTGCAGGCTAACAAGGCATTTCTAGAGAGTTAATACTACGTTACACTTTTCTCTCTTTTTATACACTATAACATCTTGTTTGCCCTTTGCAGCTGTAGCCTGACATTGTTGGAGTCCTGGAGTTTAGTTTTCTCATCCTAAATGTTCTGTTTAGTGTATTTTTAGTGTTACAATTACTATGGCCTAGGGCAGTGGTGGCGATCCTATGGCACGGGTGCCAGAGGTGGCACTTGGGGCTCATCCTGTGGGCATTCAGGCCATCGACCCCAATTTCACCAAACAGGACCACATCCCCCAAATCTTCCTGCATTCCCAAGCAACTTGAGAGATGCTGCTCTCAGTGCTATTTTAAAGCAACACTTCAGTGGCTGTTTGAAACTGCAGGAAAAGTGAGAAGGTGTTGACTGAACTCCATTGTCTTTGGAGGTCATTCTGCTGGACCCACCATTCTTCCTGGAGAGAAGTTACAATGATGGTCTGAATTTGCCCACCATCTTTCAACTGTATTGGTGGCCATAGGAGAGCCAATACAACTGAATAATGTTGAAGAACAGGTAGCATTAAGTTACTGCTTGAAATGCCATGTTGGCACTTCATGGTAAACAAGTGGATTTTGGTTGTAGTTTTGGCACTTGGTCTCTGAAAGGTTCGACATCGCTGGCCTAGGGGATAACTTTACAGCTATCCACATTAAAAGGGTATTCTCCTGTATAGTATTTATGACATATTAACCTCTGTGACCCACAACTATCTGGAAAATCTGGATTTGCTGACCCCTTTCTGGAACATGCATGGCCATACTGCTTTCAAGCGTATGTAATCAATGCCCCTCCATGCTGCAGTTTCACAGGCTGCTATACTGTGAGGAGTACTTCTCCCCTCCCATTGTGTGCTGCTGCTGCGAGATTACAGCAGGCAGAGGTAGGGGGAAGTGCTGAGGGAACAGGAGAGAAGGTGATACAGTGTAACAGCCTGCTATGCTAGAGAATGGAGGGGCTCTGGTAAAAATCCCTAAGAGCCCTTTTTGGCTCATTAGCATAATTTTAAAAATGTATCTTAGAAGGAAGGCAGCCATGGATGACAAATATAAGAAGACCGTGGAGCTTGGATCTATGAGGAAGTATCTCTGGTTTATCATGTTTGACAGTAGATTTCATGTAATTTTTTTTATTAAAATGTTTTACAATCAAGCTTATTCTAAGTAAGTTTAGTATTATTTGCAAAAATCATACTATATTTTCTGTTCCTTCTACATGGTCAGTTTTACTGTATAAAAAGGCTAATGAGAATGCAATTCAACTTTTATCTTCTTCAGCCCAAAATGAGTAAGTATCAGTTACAATAACATTTTGTTTTCTATCCACAAGCCAATCATTTACCCATTAGCATATTTTATCTCTTAGTCATTTGTGCAGTATAATATCAATAGCTTTTGTAAAACCTTTCAAGGGCTGGATTTCGGCAGCTATGTCATGGGAATTTGCAAGTGGATATCGGGTAATAGAGGTTTTGTTAATTTGTTACCCTTCTAATTATAATGAGATGGCTCTGTTCATCAGTCCAAGCCTACATAGTAGAGCAAAGGTGGGCAATGATCTAAAGAAAAAATTTTTTTTTTAACTTATAATATAATATTTATTGACTGGACATTTCTGCAAGTCGTGCTTTTACCCTGCTGGTACAGAGCTGAAGGATGATTCATGATACAAAGAGTTAAGTGACATCAAAACAGAAACAATCAGTGTCATGCACTGCCTCCCGATGATCTACACTGCAATACGATGTTGTGTGGAGACATCCCTTAAATATACACAGTAGTTATTATAAAGTACTTATCTTTCATGATAAAATTTCCTCCACTACATAGTCAAGTGTATAATTTTTAACAATTAAAAATTGAATTCCCTGCAAATGCACTTTATCTTCTACACAGCTTGGAAAATAAAGTAAAGGTTTAGTAATTGGAGCAACAGCAGAAGACAGAAATTAATTACTTTTAATGTAAAATGTCACCCATCACAGAACTTACAATAGGTGCCAAAAGCAGAATTCCATAACTAATATAGCCATAAATATTGTTACAAGACAATTAGAAAATTGGAAAATAAATTAAAGTGGACTTAGACCTATTACCTCAATCTATAACAATTAGAGGGCTTACTGTACAGCACGTACAGTAGCTCAATACAATTTGTGAGAGCAATGAAAAAGAACATAATAATTAATGCTGATTTATCCAGAAATTATGCTAATCCCATTAAAAGACAAATTTTACTTGACTTCCAAAAATTAGGGATTTCATGGTAACATTTGAATAGTTCTCAAATTCAATATTTTTATTCTTAGAATATTTTTAAGTCTTAGAATTTTTAAGACAGGAAAGTTGTCTGTAAGTCAGATGTCCATAAGTTTGGAACAGCCTGTATTCATTTCAAAGTAAAGAGGACAGATACAAGGAGACCATCATTAGATATTCAATTTAAAAAAAAATAAAAAAACTCCTACATTTATTGTACTTTTTTGCGCAAACAAGAACACATTATGACGGAACCCAATTAAACTATTGTGAGTTAAATGGAAAGTTTGAACTTGAGTATGTACTTAAGTACGTAAAAGTAAGATGGATATGCCAAGTTAGATGGAAAAAGTTGAGAGTCCTCAGTTGTTGATTGTTTATTGGCTAACTAAAAATGCTGATGATGATGTTAATTGCAAGCTTTCGAGACTACTCAGGTCTCTTCATCAGGCATGGTATAAGACAATGGGGGTTATTTATTATTAGACCAGCTCCTTCGTCCTTCTATGTCTGTTTTTGGAGCTACGTTGCCTATCAGATTCATTAATGTGGCTATGGCCCTTTAATAATTGTTCTTATGGTGTATTTTCTGTCTGGAATTTTTTTTTCAAAAAGTCCCAAAATCCCAAAAGTCTTAAGTCATGAATCTGGCTTTGCATGGCGTTGCACTAGCATTAGTTCTATGTTTTGGGTAGATTAATAAAGAGGTGTGTGTAGTCCTGTGAGACTTTTTAGTAGTGAAAAGTCTCATAAGCCCTCAATTTGACTCACTTTGAGACTTTTTTTTACGCTGAAAAAGGCCAGGAAAACCAATGATAAATAACCTCCAATATCTGAATAGAACACAAATCTCTACACAAATACACACAGTAATGCTATGGTTGATGAGAAACGTGATAAGAAGCAATCAATGGAAGAAGAAATCTCATCAACCATAGCATTACTGTGTGCATTTGTGTAGAAATTTGTGTTCTATTCAAATATTGTCTTATGCCATGCCTGATGAAAACACTAAAATATGACCATTAATGCCCTAGCTAAGTTTTTATATACTGTATGTATCTTTAAAATAGGGGTTCCTAGACCTGATTAAGACATCAATCTGTTGTCACAATGTCACCTACAACTTTCCAAGTAAAGGTCATAACTGGGGAATACCACTTGTTCTTGTCATGATGTGACGGTAGTGCTACTTTTTTTTAAACACTACTTTTCTTGTCTTTTCTACAGCCTCCTTAAAATACAAAAAAATATATGGAGTGTGAGATTATTAGAATAAAATGACAGCTTTCTTTGACAAACACTGACAAATATGTCCCCTGTGGACTGACCTCACAACTGACAACTAAGCTGAAATGCCACTGAAAACCAATAGACACATATGGTGCATTGTGGTGCAATGCAATATTTTTTATGATTTGAATTGCTTACTTTTTTCTCTTTTTACCGAATCCTTTTTATTTAGGATGGTTTGACTCAGTTGCATTAGCTCTGTAGAAGCACAACAATGACTTCGCTGTCCACGCCTGGTGTCTAAGATTGCAGCCACTTAAAAATGTCTAATGCAATCACCCTGCTTCTTGTTGAGTGTGTTGTGGTGTAATTGCAAAATCCATAATAGTGTCTACATTTCTGGACAGGGTTAAAAAGAACGGTCTAGATTTACGTTTTAGCTGTAGCCTTGGTAGAAGCAGACAAGGGAATAGCAAGCTCAGCAAGGTAAATAAAATGTGATGATTCAGAAGGAAATGAAGAAAGTTCTAAAAGTTATATGTTATAATTTACATGTGTTCAAAAAATAAATCTGTTCATCCATCTATCAGTCTTTCTACCTATAATTACTGTTATATAAAACATTTATTATATGCAGTGGTAAGTATGATGGTTTACAGAGAGATATTTCGAAGCCAGGCACCAAGGATTGTTTGCAGGCTTTGGATATGCACATCCGGTCTGGACGAGCTCTGGTGGAAATATTGCAAATAAATAGAAAAAAAAAAAACGGGGTGACTGTGTGACACGCTACATCCAAGATGGGAATCAGTATTGGAGTATGAACGTTTTTACTGGTTTATATATGATCTCACAATATAAATCAATAAAATACTTAAATACTCCAATAAAGATTCCCCTCTTGGATGTAGCACGTCACACAGTTACCCTGCTTTTTTCTTTTCTATTTATTTGCAATTTATTATAGGTGGTTGTTGTCTGTTAGAAGAGTTTTTGCATGAAATACTATGCAAAACCTCATGGAGTGCTGTTTCCTGGCATTTCACAAATCACTTATTCATTACTCTCAAATATCAACATTTAATGGTATAACTATTTATTGCAATAATTTACATGTGCGCTTGATTAAAATTTTCTTAATAAATCACATAAAAACATAAAAAATGTAAAATGTTAATGTACATAGTTACATTTTTTTATTGTCTTCTTTTTTTGTTTTCTTTTAGAATGTGGTCAACATCCTTCTTTGATCTCGGTCTAACTATCAACCTACTATTATCGTTATAATTATTTTATACCTATAGATTTTAGATCTACAAACTATGGTTCTCTTGTTGTTTGGAAACTAAAAACTGTTCTGATTTTTGCTAATCGGGCAGCGTTTTTCTTTTTTATGTTATGCTTCAATCTTCCATGTGATGTTTCTTGTCACTGAGGAGCTAAGTTTGGTATTTCCCAAAGATACAATTATAAGGGAGGGAATCACAGGTATCGTTGGGGAAAAAATTAATAAAATGTAACTTTTAATAATAATAATAATAATAAGTCTTTATTTATATAGCGCACACAGATTACGCAGCGCTGCACAAAGCATGTCAAATTGGTCCCTGTCCCCATGGGGCTCACAATCTAAACAACCTAACAGTATGTTTTGAAGTGTGGGAGGAAACCGGAGTACCCGGAGGAAACCCACGCAAACACGGAGAGAACATACAAACTCTTTGCAGATGTTGACCTGGGTGGGATTCGAACCCAGGACCCCAGTGCTGCAAGGCAGATGTGCTACTCACTCAGCCACCATGCCGCCCTCTATCGTATACAGATGAGATTACGGGGCAACGGGAGCATCTCTATACGCTGTAGATCTACCTGCCTACTGGCCACTGAGCTAACCTACACCTGCTAACATTACATATAGGGTGAATATACGTTAAAAAAACTCTCCAATGTGTGCATCAGTGTGTACAGGAATGGTAAAAACATGCCACGCTGTCACAAATGATAGATAGAAAGGACTGTTCCAGCTCAGAGAGTGCACCCTATATGTAATGTTAGCAGGTGTAGGTTAGCTCAGTGGCCAGTAGGCAGGTAGATCTACAGCGTATAGAGATGCTCCCGTTGCCCAGTAATCTCATCTGTATACGATAAGGCAACTACGGAGATTATTTCCTGCTCATAGAGAGTCCTAGTGTGCTACAATAACTATTGTCCTAACTTCTCATCTCTCCACCTCTACGCGTTTCGCCCCTGATGGTGGGGCTCGTCAGGAGAACCGTAGAGGATGAGATTACGTAGAATGAAAATTTGTATTCTAAATTCACTCAGGACACAGAAAATAAGAAAGGGAACGCTGGCGTCCTGGTGGTGGGCACCAGCGTGTGATATTGGTAGCGATGTGATGTTTCTTGTATGGGCTAGCTATTAAAATTACCTTTATGGGATGAAATGTAGTGGGACTATGTAATTCTACTGTTTTGGAATGGACAGAAAGATAGAAAAGAAATGGACAGTGAGCCTACTTGTCCATCCTACCCTTGATGTTGGAGAACAACTGATCAACGTTCCCTTCCTGCCTCATGTGAAAACACAGAGACAGAAAAAGGAAAAATAAAAACAGAAGAATAGTTGTACACATATGGATAATGTACCAAGAGTAGCATATAAGGGTCGACGTTCCTTTCCTGCACCATATGAAAACACAGAGACAAAAGCAGGACAAATAAACAAAGATGAATGGTTGTACACATTTGGATTATGTATCAAAAGTAGTATAGTGGTGTAAAACAGAATCAAGAGACAGACAGTCAAAAGCAAAGCAAGAGTCAAAAGATCTTAAAATACCAAACTCCAAAGAAGATGTATAGCAAGCACTGGGAAGTGGGCATAAAATACTTTTATGAGTTGTGAAAGACCTGGTCCAGAGACTGATATAACCAGTCCCCTGATATTTAGACAAACCAGACTAGCAGGGGAGGAATATGAGTAGAGGATGCATCTGCCCACAACTAGCTTAACCATCTACTACCCAGAACAAAGTCAACAGAAGACAGATGAGTGTGGTGGAAATCAATTAAGACATCCAGGAGGGAAATGAAGCAGTGTTCAGACTAGTACAGGACAGAACAAATTAAGTACAAAAACACAGTCAGCAGTTCATCTTCTGCCATTCTGTATGGGCAGAAAGGTTACAGCTTTTTACCATCCCCTTATTTTATTTACTTATTCACAAATGTATCAAACACATGTTGTGTGATCTCTTTGTTGGAGCGTATTTGCATACAGGCAGTCATCTGGCTACGTACAAGATAGATTCCATAGGTGTGTTCTTAAGTTGAATTTATATGTAAGTTGAAACTGTATATTTTATAATTGTAGCTCCAGACAAAAATGTTTTTTGCCCTAGTCACAATTGGAGTTTCAAAATGTTTTGCTGTAATGGGACCAAGGATTATCAATAAAGCTTTATTACAGACACCTTACAGCTGATTATTGCAATCTATATATAGTCAGAGAGCTTCACCAAAGGTCACAGTGGGCAGAGGGGTCCTTCTTTAACTAGGGGTTGTCTTTAATAATTAATTAATAATTGCTTCAATTTAATTATGAATTGCATATGTAATTTTTTTTTTGTGAATTACTTTTTATTGGGTTTTTCAAAAATAAGTTTACAAACATCTTTTAGTCATCAAAATAAACAGTTGTACATTTCACATATTTTGGGATTTGACAGGTATTGGCTAAATATTACCATATATATATATATATATATATATATATATATATATATATATATATATATATATATTATGTTTTAACAACAAAATTTAACCTGTAACCTTTGTCACAAGAGGAAATTTCAAAGAAATTTTTCTGTCATCTCTATGCATATGTAATTTTTAATCATCAAGAATTACCATTTACTAAAATATATTACAAGGATAATGTTCTTAAAAATGTAAGACAATAATAAACTAAAAAAAGATAGACACTGTAATAGGGTTTTTGAGGATAATGCTACTAAGTTGCATCAGAGATTAGATTTGTCCGCACCTGTCCAGCAACCGCGCAACCACAAACAGTCTTGGGGCTAATTGTCAGACTAGGTAATTGGTGGGGAACTCACCCTGCTACATCCTTGCAGGCTAAGGCCCTGCCTAAAGCAGATAAACCGCCCTGATAAGGGCGAACCCACTATCAGGAACCTAACTGACGGTCCCTGAGTGACCTTACAAGAAGACAGGAAGGCTTACTTTGTCTGGCAGCTGCTGGATGGTGGAGTGGACAGGTAACTGGAATACAGGAATAGACCAGTGTTCACACTGGTACACAGAATAAGTGGACAGGTCTGAGACAGGGAAAGCGGGATAACACTAGTAGGTAAATAATACTGAGGGACAAAAACATTATATATAAACGTCTCCAGGCGGGTTATACACAGGTTAGGTCAAGATCAAGCAGGTTATATACAGGTCAGGATCAAGCGGGTTATATACAGGTCAGGCAAGCAGAGACAATTTAACCGTGTCAAAACCAAGATGGCTGAGTTAATCCAAACACAAACACTAAGCCACAGTTCACACACAAATTATCGCCAAATATTCTGCAAACTGCAGATAGAGCGACGTTCAGGCACGGACATTACAAGATTATTAATGAAGCAGAGCTGTGTTTGTCATTTGGAAAATGATGATTTAATCTTTTAATCATAGAAATTTTGCTGTTTATGGCAGAAAGTTATAGCATTGATAAGACATACTATAACTGATTGGTGGGAGCATAACTACCAGTGCTTCTTCACTTGTGATTTACACCTATTAGAATCTCGCATGTAATACTCAAATAAGCCCTGGGTACTTCTTTACTTCCCCTATGGCAGTGGTGGAAAAACTTTGGCAAGGGTGCCAAAGGTGCCACTCACAGCCCTCTTTGTGGGCACCCATGCGTTTTCCTTAGCAAAGAGTTTGCTAGATTGGACTCGAGGCATTCTCCAGTAGTCCTGGGCATCCCAAGATGTGCTATTTTAAATTGACACATCCTTGGCAGGCTGTGATTTCAGGAGAAGCGAGTAGATGCAAAGAGAGCTAGGTTATAATTGGAGCTCCTGCTTCGGACCCCTTAATGGACAGGGGGGCCCTGGAGGGATGCTACAATGGAAATCCAAATTAGTTTTTCTCCATTCAATCGTATTGGTGTACTGAAGATGCCAATACAGTACATAAATATGGCAGAGCAGTTAGAAGTAAGTCACTGCTTAAATTGCATGTTGGCACTTTAACCTGTCACCACATTTTCTCACAAATACAGCTAGTGGTAGGTTCCCATAGAGCCGTAGTAACTAACTGACACTGTTCTTTTAACTAAAAATTGTTTCCCTCAGATCCCGATATATTCAACTTTTTATTTTTACTAGTAGGGATATTTATATTGAGTCGAGGTAGGTGTGGCCTCCTTGAGCTGAATCCAGCAATTCATCCCCATGCTTTTTCAGCAGGCAGCAGTAATGTCATGTGACCAGGGTGACATCAATGCAGGTCCTTAACCTCCTAAGATTACCAAACTGTTCACCATGCATATATCTGAAATCACAGTAGCCTGCATGGAGAGGATTAGAAGTTGTAATTTTATGTGGTCAGATATGTGCATGGTATACAGTTTTGTTAAGAGGCTAAAGGACCTGAGATTATGTCAACCTGGTCACATTCCATTAAGCCGCAACCAAGCCCGCTCTAGATACCCCTAGAAGTTATACCAGTTTAGAGATGGAAAAGAAACAAGTTTAGCTTAAACAAATACTATCTGAATTACTATTAGTGAAAATGTGGTGACAGTCTCCCTTTAACTGAGAAATGCCAAATTTTGTTCCCAGCAATAGATTTCAGTGGAAGCAGTGGAAGAATGGTGTCAAGAGACAACAAAAGCAACAAACAAGAAGAGGCCAAAAACAGGAGCAGTGATTAGGAGTAGACTTTGAAAAGAGTCAGGAGATCAAAAGGAGCAACCAAGGGGTGATAAACAGGAATTGAGGCCATGAGTAGGTCTCATTAAGAGCCAGTAGCTCAAAAGGAGCAATCAAGAGGAGAAGTTGGACATAAGCAGGAGCAGTGACAAGGTGTTCAGTTTTGTGAAAGAGCCAGGAGTTCAAAAGTAGCACCCAAGAGGAGATAAACAGAGCAGTAATAGACGATATGCGTGGGCCTCCACTTCTCCCATATCCCGGGATTGGACCGTCATGGTATTGTGATTACATTCTTAATTCACGAATCTTTGATATTACTACTGCATATTAGAACTAACTGTCACTAGGTACTTACCATATATATTTTTCTGGTACTTTCATCATTATTTTCTGGCTGCTTCGGTTGAGTACTTCTTATAGACTGCATATTATTATTGATATCACATTGTGCATTTTTTACTTATCTGGGTCGGAATCTGGGTGACTCATGTTCTTTCCCCTTTTCTGTTTTTTTTTAATTGTTTTAAAAAAAAAATCTATACTTAATTAAGATTAAATTATATATTTGCATCTGTCTTTTCTTTTATATTAATGCACTGTTTTTTCAGATGTGGGAATTCATTTACTTATTGTTAACCCCACTAGTTCTAGGACTTAACATATTAGTTTCTTACTTATTATTGTTGGTTTTAATAACTGTATTAAAGGAGATATTTTTTAGCATTTTATCGAGAGAAATAGCTGCACTCATGGCAAATCAAATGGAGGCAAAGCAATATATTAGAAATGAATCATTATTGACACAGTTGCAATAGCCGGGGTGATTTTTATTCATAACACCCACAAGCCAACTTATCTTTGATTTAATATTTGCCATTATAAAGGGCTTAGTGGCTCATGTGATCTTTCCAGCAGAGGAAAATAATTTGTACTCGAAGAATACAGTCACATCGGATGATTCATGCAATATCTGAAAGCAAATGTGGGGGCAAACAATGCTTAAATATTTAAATGTCTGGAGATTGACACATTGATATTAAAATTGTTCAGTGTGTAATTTCCTTTCCTGCTATTTGGTGAGTGTATGTGGAGAGTGGCACATGTACCGTGTCATCATATGAGATAGTAAACAAGGAAAGCTTTCCACATGCAGTGTGCCAGGGTGAAGGCAAACTGTCCGTCTTTTGTTAACCAAAACCGCAGGTGCATGTGAAAGATCAGATGTGATGTCTTCTCTTTTAAGATACAATGGCCTCTCACCCAGCGACATCAGTACTCTGCTCGGACCAAAACTTTATCAGGAAACCAGAGGGTTGAGACTGGAATGACGCCCAAGGATGTGCAATAATGTTGTCCATGACATGTGTTTAATTTTTTAAGTATTTATTTTCAAGAGATAATACTTTCAAAATTAAAGTGAACCTTTCAGCAAAAATTGACCTACCACTACCATTATATTGTCATGCAACCAAACACCTTCCTGATCATATTTCTTTCATGTTCCAGTGTGGTGACATCATCCAGAAAATCTACTTTGAAGTAAGATATAAATCAATTGTTTAAATTCAAGGAGGCGGAAGAAGTCAACACAGAAGTCAAGCTCTCTCTTCCTCAGAAAGCTATTCACTGTAATTGATGGTCCTACATCATGAGACATCCCTAACCAGATCTCCTGAAGTCCGATGCATGTTTTATAATCACAGTGGAGGAGGCGTTGAGAGCTCCCCACCTTGACTAGTGTTAAACTCTCCTCCTCCTTGACTTTAAACAACCAATTTACAGTTCACTTCAAAGTTGATTTTCTGGATGATGTCACCACACTGGGCCATGAAATAAACAATAACTAGAAGGTGTTATGCTGCATGAAAATATTCTGGTAGAAGTTTATTAGGTCAATTGCCAATGAACTTATGTTGCGGCCCACAATATTCAACATCCTTGCACAGTTCCTCAGTTCCCTTGCGCAGTTCCAGTTTCAACCCTATGGTATCTGCAAGGGCAGCCCTTCAAAGGATAATTGCTTAAAGGGGTATTCCAGGAATCAGCATAATTCATATACAAATGGGCACTCAAAATATAAGCTTATGTGTAATTAGTTGTTATTTAAAATTTTGCTCCCCTTAGCAGAAAATGCTGGTGACATAGACTGTAATGAAGAATTAAAATGCTACTGGCCCTTTAATCAGTCCGTTAATTTCCTCCGTGCGGTCCGTTGCAGAAAAGAAGATGGCCGCTGGTCACATGTCCACATCACATGTCCTTTACCTGTCTGGGCAGGTCATGTGATCACCACTATGTTTGGCTGTAGTCGGTTGGTTGCACTGCATCCAGTATGGTCAGTGTTGTGGTGATGGCAGTTACACATCATTACTATGGTAACAAAGCAAGAAAACCTGTTATATCATCACTGTTAGCAGAGTATAAGTGGTAGGAGGAATTACTGAGAACTAAAGGATCATGGAACTTGTAGTTTCCAGTGGCGGCCATCTTAGTGATAACTCCACCTACTTTAGAGAGGCCATAAACTTTGTAAATCATAAAATCAAATTATTTAAGCTCCGTTTTGTGACTAATGACATTGAGTATTGTTGTATTCATTAAGTTATATCATCATGGGTTTTTGTGTCAGACGTTCATATTCCTGGAATACCCCTTTAAGGCCTTAACTCAAGTAAGAAAAAAGTAGACCTCCACCTAAGGAGGGGGTAAGGGTGCAAAAAACTAATAGACATCTCTATCTTAGAAGGGATATGCTATCACTATTATATCTCCTTTTCACAGCAAAACTTTGATAGTAGTTGCAGTTGGGCTGCTTTGGTTCTATCTCAAATAATGCAAGAAGGATATTTGAGAATCAGGCATTGAGAAAAATATGTCACATGTTATTGGAACAAAATACTTTGCTGCCAATGGCATTTTTCATTTCTGTGCTTCTGTATTTGCTCCCCTTCTTTTTATCTATAACTGCTTAATTTTTCTGTATGAAGAGCAGTTTGTGGGTTTGTTTTTTGTATAACAAATTGCATTTCCTAGTGGCAGTATTTAATAGTCCATGTCTTGTAATGGGGAGTGTGAAAGGAAGTGCACCACCATCCTTGCCAAGATGGTGGTGCAAATGGCATTTAAAGTGTTAAAGGAAATCTACCGTTAAAATGAAGCATAAAATAAAATATTCAAATAAACTCTTGGTTTTTTTCTTATATTAGTTATCCATGGTTTCCTTCCTTCTAAAATCAACTTATGGTAATGAGTCATAAGGGCCCTGGGGGACATTCCCAGAGCCCCTCAGTGTTGCAGCTTTACATGCTGTTACAGATTGCAGTATACATAGGGAACTGCTAATGTAGAATCAGGGAGGATGAGAAGTGCTCCTGTGCAGTATACCAGCCTGTGAAGTTACAGCAGGCAGGGGCTTTGGCAATGCCCTGAATAACAAATATAAGAAGATTACCACAATCAAGGGGCCTAGAAGTATAAGTAATAGCGCTTGATTTATCATAATTGATTTTGACCAATCGGGGTTGTTAGCGGTTGTTTCCTGAAACCCCTCTTCATTCTCCACTTGCCATCTACCAACTATTACAGCTGTATACGGCAAGAGGTTCATCTTATTGGTTGGACTTGACGGAGTTTGCCAGCAGCATTTAAATTTCTGCGGCTGCGTGTGCACAGGCACTAAATGAAACATTGGGGCATATAAAATCATAGGCTGGTGCTAAGTGCTATGACTATCCCGGTGACGGCAACACAGTTCAACAATGTGCTGCACCGTGAGGGAAATTCTTTGGTAGGTCTGACCTGGCCTAGAATTGAGCCATACCCTACATACCCTGAACGAGGCGCAGACTTTAGACAGTGCATCGCTACCCCATTCTGCCCCACTGCACGTGTCAGCACCATTCCCTCCTCGTCCAACCAGCATATAGGGCTAAGAAATTGCAATTCCCAGCTCTGCACCAGAACATGTGGCCCATTATGTTATAATTTCTTGAAACACGGTGGGGGAGATTAATCAAAAGTATAGCAAAGTAAGACTTGGCAGCCTTATGTTAATCCAGATTTATCACTGTGTCTGATGCAGAAATAGTTTTAGAATGTCTAGTCGTACTTTTCACCTCTGATTAGTTGTTATAGTTTACACCAAAAACTGGTGCCAGGAGCAATTATGGGCATTAATGGCAGGAGGGGGAGTTGAGCTGAACTTTGAACCAAACTTCCAATGAAGTTCAGGGTCAGGTCCGGGAGACTCAAACCCAGAGTTTGGGAGGAACCTGAAACTTTGCAATTAGGATCCACTCAACACCATTTCTATTTTATCCCATTAAAGGAATTTGCTAATTAATGCTCCCTCCTTTCTTGATAAACTTTCCCTTTGATATTTCTGCTGAGGTTCCTGGGACAGATACTCGTGGAGGTGTTAGATTCCATGTATATGTAAATTACAAATGGAAACTGCAGAAAGAAACTTCGAGAAAATTAAGATTACAAGTCGTGTAATGATCAGAAATTGTTATTCCTCAAAACATGATATGTCCTGAGAAAAGGGGTCATGGCTTTGCAGCAAAAAATCTTTGCATCAGTTTTCTGGTGTAAACTATATCAACTAATAAGAGGTAAAAAGTATGACTAGTATCTAAGATTTATCATCCAGCATGAGACCGAGGTAAAATCTGGATCAGCGTAAGGCTGCCTATTCTTATTGCTGCACAAAATGTTTAATTTATACTTATACTGATTATATACAATACCAACCACAAAATGCCAAAAATAGCAATACCTGCAAAATTTCAATAGTGGTGATGAGTATGAGGGCTGCCAGTATTGTTTATAACACTCAGGCGCGCAGGATCTGCCTGACCCCAGGCTGCTCATTTGCTGTCTGCGCTCCATGCATACTAAGTTATTCTGCAGGGATCTTCCTGAAAGTGATGAATTGTAGCTAAATTGTTATTCCTCTACCAGTCCGACTCATTGGAAAGGCCATTTAACAATAATAAATAACTTGATAAAAATGACTTTTGGATAAAAGCTTCTGTGGTTGGAAATGTCAGACTATAGGCAATTGTGCTGTGTGCATTAAATACTTACACCTGACATTCTGGGGAGATTTATCACTGCTCTCACCACAGTTTTCTGGCATAGAAGCAGTGAATAAGCTCCAATTCTTGTGCCATGCCAAGTGGGCGTGTAGGGGTGTGTAGAGGGGCACAGCCTCTGGAAAAACCTGCAATTTTTCATCTCTTAACCCCTTAAAGATGCAGGGTTTATTTGTTCATTTTTCACTTTCCACCTTCAAAAATCAATAACTTTTTCTGTGTACAGAGCTGTATGAGGGGCTTATTTTTTATGCAACAAATTTTACTTCCCATTGACAATAATATTTATTATTCCATACCATGTACTGGGAAGCTGGAAAAAGATTCCAAATCTAGTGAAATTGGCCCAAAAAATCGCATTTGCGTCACACCTGTGCTTTATTCCTTGGTCCAGTATCACGGAGATACCAAATTTATTCAAAAGTAAACGAATGTGTGCAGGGAAAAAAAATTGATTCACCATATTCTGACGCTAATAACTTTTTCATACTTTGGTGTACGGAGCTGTGTGTCATTTTTGCACCATTGTGAGGACTGTACAAACTTTTTATCAATTTTTATTACATTTTTTTATGTAATGTAAAATGATGTAAAATTAGCGTTTCGGACATTGGGCGCAATTTTCTGTTATGTGGTTCACTGCAGGCAATAACCGTTTTTATATTTTGATAGATCGGTCATTATCAGACACGGTTTTGCTATGCAGAGGGCTTCATCTCAAAACTGAAGGTGTGTTTCAGGTGCAGTTGAAGTGATGTACGGCCGAACCAATCAGCTGCTGGGGCAGCTTCTATGCACCTAATTTATACTACTCCATATTCCATTCATTGCTGGTTAGACTTGTTTCAAAGCTCTTGTTGTTCTACATAATCTATTCTGCTTTAGCTGATTTTTTCTGACCCCTTCTTAGACAATTTTATTTGCCTCACAATTTTGTACCTTGCTGCCAACTTGGTTTTGACCTGATTAGCCTTAACACACTTTTGTCTATCTGTTTCTTTGTTTGTCTATCTGTTCTGTGGACATACATAGGGTAGGGACTGTCGTCCAATAGTCACCATTTTAACAAAATAGAAAAGTAGATAAAATTACATACAAACTTATACACACATGCACATATATGGCCTCATAAATCAGCTGGCTCTAAAGTTAGCAAGTTCACAATATTACATTGTGTTTGGGGTATAAATCAATAAGAGCGTAACATCTTAAGGGGAATACATAGTTTTCAATGGTGTTACACAGTGGGATTTTTCCCATTTTTTTAGCCATTATCAGCTCATAATGCATAAATAAATGAATCCTCTCACACACCTCACTCAGATTTAGGGTAGACAATACTTTCCACATTGCAACAATAATCTGTCTAGCAGCTATCATAATATAAGTAATTAGCCACCTCATATTCAATAGATACTGCTCTGAGCCTATGTGTTATCAAGCGAATTCAATATTTGGCTTGATAAACACCTCAAACACCTGAGGCCAAAACTGAGCCACCTTTGGACAAAGCCACCACATGTGGACCACGTGGACAGCGGTGATAAATTTAATGTTTACCATAATTAAATTTTTAGGATTACCATCTGGTATACATTTTCTTTATTCGTTCTATATGGATTATACAGGGGGAGCAGAGAGCTATCCAGTTAAATGCTTTGATCGACCTCTCAATATCGATATTCTTGTTTACATCCTGCTCCCAACTGATCATATGAGGGTTTTTTTGTTTTAGACATAAGGAAGTACTAAATTCTGTAACATCCAATGAAATAGCTCTCATTCTTATTCTGATACTGAATGGACTCCAGTTCTTTAATGTTGTATTGGGTATAATATAATAGAGCCGTTGGCAGCTTTCCCTTGCTTATATACATTTTTCCAACCACCCTCTTCCAAACTGATGAAGCGAATTACGGAGTTATGAAAGGGTTCTCATAAGAAAATTCTTTAAGATGCTTGCATTACACAGCCTATACAGGGTCGGCTCCAGGTTTCAGTAGACCCCTGGGCCACAGAGCCTCAGTGGACTCCTTTGCAGTGAACTCAAGTGACTGCATTAAAAATTCTGATACTAACAGTCCCCTGTTCCCTAAAATATTATATAGTTTATCATACCAATCATTCCCCTCATGGTTATTTTATGTACAGTTCCCACATAGTTATTTTGTGTAAGCTCCATCATCCCCTATGGATTCATTAGATACAGCCCCTCTCACCCCCATGAATTCATTATGGGGCCTTCCCAGCAGCGCTGGGCTCCGGCACTTGCCCGGGTATGCCCAGTGCTGGCACTGGCCCTAAGGAAAGAGACCACTTCGGAATATCTGCCTGTTCTATTTGAAGCCATTTATGCTGAATCATAACTGCATGCTGATAAGCTTGAATATTTGGCATAGAAATCCCCCTGTCCTTTGGTTTTTGGTGTTTTATTATTGATTTATTATTGGTATCAGGATGAGGTCACTATGTGGTGGCAATTGCCAGTGTTATTGGCATGGCAGTATTACTCAATACCATTATGGGGGTATTATTCATGTGCCACAAAAAACAAGCATGATAAATCAGGGACACTTACTCATAGATAAATTTTAAATTAAATTAAATTAAGCTAATGAGCCAAAAGGCCTCTGAAGGGCTTTACCAGAGGCTTTATGTGCTGTAGGTTCGCAGGTTGTTACTTTCCCCCTTGTGTGAGATTACAGCTGGTGGAAGTGTGGGAGTGCTGGTGAGACAGTATAACTTACAGTCTACAGTACAGAGGGGCTCTGTTAAAACCCCCAGAGAGCTTCTGTCTCATGAGTAAAAATTTTTAAGTTGATTTCAGAAGGAAGGAGGCCAAAGATAATACATATAAGAAGATTACCACAGTCACTGTGTCTGGATGTATGAGTTAGTGCCCCCAGTTTATCATGCTGGATTTTGATGGCAGACTTCCATTTAGTGATGGATACATACTTGACTTTTGTTATGGGACACCATGATTTTTATTGCAGATGTGCGACAAAAAAAAAAAACATTCTAGAAGAATGTTTTCCAGCCCCTTTGGAATATGATCAGATGGCTACATTAGCAACCAATAATCCTGAATTTACAATATACAGATGTGAGAACCTTGCATGGTTCCCTTTAAAGGTAAACCAGAATTTTTATAAGGTTCTTTTAAACATTTACAGTAATATTAAAATAATTCCTTCAGGTTTAATAAAAATGGCTTTAGCTTTTTCTTGGCAGGTAGATTATCAGTATTATTAATATGCTTAGTCATGGATTTGGGGAATGGAATGTTCCAGTCACTAATCAGACTGGGAAATTGCATCAGATATAGATATCATATGTAGTCTGGCAAAGGCTTCGGAGACATATTGGAAAAGACGTATGCATTAGGTTAGTTAAAAAACCGCTAAATACAGAAAATCTCTGAAAATATCCCCCACAAAGTGGTATTCCAGTTACTCTCTGTACACAGGATGGTTAATAACTTATCCCGCAACCTGCCCCAAAATGAATGGAAGGGATGGCTGGTCATTTATCCACAGCTACGGCATACAATTTTCTATGGAACCTGCATACATGGACAAGTTATGTATTTTCCTGCTTCCAATATTACCCTAGAAATGAAGGAGGAACTGCGCATTTGCAACATAGTGAAAGGCAAGACAGTGGACAGGCGATATTCTATATATCTGTCTACCCTTCAGTATGGAACAATTTTAGCATTTACATCTTATAGTCATCTGAAAGATTGTTTTTTGGTGAGATGAGTAATATTGAGACTGCCACGATGATTGTTTAAAGGGGTTTTCCGAGTGAATAAAAAAACCTTTGGGTGGTCGGGATGGAGAGGGTCTTAAAAAAATAAAAATATACTTACTTCTGCGGTCCCTGCCAGGTTCCAGCATTGCAATCTCTCCGATCCGTGCCCCATGTGAACTTCAGGACTTCAGGAGACATAGTAAATTATGTCCCTGGACGCAGGACAATCACTTACAGTGAAGAGGGCTCTCTGTAAAAAGCTTGATTTTAATGTTAAACTCTCCACCTCTTTGACATCATAGAACTATTTTACATTTCACTTAAAAGTTAATTTTCTGTATGATGTTTTCACACTGCGCCATTAAAGAAACATGCTCATCATACTGGTAGTGGTTTATTAGGCCAATTTCTGATGACCGGTTCCCTTGGCCACTTTTCAATAAATCTCATCCATTAGACATGTCTCTGCATGTACATGTACCTGTGTCTTTGCCTCCTGTGAGAGTTTCAGCCTTTCCCTGTCCCCCCCCCCCATTCTGCACACTGCATCTCTACACAGCTTCCTCTTTCTCCCTCCTTCAGTCCATCTTTCATGGCAGCCTCCAGTCTCTCCATCTCACTGACAGACACAGGGAGGTGGGAGGGGGAACTGCTGGCCGAGAAAGTAAAAAAAAAAAAATAGAAGCCATCTCGCCATCTCTTGAGTGGTTTGATGGCTGGACATTTCCCTCCTGTCTGTATTTGCATATAATTGGTTATACTGGTGAATGAGGCACCTTCAGGTTTCAGAAAATTGCATCCAAGGATGAAGCAGACTTGTGCAAGTCTACAGTACATCCTGCTATCTTTTGTCTCTCTCTTATTATTTTGGCATTTTGCAAATATAAATAATTTCCATAATTGTAATACCATATTTTTAGGACTATAAGGCACACTGGATTATAAGGCTCACCATCAATAAATGCCTGCTAAAACGTCTAGTTTCATATCTAAGGCGCATTGGATTATAAGGCACACCTGATTATAAGGCTGAATGACCAGCAGGTGGCAGACCTGTGCACAATTCAAGGCAGGTGTTGTCTGTAAGTACGGTTCATATATAAGGCGTACTGGACTATAAGGCACACCTTTGATTTCTGAGAAAATCAAGGGATTTTTTGTGCGCCTTATAGTCCGAAAAATATGGTATGTGGATAATGCATATGTGTCTTTTTATATGTTAACTTTTATTTTCAGCTGTATGTACCCTAACATAGCACAAAAGCAAAAAATCATGTTGTTATGCCACACAAATCAAGCCCTAATTGAAATGTTTAGAGGAATAAAAAAAGTGATAGCTATCAGAATAGGATAACACAAGGAAATTAGATCTTTTAAAAAATATAAAAAAACCTTGGTGTCTCTCTAATCACACTAACCTACAGAATAATGTTAGCATATTTTTAATTACTTTTATATCGGGAATAATTTAATTAAGAAACAATTGTTGAATTAGCCATTTTATTCCCTTTCCCCTCAGGAAAGAGTTTTATCATTAAGTTACTTTTACTCTAAAGAGCAAGTCATTGATATGCTGACAACTATAGCTCCTTTATTTATCCATCACTGGAGTTATAGGAGGGCTCGCCATTGCAGGTTGATGAGTTATTTTTGTTGTTACATATGATACCGTGTAGTATATACTTCTGTTTGATCTTCTTTTTATGTGCTCACAATAAGGAGTCAATAAAGTGTTAATTTAAGACTTTATTATAATGTCTTTGTCTTTTTTGTTGTTATTTTTTATTTGTTACATTTTAAAAACATTGTGGCAGATTTACTTACCCGGTCCATTCGCGATCCAGCAGCGCGTTCTCTGCTCTGGATTCGGGTCCGGCCGGGATTTAAGAAGGTAGTTCTTCCGCCGTCCACCAGGTGACGCTGCTGCGCTGAAAGTCATCTCATCGCGCCGGAATGCACCACCTCGGACCAGGTGAAGGTAAGCGCTCCCCAAGCGACACTTTTTTAGTTTTTAAATGCGGCGGTTTTTCCGAATACGTCGGGTTTTCGTTCGGCCACGCCCCCCGATTTCCGTCGCGCGCATGCCGGCGCCGATGCGCCACAATCCGATCGCGTGCGCCACAATCCCGGGGCAATTCAGGTACAATCGTCGCAAATCGGAAATATTCGGGTAACACGTCGGGAAAACGCGAATCGGGCCCTTAGTAAATGACCCCCATTGTGTTCTGAGCTTTTATTATGTATGGGGAGGAGTTTCTAGTTGCAACTATTGTTACTTTTAACTATTTTATTACTTTTTTAGTCCCAAAATTTAACATGCTAATGATTGTTTGATGTCTTGTAAAATATAGAATATGGCTACATTTACACTGTTGGGGGACATATATATGGCCATTGTACATTCGCCCCCCCATAGGCCAGCAATGGCCGCAAGGTGCTGTATGGAGCAGTACGATTCCAAGCCCGGGAAAAGATAGGACATGTCCTATCTTTTCCTTAAATACGGCGCCGTGTATCTCTATGGAGTGGGGCGAGTAGTGCTCCCCCCTCCTCCTTTCCCGTGAGCTGACGTGTGCCCGTGTGTGAATGCAGCCTATCTTTGTTTCTACACCAGAATTCTTTAAGGCGGGAGCCTTCCAGTAAACCTTGGCTACTACTCTGGGCAATTATTCATTACAAAGTGATCTTGTTGTGTGAGAAGGGAAGGTTAGAGAAAAGGAGAAACCTGTTACTCTTTCTGCCTACACCCCGTGGCATCTGATCCGTTGCACTTCTTTCATTGGAAATAACTAAATAACACTAATGGTCTATCTTTAAAACAGGACATGTAAAACCAACTATGCCCACATGAACAAGTCACTGCCACCCCTTTATTCTAATTATCCATGAGGTCAAAGCCCTACAATTTATATACTGATAATTCCCCATCTAAAAGATTCATGATCTATCTAGATACCATATTGCATAGCATTCTGCATTGATGTTTCTTGTAGTTATTAATAGAGATGAGCGAGTATACTCGTCCGAGTATACTGCTCGGTCGAGTATTAGCATACTCGGACCGGCTCGTTACTCGGACGAGTATCTCGCCGGCTCAAGATCGAGCAGTAAATTAATAAAATAAATTGAATAAAAGTATTTTTATTGTAAAAAAAAAATATTACACATGTTTGCAGATGTTTTACTTGTAAGAACACATTGAAATAACACTATTCTTCACTTTCCAGGTGTTCGCGCGTGTCTCCCGCTAGGTTCGGAGATGTTCGGAACATCTGGAATGTGAAGAATATTGTTCTTTCAATGTGTTCTGCACTTAAATGGTCCTGTATTCACTGTTTTTAATGTTTTAATTCTATTCTTCACTTTGTAGCTGTGCGCGCGTATCTCCGAACCTATCGGGAGACACGCGCGCACACCTGCAAAGTGAAGAATAGAATTAAAACATTAAAAACAGTGAACACAGGAGCATTTAAGTGCAGAACACATTGAAAGAACACTATTCTTCACATTGCAGCTGTGCGCGCGTATCTCCGAACCTATCGGGAGACACGCGCGCACACCTGCAATGTGAAGAATAGAATTAAAACATTAAAAACAGTGAACACACGAACATTTAAGTGCAGAACACATTGAAAGAACACTATTCTTCACATTCCAGATGTTCGTGCACATCTCCTAACTTAGCGGGAGACACGCGCGAACACCTGCAAAGTGAAGAATAGTGTTATTTCAATGTGTTCTTACAAGTAAAACATCTGCAAACATCTGGAATTTTTTTTTTCACTGTTCTTTTACTGTTCAGTTTTATTAAAAAAATGCTCGAGTCTCCCATTGACTTCAATGGGGCTCGTTATTCGAGACGAGCACTCGAGCATCTGGAAAAGTTTGTCTCGAATAACGAGCAACCGAGCATTTTAGTGCTCGCTCATCTCTAGTTATTAACACAGTAACAAGTATTATGAAAAAGAAAACTATAGAAATGCCCTTGGTAGTTTCAAATGTTTTTTTTCATTCATCACCATTAGTTATGACTGTATTGGTTCATACCAAACATTGGGGTTTTGGGTCGAAAGAACATGGACCTGGACTTTAATCCATCACAGATCTTTGGTGTTATCGGTTACATGCCATGGGCATAGTAGCCCACAGCTTGTAATTGCATTTTTGCGATCTTGTGGCTCCTCATAACATCACTGGAAGTGACGACCCAAGCCAATATGGCGGCTTTGCCTGTGGCAAGTAGAGGATGTTGCCCAGGATCTGTGCTGACTGTTACTGGTGTGGGGGTGGGGTGAACTGACTGTGGATGTTACCTGTGCATGAGCTGATCCATTTAAAGGGTTAACATGTGTGCGGATTAGGGTCCCGGTTTCGTTAAAAATGTTCTCTATAGCCATTTCCTACATTGAAGGAAATTTAACATCAGGATCAAAGATTGTGAACTAAGAACACTTAAATGCAGGTTTGTGCCCCCTCTAAGGATCCACTCATCTTTTAGCCTCTTATGCCCTTGTTTATATAAAAAAGGCTTTCAAAATTATGCAAATGAGTCTGAGGGGCTCCATAGCTGGTAACATAGTCTGTAGCTCCTCAGGCTCATTTGAATAATTTTTTAAGCCTTTTTCGTAGAAACCAGGGCATAAGACGCTAAAAGGTGAGCAGATCCTGCAAGAGGGGACACATACAAATGTTCTTGGTTTACAACCCTTCATCCTGGTGGTAGATTTCCTTTAAAAGATCCCTGCCTCATAATTAAGTCCTCTATAATCCATTACTCCCTCAGTAGATGTGATTTTCTTGCTTTATAAACAATACGCCAGGGCATAACTTTTTGATTCTAGGTGTTATAATTCATTGTTTCATGCCATCCTGGCATTTTTCCAGTGCTCGCAAGCTGGAATCAATATGTCTGTAGCATGTCATTGCACGCTATTAAAATGATTTACAATGGTATTTGGAAGACAAGTCAGATGGTTATTCAATTCCTTAGAATCCAAAAATAATGACAGAGCACTTCTGCTCTCTAATACACATTTAATCTGCTAACAGTCTTGTAGGGATAGACAGCTTTGCCCAGTTAACAGCAGATTTTCCTTCTACAGATTTAGAAAAAATGAGAACCAGCTGTTGAGGGTCAATTGTTGTGCAAGCATTTTTTTTATTCACGGGATGATAAATAATAATACAAATAACAATACATTTTTTCATTAAAATGATTCCAATTTTCCATTTTAATGATTCATCTCTTAAAGGGGATATCCATTAATGAACAATTTAGAATAGGTAACTTATATGAAATTGATCAGGTATTTAAGCAGACAGCTCTGTGTGCTGTGCAGTGGCCAGGTCCTGCTATGACAGCTTATTTCTAGTTATGAGCAGACCCTTAAAATTTTGAATCTTAAAAATCTGTTCAGGTCTGGGTACCGAACCCGGACCTGAGCAACAAATAGTTACACTTACCATTGGTACTGGTACTGGGGGAGTGACAATCCTTACCAAAATGGTGGCACAGACCCCGCTGGCATGTTGTTGCTGTTGTGTGTACTGCCCCAGGGATTTAAATGCCACCGGCAACATGCAGCAGCATTCATTCAAATGCCTCCAGCGACCTTCCAAAGTTTAGGGTCTTCCCGACCCTAACCCTCGTAGTTTGGTACAGAACCTTTGCAGTTTGCTTCTGCTCAACACTGCTTATCTTCCTTTCAATTGAATGGGAGCTGAGCTGCAAGAGGAAACAGAAAACCTGGCTTCTTCTAGGATAGCAAGACCAAAAGCAAGAATAGGTAGAGAATTGATAAAGCATATACAACATGGTTTAAGAGAAATTAAATTCTTCTTGGCCTTCACCGAGGGGATGTGTATCTTTCATGTCTCGTGATGCATATTCTAACTGTTATTTTGTATATAGGGCAACCAGACGTACACATAGTATGGCCAGTACCTTGACTTAGGCTGCATTCACACTACCATATTGTGGATGTAGGTAGGGCCGCAAGCTTGTCCACGTCGTACATACGCCCCCCATAGATAAAAAATGCTGCACGGAGTGATACAGAACATGTCCTATCTTTCCCGGTGTTACGGCCCGTAGTACATGCATTGCTATGGAGAGGGGAGGGGTCACCCATCCTCCTCTCCATGGCGCCGGATGTATACCCGCCTAACCGTAGCCGTAAATGCAGCCTTACTGTGTACTACACGGTGACAGCTACTTTTATGAGGTAGTCACACTGTCTCCCCTTTTAGTCTGTGCTTATTAGCTTTTGAAAATGTTTTTAATCCTCTCCTTTAACCCTTTTCCTTTCTTTTTCTTGACTGATGTGAATTATTGTGTGACGATTTATAATTTTTTTGCAATAAAAGTTGATTGTTTATTCATTTCTAGTAAATGATTGATTGCTGCACAGACAATGCTTATATGAATGTACAGGGTCGGCTCCAGGTTTCAGTAGGCCCCTGGGCAACAGAGTCTCAGTGGGTCCCTTTGGAGATAATGCAAGTGGCAGATTAAAAATTCAGAAACTAAAACAGTCTTCTGTTCCCTAGTTTATCATACCAAACCTCTCATGGTTATTTTATATAAGCCCCCTCACAAGACTGTGAATTAATTAGATACAGATCTCCCTCGTACCCTTATGTACAGCCTAGCTTTAGACCCCAGCACTTGCCCAGGTATGCCCCAGTTCTGGCGCCTACTCTGTGTATCTGGTTGATGTGCACAGTTTAAGCATCAAAATCTCTTTTTATTACTAATACATTTAGTTTTCTCAGTGATGTATTTAGCACCCAGAAACCCCTGTTGTAAGCCTGTGGTGCCTTCCTAAACTATTGTTCTCTACTTTAGAAAAAGTGACAAATATTTGTTGAAAGATGTGTAATAATTGGATTTTTAGGAGACATTGGAGGGAAGCCCTCTCTATTATGACTGGCAGTCGTGTGTTAATGCATAGCAGTATGTCACTCATTACTGTCAAGTTTATTCACCTAGATGATACAGCTGATTCATATCTATGAGGTCAGAAGTCTTGTGGCAATTTGACCTCATAGTAAGTTATTAAAAATTGTACCTTAGAAAGGAGCTGGCTGTCCTTGGATATGACCACCTCTGCTGGAGTGATAGCACAAAGAAACAAATTGTTCTTTTTCCAAATAAATGTTACTGCATGTCCCACAGCTGTCCTGTGGTTAAGATTGCTGATTCCAGGTCGTTGGGCTTCAATAGTGCCAGAGTGTGGGGGTGATTGTATCCAAATGGTTGTAAATAGCACCCAAATGTCCAAAACATTACTTTTACACCATTTTACATATTATATAAATGTAATAAAAAGTGATCAAAAGTTTGAACAGTTCTCAAAATGGTAGCAATGAAAATGTCAGCTCATTTTGCAAAAAAAGCTCCATACACCGAAGTATGAAAAAGTTATTAGCGCCAGAATATGGCGACACAATTTTTTTTTTTAGTACACATTTGTTTCATTTTTGAAAATATATTAAAACACAATAAAACCTATATAAATTTGGTATCACCTTGATCGTATCAAACTAAAGAATAAAGTAAATGTATCATTTGGAGCGCACAGTGAAAGCGAGCAAGTACACTCCCAGTACATGGCAAAGAATAATAAATGACATCACTGGGAAGTAAAATTTGTTTTGAAGAAAATAAGCCCTCACACAGCTCTGTACACAGAAAAATTTAAAAGTTATGGATTTTTGAAGGTGGAGAGTGAAAAATGAACAAAAAAACCCGGTGTACTTAAGGGGTTAAATAATTTCTTCCACAATACAACTATTCTTCAAAATCAGACATCACTTGACTTCCTCTACCTTGCGATATTTTTTGACATTGTCAAAAATCCATCAAACTGTCACACAAAATCATGCCTAAGATGGTATTAAGAAACGGTTGTTTTTTTGAAGGTCCCTTGCATTTCCGAAAGTTATCTGAAATTTGAAATGTTCAACACTTGCTAATTGCTGCTTTGCCTTAGTGCTCCACAGAAACGTTTCACACTTTACAAGAAAAAACTACTTTCAGTCGAGTATGGCCGAGTAAAAATTCAACTAACGTAAGGTGTCTGTAGTGAAGTTTTATTCATAATCCTTGGTCCCATGACAGCAAAAAATGTTAAAAATCCAATTGTCGCAAGGACAAAATAATTTTTGTCTGGAGTTACAATTATAAAATATACCTGGTCCGACTGACATTAAGAACAAACCTAAAGAACCCATCTTGTGCGTAACCAGGGGACTACCTGTATATATATATATATATATATATATATATATATATATATATATATTGTATATAATGTTTTACTAAATAGCTTCCCTTTTCCTTAGCTGAGCCAAAGCTTAAAAAATCTTGAGAAATTATAGGTCCATTTCTGTAATGTTTTGGGGGCATATATCGGGTCGAAAAGTGGTACATACATCTCAGTAGACGCCTATGACACCGGGCGCGGTATAGTAAGAGCAACGAGTGCTCCCCGTACCATGCTGTTGCCGCAACTGGGTAGTAGCTTGCTATATCTTTGGGCATAAGAATGGTCTTAAGGCTTATTTCTTATCGAGAGGGTCGCAGCGCTCATCCCTCCTCCTCTCCACCGGGCTTTGGGTACTGCAAGCACACGTTAGCCAAAGGACTCATGCGACCATATGTTTTTTTCCGGTTCTATACTTCATGAAAAAATGGCCGTTTTGATACGCTCTTATGCATGAGGCCTAAAACTCAGTTTTGCTCCAGTAAATGTCCTCATAAGACCTTGTACATTCTATATATAGCAATTGGCTTCTATTTCTTTTATGTGTTTGCGTTTTATTTTGTTTGTGTTCTTTTATGTGAATTTTGTCACAATATCCCACTCTACGATTTTCAGCTTTTTCTCAATAAAACTGTTCCATTGATTTCCACACTTTGTTTGCTTTAATTTGCAGCTGTTAAACGATTACAAGAGACAGAATGAGCAGTCAGGAAACCAAATGAAATATCGACGACGCTCATTCCTTCTTTTAATTCTTCATTAAACTTCAGGCTATTTTGTTGGAATTCTGACATTTTAGCATTTAAAAAAATAAAATAAAATTACTATTTTTATATATTTTTTTAAAAGATTAAATAAATAAAAAATGTTTTATCTTTACCTGATTATGTCGTGCATGCATCCAGTTTTTCAGATTAATCAAATTTAGTGTTATTCCAATGATCACAGGAGATCCTACTTCTAAACATAGAGAACTATTAACTAACCCTGTAAAACAGACCCCGCGACTACTGAAAAAATAAAAAAATAATATGTTATGGCTTTTGAAAGGCAGGGAAACAAAAATGAGGGGCAAAGGTATGATGGGGCACATTTACGAAGGGTCCGTGGAACACATTTCCGTCGGGTTTCCTGAACTTTTTTGTTGTACGCCGCAGGACCGGGTAAGTAAATCTGCCCTGATGTGTTCGGGTTTTGTCTGGTTTTTTGGCATAAAATAGTCTCAAAAAGTCACAATGAGGGTTTTGGGGACTTTTGACAGTTGCACAAGGCTATTTCTGTCACTTCATTAATCTGACCTAAACATAGAACTAACGCCGGCAAAGCCAAATTTATGACTTGAGACTTTTGTAACAAGTAGCTTAAAAGTTGCATTGTCACTCCAGTCCCCTTCTGGTGTATGTAACTTTTATACATTTGGGGACTCTTTTGCAACATTTTGAAAAAAAAAAATCCCAGGCAGCAATTAGAGCATAAGAACATTTATTAAAGCGTTAAAGCCACATTAATAAATCTGATGGAAAGTGGAGCCTTTTGCTGCACCTATTACTGCTACTCTCTAATGCTTCATCAGGCCCAGGGTCCCCATCACTTTGCCCTTAAAGGGGCACCCATCAAATGTGGATGATTCAGGTGATCGCATGACTGCCCAAATCGTCCTTCGTACCCCGACTTTAGTCTGTTACAGAGAAGGGGAACAATAAGTTCCCTGCTCTGCCGTAGACAATCAGAGGTGTACCAAGATGTCAGCGCCCTGCCGTTGCTGGTGCAATGAATGCACACACTGCTCCGCCATTGCCAGTATGTTACTGACAATATGAGGGAAAAAGATAAGGGTGGAGTACATCGGGGGAACGGAGGAATGTGAGTACAATTTTTTTATTTTAACTAGGGCTATAGTGATTATAGAGGGATGGTATTATTATAGGGAGGCTGTATATAGTTATTATAGAACACTGTATATGGTTATTATTTGGGGATTGTATATATTATAGGGGTGTGGAAATAGTTATTATAGTGGGCTGGATGTAGGTATTAGGGGGCTTGATATTTTTATTGTAGGGGGCTGGATATGTTTATTACTAGAAACAATTGAGAGGAGGGCCCCCATCAGTTTAAGCCCAGGGGTCTCCACAACCCTTAATCTGGCCCTGTGTATGAGAATAACACAAGTCACTTGAAAAGGTTCTATATAGATACTGAACCAGAAATTAATTCTAGGAGATTTCAGCTACAAGTCTTAAAATATTTCCTAACAGTGCCGAGGGCTTAGAGGACAGTCTCATGTAGTAGACTCAGAAGGTGCTTTTTAGTAAAAAATTGTTTTTTTTAAGTATGTGATCCATGCAATAAATGTGTAGAACCTAGGGTACAGTATGTTACATTTGTTACAAAAAAATATGCCTTCTATTAATTAAAATTTGAGGAACACATGGCGTCATTTTAACGATCACGGAAAAAAACAGAATGTAGTTTCAGGTCTTATTCACATGGAAGTAATTGAGTCCTGAAGAGTACTTCTTCAATGACTGATTCAAAAGGTATTACAGTAGTTTCAATCATTATTTCTAGAAATTTGGCAGGCAGTAGCTATAAAAGTAAACTTCTACATATCGTGCCTGGAACATGGCAGCTTGAAGGGAGGGGGTGCAAAATAGACTCAAACAATAGGCACCAGCAATAATGTTGGCCCCAGTTAACATTGTGCCATTGGCTCGAAAGCTATACATCAATGTAATGAGGTGCTGCATATTCACTACAAACTCAGACCATCCATTATAGAAACATACAGTTGTGATGCTTATCGAATCCGTTTCTGAAACTCCATTATGTAAATTGCCAAGCAAAGTTTTGGATATTTCCAGTTTTGTGTTAATAGTTTTTTTCCTCAATGCCTGCTCCCAATTAACCTTCCATAGTTCATTTAATCACTAAACTGCACTTTCTAATGTCGGCATTTTTATCTTGTTAATTGCATTTTTTTCAAATGCATCTTTTGATTTCAAATCTAATTACATTGCTATCACCAGAACAGAGATGTTGTAAAAGCCGCTCTGTTATTGATAACTTCAGTTCATTACCAGATGAAAATGAGTCTTATCATTGCAGCTTTCCGAACATTGGATTTCAAAATCATCTAAAAGATGGCCCCCCGGAGGAGCCGTCAGAACTCTTCCCGCAGCCTCCATATCCTGGTATTCTATCACTGACTATTATTTATTTCAGGATCTATGTCTATTGTTCCTAATGTACTGCTACTGAAAACAATAAAAACACAGAAACACTCCAGGTTTCTCAGAAGCACAGCTCAAAGTTATAATGGACATCTACCATGACGCCTCTTGAGCCTTTGGCCTCTTTCGTCATTGTGCAGTAAATCAGAGGATGGGGCACATTTTAGCTTTTGTAACTTGCACTGCTATTATAAAAGTATGTTTAATATTAGCTACATGTATAAACATTTATATTAGTAAATACCCATATACATAAATACAGTTTATGGTTGGGGATGGCCATTTGACTGGCAGACACAATCCGCAGAAATGTGTAATACGGCCCTGCTATAGTCCATCACATACGCTGTCTGGGGGAGATTTATCATTAGGCAAGATTTTGAACAGTTGTGTATGTGTTAGACGGGCAGGTATCCACCAGTCGGATTTATAGTCCAGTGTATGTGCAGTGTTACCTGCCTTCAGCTGTGTGTTCTCTATGCCAATAGACTGCACCAGTCCCACGTATGTTTAGCATCTGCTCAATTTCTGCCTTTTTGCAATGTTTTTGCACAGGAAATTCTCAGATACCTCAAACATAAAGTTGAGCAAAAACTTGTGCAAGTTTGAGATGACCCCCCCCCTCTAGTAGCAATGGACCCACATACACCACCTCCTATGTTGTGAAGATTAAATTTGCCTTCATTTGAAAATTCTCACTTGATAAATGTGGTATTGCACACTCTGTGGTGTATTTTTCCGCCATTGCATGACGTTAGAGTTGCATTTTTTTCTGCCAAAAACGATATTTGCGAAAAAATTTGCGACACTTATACGTCAAGGAGCTAAATAGGACTAATGATAAATCTCCCACTCTATGTCTAAGTGTAATAAAGTTATCAAAGACATCAATTAGATACCACACACTCAAGAATAATGGAGAAGACCGTGTAAATAGGTTGCCCTAGTCTCACTATGTCTAAATCTGAGCTTTAAATCAGTAAATACTTTACTAGATATAGATTAAAATAAGCACCTACAAAAAGAACACAATGTCGAAATAATCAAATACAACAGTGCTCATAAAAATGTGTCGGACTTAAAGGACAATGGTCTCAACTGTCTTTTACCACCTTGCAACAGGTAAGTAAAGGACTGGTCTTACGCAATTTTCTGTTGTACCTATGAAGATAGGTCTGGGTTGGGTTTGAATTGGGCAAGAGTTTGTACATAGGGGGCGTGTTGATAAATTCATCAGTGCTGTAGATGGACACTCTGGGGGTAGAAATCTCTATCACCCTATATCTCTATCATACAGAGACCCCCACCCTAACAAGGGAAGTACCACAAGTCTAGCTCTAGAAAGTTAACACCCCGCATTAACCCACCCTGACATGTTTTCCTCCACCTATTGGATTAATCAGAGAGTATATGGTAGATAACACTGTCAGAAAATAGATGCCCAGGCAGCCCGAAGGTACTGCAATTTCGTTGAGGTGTGTAAATAGGGTAAGCCAAAGTGTCAGCTCAAACCCAGAGAACCCATGTCAGGGGATTCCCTTATAGATCTCCAGGCAGTCGACAGAGATTGTCAACTTTGGCTCATCCTATTCACCCTAGATTTGTATAATAAAGTTATCTTGACAAAACAAACTGTAAAAAGATACCTGCTTGAAAGTATCAAGAAATAAGAACATTATAGGCTCTCTCATTGTACCCAGATACAATTTAGGTAGTCAATAAATATTTATCACTTTCCTAGTGATTATTTATTTGCTATCTATAAATCAATTTAAACAGAGAAAATCCAGAGCAGCACAAACCCAATTAAGGGAGGTTGCTAAGCCATGTGGTTCCTGGTCCGAATTATTTGTATCTAAGTCCACAGAAGAGGCATCATTCTAAAAAAGTAAGGGAAAAATTGGGGAATTTTTTTTCACCATGCAACGTTTTGGTGTTAAAGCTTCTTC
Source organism: Engystomops pustulosus (assembly GCF_040894005.1). Taxonomy (NCBI): domain Eukaryota; kingdom Metazoa; phylum Chordata; class Amphibia; order Anura; family Leptodactylidae; genus Engystomops; species Engystomops pustulosus. The sequence goes on along the minus strand of NC_092417.1, from coordinate 55,696,546 downwards.
AAACATATTGAAATACAAAAGCCAGGAAGTATATAGAGGATAACATACAATTTGATTGGTCAGTCAGTGTTAACATATTTAAGAGAATGTCAATGATGCATTATGAACCAAACATACCTTGAGAATGCTGTAGCCACACTGATGCAGAAAGATATTGTTTATTCCATGAGCTGGGTGGCTTTGCTGAAAAAACTATTATAAAATTATGATAATGAGGCTCTGTCGCTCCTGTGTCAGGCTCAGCACATCTCCTCTCACATTAAGTATGCACTGCTCCAGAGAATGATATAATCACTGTGTTGTGGCTGACAGGCAGAAGTAATCAATCGCTGCACCATCCCCCAACTGCTGTTTATGAGTGATCCATCTCAGGTTGATTAGTCCTATCTGGACAGTTCAGGAAGCTCTGTGTAATGTGTTACCCATTCCAAAGTCCTGAATCAAATGGTAGAGTTCCTTTAATATTATCTACCTATATATCTATTTAATATATTAATTGAACTCAAGGTAGCATCCTTCCTTAAAGTGGCTTATGGTAACTTTCTTGCCATAAATTATCCTCTTATCATAGTATATACGAGTACACAGCCAGGCATGATGAATTGGGCCAAGCCAAATGTTAAGTTCTGGTAAATATTAATGTGTTTTGAGGAGATGTACTGCATTACAAGGCTCGGAGGTAAGGTCATCAATGAAGAAGGATGGAAGTCCTGATTTCAGTATTCATTCAAGCAAAATCATTTATAACCGAGTCCTGGAGATATGCGATGAATAGAGCCCACTGGAAAAGGGAAAATTAAAATTCTTAACATGAGATATAATAGAGAAATGCATTGAAATTTGGACGGCGATACAATTCAGCTAAGGTCTAGGGAGGGCAATGTTGCTAAGGCAATAAAAGGTAATCTGACAAACCACACTTATATCACCATTAAAATTCAATTCAGGGTCATAAAGAAACCCAGGGTTGCATATTTTTGCCTTTTTAATGTAAAGACAAAGTCTTGAGTTCTAAAGGAGTGCAAATTAATTTTTAAAAGCTTTCAGCATAGTAATGCGGGGCCAGGCTGGATTTTACAGCATGGGCTGAATTATGGAACATTTCATGATGTTTAATTATAGAAAGTAGAAAGACAGTCATTGAATGGAACATCACAGAGCAAGCTGCCGAATTCTCCAACTTAATATCAATTGATGAAAATGGAAGCGAATATTACTGCAAACCTATGTTATGGTTTATGCAAATCATAGAGGAAAGGACGGGGAACTCAGTAACTCCTAGTGATGCATGTTAAAGAGATTGCACTGGATCTGAAAAACATGGCTGTGCCACGCTATAAAAGGTTGTGAAAAAAAGAGAAATGAAGCAACTTTCAACTCTGCACACATCCCATAGGTGCTGTGAAAGGGATTTTTTAAAGTATCTAATAAAAAAGGAATTCCAGGTCAACAAATATTTATAACATATCCATGGAATAAGTCATTACATGAAAACTTCCACTACGGATGTACCTATTAGGTAGATCCGGTGGTAGGTGGATCGAATGAATGTAAGGATAGCACTTTTTAGGGCTAATCCTTTTCTCCCCTCTATCTTTTCTAATCTTTTAATCAGGATAATATGCAAATTTTCTAAAGAGGCTACTGGGGCATGGAGTCGCTGGAGCTGAGGCTGCACGGTGCGGTTACTTAATAGGTAGATCTTTAGTGGTAGGTTTCTTTTAATATCAGATTGGTGTGGGCTTGAACCAAGCGCCCCAACAGATCAGCTGATAAAGAGAGAAGATGCATAGGGGTGCACATTTACTAACCAGTCCCTGGCGCATTCCCCAATCCAGCAAGGTCTGACTGGAATGCATTGTGCCGCGATTCACTTAGATTGTGCGGTTTCCTGCGTGTGTCGCTTCCCCGCTCAGTTCCGCTGGATTTCACCTTCTTCTTCATGGTCTTCTGCATGGTCTTGCGACATAATTTTAAAGTTAAATCCTGCGCTCAGTCGAATCTGTCAGATGGTGCCCCCAATTTCTGTCGCATGAAAGATGGTGAGATTGCGCCAATATCTGATCTTGTGCAACACAGTCCCCTTCTACATAGCTGTCACAGCGGCGCAAATCCCGAAGATTTCAAATTAGACAAAAGTGCGTATTGCGGACCCTTAGTAAATAAGCTCTAATGAAGCTAATGAAGGAATGAAGCTAATATTGATGGGATCAATATTTTTTGGCCCGAAGAAACTCCTTTAACCCCTTAAGGAACCAACCCTTTTTAGTTTTTGGATATCCATTTTTCACTCCCCAATTCAATTCAATTTCACTCCCCAATTTTTTACGGTTTATTTTCTTCATATTCAGAGCTGTTTAAAGGCTTTTGCGTATCATATTGTACTTCCTAGTGACAATTGTTAATATTTCAAACCGTGTACTGGGAAATGTGAAAAAAATTCCAGAAATTGACAAAAAAAAAACATTCTTGCCATTTTCTTTTGGGCTCTGTTTTTACGACTTTCAATGTGCGCTCCAAATGAAATATCTCCTTTATTCCTTGGTTCAGTACAATCACGAGGATACCAATTTTATGTAGGTTTTATTATGTTTCAATAAATTTGGAAAAAAATGTAAATCTTTTATACAAAAGATATTTTGCCATATTCTGAGGCTTTTGTTGGTGTATGAAGCTGTGCAATGTGTCATTGTTTGCTACCATTATGGAGACTGTACAACCTTTTCATCACTTTTTATTATAACCTTTATGTGTTGCAAAATGGCAAAAATATTGATTCTGACATTTTAGTTCTATTTTCCGTTACTATTTCCGTTACTATTTTTGCATCCACGGCTCTGAACGGTGAGCACTCATTGGGGCACATTTACTTACCGGTCCAGTCGCAATCCCACGGCGCGTTGTCCGACGTGGATTTGGGTCTGCCGGGATTCACTAAGGTCGAGCGCATGATATCCAGCAGGTGTCGCTGCTGTACCGAGGTCCGCCGAAGTTCACCTTCTTCTTCCTGGTGAATGTAAGTGCTGATCTTGCAACACAATTCTTTTTTTAAATTATGCGGTTCGTCCAAACCTGTTTTATTACCTGTTTTATTACCTGTTCAACCTGAGACATGCTATATATAGTGCAAAAGTTGTGAACTTTTTTCGAGTTAATTGTGTAAGGAGCAGAATTGCCAATGGTGAAGAAATACCAACTATGACCACTGGGCCTAAATCAAGTCTACTGTTCTTAGTTGGGTAATAGTCAACACCTAAATCCGAGCTAGAGGGTCGTTAAAGGGGTTTTCCCACAAAACAAGTTAGGCCCTATTTACAGGATAGGGCCAAACTTACTGTTGGGTGGGGGTCTCAGTCCAATGGAGTCTGGAGTCTGAGCCTCTTGTAGCTCCCCAAGATAAATAGAGCATATGCCCATTTATGTCCGTTCTGCTCCAGTCATCTCTATGGAGCTGACTCCATCGGACCCCTCGTTCTTGTGATCTGTGGGGGTCTCATGACTGGATAGGGCCTAGCTTGTTTGGTGGAAAAACCCCTTTAATGCCCCAGACAGACACTCGCTTAGATTTTTTAAGAAATATTACATGGTATACAAGACTAATGAAAAACAGAGCTATTGCATTATCTTCTATTGATTTTCATACCATATATTATTTATATTGTAATATTTCACATTTGCTTCCGTCTCCCTCTGAAAACAATATTCCTCTTTTTTGATAACAGAGACATCTTTTTGTTGCAGCTGGAGATGAACTTAAAGCGAATGCTTATAACACAAAATTTTCACACACATTCCTGTGATGTCCCAGCAGACCTATTAGTGGGTATTATCTCTCCGGTAACAAGTTTACTCTCTTAATAGACTTTCATATTTCTGGAGAGCAGCATTTGATTTGGGAGAATTGCATTGTGGTGAGGGACTTTGTGTTTATTGCACACCCCAAGCAATTCAGGTTAATCTGTTTTGCTCTTTGTGCAACAGAACGAGTGTGATAATCATTTTACTGTTATTGGCTGCTTCATGCAACTTACAATAATAATTGAATGTGGAACTTTAACATTGGTGAAGAATTTTCAGATTGTTGTGCAGAGCCATAACTCAAAGATCAGGACCCACAACTACTGTCCACCATTTATAATGTCCAGACATCAAATTCTGTTTGGGGTCTGATACCAAACCTGAGCACTCACCCCCAGTTTTAACACCCATGATCTATGCTGACACTGATTGCAATTTTAACCCTTTAAATGCCATTTCCAATGCCATTGCTGACGTCAAGGGGGAAAGAAGTCTGGGAAAATTGCGTCACCAGAATTTAAATAGTGTTGAACGTGTTCACTGCCGGCATATGAATACTGCAGTAAGCTTTGCTGGTGGCATTTAACTGGCACCAGTTATGGGTGTTAATGGCTGGGAGGGGGGGGGGGGAGCCGAATGCTGATTCTCAAGTCTAGGTTTGAGGACCAGAGCCCACAATATTCAGAACTTACCTGAAAGTTGCCGGTTTGGGTCCTCTCATCAATACTTATAGGCACCTCTTAAAGTAAGGCCCCTGCCCCCCTGCCTCCTATAGTCATGACCTAGATTGCATAAAAGAAAAGGTAAAAAAGTAGTACATTATTAATAAATCAATATGAATCCTCCCCTGGATTTCAATAGACTGATAAATATAATATATAATGATAAATGGAAGAGTATTAGGTACCCATTCTTAAGATGACCAAGACCCTCATTGATCATTGACAAGGCCACTTTCCAAAAAGTTCTTGGTCCTTTACAGCCTGGGTCTTCCACTTACCCCCGGTGGTTTTGAGCATTTGAGGCCAAGAATCTCCAGATGATAGTCCTACATAGGTTTCCTGGCCTGGGGCACTAGGTATTAACGCTGGTGCTTTCCATTTAAACACCACAGTTATTTTTTCATCTAAGTGCTTAGACATGAATGGGGCACATCCAAATGTTTAGTATCAAATTATATAAGTATATTTGCCCATTTGTGTCCAGCCTAAGAATATACCTTCTTTACGTGTTGGAAAGTACTTCCTTAAATTGGTTTGTTACCTCCTCCTACTGTCGTTGCTCTTTCTATTAAGGTTTTTAGTGTCTGCAGAGTGTTCAGTCAGATTTTTAGCTCCTCATGGTCATTAAAGATGAAGTCAGCAAGGCTGAGACAGGCTAACTACGATTTTATCAGCAGATAATTAGTTTTTCGCTTTGCACAAAGTTATTTATTAAGCTTTAGAACTCCACAGAGATTTCCCTGTATAATTACTGCTGCCTGATGATTTTGTGTAATTTGCTCAGACATGCACAGCACAAAGCCAATTTGTTATATTCAAACACAATGCAAAGCCCATGCATGAGAATGCAGAATGACGACTGTGAGAAGCCACAGTGATGCCATGCGGGGTATTAATAACATTGTATCCACTCTGCCGCCCCCTAAGATCCAATCTTACCAAGATGAGATATAACATAATTACATGAAGCAACATCAGTGTCTTCTTGTCATACATCCCCAGGGGGCCACCAGAATACTCACAGTTACGGCAATGTAAATGTGACATTTATTGACATGACAAGTGGGGGTGGGACAAGAATTTCCACACTCGGTAATGACCTCATTAACTTACCATTCACACGATTATTTAAGTGACATATGACATAAAAGAGTCTTTACAGAAAATGTAACAGCCCGTAAATATTAAAAAATCAAATTTGAAAAAAAAATGAAATTTCATTCTACAATAATTCTTATTTGTTGTCCAAATAATCTTTCACTTTCTTATGTTGGATTATTATACTGTGTATACATGCACCATGTCATATGTTCTCATTATAAGCAAACGTGTGTCAGTTTTCAGCAGAGGCATGTGGCAGCTGGGGGGTCTATTTCACATAGAAAATAAGGTATTAATGATTGTGTTGAACAAACTGTAAGATATCTAGGATCCACTCTTATTTCATTACTTTAACAGCCTATGGAAGTGATGGCGAACCTATGGCACGGGTGCCAGAGGCGGCACTCAGAGTCCTTTCTGTGGGCACCCGGGCCATCGCCCCAGCGCACCAGACAAGACTCAAAGAATCTTCCTCCAGTTCCAAACAACTTAAAAGATGCTGCTTTCAGTCATATTTTGATACTTACTTTGGTACTTGGGACTGTAGGAAGAGGGAGAATGTGTAGACAGGACCAAATTATCTTTGGAGGACCTCCTGCTGGTCCCATGATTCTCTGTGCACAGAGGGACACTGCAAAGAAGCTAAAATTATGAAAAATGTCCATCTTTCTACTGTGTTGATGTCCTCTGGAGGTAAATATAGAGTTGTTGAACAGGGAGCAATAAGTTACTGCTTTAATTTTTGGTTGGCACCTCGCGATAAAAAAGGGGGATTTTGGGCTCAGTTTGGGCAGTCGGCCGCTTAAAGTTTCACCATCACTGGCCTATGGTTTATAAGGGTTGCCCAGGTTTGCAAATAGAAACAAGTACTAAATGAAACAAGTACTAAAACTACTGTACTAAACAAGACTGAAAGTGTGTCATCTTAATTAGTTATCACAGTAAAGGAGTATCACTAACACTACAGTATGCTTTATCATGTCTGGTTACTGGTTTAAGCCAGTTATGACCTGCAGTAGTTCTAACCACTGCAGGACAAGCAAGTGCAGTCTGTCCCAAATTCTCCTGCTCTGTCTATTCCTCAACCATGTCCCTCTATTCTCTCTACTGGATAAGCCATAGCTCCCAACCATCCCAGATTTGGCAGGACACTCCTGGTTTTTCACTGCTGCCCTGTTCGCCCGGGAGGTTGGGAGATTGTCCCTTGTGCCCATCATTGTCCCGGAGAGTCCCACCTCCTCTTCCCAACACATGCAGTACTGTCTAAACATGGAGAGCAGGAGGCAGGATCAGCTTCTGCAGTAGTAGTTACCTCCCTCAGAAAGCCGGCGTCTCCAGAAAGCCGACTGGAGCCTCAGTCGGAAGCAACAGGGAGGTAGGGCTAAGCTCCCTTACTGTGTGATGTTGTCACTGCACTGATTGGTGTCTCTCCACCAATCACAGCAAGAAAACAAGCTGTACGTGATGGAGCCTATTCTGCACAGAGGAAGAAGCTATAGTTGTGAAGGACAGTAAAGTCCAGGTGAGGTGAAGAAGGATAAAAGTATTGTGAGCAGGTGCAGAGGGGGTCATCAGAGCAAGAAGGAGAGCAACATCCAGGGGTGTGAGGAGTCAGGCAACTGAGGCTACGTGCATAATTGCTCTGGGCTTTGCTTTGTAGCTGCATTTGCAAGAAGTGTGTGTAAATGTCTATGCTCTTCCAAGTTTTGCAGAGGTAAGGGGTAACCTATCTTTCTGGAGGCTGTATAACAGGAAGTGAGCTTCTGCTGGCCATGGTTATTAGATTTAGCTTCCAGAGTTGGGATAGAATGAGGAGGAGGGGAGTCTGGAACCTGTGAGGAGGGTGGGGAGGAATCCTGGTTCTCTCCTACCTCTTCTTTTTGCTCTCTCCCCCACCTATCCTATGCTGGGTTGGTGCACAGGTGTAAAGTTCCTTAACCTGGCTGATCACATTACCAGTAACTAGTGTCTGTGTGTATATATAAATGTGTGTATAAGCGTGTAAGACCCCTTTCACATGACTGTTGTGGGGAATTATATCCTGCCACAAATATATGTCCCCATAGATGGCTATGATGACCTGGCAGCGGTACCGCACCATACACGGGGAAAAGATAGTGCAAGACCATGCGTTGCTGTTTCCTATGGAGAGGGGAGGGGTGACCAGTGATCTTGGTGATAGCATATGGTAATTTAAATGAGCCTATGGCTGGTTTTACATTGATCTGTTATTACGGACGTGAGAAGTGTTGTGCCACGGACTGATCACTGTGCTGAGGGCTGAACTCTATACATTATATTGATATATGATGCAATAAGTATTTGGCTTTGCTACATATTGGGGAAACAACAGAACAGTGTGAGCTCTGCTGCATATCAGGGAAACAAGAAATAGAAGCATAATATATCAATATTATGCATGGAGTTCAGTCTCCAGTAGAGTGATCCATCCATGGCTTGGCACTTCTCATGGTCTGTAATCATGGACCAATGTAAAACTGGCCTAAATAGACAAATTTCTGGATGTGAAGTACTACCAAGGTCGGCATGATACAAGTTTGAAAGAAAAAAAATCGTTGTGAATTTATGTATAATTGGAAAAGGGGCGTGACTAGTGGTGTAATCATGGGTGTGGCTTATTTTGTCCTTTCAATTCATGAAAAGCTGGGAGGTATGGATAAGCATAAGAAAACTGTCTCTGCTGGGGTGGGCCTGTTTTAGTAGATTGTGAGTGAAGCTCAGGCACTTTACTCTGCTCTGTCTCTGATCCATTTCCATTTCCATCAGCCCTCTCTCCACCATGTTCTCCAGCAGCTCTGTCTCCACCATGTTCTCTAGCAGCTCTGTCTCCACCATATTCTCCAGTGGCTCTTTCTCTGGCCCTCTCTCTAGTAGCCACCCTTCCTTCAGCAGCAATGTTTTGCCCCCTCCCCTGGCTCATTGGGGCACATTTACTAAGAACAGGGCAAACTCCACTAAATGCAGATTGCCTGTCTATAGTCAGGGTGCACCAGATTCATGATTTATGACGCACATTCTGCATGAATCTGGCGCTCCTTCACCAACTTTTTTTTAGCTGCACCTTTAACACAGGGCTTGCGACACAATTATTTCAGAGTTTGCATGATAAATTTGGTGCATGGTCCAACTGAGCACCGGAACGCACCCCAATTTGTGTTGCGTGATATCTAGTATAGTAGAGAAAAGGATAGCAAGATATGCAAATCACATCGTATAAAGGAGGATCCACACCAAAAACAACAACAGTATCAATGTAAACCAGTGTGGTGTGTATGAATGATCCTCAAAGAGATATAAGTTGGTTCAAGTAACACATGCAAAGTTCATTGAAGACACAATTAAAAACATTTAAAATTGCATGAAAGAATTCATGCAGACAAAGGGAATGGTTATGATGCAACCAAGAAACCCTCCACACTCACCCCTGGATATTAGAATGCAGTAAAATCCTATCACAAAAATTCATTTGTAAGTATTTATGGCTGGAAGAAAGCAGGCAGGTACACAAATCCAATCTATAATAAAGGCACAAATAGCCAATCAATACATGAACCACCACATGCTAACGCCAAAGCCGGATATTACCCAGGTTGGGACTGCATTCGGGGTGTGTGGCTGCGAGCCCCACGCGTGTCACCACTATGTGTGGCTTCCTCAGGGGTAATTAAACACTAGGGTGTCCTGGGTATATATACAAAAAGAGTGAGCCGGGAAGCGACACATGCAAGATATCGGGAGCACAATCTTAGTGAATTATTGCAGAGTGAATTATTGTTGGACAATGCACTTTCTGTGAACTCCGCTGGACCTGGTAAGTAAATGTGCCCCAATCTGAGCCTCTCCTCTTTCATATCTCTATCTCTCTCATATCTGGAGAAATGATAAAGTGAAATAAAAAAAAAAATCTATCTATCTAATTAACATTAGTTTACTGGTGAACTTGTAGAACTGCAATGGGAAACGTTAGGAGATGAACAGGGCAGCAGGTGGTTCTTGTCAGACTAAGCTGCAAAATTGTAGTTAGTGATTATAGTACACACTTATCGAGCAGGGCTCAAAATAATGCCCTCATTTTAACTTCTTTCTTCATAATGTTCTTTACAGAGCGGGTTAGGTACAAGATTGGTTCTCTGAGTTCATCTTAAAGTGGACCTATCGCCAGGAATGGCGACAGGTGCCAATAGTCTTTGCTCTGCTGATTTTAAAAATGCGTTTGTCAGCTGTTCTGAATCATTTTACTAGCGCATATAAGTTTAATTCCTCATCACATGCTGCTGGAGACAGGTAATGTGAATTAAACTATTATAAAGTGCTGAAACAATTCATCATAATGACAAAGGCATTTTCAAGATCAGCACAGCATAGACTTTTGGAACCTGTTACCAGCTAAAAATGACATTCCTAGTATCAGGTTCCCTTTAAGTTTGATTTGTACAGGTCTATTTTATATAAATAACTACCGTCAAAAATATTTCTGTCCCAGTGACTCTTTGATGGGCTGTCATTGGATTAATATTAATGTTTCATTGGAGACAACTTTGATAACTAATACGGTTGATCAGCATCCAGATGTCTGTCTGCAACTAGTCGTCTGTAAGTCAGGTGTACTTAAGTGAGGAACATCCTGTATTTTCATAAATCTTGCTTGTCTATATAGATATTATTTTTTATCCCCTGGTTTCCATATTAGTAATGTCATGCCATAGTGCATTACAGTTATTCAGAAGAACTGATGGGAAAGGAGAAAAGAGGCTGCAAAAGTCTTAATTCTGTGCCCAATCCATATAAATCTGTCATGAAATCAGTAAAGAATCTGTACTTGATACATGGGGATTTATTGCAGATTTTGGAGCAAATTTTGCTGCAAATTTTCATTGGATATCTCCACTCCTGCTGAGAGAGGAGGGATCCACAGCAAATCTGGTGAGTAAAATTTAGAGATAAAAAAAAGAGGAACAGGCAGGAAGCAAAATGGAGTGGGAGAGAAATAAAATGGAGACGACTATGAGAAAGATAAGGAAAAAGAGCAAGAGGAAAGAGGGAAAAAAAGATGAATTTGGAATTAAGAGGAAAAGTAAGAAATAAAAGAAGGAATGATGAAAAAAAGATGGAGCAGGAGAAGAAAAAGATGTGGAGGCAGGATGGAAGAAAAGGAAGAACATAGAGAAGATGAAAGGGAAGAGCTGAGATGGGAAGAGATGAGAGAAACGATGGGAATGACGAGGAGCTGCCCGCCAAAGATGTCAGGGTAGAAGGAGAAAAGAGGCCACTGGGGTACGGAGTAGCCGCAACGTGTAGCCTCATGTCCGGCTACTCCACGCCCCAATAGCTGCTTAAGAAACTTTACATATTAGGGTATTAAAGTTTTAAAAAGATAGCGGGGACGTGAGGTATAGCTCTAAAAAGGGCTATCCTCACATCCCATACATCCACCTACCACCAGTTCTACCTTTGTAGGTAGAATCGTGGTGGTAGGTTCCCTTTAAGTTGAATTTGTGTGTAAGGCCTGATGCACATGACTGTAATTTGTAGCCGCACAAACAGGGGTCACAACCCCCACAGATTTCTGTAGTGCATGTCCCACCACACCGTCACTGTGCCGAGTGACGCTCATTACCTATGGACATCATGGGGTGAGAGATTTTACCTATATGGTGTGCTTTAAAATAAAAGATGATAACTAATATAAGATAATGGTCCCCAGTCATTGATATTAGCTCATTACCAAGTTCTTTTTAATAAAGGATTTAAATTACATTGCAGGTTGACTGATGTATAATGGCTTCTAGATATGGATGATAATATATGTAATCATTTGATGGGGGCAATAAGGAACACTGAAGAATGGACAATTACGAAGATGTTATGTATCTGATATGTATTGTTTTATTTTTACATCTACTGTTGCTTAGTTTTTAGGTGAAATGTGCATATTATATAACATATGGCTTAGTATTCATTTACCTGGGTTGTGCATGGATAAGAATTAGAGATGAGCGAACATGCTCGTCCGAGCTTGATGCTCGGTCGAGCATTAGGGTACTCGAAACTGCTCGTTACTCGGACGAATACTTCGCCCGCTCGAGAAAATGGCAGCTCCCGCCGTTTTGCTTTTTGGCGGCCAGAAACAGAGCCAATCACAAGCCAGGAGACTCTGCACTCCACCCAGCATGACGTGGTACCCTTACACGTCGATAGCAGTGGTTGGCTGGCCAGATCAGGTGACCCTGGGATAGACTAGCCGCTGGCCGCGCTGCTCGGATCATTCTGTCTCTGGATGCCGCTAGGGAGAGAGCTGCTGCTGGTCAGGGAAAGCGTTAGGGTGTTCTATTAGCTTACTGTTAGGCAGGAGTGATTCTCAAAGAACCCAACAGCCCTTCTTAGGGCTACAATAACGTTCTACTTTTTTTATTTTAATTTGCATCTATTACCATTTTGTGAGGAATTAGCAGGGGGACTTGCTACCGTTGTGTTTAGCTCTTAGTGGCACACATATCCATAGCAAAGACCGAAGTGGGAAAATTCAGTAGGGGTTGGATTTCTATTAGGCACTAACTCAGTGTCATCTCATCTGGCATAGTAGTGTGCTTCCTTTGATACTTGGCTAGAAAATAGCCATAGGAGAATACAAACAGCTTCTTGAAGCCTACAGTAGCGTTCTATATATTTGATTTCTGGTTGATCTGCTGGTGGCTGTAGTTTCTGCAGTGCATGTACTTGCCAATTCTGAGCAATTTGTAGTGAGACTTGCGACCGCTGTGTTCTGCGCTTAGTGGCGCACATATCCATAGCAAAGGCCGAAGTGGGAAAATTCAGTAGGGGTTGGATTTCTATTAGGCAATAACTCAGTGTCATCTCATCTGGCATAGTAGTGTGCTTCCTTTGATACTTGGCTAGAAAATAGCCATAGGAGAATACAAACAGCTTCTTGAAGCCTACAGTAGCGTTCTATATATTTGATTTCTGGTTGATCTGCTGGTGGCTGTAGTTTCTGCAGTGCATGTACTTGCCAATTCTGAGCAATTTGTAGTGAGACTTGCGACCGCTGTGTTCTGCGCTTAGTGGCGCACATATCCATAGCAAAGGCCGAAGTGGGAAAATTCAGTAGGGGTTGGATTTCTATTAGGCAATAACTCAGTGTCATCTCATCTGGCATAGTAGTGTGCTTCCTTTGATACTTGGCTAGAAAATAGCCATAGGAGAATACAAACAGCTTCTTGAAGCCTACAGTAGCGTTCTATATATTTGATTTCTGGTTGATCTGCTGGTGGCTGTAGTTTCTGCAGTGCATGTACTTGCCAATTCTGAGCAATTTGTAGTGAGACTTGCGACCGCTGTGTTCTGCGCTTAGTGGCGCACATATCCATAGCAAAGGCCGAAGTGGGAAAATTCAGTAGGGGTTGGATTTCTATTAGGCAATAACTCAGTGTCATCTCATCTGGCATAGTAGTGTGCTTCCTTTGATACTTGGCTAGAAAATAGCCATAGGAGAATACAAACAGCTTCTTGAAGCCTACAGTAGCGTTCTATATATTTGATTTCTGGTTGATCTGCTGGTGGCTGTAGTTTCTGCAGTGCATGTACTTGCCAATTCTGAGCAATTTGTAGTGAGACTTGCGACCGCTGTGTTCTGCGCTTAGTGGCGCACATATCCATAGCAAAGGCCGAAGTGGGAAAATTCAGTAGGGGTTGGATTTCTATTAGGCAATAACTCAGTGTCATCTCATCTGGCATAGTAGTGTGCTTCCTTTGATACTTGGCTAGAAAATAGCCATAGGAGAATACAAACAGCTTCTTGAAGCCTACAGTAGCGTTCTATATATTTGATTTCTGGTTGATCTGCTGGTGGCTGTAGTTTCTGCAGTGCATGTACTTGCCAATTCTGAGCAATTTGTAGTGAGACTTGCGACCGCTGTGTTCTGCGCTTAGTGGCGCACATATCCATAGCAAAGGCCGAAGTGGGAAAATTCAGTAGGGGTTGGATTTCTATTAGGCAATAACTCAGTGTCATCTCATCTGGCATAGTAGTGTGCTTCCTTTGATACTTGGCTAGAAAATAGCCATAGGAGAATACAAACAGCTTCTTGAAGCCTACAGTAGCGTTCTATATATTTGATTTCTGGTTGATCTGCTGGTGGCTGTAGTTTCTGCAGTGCATGTACTTGCCAATTCTGAGCAATTTGTAGTGAGACTTGCGACCGCTGTGTTCTGCGCTTAGTGGCGCACATATCCATAGCAAAGGCCGAAGTGGGAAAATTCAGTAGGGGTTGGATTTCTATTAGGCAATAACTCAGTGTCATCTCATCTGGCATAGTAGTGTGCTTCCTTTGATACTTGGCTAGAAAATAGCCATAGGAGAATACAAACAGCTTCTTGAAGCCTACAGTAGCGTTCTATATATTTGATTTCTGGTTGATCTGCTGGTGGCTGTAGTTTCTGCAGTGCATGTACTTGCCAATTCTGAGCAATTTGTAGTGAGACTTGCGACCGCTGTGTTCTGCGCTTAGTGGCGCACATATCCATAGCAAAGGCCGAAGTGGGAAAATTCAGTAGGGGTTGGATTTCTATTAGGCAATAACTCAGTGTCATCTCATCTGGCATAGTAGTGTGCTTCCTTTGATACTTGGCTAGAAAATAGCCATAGGAGAATACAAACAGCTTCTTGAAGCCTACAGTAGCGTTCTATATATTTGATTTCTGGTTGATCTGCTGGTGGCTGTAGTTTCTGCAGTGCATGTACTTGCCAATTCTGAGCAATTTGTAGTGAGACTTGCGACCGCTGTGTTCTGCGCTTAGTGGCGCACATATCCATAGCAAAGGCCGAAGTGGCAAAATTCAGTAGGGGTTGGATTTCTATTAGGCACTAACTCAGTGTCATCTCATCTGGCATAGTAGTGTGCTTCCTTTGATACTTGGCTAGAAAATAGCCATAGCAATAGGATATGATTGTTTGGTTTTAAAAACTCAAAAAAAAACAAAAAACACAAAAAAAAAAAAAAAACACAAAAAAACACAAAAAAAACAAAAAGAAGTAAAAAAAAAGTTATAACTCTCATTTTAAAAATGTTTAACCCGAGGGCTAGGGGTAGAGGACGAGGGCGGGGACGTGGGCGTCCAACTACTGCAGGGGTCAGAGGCCGTGGTCCTGGGCGGGGTGAGACACCACCTGCTGATGAGGGAGCAGGGGAACGCCGCAGAGCTACACTCCCTAGGTTCATGTCTGAAGTTACTGGGACTCGTGGTAGAGCACTGTTGAGGCCAGAACAGTGCGAACAGGTGATGTCGTGGATTGCTGACAATGCTTCGAGCAATTTGTCCACCACCAGTCAGTCTTCCACGCAGTCCACCCATGTCACCGAAATCCCCACTCCTCCAGCTCCTGCACCTCAGCCTCCTCCCCCCCAGTCTGCCCCCTCCCAGGAAAATTTGCCATTTGAACCGGCATACTCTGAGGAACTGTTTTCTGGACCCTTCCCACAGTCACAAACCACTTGTCCGGTTGCTGCTGAGCAATTTTCCGATGCCCAGGTTTTCCACCAGTCACAGTCTGTGGGTGATGATGACCTTCTTGACGTAGTGGAAGCGTGTAAAGAGGTGTCCGACGATGAGGAGACACGGTTGTCAGACAGTGGGGAAGTTGTTGTCAGGGCAGGAAGTCCGAGGGGGGAGCAGACTGAGGGATCGGAGGATGATGAGGTGACAGACCCAAGCTGGGTTGAGAGGCCGGGTGAACACAGTGCTTCTGAGACGGAGGAGAGTCCTCGACCTGAACAGGTTGGAAGAGGCAGTGGTGGGGCCAGACGGAGAGGCAGGGCCAGAGCTGGTGCATCAGCGCCACTGTCAACTAGTGAAGCTCCCGTGGTGAGGGCTCTTGCGGCGAGGGCTAGATCTTCAGAAGTGTGGAGGTTCTTTAAGGAAACACCGGATGACCGACGGACTGTGGTGTGCAACATTTGCCAAACCAGGCTCAGCAGGGGTTCCACCACTACTAGCTTAACTACCACCAGTATGCGCAGGCATATGAATGCTAAGCACCCCACTCAGTGGCAACAAGCCCGTTCACCTCCGGCCGTGCACACCACTGCTCCTTCCCCTGTGTCAGCTGCTAGTCAGCCCCCTGCCCAGGACCCTGGCACAAAAACCCCATCGTCGCCTCCACGATCCTCCACAGCATCCACCAGCGTTCAGCTCTCCATACCCCAGACGCTGGAGCGGAAACGCAAATATAGTGCAACCCACCCGCACGCCCAAGCCCTTAATGTGCACATCTCCAGATTGCTTAGCCTGGAGATGCTGCCCTATAGGCTAGTAGAGACCGAGGCCTTTCGCAACCTCATGGCGGCGGCCGCCCCTCGGTATTCGGTCCCCAGCCGCCACTACTTTTCCCGATGTGCCGTCCCAGCCCTGCACCAGCACGTGTCAGACAACATCATCCGTGCCCTGACCAACGCCGTTTCTGACAAGGTCCACCTGACCACGGACACGTGGACGAGTGCTGCCGGGCAGGGCCACTATATATCGCTGACGGCACATTGGGTTAACTTGGTGGAGGCTGGGACCGAGTCTGACCCTGGGGCTGCTCATATACTGCCGACGCCGAGGATTGCGGGGCCTACCTCGGTCCAGGTCTTTCAGGCCTACTATGCCTCCTCCTCCTCCCACCCCTCCTCCACCTCCTCCTCCGAACTACCATCCGTGGGCACGGCGCCATCAGTCGGTAGCTCTAGGCACAGCAGCAGTGCCGTCGCTAAGCGACAGCAGGCGGTGCTCAAACTGCTGAGCCTAGGCGACAAAAGGCACACCGCCCAAGAGCTATTACAGGGCATCACGGCGCAGACTGATCTGTGGCTGGCACCGCTGAACCTCAAGCCGGGAATGGTTGTGTGTGACAACGGCCGTAACCTGGTGGCGGCTCTGCAACTCGGCAGACTGACACATGTGCCATGCCTGGCCCATGTGTTAAATCTGATAGTGCAGCGTTTCCTCAAGACATACCCCAATCTGTCTGATTTGCTCACGAAGGTGCGCCGCATCTGTGCGCATTTCAGGAAGTCCAGCCCAGATGCTGCCACTCTCAGGGCAGCGCAGCGCCGCCTCCAACTGCCCGCTCACCGACTGTTGTGCGACGTGCCCACGAGGTGGAATTCAACACTGACCATGTTATCCAGAGTTTACCAGCAGCGCAGAGCGATTGTAGACTGCCAGATGTCAACTTCCACCAGAACTGGTAGTCAGGTCAGTCAGCTTCCTCAAGTCTACAATGAGGAGTGGACGTGGATGTCTGATATCTGTCAGGTGCTGAGTAACTTTGAGGAGTCAACACAGATGGTCAGTGGCGATGCCGCCATCATCAGCCTCACCATCCCGCTGCTTGGCCTGTTGAAAAACTCTCTGGTCAGCATGAAGTCGGAAGCTTTGCGCTCGTCACAAGAGACAGGGGAAGAATATTCCCTTGTTGATAGCCAAAGCACCCTGAGGTCTGTTTCTCAGCGCATATCGGAGGAGGTGGAGGTGGAGGAGGATGAGGAGGAAGAGGAGGAGAATGTTGGCGAGACACAAGAGGGGACCATTGTTGAGTCCTTCACTGTTCAGCGTGTATGGGCAGAAGAAGAGGAGTTGGAGGAGTTGGAGGAGGAGGAAATGGACAGTCAGGCCAGTGAGGGGAGTGAATTCTTACGCGTTGGTACTCTGGCGCATATGGCAGATTTCATGCTAGGCTGCCTATCCCGTGACCCTCGCGTTCAAAGAATTTATTCCAGCACCGATTACTGGGTGTTCACTCTCCTGGACCCACGGTACAAGCAAAATCTTTCCACTCTCATCCCTGCAGAGGAAAGGAGTGTGAGAATGCATGAATACCAGCAGGCCCTGGTGCACAAGCTGAAACAGTATTTCCCTTCTGACAGCGCTAGCGGCAGAGTGCGTAGTTCTGCGGGACAAGTAGCGAGGGAGAGTAGGCGAGCAGGCAGCTTGTCCAGCACTGGCAAGGGTACGCTTTACAAGGCTTTTGCCAGCTTTATGTCACCCCAGCAAGACACTGTCACCTGTCCCCAGTCTCGGCAGAGTAGGGCTGATCTTTACAGAAAGATGAGGGAGTACGTAGCTGACCATACCATCGTCCTAAATGATCACACAGCTCCCTACAACTACTGGGTTTCAAAGCTGGACATGTGGCACGAACTGGCGCTGTACGCCTTGGAGGTTCTTGCCTGCCCTGCCGCTAGCGTCTTGTCCGAGCGGGTTTTCAGTGCAGCTGGTGGCATCATCACCGATAAGCGTACACGCCTGTCGACTGACAGCGCTGACAGGCTGACGCTTATTAAAATGAATAAAGGCTGGATTTCTCAGAATTTCCAATCTCCACCAGGTGAAGGAAGCTCAACCTGAATAATTGATCCACTCCTCCTCCTCATTTTCCTCCTTCTCCTCCTCTTTGTACAGTAAAGCAGAGGAAAATGGCTATTTTTTGACAGGGCCCACTGGCTCTTGCTATAGTACTTCATGCATTTAATTTTTCTGGAGGGCCACCTACCCGGTCCTCTGTTTGAAACAATTTTTGTGAGTGCCACATACAGGCACTCAATCTATTCCATTTTTCTGGAGGGCCACCTACCCGGTCCTCTGTTTTAAAAAATTTTTGGGACTGCCACATACAGGCACTCAATCTATTCCATTTTACTGGAGGGCCACCTACCTGCTCCTCTGGTTTGAAACATTTTTGGGACTGCCACATACAGGCACTCAATCTATTCCATTTTACTGCAGGGCCACCTACCTGCTCCTCTGGTTTGAACAATTTTTGGGACTGCCACATACAGGCACTCAATCTATTCCATTTTACTGGAGGGCCACCTACCTGCTCCTCTGGTTTGAAACATTTTTGGGACTGCCACATACAGGCACTCAATCTATTCCATTTTACTGCAGGGCCACCTACCTGCTCCTCTGGTTTGAACAATTTTTGGGACTGCCACATACAGGCACTCAATCTATTCCATTTTACTGGAGGGCCACCTACCTGCTCCTCTGGTTTGAAACATTTTTGGGACTGCCACATACAGGCACTCAATCTATTCCATTTTACTGCAGGGCCACCTACCTGCTCCTCTGGTTTGAAGAATTTTTGGGACTGCCACATACAGGCACTCAATCTATTCCATTTTACTGCAGGGCCACCTACCTGCTCCTCTGGTTTGAACAATTTTTGGGACTGCCACATACAGGCACTCAATCTATTCCATTTTACTGGAGGGCCACCTACCTGCTCCTCTGGTTTGAAACATTTTTGGGACTGCCACATACAGGCACTCAATCTATTCCATTTTACTGCAGGGCCACCTACCTGCTCCTCTGGTTTGAACAATTTTTGGGACTGCCACATACAGGCACTCAATCTATTCCATTTTACTGGAGGGCCACCTACCTGCTCCTCTGGTTTGAAACATTTTTGGGACTGCCACATACAGGCACTCAATCTATTCCATTTTACTGCAGGGCCACCTACCTGCTCCTCTGGTTTGAAGAATTTTTGGGACTGCCACATACAGGCACTCAATCTATTCCATTTTACTGGAGGGCCACCTACCTGCTCCTCTGGTTTGAACAATTTTTGGGACTGCCACATACAGGCACTCAATCTATTCCATTTTACTGGAGGGCCACCTACCTGCTCCTCTGGTTTGAAACATTTTTGGGACTGCCACATACAGGCACTCAATCTATTCCATTTTACTGGAGGGCCACCTACCTGCTCCTCTGGTTTGAAAAATGTTTGGGACTGCCACATACAGGCACTATCCAAATTAAATTGTCTCCATAGCAGCCTCCACACGTTGTCTCCATTGCTACCTCCAAAAGTCGTCCATATAGCTGCCTCCATACATCGTCCCTTTATCAAACGAGGTGTGTCAGGCAGAAATTTGGGTTGTTTTCATGGATTCCACATCAAAGTTGTTAACTTTGTCGCCACCCTGCTGTGTTATCCACAAAATATACTGGCAAACTTTTACCATTTAGGGATATTATTTCAGCGCTTCTTGCGCATCTGTTTACATTCCCCTCACCCGGCATATCCTAAACTTATAAGAACGCTACTACACTTGATCTTATACAAAAGGTTCTTAGAAGTGCTGTTTGGGGAGTAGCCTAGAGTCAGGGGCTTGGATTGGCGAAAGCTCGCCTGGCAGCGGAGCGCCAGCTCCATGCGCATCATGCGCTTCTTGCGCATCTGTTTACATTCCCCTCACCCGCCATATCCCAAACTTATAAGAACGCTACTACACTTAACTTGGTGCAGGCTGGGACCGAGTCTGACCCTGGGGCTGCTCATATACTGGCGACGCAGAGAATTGCGGGGCCTACCTCGGTCCAGGTCTCAAAGGCCTACTATACCTCCTCCCACCCCTCCTCCACCTCCTCCTCCTCCGAATTACCATCCGTGGGCATGGCGCCATCAGTCGGTAGCTCTAGGCACAGCAGCAGTGCCGTCGCTAAGCGACAGCAGGCGGTGCTGAAACTGCTGAGCCTAGGCGATAAAAGGCACACCGCCCAAGAGCTATTACAGGGCATTCCACATCAAAGTTGTTAACTTTGTCGCCACCCTGCTGTGTAATCCACAAAATATACTGGCAAACTTTTACCATTTAGGGATATTATTTCAGCGCTTCTTGCGCATCTGTTTACATTCCCCTCACCCGGCATATCCTAAACTTATAAGAACGCTACTACACTTGATCTTATACAAAAGGTTCTTAGAAGTGCTGTTTGGGGAGTAGCCTAGAAACAGGGGCTTGGATTGGCGAAAGCTCGCCTGGCTGCAGAGCGCCAGCTCCATCACAAGATCCAACTAACATAGTTGCAGCACCTTTAATCTACTACTAGTTCACTGCCTCCATAATAATAATAATCTTTATTTATATAGCGTCATCATATTCTGCAGCGCTTTACAAATCATAGGAAACAAATACAAATGTAATGTAACAGAGCACAACATTTGTATGGAACAACAGGAGTGAGGTCCCTGCTCGCCAGAGCTTACGGTTTATGAAGATGATGGGGTAACACGAGGTAAAAGAATATTTAATGGTCAAGCCATTCTTCTTAGGGAATAGAAAAAAATATAATAAATGGAATTGCTGTCGCTTGAAACACTCAGCCGTCATCTTATATACCAGGTCCAGGGTGAATGGGACTGCAGAGAAGTCTGGTGCCTGTTGGTTGCTGGATAACAGATGGGAGGACGACACAGGACGGGTTAGTAGAAGAGTTAAAACTTCATGCAGTTAATGAGTGTTATAGGCTTGCCTAAAGAAATGGGTTTTAAGAGCACGTTTGAAACTTTGGAGGTTAGGTATTAGTCTGATAGTCCGGGGCAGAGCATTCCATAGAATTGGTGCAGCTCTAGAGAAGTCTTGGAGACGCGAGTGGGAGGTCCGCACTAGGGTAGAGGTTAATCTAAGATCACTGGCGGATCTAAGAGCACGGGTTGGGCGATAGACTGAGATAAGAGAGGAGAGGTAGGGGGGTGCAGCATTATACAGAGCTTTATGGATGAGGGTTATTATTATTTTAAACTATTCGAAAGGAGACTGGCAGCAAGTGCAGCGACTGGCATGAACTGTAAGCATACATGGTCCCCTTATCAAACGAGCTGTGTCAGGCAGAATTTGGGGTTGTTTTCATGGCTTCCATGTTAACTTTGTCGCCACCCTGCTGTGTAATCCACAAAATATACTGGCAAACTTTTATCATGTAGCGATATTATTTGAGCGCTTCTTGCTCACCTCCTTTGGTTCCTCTCTGCCACCCATTGGTTTGAAGCCTGAGACCATTTAGGGTATGTCGCCATGCCACTCTCTAGCCTGCCGCTGCTGCCGCTGCCTCTGCATGCCGTCCCCTATAGTGTCAGGGTCAATTATTGGATGTTTTAGATGCTATCTAGCTTCATTCTGTCACTCTGTCATGGCCATGCTGTTGCCCATAATTTTGGCATAATGGTGCGATTAGGCAGCCTCAGAGGCATCCATGCATGCTGCCCCTGCTGTTTCCTGTCCATTTCCGTGGTGTTTCCATCCTTTTCTGAGGTTCCCAGGTGTTTGGCCAAGCTTCCCTTGAAAAATGCTCGAGTCTCCCATTGACTTCAATGGGGTTCGTTATTCGAGACGAGCACTCGAGCATCGGGAAAAGTTCGTCTCGAATAACGAGTACCCGAGCATTTTAGTGTTCGCTCATCTCTAATAAGAATGTATGATATGCTGGTTTTCAGGATATGTGTTGTGCGTATATGTGAATTAAATGATGGGCAGCCGTTTTCTTAGCTGAAGATGATCACTCTATATCTGCTCCATGGAAACCACATTTTAAGGGGAAAAAAAGCCTTTGCTCAAGGGGATGCAGGTGAGGCGGTGCGCGTTCCCAGCTCTCTGTAGTGTTCTTGTCGGATCTATGTTTCACAGCTTGTGAAACACCACAATTCCGCAATGTGATTAACTTTTTCAAAATTCTGGCCATTTTCTTTGTGTTGCTGCAGCCCTCAGGTGTTTATTTGTAAAGAGGAACAGACTTGAAAACACAAAAAAAGGAGAAATAAACAGCAAACACTAAGGAAAATGAAACAATTACAATGACAAAGAAGAAGAGCAAAACGAGGAAAAGGAACTATGTGAGCAAGCAGGGGGGATTTAATTATTTATGTATGAAATAGCAGTGATTCACTTTCTTCAATAATATTGATGGTAAATATATGGGCAGAAATAAAACAGACACAGAGGACAGATAAAAATAAATGTACTAACACTTTGTATCATGTGTGGGCTGAAGCCTCATATTTATAGCTTTCGAACCAATATGATGACATCACGAGTGGTAGACACAGGTACATGCAATGCAAATGTACAACATTAATAACAGTCTCCTGAAGCTTACTCGTGTTATCATACCTTGGACTCTAATAGAGAGGTTAAATACTGTGCCGGGACCGGAGGTGTCACAAATGTGCATAGTATTGTTGCACGTGAGAAGAAAACGTCTATGTTAACTATATCTTCTATATTGGGCTACATGGTAATTGTCTCTCTGCAGAACCTAAAGTAATGTTAGTCAATGGCTGTAGCTACACTGAACTGTTTTTTTTTTCGCATCTAAATATTAGGGCTGTGGCCATGCTAGGCTTGGAGAGTACTGTACAAAGGTGTCATATTGCTGGTTTCCCAATGGGAAACAGTAAGGTTTGGTTACTCTGTTCATTTACACCCTTATAGTGCCCCCTCTCTTGCACCCTAATTCCTTTAGCTCCCTTTTTACTGTTGTCCCTTTTCTATAGCCCTTTTATTAAAGTGCCCCCTTTCTCATAGCCCCCTCCTTATAGTGTCACTTTTTCTGTAGCCCTCTCCTTATAGAGCTCCTTTTCTATAGCTCTCTTTTTATAGGGTCTCATTTTTAGTAGTTTCCTCTGTATAGTGGTCCCTTTTCTGTAGCTCACTTCTTAAAGGACCAATTTTTCCATAGGCCCCTCCTTGTAGAGCCCCCTTTTCCGTATCCCCTCATAATAGTATCCCCTATTTTTTAGCCCTATCCTTATAGTGTCCCCTTTTCCATAGTCCCTCCTTATAGAGACAGCCTTTTTATAGCTCTATACTTATAGTACTGCCTTTTGTGTAGCCCCCTTCTTATTGGGCCCCATTTTATGAAGCATCCATCTTATAGTGTCCCCTTTTTCAGTATCCCCCCTGCATATGGTGCCCACTTTTTTTTGTAACTTTCTCATTATAGTGCCCCCTTTTCTGTAGCTCCCACCTTCTTATAGTGCCCCCTTTTTGTAGCCCCTTCCTTATAGAGCCCCTTTTCTGTAGCTCTCTCTTTATAGGGTCTCCTTTTCTGTAGTTTCCTCTGTATAGTGCCCCCTTTTCTGTAGCCCCCTCCTTATAGTGCTCCCTTTTCTGTAGCTCATGTCTTATAGGGCTCCTTTTTTCCATAAGCCCTTCCTTGTAGTGCCCTCTTTTCCATAGTCCCTCCTTAAAGAGACAGCCTTTTTGTAGCTCTATCCTTATAGTACTGCCTTTTCTGTAGCCCCCTCCTTATTGGGCCCCATTTTCTGAAGCCTTCCTCTTATAGTGTCCCCTTTTTCTGTAGCCCCCCTGCATACCGTGCCCATTTTTTTTTGTAACTTCCTCTTTATAGGGTCCCAGTTGCTAAAGCCTCCTGCTTATAATGCCTCTTTTTCGGTAGCTCCCACCTTCTTATAGTGCCCTTCTTTTTGTAGCCCCCTTCTTACTGTGTCCACTTTTCTGTATCTTTCTCCTTATGGGGCCCCTTTTCTGTAGCCCCCTTCTTATAGGGCCAACTTTTCTAAACAAACTAAACTAAACAAAATTGCCCTCTTTCTCCAGCAAGGTGTACATAGCCTTTAATGGGAATACAGTATATCACAACCATCTTGTCCATTAACTTGCAAAGTGTTCAAATGGTATTTTTATCCATGCCTTTTTTCCCAAAACAAAGTCAAGGAGACAGGGAAGCTCCCTCTGTTCCCCTCTGTTACTCAGACTGTTAACCCAAAGCACCAATGCCATCTTAATCTGCCCATACTCATGGCCCCGTGCCTTCTCTTGGCTGCGCAGACGGCTTACTCAGCCCCCCAGCGCTTATGCCACTGTCTGCTTGTTCCCAGTTCAACTATAGGTTTGCTGCTGGCCCTGAATATCCTTGGCTCCAGAAGCCCTAGCAGCCGTGAGGAGATGGAGGCAACTTGAGCTCATCCTCGTACTTGATGAAAGGGCATGATTACAAGTGATTTTTAGAGGAATGTTGTAAAGGTTAAAAGATATAAAATACCAGTACTGAAGGAGGTAGTGTTTGGGTTTGGGGTTTTGGTGGGATACCCAGGTGACAGGTTTCTTTAAGAATCTTTTGCTAATGCCCTGGTGCAAAATACTTCAGGACACGGTCTATGTTTCTTTGCTGTATTTTTCCTTTCTTTTTTTATGGACTCATAACTTGCTGGATAGGTTTTGTCAAGATAAATCATCTCCTATTGGTATTCTTTCCTCTTCTATCTCCTACACACTAGTCGTAAGTAACATTGTCAGAATTTAGTTCCTTTAAAAATGATATACGGCAAAGAAAATTCCCATTACCCTATAAGACTGTAAACCACATATTGCATTGTACAGGGCGACTCAGCCCTCCACGATCCTGATGTAATTGGTAAAGGCACCAACTCAAAAAGTATTAATCTTAATTGAATTCACCTTTTCAATAAGACACAGCAAAAGGCCAATCAATCAAACAACAGTGCAATAAAATAAAAGCATCAAAATAGAGCGCTCTTCCAAATGCCTGGAGTTTCAAATTAAATATTATAATTATTGGACTTAGAAAATACATTTTCGTACATGAGTTTTGAAACTTCCTGCTGGTAATAATAAAAGGCAGCGTATTGGCAGCAATATGCTTCTAATTATAATTTAACTTTATATGCAGAAAAATCATTTTCATATACAGAATGGAGGGATAAATATAATCATTGGAAAATATTTATTAAAGAAGAAGCAGGATAATATTACCCAGCGTCTTAATAGCGTAATTTAATGCAACGAGCCATAACGAGGATGAGAGATGATGGTAAATGGCTTCTTGTTATTGAAGTCAATAATCCACACATTTGAAACCACAGTCACAAACTTATAATAGGAGTTTAAAGAATGTTTGATACTTTGCAGCATTTATTCTTTAATTTTGTTTCTCTTTTTGATATGTTTTTAAGACAAATTAACCCAAAATGAGCTTTATAATTTGCTGGAACTGTGGGACATGATTTCACTTGCCCAAAGAGTCTATGATTTGTAGATGATTCACTCCCAAACTTGTGCTTAGGATGAGGGAATTCTGGAATCTTGTACCTGCCGTCAGAGAAATCGTATTGGTCACTCATTGTTATTATTAGGGTTGATCATTTTAAAGAGGACCTTTCTTCCCTGTATGAACCCCAAATCTTTGTAACTTCACTTATTCATGTGCAGTTGGAAGCTTTCTCAGCCACACTGCTTCAGAGTAATCAGGGATATTAGCTTTGGCATTAGAGTGTATGGTAAGGTTGTGGATGGAGTGTATATCTCCCCTTGTTTCCATTAAAGGTAACGGAAATCATGGTCTGCTAAGGCTTTTTCTTATTGGCTGGATTTATTGTTGCAACATGGAATAAAGACACCCTCCTTTTCACTTTAACTTTGGAGTGCTGCCTTGATCCTGAAGTCTGTATTGTGGACTATATCGCCAATAGTTTGACGGATTTGCACCCACATTTTTGTGCCGCTCTGGAATTTCCTTACTTGTGGTGTATATATATATATACCTAATAACAAGCTTTTGTGTTATATTTAAAAAAAATAGTCTCATCTTTTAGATCACATCTGGCCTAGATAGAGGAAGATAAAGACATAGTTCCCACCAGTTTTTTTAAAGGGAAGTATTGTCTGGTTCTGTAGCTTCCAAAAGCATGATGCAATCAGAAGGTGAGATTCTTAGCTTTAATATGGCACCAAAAAAAACATGTTTCTAGGTAATACAGAACTGAAGATAGAGGAATCTAAATTGACTCTCTCCCTACAGCTTCCAAACGTGACTATTTTTTAAAAGAGTCAAAGTAAGAGAGAACATTTCATGCTCGACCTGAACATGGAGCTTGCAATACAATTCTGTTGAACTTTACATGTTAAATCTGGCCCGCGGTCCGACTGAAATTTGTGTTGCATGGAGAATAGTGCAGTCACCCCACAAAATGGTCGCATGAGCCACAAATGTGGTGGACACTTCTTAAGTACCTGTGCAAGGAGTTTGCACTAGAGAGAACTGGTGCATAGCCCTTAGTAAATATGCACCACTATGTATAGGTACCCAAGAGCTTTACAAATTCAAAGTTTAGAGTGGCAAACATCTTAACTCCATATTATATATACCGTATATACTCGTGTATAAGCCGAGTTTTTCAGCACATTTTTTGTGCCCTCAGCTTATATACGAGTCATACAGTCATAAAAAATCTTTAAAAAATAATAAACTTATATACTCACCCTCCGGTGGCCCCGACCTGCAGCGCTGCTCCCCCGATGTCCGCGCGGGTCCTCTTCTGGCTCCCGCGGTCGTCTTCTGTCTTCACTAACTCCGTGCCGGCATGTTTTTCCTCCAGGCGGCGCCTAGTATGACGTCAGCAGCGGCGCGTCATACTAGGCGCCGTCCAGGGGAGAACAATGGTGGCACCCGGCACAAAGTTAGTGAAGAAAGAAGACGGGCGCCGAAGCCAGAAGAGGACCCGCGCGGAAGGTGAGTATATAAGTTTATTATTTTCTTTTAATGCTGGGCTGGCTGTATATTACTGGGGGCAGTGCTGTGTACTACTGGGGGCAGTGCTGTATACTACTGGGGGCAGTGCTGTATACTACTGGGGGCTGTGCTGTATACTACTGGGGGCTGTGCTGTATACTACTGGGGGCAGTGCTGTATACTACTGGGGGCTGTGCTGTATACTACTGGGGGCTGTGCTATATACTACTGGGGGCTGTGCTATATACTACTGGGGGCTGTGCTGTATACTACTGGGGGCAGGCTGTATACTACTGGGGGCAGTGCTGTATACTACTGGGGGCTGTGCTGTATACTACTGGGGGCTGTGCTGTATACTACTGGGGACAGTGCTGTATACTACTGGGGGTAGTGCTGTATACTACTGGGGCAGTGCTGTATACTACTGGAGGCAGGCTGTATACTACTGGGGGCAGGCTGTATACTACTGGGGGCTGCTGTATACTACTGGGGGCAGGCTGTATACTACTGGGGGCTGCTGTATACTACTGGGGGCAGGCTGTATACTACTGGGGGCAGGCTGTATACTACTGGGGGCAGGCTGTATACATACTGAGGGGGGTCTGTGATTAATGCACTTCCCACCCTCGGCTTATACTCGAGTCAATAGGTTTTCCCAGTTTTTGATGGTAAAATTAGGGGTCTCGGCTTATACTCGGGTCGGCTTATACTCGAGTATATACGGTATTATATATTTGGTGAAAACTTGAGCTCTGGTATAAAGAGTGGAGAAAAATGTTGTATATAGTTTATTATTACTCGCTGTCACTAGAGTCTTTACCAAAGCCAATGTCAAATGTAGTTGTCTAAATAAATAGATACCTACAGATTGTGAATGGTTTGAGAAACAAAAAAAGCATTGTACAACTACTTCTATAGGTGGTAATTTACAATAAATATTTTTAATATAGATTTTTGCTACTGGATTATATGGTATATCAGTGACCATTTTCTAAACACATAATAATAAAAATAATATATTAATATGTTATCCTGCATTCAATCTTATTTACATGTAACATTGGCTTTCTTAAGAAGTAACTGTCATTTCAGATGATTTTTAATATTGTGGGGAGGGGGAAGTTGTGAACATTTTTCTAACATACTTCATTAACAAATTCTCATTATTTTGTAAAGTAACAGGCTGTAAAGTGCACCCTGGTAACAATG
This sequence comes from Engystomops pustulosus, assembly GCF_040894005.1. Lineage (NCBI taxonomy): Eukaryota > Metazoa > Chordata > Amphibia > Anura > Leptodactylidae > Engystomops > Engystomops pustulosus. The sequence goes on along the minus strand of NC_092417.1, from coordinate 55,668,377 downwards.
TTACTTCTATGTTGCTGGGGCAAATCTGTCTCTTCTCTCCTGTTTTCTAGGGTCGAGAAGTAAGAGTTCTTCTTACGGAGATTGCCAATTTAGGCCACCATGTAGGCTCGTGGAGTCTTATAGCCATGAATGCTCCACTAAGGGGATTCTGTGAAAATATGCAAAGTTTTCCAGGATGCGATAAGGAAAACCATGTGTCTTTTAGCTGCCTTGTAAGGCAGCTCCCTTGACATCAAGCATGACCTACAAGAGGCCTTATGACATGATACGGGATTAAAACCAAGCCAGTATATCCAGAAGGAACCAACTCCCAACTGTAGACAGCAGTGTTTCGACCTGGTTGGGTCTTTTTAGTGCAGCGTAGGGAACTGGTTTGGCTGGATGAGAAGCTTGTAACTAGGGTTTTACTTATCCCATCCTGGAAAACTTAGCATATTCTTCTGTTTCCTACACAGCTGTGTGTTAACCCTTTCTGTTCTCTCCCTGGGTACACTATGCTTTGAGCATAATTTTCAAACATAAAACTGAAAGTGAAGGGGTTAATCCTCTCTTCTCAGAGCTGTTTAACCAAACACAGGGAGATTAGATGTGAGCTCATGCAGCCTCCGTAGACACACACTGTTACATACTGAATTACACATCTCTATGGGAGGGTGTAGCTTGATTTTTTTTTACAAACAAAGCAAAAAATTTTGATAAGTATATTAGAAAAATGTTCTCTACATCCATTTTCAATTAAGGTTACGCTTTAAGACAAAAATGCCAGAAAACTATATATACAGTGTACTATATAATGCAAGAGCTATCATTGGATAATGCGAACCTGTTGTATTGTAAATTATATAGCTGGAAGAATAATTTTTCCTCCAACCATATTAGGTGGAACATTTAAGTTGCAGGCTTTTGTGATTGGCTTCAATCGAAAGAGAATATATATTTGGGAGCAGCTCTTGTAGACGTCCTGGATTATATCTTTTTAATCTTGGTTGTTGTATTACTCTATGATTAATATTTTATTGTATCCGGGTAGATGCTGTCGTGTTTGTTGCTGTTGTTTATTTTGCGGCACAACATCTGCCAAGGGAACCTCAGCCTGTGTGTGCCTAAAACAAATAGAATTTTAACTCCATCCTTGTGCCTCTATTCTTCATATTTCAACTGCTTTAAAGCCATACTAGGTTATTCATCATCAGGTGGAATTAACACTAGGAGAAGAATCTGAAAAGATTTTAACCCAGAGGCTGAAATTCTTTGAGTCCCTTGGAAAACAGTTCGTGATGTGCTCCTACTGATCTCCTCCTTCTTCAAAAGTCTGTGTTCTAAGGCCAAATTACCGCTGTGGTTCTTAAAAAGAAGATTCTTTAAAGGAGCTTCCAGCATATGTGTAATACATGAACATGCATATGGCTTAGAGACAACGGCACTTATATCAGACACCACATAAGAGGGGGATTAACACTAATGATATTTATCAACAATGACCTTTACAATCATCTTCAAAAAGTTTCATAACTTCAGAAAATCAATGATCAAGGAGGAACCATCACCTTCTCAACCAACTCCAACTCTCTGCATCTTTCAACAGGTCACTATCACTTTCGCTGTAAGATTACATTTAACAGTATATAGACACAAAAATAAGTAACTTATTATATGTCTGTGTATCAAAAACTGGCCATACTATTATACTGTTATTACTATTATAGCAGTAATTATCCTAAAAAGGGAATAGTGATAGGAAAAGAAAAATGTCTTTCACCAAGAAGAAAAGTATAACCCTAGCAGTATAAATAGGTTTCAGGTTCCAGAAAAGGGTGATAAGAATTTTTTTTTTTTAAATAAAAGAGTAAAGGTAATGTGTCATTTTTATGGTCTGATTAATTTTTATGAATGGGATAAAAGCAAAATTCATAGGAAAATAATGCAACAGATTTTTTTTTTTTTTACAAATTATGTCCCACGGGTACTTCGCCATCTATGAGCACAGTTAGATATTGGTTCAACGAATTTAAACGTGGGGGAACATCCTTTTTAATGGGGAGCGACCAGGATGCCCGGCAGAAGTGGTTACCAAGGAAATCATCCAAAAAGTCCATGACATGATGATACTCGCTGATCGACGAACGAAAGTGCGTGAAGTAGCAGAGGCCATAGGTGTGTAGACCGGAAAGGCAATTAATATTTTACATGACAAGTTGGCTATGAAAAAAATTGTTGACCCGATGGGTTCCGTGGTTGCTCGCGGTGGACAACAAGCAGATGCAGCTGTTAACTCCGAAGCATTGTTTGGAGCAATTTAAGCGAGATCTAAAGGAGCTTTTGCATTGAGTTGTCACCGTTGATGAAACCTGGATTCATCATTACACACCAGAAACTAAGCAACAGTCAAAACAATGGATTTCTCCCGGTGAATCTGCTCCAAAGAAGCAAAGAAGGCAAAAACAGTTCCATCGGCCAGAAAGAGGGTTTTTTTGGGATGCGTATGGCGTCATCCACATGGATTTTTTAGAAAAAGGAAGAATAATATCTGGACAATACTACAGTGAGTTATTGGACCGCTTCGACAAAAAATTGAAGGAGACACGGCCGCATTTGGCAAAAAAGAAGGTGATGTTTCAACGTGATAACACACCAGCACATTCATCCAGAGTTGATACCACCAAACTGCATGAATTATGAATGTGTTATGAATTGTTGCAACTTTTTCTTGTTCCCTAACATGAAGAAATGGCTTGCGGGAAAAAATGTTAGCTCAAACGAGGAAGTTATCGCCGAGACAGAGGCATATTTTGGAGAGTTCAACAAATCCTATTTTTTAGAGGGATTAAAAAAATAGCAGGAATGTTGGGAGAAGTGTATCTTTCTAAAAGGGGACTATGTTGAAAAATAAAAAATAAAATTTTAAATTTTGAATCGCCCTCGTATATTTTTTTTCACGGATGTGGATCAAGGAAGGCAAGAAGTCTATGGGTACTCATAAAATACTTGACAGATCAGGTTTTTTCGCTGGTGGTGTTATGTTTTCTAGCCACTGATAAACCTTCATTTTCTTCTGCAGACGTGGATCAAAAATGGAAGCAAAATGTAGACCAAGAGTAAATTACTACTGTACAATTACATATAATTCTGAACTGATTGGTACAATTTAAATTAAAGCTGATCCATCCCTCAGCTAAATACAAGAGTTTTTACCTTATGATACTTTTCTTGGGCAATTTTATCACCTAGGGATGTTCCAGGGATATGTTCCCTTTGCACTGACCATTGAAAACAGAATTTAGTAATATATATAGCAACAATTAAAAAAATGATTATTCATATATTGCAACTGGGTAAATCAAGTCCTTCAGAGTGGGCTCCATATACTCACCTCCGCCCATCTCCTCTGCCATGGTTTGGACTGTGTCAAGGTCCTACATAACATCCTGCATTTTCCTAAATATATCAGAAAAGTCTGAAAGAGAATGCCTGCCTAGACAATCAATGGCTGAAGCAGCACCCAATAAAGGCCATTGATTGGTTGACTAGTCTTTCCCAAACCATGTTTTGCAACTAGACATCTCCCACTATTACTCCCCCTGGAAATTATTAATATTGTATTTCAAATCATTAATTTATTGTGTAATGAGTGCAAAAAATAATCCATGTGAAGGTTCTGGTTTGCAAGCAAAACATTGGCCTAATGCTTCTACAATGATATTACCTTGTCGCTTGCCATGACAGTAATAATGACTTGTTGTAAGAACTATTTAAATACTGGTTTACCTTTCCCCCATTAATCTGTTACAATCTTTACAACCCAGTGAAGCCCAATTCTTCATCCAAGGTGTATTCAACCCTACAAGACTCTCCAAGCCAGAATATCTATTTTTAATGATACAGTTTAGCAGTCCCTGTCTTTTTTTCCTGCAAATGTATGCCAAATTTGTCTTTCAGAAGAAATATGAATAAAATGGTTGAGGCCCTTTTAGATTATTATGAATATTCAGAGATGTTCTACTTGATTTGAAAAGGCTGAAGCTTCATATATTCCAGGTAGCAAGAGAAAAAAACATTGAGTACCGAGTGTCTGCAATTCATTCACAGTGTGGTATGCTTTTTTTTATTCCATTAGTGAAAAGAAAAAAAGATTATTCATGAAAGAATGTGTTTTTTTTTAATTTGCTGATAAAATGAAAATCCATAAAAAAGCCTCATTCGGAAAGACATTGACATTGTGGACCATACTTTCTTCTTCATAGCTTCTAGGCATTGCAGGACTCTTATGACCCACCAGTAAAACCCTGAGGCTCTCTAGGGTAGTTGAGACATATGCGGCAAATATGTGTGTAGAGCAGTAAGTATATTGGGGGGGGATTCAACAATGTGTCTCAGGTTCTGCCAGTTTCTAGCTGGAAAACACTTGTCTTTCCCTGCGCCAGATTTATCACTGTAATAATGAATTCTGGTGCAGCATAAGACTGTCGCCTCCTACCGCAGACCTACTTTTAGTTGGTCTAAACTGTGCACCATGATTTTGAGCGCACGGACGATTTCCCGCAACCAAGCCCCTTTCTCGTGAGGCCACAAACGTCACACGGAGGCCACACCACCTTAATAGGACAATAGGACAAGTCGGGAAACTGACAAAAAACGTTCTAAAAGCCTTGATAACTGTGGTGCAAGGCATTTAGACAGTGTTTTTGGTGCAAAATCACCAGAATTGTGGCGCAAGTGTGTTTATAAATCCCCCCCCCCCATTGTGTTATTCTTGAATTGTGTATGGGGTGGGGTTGCGGCCCACTCTGGTTATGGTGCCCATTTTGGGTTATCCCTGCTTGCTTGTGGCTAAGTCTTAGTCTACCTTTGCCTCCAGTGTGGTGAGTAAAGGATAAGATAATAGTAAAAAAAATCTTCAAGGTCACTTCTGTCCTACTGTTGGTACAGTCGTAAGCCTACTAAATGCATCTAGTTATCTTCCTTTACCCATGAGCTGCTGAACTAAACCAGAATGAATTCAGATGAAACATAGCCACCTTATACTGTTGTAGCAAAGACTTTCAAATATATTCTAGCTTTTAACTTTGTTTCCTAGAATAGACCTTCATTGTGAACCCCCTGGGTTGGGGCATACTTATGCCATGGTTACTTATAATGGGAGTGACCCGTTAGGCTTGTTTGATATATTAATTATCCAAAAAACTTAGAATTAGGGGCTTGTAAATAAACATAGCTGAGCAATTTCTTGCTGGAAATGTGGCCTTTTTTGTGGCGTCCTCAATGGCGGCATCTCTATCTATGAGAATATTATTGCTGTATCAAATTTGTAAAAGTTTTAAGTTTTATTAGTTTAGGACTGATTTCTTTGATAATAACTTGATAAAAATATATTCTAAAGGATATGTCATAAAAATCTTCTTAACCATTATGGTCAATAGCATGATAAACTTGAGTTTTGGCAAAATCTAACATCAATAGACATAATGATACTACACAATGAATTTTAAAGGGATTTTCCTTTTGATAGGCTATCGAAGTAACACCCCTTCAAGACTTTATGGCTTTAAGACATGCATATATTGTGCACCTTAAATTGGATACAAGACAGTCTATGACATTTTCATGGATAGATAACATAGAATAGTAATCTGTACCATTGCCTGAGCTACATTCAGTGGGGGTCCCCACATATTTTGTGTCAAGGGTCGTCCACCTACCTTAATCTGACCCTGCCTGGTATAAGAGCAGGTATAGACAGTGCGGAAAGTATTCAAACCCCTTAAAATTGTTCACTCTGTTTCATTGCAACCAATTGGTAAGATAAAAAAGTTCTTTTTGCTCATTAATGTATACTCTGCAGCCTATCAGGACAGAAAAAAAGAAATGTAGATATTTTTGCAAATTTATTGAACAAGAAAAACTGAAATATCACATGGTGATAAGTATTCAGACCTTTTGCTCAGTATTGAGTAGAAGCACCTTTTGATCTAGTACAGCCATGAGACTTCTTGGGAATAATGCAGCAACCAAGATTTGGGGATCCTCTGCCATTGTTTCTTGCAGATCCTCTCCAGTTCTCTTAAATTGTATGGTGAATGTTGATAGACAGCCATTTGTAAGTCTCTCCAGAGATTCTCAATTGGGTTTAAGTCACAGAGATGTTCTGAAGCCACTGCTTTGTTATTTAAACTGTGTGCTTAGGGTCATTGCCTTGTTGGAAGGTGAGCCTTCTTCCCAGGTCCAGTGAACTCTGGAAGAGGTTTTCATCCAGGATATCTCTGTACTTGGCTGTATTCATCTTTTCTTCGATTGCCACTTGTCGTCCTGTCACTGCAGCTGAAACACACCTCATAGCATGATTCTGCCACCACCATGTGTCACTGTTGGGATTGGCAGGTGATGGGCACTGACTGGCTTTCTCCACACATACCACTTAGAATTAACACCAAAAACTTCAATATTCATCTCATCAGACCAGAGAATATTATTTATCCTAGTCTTGATCTTACCAATTGCCTGCATTGAAACAAAGGGAAAAATGTTAAGTGGTCTGAATACCTTCCATACGCACCGTAATATTTTCTCTTTGTGATGTGGGCAAAGATACTGTAGTACTGCATCTATACTTAAAGACTAAAATAAAGTCCATTTTAATAGTCGATGGGGCAGTGTCAAAAATTGGAATCCTCCCATATCCATAGGATAGACCTGTGGAAAACATGGAATCACACATTGATACAATTCAGCTTTACTGTACTAAACCTAATACCACTACATCTATCATTTTGAGCATTTTTTTTTTTCAAGACAAAAACTGTACCTGAGAGGAATACTGGTTATCAATATCCATTAGTTGACAAATGTTATCATAATGGTGCTTGATCAGACGTAGAACGTTGCTCATTCCAGGCTTCAGTGAGCCGTGTGGTGTTGCTGGCTTAGAGTTATTTATCAAACTTAGTCTTTTGTGTACTACTGGGTAATGATGAAAAAACTATAATCCACAACCTAGTCTTTTATATTTCATTACTCACACATAGTTCTAGTAGGGTTTTTAGAAAGTCTTAATTTTACAGATGATTGAGAGTCATGAAATTGCACTTTTGTCTTTATTCAATAGGCGGGCAGCTAAGCCCCGGAGAGCCACTGCTCATGAATGTCATCTACAAATAAAGGTGATGGGCTGTTGCTTGAGGATAAATATAGATGTGCATTTCCCTTTAACATGGAAGCCGACAGTAAGACACTAGTTGCACAGATCAAAGTCTTTCCAGCAATTACAAGAGGTTTTGTGTGTTAAACCACCTCACAATAAGAAATTGCTAACAAAGATGAAAACTGAGCCTAAGTCTCAATTTATGATATTATATTTTGATCATTTAACTTATGTCCTTTGTTCCAGTTGCGGCCAACTGGTTGGATGTATAGACTCAAACACCAATAGATTAGAAATTGTTTTGTAAAAACAAAGGCCATGTTCCATTATATATACTGATAGCTACAGAGAGAAAGATGGAGACACGTTAATCTAGGAATTTCAAAAGCCATACAAACAGAACTTAGGTACAACTTCAAAGTGTTTGTTCCCTTCTTTCTCCTCCACCATCTGAACTGGATCTAGTGAAGATTTTGGCTAGTTTTTGATGTTTGTTTTATTGAAAAAAAGCAAAAGAAATTATCAAGACCTCCATTTTATTTTAAATAGGTGTGGAACTGGGTGTGGTTAGCCTTTCAATGTTTATTGACAGAAATGTTTTAATAAGTGATACAGTTGTCACAATTTAACTCAAGTAAAGAGAAGGAATATTTTTAAAAGGCTCTAGAACTTCGTCAGGCTATCACAGGCCTGTAAGCTTGACTTCCATTGTGGGGAAAATATTATAAGGGTTAGTAAAAGACTATATACTAGAGTATGTGACATCTAATAGTATAATAAGTGACAGCAAGCATGGGTTTACTAAGGACAGAAGTTGTCAGACTAACCTGATCTGCTTCTAAAAAGACGTGAGCAGATGCCTGGATGGAGGAGCTGCTGTTGATATTGTGTTCTTGGACTTTGCAAAGGCATTTGACACTGTCCATCATAGACACCTGATGGGTAAAATAAGGTCTATTGGTTTGGCAGGAATCATTTGCAGTTGGATTGAAAACTGGCTTAAGCATCAAATACAGAGAGTTGTGGTCAATGATTCCTGCTCAAAATGGTCACCAGTAATAAGTGGTGTACCCCAGGGTTCTGTGCTTGGCCCACTACTATTTAATATATTTATTAATGATATAGAGGTAGTAATTAATAGCACTGTGTCTGTTTTTGCAGATGACACCAAGCTGTGTAGTGTAATACAGTCTAGGGAAGTGTTAGTGTAAGTGTTAGTGTAAGGATAGTTTAAGGTCATGGAAGTTTTAGTGGATAAGTGTAAGGTTATACACCAGGGGGTTAATAATCTACAGGCAACATATACCCTAGGGAGAGTAAATCTGGGAGAGTAACTTGTTGAGAAGGACCTGGGGGTACTAGTAGATCATAAATTAAATAACAACATGCAATGTCAATCAGCTGCCTCTAAAGCCAGCAAGATCTTGTCATCTATCAAAAGTGGTATGGACTCTTGGGATAGGAATGTAATATTACCACCATACAAGGCATTGGTTCAGTCTCACTTGGAATATGCTGTCCAGTTCTGGGCACCGGTCCATACAAAGGATGCCCTGGAGCAGGAGAGGATTCAACGAAGAGCCACAAAAATGATAAGGGGTATGGAGGGTTTCAGTTATGAGGAAAGATTAAAACAACTAGATTTATTTAGTCTGGAAAAGAGAAGACTATGAGAGGACATGATTAATTTATATAAATATAAGAATAGTCCATAGAAAAAATATGGTGGTAAATTGTTCCAGTTTAAATCAAATCAAAAGACGAGGGGGCACTGTCTCCATCTGGAGAAAATAAGGTTTAATCACCAGAGGCAACAGGGCTTTTTTACTGTGAGAACTGTAAATCTGTGTAATAGCCTGCCTCAAGCGCTGGTCACAGCAGGGACAGTAGAGAGCTTCAAGAACTGTCTAGATGCCTTTTTACACCTAAATAACATTGATGGTTATATTATATAGAATTTTTTCCCATAAATCTCTTTCTCGTCCAGTCCCTTCTTTTCCTTGGTTGAACTTGACGGACATGTGTCTTTTTTTAACCGTATAAACCATGATACTATGATACCTGAATGGGCAGTACAAGGATCTCTCCAAAGATCTTTTTATACCTAGGCCTGTGACCAGGACAAGGGGGCATCCTCTGCGTCTAGAGGAGGCGATTCTACCATAGCCATAGACAAAGGTTCTTTACTGTAAGAGCAGTGAGACTGTGCAACTCTCTGCCGCAGGAGGTTGTTATGTACATGTTCAAGAGAGGCCTGGACTAAACATTTAATTCCTAAAGGTTGGAATTGATGGACTTGTGTTTATTTTGGCCTTATATACTATGAAGAGAAAGCAGATTAATGTCACAGGATGGACTTATAGACACACAAATCTTTCAAACAGTAAATGACGCCAAAGCAGCATTAAATTTCCATCAACTCCATAGAGATTAATGGAGCAGAATGGTCATGCGCAGCCGTCCGCTACATTAATCCTACAGAGCAACGAGGGATCCGATGGCCTAACTTTGCTTCATGGGAAAACCCCTTTAATTCATTAATTAATGCCATGTAAGCATATGTCCACCCTTCAAAAACAGATTATGCATTAAGTTTTATATAGCACTAATTACCGTATATACTCGAGTATAAGCCGACCCGAGTATAAGCCGAGACCCCTAATTTCAACACAAAAAACTGGGAAAACCTATTGACTCGAGTATAAGCCGAGGGTGGGAAATGCATTGGTTACAGCCTCCCAGTATATAGTCTGCCAGCCCCTGTAGCATACAGCCTGCCCAACCCCTGTAGCATACAGCCTGCCCAGCCCCTGTAGTAGGAAAAAAAATAACACTGTACTTATCTTTCCGACGTCCCCCATAGGTCCTCTTCTGTCTCAGACTGTCTCAGACAGAAGAGGACCTATGGGGGACGTCAGAAAGGTGAGTTTTGTCTTTATGTTTTTAGTTGACTCGAGTATAAGCCGAGTTAGGGGTTTTGAGCACAAATTGTGTGCTGAAAAACTAGACTTATACTCGAGTATATAAGGTATATTAATATATCGTTCAGACAGTTGCAGCTATGTTTTGAAAAGTTACAGCATAGATTAAAAATATAACATATGTGCTGCCAGATAGAGGGAGCTTGTGAGCTTAGCGCTTTCTATTATATGTTGAAGTGAACCATAATAATGCATGTAGTAAGTGTCTCTGCTCCCTCCCTTTTTAGCTTTTAGCTTTTAAAAGCAACACATTTATAAAAATGATAAAAGTTAGCATTTACTTTAAGCTTTATGACTTAGTAGTTTATTTGGTACAGTATGTTTATTCTTCTTTAACTTTGACATTTGATCAAAATATATGTTTAACTCCTTTCTATTAAACTTACTGTCCACTATCTCCAGTACTTTAAATAGAAGACTAAAGACATTTTGCATATTAGGTTACTGTCCCAAATCCTAACAAATGTGAATGTCAGCAGCATAAGAAGTAAAGTAGATGCAGACTTCGAAAGTAGGCATTCCCATTGGTCTTGATGGCTATGGGCAGAGAATAAGTTCCCTTATTTTACCATCTTATTTATCAACTAACATGTCAACAAAAATTTGAATTAAATTGGAAATGCATTTCTATGATTTCAGGTACAAGCAGAGCCTCCTGTTTCATTGTCTCTCTTATGGAAGCTGGGTCATTTATCTGAATGGTTTATCTTCAGAATTTTAAATATTGCAATAAATCACAATATGTGACATTAGATGAAGAGGAAATTGTTATAAATCAGTTGCTGCAGAGGAACATTACACCTTGGGATGAGGAGGTGGGGATGCCATCTTAAAAGAATGATAAAATTAGTGGTTTGGAATACACATTTAGGCAATTTTTAGAAAATGTATTGATGTATCTCCAGTGCATTGTATAGTAAGCACTAGAGATGAGCGAACACTAAAATGCTCGGGTACTCGTTATTCGAGACGAACTTTTCCCGATGCTCGAGTGCTCGTCTCGAATAACGAACCCCATTGAAGTCAATGGGAGACTCGAGCATTTTTCAAGGGGACCAAGGCTCTGCACAGGGAAGCTTGGCCAAACACCTGGGAACCTCAGAAAAGGATGGAAACACCACGGAAATGGACAGGAAACAGCAGGGGCAGCATGCATGGATGCCTCTGAGGCTGCCTAATCGCACCATTATGCCAAAATTATGGGCAACAGCATGGCCATGACAGAGTGACAGAATGAAGCTAGATAGCATCTAAAACATCCAATAATTGACCCTGACACTATAGGGGACGGCATGCAGAGGCAGCGGCAGCAGGCTAGAGAGTGGCATGGCGACATACCCTAATTGGACTCAGGCTTCAAACCAATGGGTGTCAGAGAGGAACCAAAGGAGGTGAGCAAGAAGCGCTCAAATAATATCGGTACATGATAAAAGTTTGCCAGTATATTTTGTGGATTACACAGCAGGGTGGCGACAAAGTTAACATGGAAGCCATGAAAACAACCCAAAATTCTGCCTGACACAGCTCGTTTGATAAGGGGACCATGTATGCTTACAGTTCATGCCAGTCGCTGCACTGGCTGCCAGTCTCCTTTCGAATACAGTTTAAAATAATAATAACCCTCATCCATAAAGCTCTGTATAATGCTGCACCCCCCTACCTCTCCTCTCTTTTCTCAGTCTATCGCCCAACCCGTGCTCTTAGATCCGCCAGTGATCTTAGATTAACCTCTACCCTAGTGCGGACCTCCCACTCGCGTCTCCAAGACTTCTCTAGAGCTGCACCAATTCTATGGAATGCTCTGCCCCGGACTATCAGACTAATACCTAACCTCCAAAGTTTCAAACGTGCTCTTAAAACCCATTTCTTTAGGCAAGCCTATAACACTCATTAACTGCATGAAGTTTTAACTCTTCTACTAACCCGTCCTGTGTCGTCCTCCCATCTGTTATCCAGCAACCAACAGGCACCAGACTTCTCTGCAGTCCCATTCACCCTGGACCTGGTATATAAGATGACGGCTGAGTGGTTCAAGCGACAGCAATTCCATTTATTATATTTTTTTCTATTCCCTAAGAAGAATGGCTTGACCATTAAATATTCTTTTACCTCGTGTTACCCCATCATCTTCATAAACCGTAAGCTCTGGCGAGCAGGGACCTCACTCCTGTTGTTCCATACAAATGTTGTGCTCTGTTACATTACATTTGTATTTGTTTCCTATGATTTGTAAAGCGCTACAGAATATGATGACGCTATATAAATAAAGATTATTATTATTATTATTATGGAGGCAGTGAACTAGTAGTAGATTAAAGGTGCTGCAACTATGTTAGTTGGATCTTGGGATGGAGCTGGCGCTCTGCAGCCAGGCGAGCTTTCGCCAATCCAAGCCCCTGTCTCTAGGCTACTCCCCAAACAGCACTTCTAAGAACCTTTTGTATAAGATCAAGTGTAGTAGCGTTCTTATAAGTTTAGGATATGGCGGGTGAGGGGAATGTAAACAGATGCGCAAGAAGCGCTGAAATAATATCCCTAAATGGTAAAAGTTTGCAAGTATATTTTGTGGATTACACAGCAGGGTGGCGACAAAGTTAACAACTTTGATGTGGAATGCCCTGTAATAGCTCTTGGGCGGTGTGCCTTTTATCGCCTAGGCTCAGCAGTTTCAGCACCGCCTGCTGTCGCTTAGCGACGGCACTGCTGCTGTGCCTAGAGCTACCGACTGATGGCGCCATGCCCACGGATGGTAATTCGGAGGAGGAGGAGGTGGAGGAGGGGTGGGAGGAGGTATAGTAGGCCTTTGAGACCTGGACCGAGGTAGGCCCCGCAATTCTCTGCGTCGGCAGTATATGACCAGCCCCAGGGTCAGACTCGGTCCCAGCCTGCACCAAGTTAAGTGTAGTAGCGTTCTTATAAGTTTGGGATATGGCGGGTGAGGGGAATGTAAACAGATGCGCAAGAAGCGCATGATGCGCATGGAGCTGGCGCTCCGCTGCCAGGCGAGCTTTCGCCAATCCAAGCCCCTGTCTCTAGGCTACTCCCCAAACAGCACTTCTAAGAACCTTTTGTATAAGATCAAGTGTAGTAGCGTTCTTATAAGTTTAGGATATGCCGGGTGAGGGGAATGTAAACAGATGCGCAAGAAGCGCTGAAATAATATCCCTAAATGGTAAAAGTTTGCCAGTATATTTTGTGGATAACACAGCAGGGTGGCGACAAAGTTAACAACTTTGATGTGGAATTCATGAAAACAACCCAAATTTCTGCCTGACACACCTCGTTTGATAAAGGGACGATGTATGGAGGCAGCTATATGGACGACTTTTGGAGGTAGCAATGGAGACAACGTGTGGAGGCTGCTATGGAGACAATTTAATAGTGCCTGTATGTGGCAGTCCCAAACATTTTTCAAACCAGAGGAGCAGGTAGGTGGCCCTCCAGTAAAATGGAATAGATTGAGTGCCTGTATGTGGCAGTCCCAAAAATTTTTCAAACCAGAGGAGCAGGTAGGTGGCCCTCCAGTAAAATGGAATAGATTGAGTGCCTGTATGTGGCAGTCCCAAAAATTTTTTAAAACAGAGGACCGGGTAGGTGGCCCTCCAGAAAAATGGAATAGATTGAGTGCCTGTATGTGGCAGTCCCAAAAATTTTTCAAACCAGAGGAGCAGGTAGGTGGCCCTCCAGTAAAATGGAATAGATTGAGTGCCTGTATGTGGCAGTCCCAAAAATGTTTCAAACCAGAGGAGCAGGTAGGTGGCCCTGCAGTAAAATGGAATAGATTGAGTGCCTGTATGTGGCAGTCCCAAAAATTTTTCAAACCAGAGGAGCAGGTAGGTGGCCCTCCAGTAAAATGGAATAGATTGAGTGCCTGTATGTGGCAGTCCCAAAAATGTTTCAAACCAGAGGAGCAGGTAGGTGGCCCTGCAGTAAAATGGAATAGATTGAGTGCCTGTATGTGGCACTCACAAAAATTGTTTCAAACAGAGGACCGGGTAGGTGGCCCTCCAGAAAAATTAAATGCATGAAGTACTATAGCAAGAGCCAGTGGGCCCTGTCAAAAAATAGCCATTTTCCTCTGCTTTACTGTACAAAGAGGAGGAGAAGGAGGAAAATGAGGAGGAGGAGGAGTGGATCAATTATTCAGGTTGAGCTTCCTTCACCTGGTGGAGATTGGAAATTCTGAGAAATCCAGCCTTTATTCATTTTAATAAGCGTCAGCCTGTCAGCGCTGTCAGTCGACAGGCGTGTACGCTTATCGGTGATGATGCCACCAGCTGCACTGAAAACCCGCTCGGACAAGACGCTAGCGGCAGGGCAGGCAAGAACCTCCAAGGCGTACAGCGCCAGTTCGTGCCACATGTCCAGCTTTGAAACCCAGTAGTTGTAGGGAGCTGTGTGATCATTTAGGACGATGGTATGGTCAGCTACGTACTCCCTCACCATCTTTCTGTAAAGTACAGCCCTACTCTGCCGAGACTGGGGACAGGTGACAGTGTCTTGCTGGGGTGACATAAAGCTGGCAAAAGCCTTGTAAAGCGTACCCTTGCCAGTGCTGGACAAGCTGCCTGCTCGCCTACTCTCCCTCGCTACTTGTCCCGCAGAACTACGCACTCTGCCGCTAGCGCTGTCAGAAGGGAAATACTGTTTCAGCTTGTGCACCAGGGCCTGCTGGTATTCATGCATTCTCACACTCCTTTCCTCTGCAGGGATGAGAGTGGGAAGATTTTGCTTGTACCGTGGGTCCAGGAGAGTGAACACCCAGTAATCTGTGCTGGAATAAATTCTTTGAACGCGAGGGTCACGGGATAGGCAGCCTAGCATGAAATCTGCCATATGCGCCAGAGTACCAACGCGTAAGAATTCACTCCCCTCACTGGCCTGACTGTCCATTTCCTCCTCCTCCAACTCCTCCAACTCCTCTTCTTCTGCCCATACACGCTGAACAGTGAAGGACTCAACAATGGTCCCCTCTTGTGTCTCGCCAACATTCTCCTCCTCTTCCTCCTCATCCTCCTCCACCTCCACCTCCTCCGATATGCGCTGAGAAACAGACCTGAGGGTGCTTTGGCTATCAACAAGGGAATATTCTTCCCCTGTCTCTTGTGACGAGCGCAAAGCTTCCGACTTCATGCTGACCAGAGAGTTTTTCAACAGGCCAAGCAGCGGGATGGTGAGGCTGATGATGGCGGCATCGCCACTGACCATCTGTGTTGACTCCTCAAAGTTACTCAGCACCTGACAGATATCAGACATCCACGTCCACTCCTCATTGTAGACTTGAGGAAGCTGACTGACCTGACTACCAGTTCTGGTGGAAGTTGACATCTGGCAGTCTACAATCGCTCTGCGCTGCTGGTAAACTCTGGATAACATGGTCAGTGTTGAATTCCACCTCGTGGGCACGTCGCACAACAGTCGGTGAGCGGGCAGTTGGAGGCGGCGCTGCGCTGCCCTGAGAGTGGCAGCATCTGGGCTGGACTTCCTGAAATGCGCACAGATGCGGCGCACCTTCGTGAGCAAATCAGACAGATTGGGGTATGTCTTGAGGAAACGCTGAACTATCAGATTTAACACATGGGCCAGGCATGGCACATGTGTCAGTCTGCCGAGTTGCAGAGCCGCCACCAGGTTACGGCCGTTGTCACACACAACCATTCCCAGCTTGAGGTTCAGCGGTGCCAGCCACAGATCAGTCTGCGCCGTGATGCCCTGTAATAGCTCTTGGGCGGTGTGCCTTTTGTCGCCTAGGCTCAGCAGTTTGAGCACCGCCTGCTGTCGCTTAGCGACGGCACTGCTGCTGTGCCTAGAGCTACCGACTGATGGCGCCGTGCCCACGGATGGTAGTTCGGAGGAGGAGGTGGAGGAGGGGTGGGAGGAGGAGGAGGCATAGTAGGCCTGAAACACCTGGACCGAGGTAGGCCCCGCAATCCTCGGCGTCGGCAGTATATGAGCAGCCCCAGGGTCAGACTCGGTCCCAGCCTCCACCAAGTTAACCCAATGTGCCGTCAGCGATATATAGTGGCCCTGCCCGGCAGCACTCGTCCACGTGTCCGTGGTCAGGTGGACCTTGTCAGAAACGGCGTTGGTCAGGGCACGGATGATGTTGTCTGACACGTGCTGGTGCAGGGCAGGGACGGCACATCGGGAAAAGTAGTGGCGGCTGGGGACCGAATACCGAGGGGCGGCCGCCGCCATGAGGTTGCGAAAGGCCTCGGTCTCTACTAGCCTATAGGGCAGCATCTCCAGGCTAAGCAATCTGGAGATGTGCACATTAAGGGCTTGGGCGTGCGGGTGGGTTGCACTATATTTGCGTTTCCGCTCCAGCGTCTGGGGTATGGAGAGCTGAACGCTGGTGGATGCTGTGGAGGATCGTGGAGGCGACGATGGGGTTTTTGTGGCAGGGTCCTGGGCAGGGGGCTGACTAGCAGCTGACACAGGGGAAGGAGCAGTGGTGTGCACGGCCGGAGGTGAACGGGCTTGTTGCCACTGAGTGGGGTGTTTAGCATTCATATGCCTGCGCATACTGGTGGTAGTTAAGCTAGTAGTGGTGGAACCCCTGCTGAGCCTGGTTTGGCAAATGTTGCACACCACAGTCCGTCGGTCATCCGGTGTTTCCTTAAAGAACCTCCAGACTTCTGAAGATCTAGCCCTCGCCGCAAGAGCCCTCGCCACGGGAGCTTCACTAGTTGACACATTTGGCGCTGATGCACCAGCTCTGGCCCTGCCTCTCCGTCTGGCCCCACCACTGCCTCTTCCAACCTGTTCTGGTCGAGGACTCTCCTCCGTCTCAGAAGCACTGTGTTCACCCGGCCTCTCAACCCAGCTTGGGTCTGTCACCTCATCATCCTCCGATCCCTCAGTCTGCTCCCCCCTCGGACTTCCTGCCCTGACAACAACTTCCCCACTGTCTGACAACCGTGTCTCCTCATCGTCGGACACCTCTTTACACACTTCCACTACGTCAAGAAGGTCATCATCACCCACAGACTGTGACTGGTGGAAAACCTGGGCATCGGAAAATTGCTCAGCAGCAACCGGACAAGTGGTTTGTGACTGTGGGAAGGGTCCAGAAAACAGTTCCTCAGAGTATGCCGGTTCAAATGCCAAATTTTCCTGGGAGGGGGCAGACTGGGGGGGAGGAGGCTGAGGTGCAGGAGCTGGAGGAGTGGCGATTTCGGTGACATGGGTGGACTGCGTGGAAGACTGACTGGTGGTGGACAAATTGCTCGAAGCATTGTCAGCAATCCACGACATCACCTGTTCGCACTGTTCTGGCCTCAACAGTGCTCTACCACGAGTCCCAGTAACTTCAGACATGAACCTAGGGAGTGTAGCTCTGCGGCGTTCCCCTGCTCCCTCATCAGCAGGTGGTGTCTCACCCCGCCCAGGACCACGGCCTCTGACCCCTGCAGTAGTTGGACGCCCACGTCCCCGCCCTCGTCCTCTACCCCTAGCCCTCGGGTTAAACATTTTTAAAATGAGAGTTATAACTTTATTTTTTTTTTTAACTTTTTTTTGTTTTTTTTTTGTGTTTTTTGTTTTTTTTTGTGTTTTTTGTTTTTTTTTTGTGTTTTTTGTTTTTTTTTGAGTTTTTAAAACCAAACAATGCTATCCTATTGCTATGGCTATTTTCTAGCCAATTATCAAAGCACACTACTATGCCAGATGAGATGACACTGAGTTAGTGCCTAATTGAAATCCAACCCCTACTAAATTTTCCCACTTCGGTCTTTGCTATGGATATGTGCGTCACTAAGCGCAGAACACAGCGGTCGCAAGTCTCACTACAAATTGCTCAGAATTGGCTAGTACATGCACTGCAGAAAGTACAGCCACCAGCAGATCAACCAGAAATCAAATATATAGAACGCTACTGTAGGCGTAAGTAAGCTCTTTGTATTCTCCTATGGCTATTTTCTAGCCAAGTATCAAAGCACACTACTATGCCAGATGAGATGACACTGAGTTAGTGCCTAATTGAAATCCAACCCCTACTAAATTTTCCCACTTCGGTCTTTGCTATGGATATGTGCGTCACTAAGCGCAGAACACAGCGGTCGCAAGTCTCACTACAAATTGCTCAGAATTGGCTAGTACATGCACTGCAGAAAGTACAGCCACCAGCAGATCAACCAGAAATCAAATATATAGAACGCTACTGTAGGCGTAAGTAAGCTCTTTGTATTCTCCTATGGCTATTTTCTAGCCAAGTATCAAAGCACACTACTATGCCAGATGAGATGACACTGAGTTAGTGCCTAATTGAAATCCAACCCCTACTAAATTTTCCCACTTCGGTCTTTGCTATGGATATGTGCGTCACTAAGCGCAGAACACAGCGGTCGCAAGTCTCACTACAAATTGCTCAGAATTGGCTAGTACATGCACTGCAGAAAGTACAGCCACCAGCAGATCAACCAGAAATCAAATATATAGAACGCTACTGTAGGCGTAAGTAAGCTCTTTGTATTCTCCTATGGCTATTTTCTAGCCAAGTATCAAAGCACACTACTATGCCAGATGAGATGACACTGAGTTAGTGCCTAATTGAAATCCAACCCCTACTAAATTTTCCCACTTCGGTCTTTGCTATGGATATGTGCGTCACTAAGCGCAGAACACAGCGGTCGCAAGTCTCACTACAAATTGCTCAGAATTGGCTAGTACATGCACTGCAGAAAGTACAGCCACCAGCAGATCAACCAGAAATCAAATATATAGAACGCTACTGTAGGCGTAAGTAAGCTCTTTGTATTCTCCTATGGCTATTTTCTAGCCAAGTATCAAAGCACACTACTATGCCAGATGAGATGACACTGAGTTAGTGCCTAATTGAAATCCAACCCCTACTAAATTTTCCCACTTCGGTCTTTGCTATGGATATGTGCGTCACTAAGCGCAGAACACAGCGGTCGCAAGTCTCACTACAAATTGCTCAGAATTGGCTAGTACATGCACTGCAGAAAGTACAGCCACCAGCAGATCAACCAGAAATCAAATATATAGAACGCTACTGTAGGCGTAAGTAAGCTCTTTGTATTCTCCTATGGCTATTTTCTAGCCAAGTATCAAAGCACACTACTATGCCAGATGAGATGACACTGAGTTAGTGCCTAATTGAAATCCAACCCCTACTAAATTTTCCCACTTCGGTCTTTGCTATGGATATGTGCGTCACTAAGCGCAGAACACAGCGGTCGCAAGTCTCACTACAAATTGCTCAGAATTGGCTAGTACATGCACTGCAGAAAGTACAGCCACCAGCAGATCAACCAGAAATCAAATATATAGAACGCTACTCTAGGCGTAAGTAAGCTCTTTGTATTCTCCTATGGCTATTTTCTAGCCAAGTATCAAAGCACACTACTATGCCAGATGAGATGACACTGAGTTAGTGCCTAATTGAAATCCAACCCCTACTAAATTTTCCCACTTCGGTCTTTGCTATGGATATGTGCGTCACTAAGCGCAGAACACAGCGGTCGCAAGTCTCACTACAAATTGCTCAGAATTGGCTAGTACATGCACTGCAGAAAGTACAGCCACCAGCAGATCAACCAGAAATCAAATATATAGAACGCTACTGTAGGCGTAAGTAAGCTCTTTGTATTCTCCTATGGCTATTTTCTAGCCAAGTATCAAAGCACACTACTATGCCAGATGAGATGACACTGAGTTAGTGCCTAATTGAAATCCAACCCCTACTAAATTTTCCCACTTCGGTCTTTGCTATGGATATGTGCGTCACTAAGCGCAGAACACAGCGGTCGCAAGTCTCACTACAAATTGCTCAGAATTGGCTAGTACATGCACTGCAGAAAGTACAGCCACCAGCAGATCAACCAGAAATCAAATATATAGAACGCTACTGTAGGCGTAAGTAAGCTCTTTGTATTCTCCTATGGCTATTTTCTAGCCAAGTATCAAAGCACACTACTATGCCAGATGAGATGACACTGAGTTAGTGCCTAATTGAAATCCAACCCCTACTAAATTTTCCCACTTCGGTCTTTGCTATGGATATGTGCGTCACTAAGCGCAGAACACAGCGGTCGCAAGTCTCACTACAAATTGCTCAGAATTGGCTAGTACATGCACTGCAGAAAGTACAGCCACCAGCAGATCAACCAGAAATCAAATATATAGAACGCTACTGTAGGCGTAAGTAAGCTCTTTGTATTCTCCTATGGCTATTTTCTAGCCAAGTATCAAAGCACACTACTATGCCAGATGAGATGACACTGAGTTAGTGCCTAATTGAAATCCAACCCCTACTAAATTTTCCCACTTCGGTCTTTGCTATGGATATGTGCGTCACTAAGCGCAGAACACAGCGGTCGCAAGTCTCACTACAAATTGCTCAGAATTGGCTAGTACATGCACTGCAGAAAGTACAGCCACCAGCAGATCAACCAGAAATCAAATATATAGAACGCTACTGTAGGCGTAAGTAAGCTCTTTGTATTCTCCTATGGCTATTTTCTAGCCAAGTATCAAAGCACACTACTATGCCAGATGAGATGACACTGAGTTAGTGCCTAATTGAAATCCAACCCCTACTAAATTTTCCCACTTCGGTCTTTGCTATGGATATGTGCGTCACTAAGCGCAGAACACAGCGGTCGCAAGTCTCACTACAAATTGCTCAGAATTGGCTAGTACATGCACTGCAGAAAGTACAGCCACCAGCAGATCAACCAGAAATCAAATATATAGAACGCTACTGTAGGCGTAAGTAAGCTCTTTGTATTCTCCTATGGCTATTTTCTAGCCAAGTATCAAAGCACACTACTATGCCAGATGAGATGACACTGAGTTAGTGCCTAATTGAAATCCAACCCCTACTAAATTTTCCCACTTCGGTCTTTGCTATGGATATGTGCGTCACTAAGCGCAGAACACAGCGGTCGCAAGTCTCACTACAAATTGCTCAGAATTGGCTAGTACATGCACTGCAGAAAGTACAGCCACCAGCAGATCAACCAGAAATCAAATATATAGAACGCTACTGTAGGCGTAAGTAAGCTCTTTGTATTCTCCTATGGCTATTTTCTAGCCAAGTATCAAAGCACACTACTATGCCAGATGAGATGACACTGAGTTAGTGCCTAATTGAAATCCAACCCCTACTAAATTTTCCCACTTCGGTCTTTGCTATGGATATGTGCGTCACTAAGCGCAGAACACAGCGGTCGCAAGTCTCACTACAAATTGCTCAGAATTGGCTAGTACATGCACTGCAGAAAGTACAGCCACCAGCAGATCAACCAGAAATCAAATATATAGAACGCTACTGTAGGCGTAAGTAAGCTCTTTGTATTCTCCTATGGCTATTTTCTAGCCAAGTATCAAAGCACACTACTATGCCAGATGAGATGACACTGAGTTAGTGCCTAATTGAAATCCAACCCCTACTAAATTTTCCCACTTCGGTCTTTGCTATGGATATGTGCGTCACTAAGCGCAGAACACAGCGGTCGCAAGTCTCACTACAAATTGCTCAGAATTGGCTAGTACATGCACTGCAGAAAGTACAGCCACCAGCAGATCAACCAGAAATCAAATATATAGAACGCTACTGTAGGCGTAAGTAAGCTCTTTGTATTCTCCTATGGCTATTTTCTAGCCAAGTATCAAAGCACACTACTATGCCAGATGAGATGACACTGAGTTAGTGCCTAATTGAAATCCAACCCCTACTAAATTTTCCCACTTCGGTCTTTGCTATGGATATGTGCGTCACTAAGCGCAGAACACAGCGGTCGCAAGTCTCACTACAAATTGCTCAGAATTGGCTAGTACATGCACTGCAGAAAGTACAGCCACCAGCAGATCAACCAGAAATCAAATATATAGAACGCTACTGTAGGCGTAAGTAAGCTCTTTGTATTCTCCTATGGCTATTTTCTAGCCAAGTATCAAAGCACACTACTATGCCAGATGAGATGACACTGAGTTAGTGCCTAATTGAAATCCAACCCCTACTAAATTTTCCCACTTCGGTCTTTGCTATGGATATGTGTGCCACTAAGAGCTAAACACAACGGTAGCAAGTCCCCCTGCTAATTCCTCACAAAATGGTACTAGATGCAAATTAAAATAAAAAAAGTAGAACGTTATTGTAGCCCTAAGAAGGGCTGTTGGGTTCTTTGAGAATCACTCCTGCCTAACAGTAAGCTAATAGAACACCCTAACGCTTTCCCTGACCAGCAGCAGCTCTCTCCCTAGCGGCATCCAGACACAGAATGATCCGAGCAGCGCGGGCAGCGGCTAGTCTATCCCAGGGTCACCTGATCTGGCCAGCAAACCACTGCTATCGACGTGTAAGGGTACCACGTCATGCTGGGTGGAGTGCAGAGTCTCCTGGCTTGTGATTGGCTCTGTTTCTGGCCGCCAAAAAGCAAAACGGCGGGAGCTGCCATTTTCTCGAGCGGGCGAAGTATTCGTCCGAGCAACGAGCAGTTTCGAGTACCCTAATGCTCGACCGAGCATCAAGCTCGGACGAGCATGTTCGCTCATCTCTAGTAAGCACCATCCAAGGTTAAATCCATAGTTCACACAACTAAGTGAACTAAGTTTAAACTAACCTAGTTTAACAATTATATATATATACCGTATGTACTTGTGTATAAGCCGAGAAAAAAATGTGCTGAAAAACCTCAACTCGGCTTATACATGAGTCAATACTTTAAAGAAAAAACACTTTAAAAAAAAATTACATACTCACCCTCCGACGGCCCCGATGTGCAGCGCTGCTCCCCCGATGTCATCACGGCTCCTCTTCTGGCTTCCCGGCTCTTCTTTGTTCTTCTGTAACAGGCGGCAGGACGCGGTCATGTTATCTCACAGCCGACAGGCGCATAGTATGACGTCGGCAACGGCCGCGTCATACTATGCGCCTGCTGGCAGATAACATGGTCGCCTGTTACAGAAGAAAGAAGAGGAGCCAGGAAGCCCTTGGGGCCGTTGGAGGGTGAGTATGTAAGCTTTTTTTTTGTTTTTTAAGTGCTAGGATGGCTGTATACTTCGGGGGCAGAATGGGCTGGCTGTATACGACTGGGGCAGGCTGGGCTGGTTGTATACTACTGGGGCAGGCTGGGCTGGCTGTATACTTCAGGGGGCAGAATGGGCTGGCTGCATACTACTGGGGCAGGCTGGGCTGGCTGCATACTACTGGGGCAGGCTGGGCTGGCTGTATACTTCAGGGGGCAGAATGGGCTGGCTGTATACTACAGGGGGCAGAATGGGCTGGCTATATACTACAGGGGGCAAAATCGGCTGGCTGTATACTGCAGGAGGCAGGCTGGACTGGCTGTATTCTGCAGTGGGCAGAATGGGCTGGCTGTATACTACGGGGGGCAGGCTGGGCTGGCTGTATACTGCAGGGGGCAGAATGGGCTGGCTGTATACTACAGGAGGCCGAATGGACTGGCTATATACTACTGGGTGCAGAATGGGTTGGCTGCATACTACAGGGGGCAGGCTGGCTGTATATTACTGGGGGCTTGCTCGCTATATACTGGGGGTAAGCTGTGACCAATGCATTTCCCACCCTTGGATTATAATCAATTCAATAGCTTTTCCCAGTTTTTGGTGGTAAAATTGGGGGTCTCGGCTTATACTCGGGTCGGCTTATACTCGAGTATATACGGTATATATATATATATATATATATATATATACCGTATATATATGTGTGTGTGTAACTACATTTCAAATGGCAAGTCTTCAAATAGCTTTTATCCAAAAGAAGGGACATTTTTCCAAAAGGTTTTCAGGGCTTCCGTGCTACGCCAGCGGTGTAGAAGCCCTGAAATAATTGCAAATGCTAGCTTATTGCTAGCACTTTTGATTATTTTCCCCTTACCTCCACCTCTACCCCAGGGGGACGTGTGAAAATTCACAGTCTGCCTTTATTTTTATGCCAGGTAGGGCCTGGGATAGAAATTAACCCAGTGCAGGCACACAAGCACCCGGGGTATGATAAATAACCCCCAATAAATCTAAAAGTGCTTAAACTATCCCATGTGAGTGGGTCTGTTCCAGTCTTCTGGAATGAGTTTACCTTTCTAATATACTCGTAGGAATGAATAGGTAGGTTTAGATAACACTCATTGGGAAAAGAAATACAGCTAACTAAGTAGATTTGTTTCTTTGTTATGGCCCTTGTCAACAAAAGTAAAAGTTTTAGCCAATTGGGTATACTGATTATTTTTTGAGAGAATCCATAGTATTGAACCTTTAATCAAATTATCATAATTGTTTCCTAAGTCAATGTTTAATTCCAAAGAAAATTTTAGAACACAGTTTAGAATTTTTCCAACCATCTGTTAGAAGGCAGTAATCTAGTGAGTCTAAAAAGAAAAATGAAAAACGGTAGTGAGATTGATTTAATCTTTTGGAACTTATCAGTGCAGTTTTATCTCTCTTGTGTGCAAGAGGAAATCAACAGAATTTTTTAGGTAATCCTCTATGGGGAGAAATATATGCAAATAGCTATGTTAAGAATGAAGAAGCTCCAGAAGGAGTTGTGAAAGTAGGATTTAGGTTTTGGTGAATCATAAACACCAATTAGCAAATAGATTAGTCTGTCTAGTATACTGTCACTTCCGGTGGAGATTTCATGCATGCATTATGATGATATAATTTAATGAATTTAGGGCTCATTCACATGGCCGTCTGCGGGGACGTACATGCGGCCGCAAATTTGCGGCCGCATGTACGTCCCCATAGACGGCAATAGCGGCGCGGCGCAGATACGGGGCCACACATGGGTGGCACCGATCCGGGCCGCACACCGCAAAAAGATAGAGCTTGCTCTATCTTTCGGCGGATGTGCGGCCGTGCGCCGCTATTCTCTATGGAGGGAGGAGGGGCTGCCTCCTCCTCACCTCCAGCACACGGTGGTATGCCCGCACGGCGGGCATACCGCGTGTGAATGGACCCTTAGAGTGAGGCTCAGGAATTGAATAGTCCTAGTTGCTCAAACTCACCCATTACTTAAAAAAAGTGCTATTTACAAGGATGTTTGGCAAAAATATGTCTTCCTCTAGAAGTTTTACAACTGTAATCACTTTTTCTGTGAATGTATATGTTTCACTTTTTTGATTCTCATCAACATGAGTAAATGTTTTGTGACTCCAGATGACTGATTTCTTGTATTGCTTCATGGAAAAATATGCAAAAAGCTTTCCAACTTTCCACCTTAAGGCTTTCCATCTTAAATCAATTTATCACTCGGAAAAGGTTTAGGATTTTGCTAACCAGAGACCCTTGACTGTTTAAGGATATTTTTTTCCTCTTCTAGAATATTAATTTACAAGTATTTAATCTAATTCAGATAATTACCTTTAAGCATGCTTCTAGCCATCTACTTAAAAGCCTCCTAGGAATTTCACCTTAGTGCATAACTTCAACTTTTTAATTTAGAAGTAAATCAGTTGCGTATAATGTTTGGTAGTGTCACTCCTTCGAAGACTAATCATGACATGACATCACTTTTATTATTTTCTGTTTCCGTTGTAATGTATATATGTTAAAAGAAAGGGTAATTCTTTTAGTAGATATTTTACCAATGGATATTGGTATATTGGGGCACATTTACTTACCTGGTTCAGTCGTGATCCCGTGGTGCATTGTCCGGCGCTGATTTGGGTCTTCCGGGATTCACTAAGGTCCGTGTGCCCGATATCCAGCAGGTGTCGCTGCTGCGCCAAAGTCTGCCGGAGTTCACCTTCTTCGTCCCGGTGCATGTAAGTGCTGCTCTTGCAACACAAATTATTTTTTAAATTCCGCGGTTTTTCCGAATCCGTCTGTGGCGTGAAAGCCGGCTCTGATGCAACACAATCCGATCACGTGCACCAAAATCCCAAGGCAATTCGGCGCAAATCAGAAGTATTCGGGAAACCGAACGAAAGTGCAGCGTTCGGACCCTTAGTAAATGAGCCCCAGTGTTCGAAGAGATGCGCAAATCATTCAAAATTCAATTCACTGAAGCTTCGCCAAATTTTTCAAAAGATTCGGAATTAAATCAAATGGATCAAACACATATTGCTCTAATCGTTCTGGAAATTGGTATATAACCCCTCTACCCTCTAAGAAACATTTTTTTGTAAACGGGTCCTACCTTGTTTTGTTTATGTACTATGATATTTTTAAACAAACAGTAATGCTGAGCCTGGCCGTAACCGTGATGAAAATGACCTTTTTATAAAAATCAGTATTCTAGATGACCGGGGGGTGTTTCCTTTCAACAACAACATTGATGCTTCCAAAGAGAACCTGAACATTTTGGATTCAATATGGTGCCAAAAATTTGTCAGATTCATACCAAACCCACAAATCAACAAATTGAATTACTCAATTGGTTGTTAACAAAATCTTGTGATTACAGCAGCCTCTGCAATGATTTTATTACTTTGTAGGAGATTAAATATAAATTAGACATTGCATTACCCAGATCCTTAATTTTAAATATTCTAGATGATGTTACTGAGTCCCCTAAATATACAGTACCTTTGTACGGTAGCTGAAATTTTGCTGTGTCTGATTAGAAGCATGAAATGTGTATAATTAGCACTGCAAAGAAAATCTGTATTTCATGTTCATTTGACATACAGTATTTCAAAAGCAAAAATGGTGGTTTGAATAAATTGACACCTATTACATTCTGTTTTATCTTTCTTTCACCATTTGTCTTTCATTAGAAGAAAAGAAACCTGGAGGATTGGAAATTGAAGCTGTTTTAACATGATCACAATTTAAATGAATCTCTTTTACTACACTTATACTTTTCAACAAAGACATTTTCAGCTATTTAGGCAATCTATTTAATAATCCTGGGTTCTGTAAGAATGGATTTTTAGAACACATGTTGGGTTTCTCCAGCATTCTCTAGCAAGAAAATCCTCATTCTTTCCACAAAGAAATATAACAGTCAATCTGCCAAGATTTCCAGCAGATATTATTCAGTAATCACAGTACAGTATCCACAATTCAATTTTCAGCAAAAATTTGTGTACTGATTTAATCAATCATTTCTCTCTGTACAGAAGCTTAGGAATGTTATTAAAATGTCTTTAATCTGAAAATAACAGCCCTCCCCTAGGGGGAGCTAACTGCATATTGATCAACATTACCACATTATAATACTTAATAGAAGTTAAACTGATGTGACAGTGGAACTGCAATGTAGACCAAAGCACCCTTTGAGTACTATTTTCATAAAAAGTACTACTCACAAGCAGCACATTTTTATTTTTAACTCTTTCCTTTATTTCTTACTGTATATTGAAAAAAATACAGATTCATGTCACCTGCAATTTCCTTATTGTTGCCCTCATTGGGGTTCATTTATCAGTAGTCTCTTAGAGCAGAAATGTTCTAGTTGCCCATGGCAATCAATCAAAGCTCAGCTTTCATTTTTACACAGCAACTAGAACAGTTTTATTTCAGAAATTTGATGATAAATCTCCCCCATTATCACTAAGTCTCTGGTCTTCTGTGCCAATTGCCTGCCCAACTGCTTTACATTTGCTTCTAGCATGGTTGCCAACTTTTTTACTAATATAGTGAATAAATAGTGATACAATGACGCTCCCTTTCTATATCTCATATATCATTTCTCTTTAGCACATACTTTCTATCCTGACACTGGTCTACATACTTCAAACTTTTTATGTCTAGAGATGAGCGAGCACTAAAATGCTCGGGTGCTCGTTATTCGAGACGAACTTTTCCAGATGCTCGAGTGCTCGTCTCGAATAACGAGCCCCATTGAAGTCAATGGGAGACCCGAGCATTTTTCAAAGGGACCATGGTTCAGGAATAAAATGTGTTATTTAATTGAAAAAGAATGTCTTCTGATAAGTTAGCAGATGTATGCAAACATCTGCAATCTATTCTTCACTGTTCCGCGCGTATATTATCTCCCGACAAGTTAACAGATGTGAAGAACAGTGAAGAATAGAATAAAAACAGTGAACACAGGATCATTTAAGTGAAAAACGCAGTGAAAAACACAGTGAAGAATAGATTACAGATGTTCGGCACATCTGCTTACTTGTCGGGGTGATACGCTGTCCCGGGATCGCTCATCTTCTTCCACTGAGGTCTCCCCGTGCTGCCCGATGTCTCCCCGTGCTGCCCGATGTCTCCCCCGTGCTGCCCGATGTCTCCCCCTTGCTGCCCGATGTCTCCCCGTGCTGCCCAATGTCTCCCCCGTGCTGGCCGATGTCTCCCCCGTGCTGCCCGATGTCTCCCCCGTGCTGCCCGATGTCTCCCCCGTGCTGCCCGATGTCTCCCCGTGCTGCCCGATGTCTCCCCCGTGCTGGCCGATGTCTCCCCCGTGCTGGCCGATGTCTCCCCCGTGCTGCCCGATGTCTCCCCCGTGCTGCCCGATGTCTCCCCCGTGCTGCCCGATGTCTCCCCCGTGCTGCCCGATGTCTCCCCCGTGCTGCCCGATGTCTCCCCGCTGCCCGATGTCTCCCCGTGCTGCTTGATGTCTCCCTGCTGCTTGATGTCTCCCTGCTGCCGTTCCGCGCGTATCTTCCGACGAGTAAGCAGATGTGCCGAACATCTGTAATCTATTCTTCACTGTGTTCTTCACTGTCTTTTTCACTTAAATGATCCTGTGTTCACTGTGTTCACTGTTTTTATTCTATTCTTCATTGTTCTTCACTGTGTTTTTTTAATTAAATGCTCGATCTCGAGCAGGGGAAATACTCGTCCGAGCAACGAGCCGTTTCGAGTACCTTAATACTCGAACGAGCATCAAGCTCGGACGAGTATACTCGCTCATCTCTATTTATGTCTATCTCCAAGACATTGCTTGTGCTGTGCTAGTGTTCTGAAGTCTACTACTCTGTACATGAAGAAGAGATTGAACCCAATCACCAGCTCACCGATTCTCTGCTGTAAAACTCCAGAAGGTGCACAGGAAGCTCAAGGCAGGAGCACTCACCCCATAATAGAGAAGGATCCAGCATGTGAAGTCCTGGATTCTTCTCTGTGAACAGAAGAAAGTAAGCTTTTGTAGTATATGGTCTCTTCTTGCTTCTTGCTTGGATTGTTAGTTTATTACTCTGCATTGCCTGTAGGATAAGCTTGTGTTATGTTGTGTTACAGTTGAATTTTATTATGGTTGTTATTACTATTGTTATTATTATGAAAGGGGTATTCCCATTCCAGCAACTTAATGTTATTGTTTGTATGATGAAAAATTATAAATTTTCCAATATACTTTCTGTATCAATTCCTCATGGTTGTCTAGATCTCTGCTTGCTGACCTTATAGAAAGCTTCTGTGTTTACTTCCAGTGGATAAAAATCTAACTGAGGTCACACAGGTGCCCAGCTCATTACAGTCACAGAGAGTAATCAGAGATGTGGGTTATAACGAGCCGTGCACATGTGTGACCATGGTCAGATTACTATCCACTGGAAATAAACAATGAAGCTTAGAAGCTAGAAGGACAGAAATAAAACCGAGCAGAATTGATACGGAAAGTATATTGGAACATTGTTTAACTTTCCTTAACTCAAACAATAAAACTTATTTGCTGCAATGGAAATACTCCTTTAAGCACAATAGCAATCAATTCAGTGCCACCTCTAGCACCCTCACCAAGGCCCTATAAAAACTGTCTGCATTGCCACTCTCAAAGGAAAAGTAAGAAAAAACAACAGCAGAGGACCGAGCTTCAGGTAATAACGTCGGGTACTATGGAATTAGAAGTTGGTTCTACAATCACAATCGGTGTCGTGCAGTTTCCAGGCTCCAACGACCAGTAAACTATTTCGAACTGGTATACAGTGAAAACGGAGGGAGAAAATATGGGGCTCTATTGGGGCGCTATGCTGAAGGGATGGAGTCTTGAATAATATAATCCTAAGTAAAAAAAAATATTTAAAAAAAAAATATTTATTTAGTAGTATATTATTCAAGACTCCATCCCTTCATCAATTCGGTATAGCGCCCCAATAGAGCCCCATCTTTTCTCTTTTATCCCTCCATTTTTGCATTGCCACTCTAGTAGGAAAACCACACAAATCCTTAGTACTGGCTAAAACAATCCAGTCTAAATCCAAAGCCGGGGGATGGAAGAATTGCTTATTTATGTTGTTTCAAGGATTTGTTACAGATCTGTCAAATATCAAATTAAAGTAACGATGTCCAATTTGAGTTATTATTTTCCCTACAACATATTGGTTACAAGGGATTTGATACTAGGAGTCCCCATTATCAACTGTAATCTAAACTGTAAGAAGTCACTTGCAAAAGTTTGTGTATTAATAGACATTAGAGGTACAGCTCTGTATGGGATATTTGAGAAACTATCCAATAAACTCAAAAATCAACTTCCCATATTGTAAACTCTTAAACTCTCTCTAGTGGTGCTTGAAGATTGAGAGAATTTTTAATTCAACCCTATTGGGACTTTCTGTCGGAGGCTTCATGGTTTACTCCCTGTGGATAGAAATCTTTCCCTGATCATGTGGTATCACACAAGTGCATGAGCCATTGTATCATTCAGCTCTGATTACTCTCTGTAATACTATTAAGCTGTGCACCTGTGTGACATCACATGACCAGGGACCGAGTTATATCCGCAGGAAGAAAAATTGATAAGAAAGTATACTGCAATATTGTAGAACTTTTCATTACACAAAAATATCAATTATTATTGCTAAATGTGGACAACCCCTTTACATTTTGACATGTCCAAGATCAAAAAAGTAGGCAACATAACAGAAATATCACCTTATATTGTGCAGCGGTGGTAAAAGTTGCTGTAGCTTCAGCATGTACAGAATATACCATTCAAGGAAATCAGAAAAGGATAAGCAATAGAGGTTGAAGAGCAGGGTCTTTAGCAAGTACCTTGGCTTCCAACAGAGATATAGGGGCACATTTACCAAAGGTCCGCTGACCGCATTTCCCTTGGGTTACCCAATGATTTCAGTTTTGCGCTGCATTTAACAGGGGTTTTCGTCACACGCGATCAGATTTTGTCGCAATCACGCAGGCTTTTATGCGACACAAATCGGGGGCATGGCCGGCGGATGATCTGACGGATTCGGACAAGCCGTGGAATTTAACTTTAAAATTGTGTCGCATATAATGCACTTACCTACACCTGGAAGAAGGTGAACTCCGGCGGACCTGATCGGTGAAGTGACACATGCAGAATATCGGGCACACACTGTAAGTGAATTGTAACAGCTGTGCATTCTCGTCGGAGATCGCACCTCGGGAATCGCACCAGGACAGGTAAGTAAATGTGCCCCATAAAGTCTATCAAAGTATCCATTAATGAATAGCACGAAACTCGCATCATTTTGGGTAAAATCAATGTGCAGTACTATATTGTAGTTGTTAGATGTGACCCCCAAGGCCTTACTTCTATAGGGTTAAGCACTAAGCCTGCACCATACCACCCGTGAGTTTGGTTGCAATAGGGAGCTAGTCTTTTGTATCAGATTATTGCTGTGTTAAATGAAAAGCTGAAATGATACTGTAAAATGTGTGCTGTCACTCTGGTAGTCACAACCTTTAGCACTTTGGGTCACTGATTCCTGACTTTGCAATTGGTTTATTTGTCTCTGTTGGCAGAGACATCAATCAGTTGGGCACCTGCTAAGTTTTCCATTTTCCGAGAGCTTATGTGCAGCCACAGAAGCACCGGGCAAAGTTGTTTCATATCTGAAGTCAGTGTAAGGTATCATCTCCTCAGATTGTGGCACTCTACAAGTTGTTACATTAAATATCAGGTGCCTTTTGATATTATCTTCCAATCTAAAATATTCTCTATTAAATCTAGAACTACAGAATATGTTTGTAGAAGGACAAAAGTTTGGTCCATAAAATAATTTATGAAAAAGTTATGGAAAAGTATAAATGGATCATTGGTCAATTATTGTTGGATAATTTTAATCTGGAATGATCTTTAAATTGTGCAAAAAGCCAGCCATCCCCCATGTAGTATACAGCCAGGCTCATGTAGTATATAGCCAGCCAGCCCCATGTAGTATACAGCAAGCCCCCATGTAGTATACAGCAAGCCCCCATGTAGTATACAGCCAGCCCCCACGTAGTATACAGCCAGCCCCCATGTAGTATACAGCCAGCCCCCATGTAGTATACAGCCAGCCCCCATGTAGTTTACAGCCTGCCCCACTTAGTATACAGCCTGCCCCACGTAGTATACAGCCTGCCCCACGTAGAATACAGCCTGCCCCACGTAGAATACAGCCTGTCCCACGTAGTATTCAGCCAGCCACCTGATGTTCGTCACGGCTCCCGGCGGCTCCTCTTCTATCTTCTCATTGCAATAGCAGGCAGAGTCGCGTCCATGCGAACTGCCGGCTGACGCACTCTATGATGCGGCGATGTCATCAGCATCATACTGTGCGCCGGCTGGCAGATCGCATGAATGCAACTCTGCCGGCTATTGCAAAGAGAAGATAGAAGAGGAGCCACCACGAATGTCGGGGATGACGGAGGGTGAGTATTAAGTTTATTTTTTTTCATTGACTAGTGTATAAGCCGAAGTGAGGTTTTTCAGCACATTTTTTGTGCTGAAAAACTCGGCTTATACTTGAGTATATGTGTTATGACCACTAATTGTGCATATAGTGTGTTATAATACTTTTATACAATAATTATATATAACAATATTCATTGAGTTGACAATTAGAATATAAACACACAATTGTTAAAATTATAAAATCACAGGGTGGGCAAGTGGTTGGTTGGCACTAAAAGGGCCCAAAAGCCCACCACACCGAAAAAAGCCTAAAGATCATTCCAATCAATACAAATCATAAACACGTTTTCCGAAAATGCCAGATCTATCAAAATATAATAACCGTTTTTCACTTAGTTTTACCCTGTAATGGAAAATAGGGCCCGAATTTGAAATTGACACTTTTTTGCCATTTTGAAAAATATAAAAAATTCAATGAAAAACTATCAGAAGGTCATACAGCCTTAAAAATGCTAGCATTGAAAACTTCACCAAAAATTGCAAAAAAAATTACACCACCCACAGCTCCTACACCTACACAAAGTATTAAAAAGTTATTAGCGTCAGAAGATGGCAAAATGTAAAATAAAATTTTTGTACAGGAGGTTTTAATTTTTGTGAATGTATGAAAACATTATAAAACCTATACTAATTTGGTATCTCCATAATCATACCGACACATAGAATAAAGTAGACTAGTCATTTGTGGTGCACAGTGAAAGCCATCAAATCCAAGCCCACAAGAAAAGGGCGCAAATGCATTTTTTCACCAATTTCACTGCATTTGGAATTTTTTTCCTGCTTTCCAGTACATGGCATGGAAGAATAAATACTGTCACTATGATGTGCAATTTGCTACGCAGAAAAAAACTGTCACAGAGCTCTTTACATGTAAAAAAAAGTTATAGATTTTTGATTGGTGGGAGTGAAAAATGGAAATGAAAAAAAGTAAAAAGGGCCAGGTTCTTAAAGGGTTAATACAGTTTCAAAAATTAAACGATTATTTACGAAATTTACGTTTTTCTCAAAATCAGCAGACACTTTCATTTGAGGACTACGCAACATTTTGATCACTGTATTTTAACATTTTTTATGTGATGTAAAATCTTGTAAAAGTCGCATTTTAGACATTTGGGCGCAATAACCATTTTATAAATCTGATAGACTGGTTGATTGAGACACTGAGATACCTAACTTAGTAAACATTTTTAGACCCTAGGGCTTGGATGGTCTGATTGTATTGCAGTTTATAAAGCATTGTATGGCATTTTTACTCGGTATTCATTACAATGAGACACTGGCTAATTGTAACAAAACTGCCGGAACCAGAGCCTTCTGGTCTGACGAAGACCTGAGGTTGTCATGGCAAATGATTGCTGCAAACCCCACCTCTTTATGAAGAGGTTTCAACCTCATCCATATACAGCACGAAGCATGATGGGGATAAATAGTCAAAATGCAAAAAACACAGCCAACTGTCAGGTTCGCTAGGGAGAATGCTGGGACTTCTGGTTCTTCTGCTGGCGCCAGCAGCGTTCTCCGAACCCCGACGCGTATTCGTGCAAACTCTCGTCCAGGGCAGCGGCTGCTAAGATCTCGCGCTGTCTAGGAGTTGTGTTCAGAACTGCTGGCACTTGTGGTACCTCTGCATGGTGCCTGGTTGTTCTGCACCCTGAGGGGTTAATTCCCAGAAGCTTCCAGCTCCTATCAGGTTCTGGAGGTAGAGTTCTAGCTGCATAAATTGCAGCTTCACTAGTCACCTGTGCCAGTGTATGAAATCCCTTCATCACTCGCTCGCTGCATTAGGTTGACTTGCTCAGTACTGAAGAGTCACTGAAGAGTTATATTGATGAGAGTTTGGCAATCGGACATATTCGTCCCTCTGAGTCACCCACTGGGGCCGGGGGGTTTTTTTGTTGAGAAAAAAGATGGTGGTTTACGGCCGTGCATTGATTATTGAGAATTAAATAAAATAACGGTAAAAAACTCAGGTCCTCTCCCCTTGATCCCGGGTCTCTTAAATCAGGTTCGGGGGCCCAAGTTTTCTCTAAATTAGATCTCAAAGGGGCTTATAACCTGGTTCGGATCCGGGAAGGGGATGAGTGGAAGACCGCATTTAATACACCTTTGGGACACTTTGAAAAGCTGGTTATGCCCTTTGGTTTGAGTAATGCCCCAGCGGTGTTTCAAGGGTTTATGAACTCCATCTTTCATGATTACATCAGTGTGTTTATGGTGGTGTATCTAGACGATATTTTGATTTTCTCTCCTGATATGATTTCTCACCAGCAACATCTCCGCCAAGTACTTGCCAGGTTGCGCAAAAACCACCTCTTCGCTAAGCTGGAAAAGTGTGTTTTTAGCGTCCAGAAGGTTTTCTTCTTAGGTTATGTTGTTACTCCCTCTGATGTACAGATGGATCCGAGTAAGGTTCAGGCGCTCAGGTTAAGGCCCTACAACGTTTTTTAGGTTTCGCTAACTATTATCGGAACTTTATTAAGAACTTTTCCGTGATCGCCAAACCCCTCACGGATCTAACCCGTAAGGGTGCTGATCCGAACAATTGGTCCCCTGCCGCTTGCTCTGCGTTTGAAACTCTAAAAGCGGCATTCTCATCAGCCCCAGTTTTGGTTCAACCTGACCTCTCTCTACCGTTTGTTGTGGAGGTAGATGCCTCCAAGGTTGGAGTAGGTGCAGTGTTGTGTCAGGGATCCTCCAATCTCACCAGACTTAGGCTCAGTGCATATTTCTCTAGAAAGTTTTCTTCTTGTGAGAAGAATTATGATATTGGTAATTGAGAGCTCCTTGCCATTAAGTGGGCATTTGAAGTCTGGCGACACTTTTTGGAGGGAGCTCTTCATCCGATAACTGTGCTCACAGATCATAAGAACTTAGTATATTTGGATACTGATAAGTGTTTGAATTCACGTCAGGCTAGGTGGGCCTTGTTTTTCTCTCTCTTTAATTTTGTGGTCACCTACCGACCTGGGTCATAAAATGTGAAGGCCTTGTCCCGTAGCTTCGGGACTCCTGAGCTTCCAGAGGCTACTGACAGTAATATTTTGTCTCCAGGTGTTGTGCTGGCAGCTGTCTCCTCCCACCTCTCCTCTCTTCTTCCGCTTCCAGTTCCCACCAGGCCATGGTCTAAAGTGTCTATGGATTTTGTCACTGATCTGCCAGCATCTCAAGGCTATACAGTGATTTGGGTGGTAGTAGACCGTTTCTCTAAAATGGGACACTTTGTTCCATTAAATTAAAGAATTGGCTGAATTGTTTATACAGAATATTGTAAATTTGTTTCCAAATTTTGGCGAGCATTTTGTTCTAGACTGGAAGTTAATTTGTCATTCTCGTCGGCGAGAGAATGAATCAGGAGATGATTCAATATCTGCGACTCTTTGTCTCAGACAGTCAGGACCAGTGGGTGAAATTCCTTCCGTTGGCAGAATTTGCTATTAATAATCACTGTAGTTCTTCCACTCAGGTTTCTCAGTTTTTCTGCAATTATGGTTTTCATCCTCGTTTCTCCTTTTCATCTGTGCCTGTCTCTAATATTCCTCGGGCGGAAGCTATTACATCCAAGTTGCGCACGCTCTGGTCGCAAGTTCAGGAGAATATTCAGAGGACACAAAATTCTATGGTCCAACAGACTGAAAGAAGGCGCACTAACTCCGATACGTTTGTGGTGGGGGATAAAGTGTGGTTATCAACAAAAAATCTTAAATTGAAGTTTGCGCCCAGGTTTGTAGGTCCATTTGTTGTTACTGAAATTGTTAACCCGATTTCCTTCAAGATTACACTTCCAGCAGGGTGGTGGGTTCATAACACCTTCCATAAGAGTCTTCTGAAGCGCTATGTTGAGCCTGTTTTGCCTCTTCCTGACCCTCCTTCTCCATCTATTGTGGAGGGGAATCTGAAATTTTAGGTGGAAAAAGTTGTGAATTCCAGATGTGTAGGAAACTCCCTGCAGTACCTGGTCCATTGGAAAGGTTTTGGTCCTGAGGATAGGTCTTGGGTTCCGGCTAGAGATGTTCATGCTCCGCGGTTACTCACGTTATTTCATCAGGCCTATCCTCAGAAGCCATCTTTAAGATCTAGGGGTCCGAAGGCCCCCCGTCAGGGGGGGGGGTACTGTCAGGTTCGCTAGGGAGAATTCTGGGACTTCTGGTTCTTCTGCTGGCGCCAGCAGCTTTCTCCGACCCCAGGCGCGTATCCGCGCAAACTCCACCTCTCGTCCCGGGCAGCGGCTGCTAAGATCTCGCGCTGTCTAGGAGTTGTGTTCGGAACTGCTGGGACTTGTGGTACCTCTGCATGGTGCCTGGTTGTTCTGCACCCTGAGGGGTTAATTCCCAGAAGCTTCCAGCTCCTATAAGGTTCTGGAGGTGGAGTTCTGGCTGCATAAATTGCAGCTTCACTAGTCACCTGTGCCAGTGTATATAATCCCTTCATCACTCGCTCGCTGCATTAGGTTGACTTGCTCTGTATCTGTGTTGTTGTGACCTCGGCTAGTTTTTGACATTGACTCTTTGCTTACTGATTTTTCTCTTGACGTACCCTCTCGTTGTGACTCTGGCTAGTTTACCATTCTTTTGTGTTTTATGTTTGTCAGTCTGTTTGTGTTTCCCTTCCCACACTTATCCAGTGTATTTCGAGTCTTCAAGCAGTCGCCCCACGGTTTAGCATGGGGGGGCTATAGGAAGGGACAGAGGTTGGGACAAGCTCAGGGCACACTATCCCCTGTCTTCTGTGTTACCCAACCCTAACACCAACACTCCAATAGTTCAAAGTTCCACGTGAGGTGAACTTTATTGAGACTGTGGCAATGGTTCGGTGTAAGTTTAGACCATTGCTTGCGTTTTTTATGCATACAGAACTGCGCAGAGAGAGGCAGCCAGAACATCAATGGACAGAAGAGGACCTCCCGGAGGTCGTCGGAAGGTGAGTACACTTTTTTTTTCTTATAGGCTGGGCAGGAGCTGTATACTGGGGGGCATTGGCTGTCAGGCTGTGTACTGGGGGCAGGGGCTGGCAGGCTGTTTACTAGGGACAGTGGCTGTATACTGGGGGCAGGCTAGGACCAATGCATTTCCTACCCTCGGCTTATACTCGAGTCAATAGTTTTTTGCAGTTTTTTTGTGTTAACATTAGGTACCTCGGCTTAAACTCGAGTCGACTTAAACTCAAGTATATACAGTATATAAACAAATATAAAAAATTATATATTGAATTTTGGTATATAACAATATTCTTACATACATGTGTAAATAAGCATACAAATTAAAAAAAAAGTTAAAATAAAGGTGTTACCTCAGAAAAGGCCCCTTAAGTCCCTTTTTTTGCAGATCAGTCTGAGATTTGTCCCTGGAAAGCTTGCTAATGCATTTCTAGATTTTATAACCCTGTTGTGCCTGTATTAAAAAGAAGTAGAGGAAGTCAAGACAGTCTGCAACATCTAGAGTGTTAGTGCCAAGAAAAGATTCTCACATTATTATTTCATAAAAAAACCTGAAACCGTGTTTTATGAGTATCTTTCAGTTATTACCCGATAGTCTCTGTAGAGTATTGAGTCTATACTACGTTCATTTCTATTCTGATTCTCTAGTGAAAGTGACTGTTACTTTTTGCTATTAGTGACATTGCACTACTGTTTCGCTGCTGCTGTATTTCTGGTTTCTGATATTTGCCTCTTATAAATGAATATTCTTTATCTTATATTTTTTGCCTGACTAGCTATTTCTGCTGTGACCTGGATTTTCGACCTCCCCTTTGTGTTGTTTGCCTTGTTACGTGTCCACACTTTAGTGCAGAGAGGGGCCTTCCCTGTGGTTGTCCCGTATGACCTAGGATATGCTGTGGCAGGCAGGGATGTTGGGGGGCTGGAGTTTTAGGGTTCACTGTCCTTTCTGTTGGTCCTGAGTCCCGTGTCCCCATTACAGATGTGATGTAGCTCAGTCTGGATAGAGACAGAATAGGAGGGGAGAGTGTCTATAATGCCAAGCTCTAAGTATCAGGTGAAGGCTTTAATAGAAATAGAAAATCCATGGAAAATCCAGCACTTGGGTGACAGGAGCCTCATTAAAACTTCTTTTTTTAATTACATCTACGTTTAAAATAGAAATAAGCTTAAGGACAAATTCATACACAGCAACGAGATGGGATAAGACACTTACGGCTTATGCCTTCTTCATAATAATCCATTATTTTCAGTTTTGCTG
Source organism: Engystomops pustulosus (assembly GCF_040894005.1). Taxonomy (NCBI): domain Eukaryota; kingdom Metazoa; phylum Chordata; class Amphibia; order Anura; family Leptodactylidae; genus Engystomops; species Engystomops pustulosus. The sequence continues at coordinate 55,629,518 of NC_092417.1, read as the reverse complement.
ACATACATTCATAACATTATTAAAGGTACACATCATTAACATTCACAGTGCAATCCCCGTCCACAGTGCACAGATACACAATGAAATAGTCTACTTTTATTTCTCGGAGCAGAGCCAAATTGTGCTGTCTGGTATTGCACATGAATGGAGAAAAAACTGCAATATCGGACAAGTAAACTGTTCTTGCTGAATTCATGAAAACTTTTAAAGCAAAGTAGATCAATACTTAGAATTAAGAGCGCATCTGGAGACGGGAGTTAATGTTAATATGAGCTGAATGGGGAGAAGGGCAAAAACCACTTTGTCCCACACCAATGCATTACAAAGTTCTTGAGATCTACAATTTTTCTGGTCTAGAATGTAATCTGACATACATTACAATACTCTTACCGTAGATAGTTTTTGCAAATATACCACTAGGTGGATCTTAGCTAACTACATAGTAAATAATAGCATTCTCTAAGATGCCTAGCGTCCTCTAGTGGTGGCAGCATGCAGTCAGGTTTATGTCATTCTACTGTTCAGCATAAATATGTGTCAGCTATCTAATCCTCACATCTTAGACCTAAAATTGAAACAGCATATATAAGTGGAGATTCACTATAACACAATAACAGCACAAAGTAAATTACATTGGCTTTACAAAAAATTGAAACAAAATGAAAAGTAAATTAGAAAAACAGCAGTAAGACAAATGGAAATCATCATGAGATAATGGTCACATTTGAGCTGCTATAATAATACAACATATTTCTCTTTGTTAGAGAGCAAAGAAAAATCCTGTCTGTGGTTGTTACTTGCTGAGAATCCTTGGTTCTGCTGTTCTGATGAATGGCTAGTGTAGTGTTCTAAAGGTTTATTGCTATGCCGGGGGTCTAGCTGCCATGTCAGAAGTCTGCCTCGCCTCCGAACGCTACTGCAGATGTCATTTAGCTTTTCAAGAGAAGTAGAGCTTAATAGTCTATTATATACATTACGCACAGCTCATGAATAGCATCTAAATCATTCTTGTGTCATTTACATGAGCAGAATAGGAGGGTCATATAATCAGATGTTGCCTATTTTACAAGGTAACATGATGCAATGAGAATGGGTACTTGAAAGCTGTTCTAGAAGTAGAAGAACTCAAGTCATCTTTCATCGACCCCCCCCCCCCCCCGTTGACCACCCTACTATTTTAAATGTGTGGCAGCTAAGTAAGAAACTCAATTTAAAGGACATCTACCACCAGGATGAAAGACTCCATGCTCCATTAACACCTATGGAACCTGGAGCCTCTCAGGCTCATTTGCATACAGTCCTTCATCCTGGTGGTAGATGCCCTTTAACTTCAATGACATGTAAAAAAACAACAAGTCTGTGGAACTGCAGGAGAGGGGAAATCTGTACTAGTGTTACCGACACAGTTATTACAGTCTCTGCTCTCCTGATCACTATTAACAGAGAAGGACTCTATAGGTACCATATACTTTTCTAACTCGTGATCAAAGGGTCAAAGGGTCTGAAAAATGTAGGAATTTTTAACAATATTGCAGGAACATACAAGATTCTTATCGTAGTGTATTTACTCCAAATTGATGTAGCAAATCTTGTAAAAGCTTGACATAACAAAATGCGAAAACAGTTAAATGTATTGCAGATTTAGATCTTGAAATAGACAGACATGAGTTATATAGTTATAAATAGTTAGAAAGATAGACAAGCAAAAGACAGGCAGCACTCCCAACAATTCAAGGAAAAAATAAAAGGAGCACTTTATTTACCCAGAGTGCAATATTTTGAGACCATCATCAAGGATTTTCTAAAAACCTTGAGAAAGGCTTTAGAGAAGGAACTAATATGTTGCAAATTGGGTGAATAATGTTTGAGCATCGGGAAAAGGGAGTAGAGAACAATAATATTTGGATAATTGCCTTTATGTATACAGGTATATATAAATATATATATATATATATATATATATATATATATATATATATATATATATATATTATATATACCTGTATACATAAAGGCAATTATCCAAATATTATTGGATTATATATATAGAAAGCTTCTGTCTGCCACCAAAGTAAGCTCTGTGCATAAGGAATCATGCATTGAGGATCCATAATCCATTTATAGTAATACAAAGTTTTGTGAAGTTGAATAAATCAGTGACTTTTTGCCTTGTAAACTTTTTGAAGCATTATTTTGAAATGATGACAAATACACTGTTACTGTTATCCCTTCTAACCTATATGTAATTAGTGACACAGAAATGAAATGAAATTCCAAATTATTCAGATGTAGAGGTAATTTTGGTGATAACAATAATAATACATTATAAGCCTAATGTTCTATGCGGCTTTTGTACTACGTGATCCGTGTCTCCCTGTAACACCACAACAGAGTGCCTCATTACAACAAAGTCTCTCAGCTCTATTAATGGTGAGAGAAGTATCAAGAGGTATTTAAAAGGCTATTGTAGGAAACAGCGGGGTACTCCAGCGAAAACATTAAAAGTCATGTACTGTCAGTAAAACATGTTCTTCTTTGTGTAATTTGAAAGGATTACAACAGCCAACTGTTGTCAGCGTCTTCACAGTTCACTGGAAGTTAAGTGTTGCAGGATACTCAAAGACAATATAAGATCGAGTGCTGCCTGTTGGGTTTCAAGAGGAAGGAGGACACCTGCTTGTGACATTAACACTGACCACTGGTCATTTTCACAACTCCATAGATTTTACGTTCACAGGTTTCCTTGATAGGTGTTTTTGATAGGTGATGGTTTAGAGAATCGGTCATGCTGATCATTCACCCATGTCTGTAAGCGACATGTTACTGAACAGAAGTTGAGCAGAAGAATATATCACTTTGTGGAAAAAGATTTACAGAAATACAAAAAAATTATGAAGCCAAAGCCATATGCCTAGACCAATGTCACCTGACATACTGCAAATGATGAAAACAAATAAAACTTGACCTATACTGAAATATAATTAAAAGGGGTTGGATGTTGGTTGAGCCGGACCCAACAATATACAGGTGCTTCTGAATAAATTAGTCATTTTTTGTAGTAATTTAAAAGTGAAACTCATATCGTATAGTCATTACAAACAGAGTGAATTTTTTCAAGTGTTTATGTTAATGTTGATGATCATAGTTTACAGCCAAGAAACATAAAAAAAAACTCATTATCTCACAAAATTATAATAAAACACGAATATTTAACTCAAAACACCTGCAAAAGTTTCCTAGGTATTTTAAACAGTCCCTTAGTGTGGTTCAGTAGGCGACACAATCAGGAGGAAGACTGATGACTTGACAGATGTCCAGGTCGGGTAAGCCACAAAAGGTTATTGCTAAAAAACCCGAGTGCTGTATCAAAGCATATTAATGCAAAGTGTGGATGGAAAAAGTGTAATTGATAAAGGTACGCAAGCAACCAGCATATTCAAAAATTTTAATATTTTGGGGTGATTCACAAAGAGTGGCTGCTGGAGTTGGTGATTCAAGAGCCACCACACACAGACATTTCCAAGACATAGGCTACAAGTGCTGCATTACAAGTGTCAAGCCACTCCTGACCAACAGGCAACACCAGTTGCGTACTACGTGGGCCAAGGAGCAAAACAACTGGACTATTTCTCAGTGGTCTAAGGTGTTATTTTGAGATGAAAGTAAATATTGAATTTCAATATGAAGGAAGAGTGGAGGGGCACAATCCAAGCTGCTTGAGGTCTTGATGTTTCCACAATCAGCGATGGTCTAGGGAGCCATGTCACCTGCTGGCGTAGGTACACTGTGTTTTATCAAGGCCAAAGACCAAGATCATCTACCAATTTTAGAGCACTTTGTGCTTTACTCTGCATACAAGATTTTTGGAGATGGAATTGTCGTTTTCCAGCAGGACTTGACGCCTATCCACACTACCAATACTTGGTTTAATATCCAAAGTATCACTGTGATTGATTGGCCAGCAAACTCTCCTGACCTTAACCTCATAGAGACTTTATGGCATATTGTCAAGAGGAAGATGGAAGACACCAGACCCAACAATGCAGACAAGCTGAAGGCTGCTATCACACAACCTGGGCTGTCATCTGATCTCCTCCATGGTACACTGCATTGATGCAGTCATTCATGACAAAGGAATCCTGACCAAGTATTTACTGAAAATACTTTTCTTTTTGGCAATATTTCTGCATTTAAACAAACCATGTAATAATTTAGGCCTTCTGAGAACCTGCCTGAGTATCAAATCTCACAAGAAAAAAAATTGGGGCATTTACTATAAACAGTGCAAACTGCACTAAATTCATTGACGCCATTTAGAGCAATGAAAATATCAACCAAACCTGACTCTAACCCATATCTCCTGACCTTAATAATTATGCCCTTTTGGTTCCTGGAGTCTGCAATGGTGTGTTTATGGTCTATTTTACCAAGTTTTTAACCTTGACTAAGTTTTCTTGTTTGCTGCCCATGCTGACATCTGCCTTTGTTCCATGACTTCTTATGTGCCAGTCATTGCAAGAAGAACATATTAGGGCACATTTACTAAGGACTTTGTGCCAGTTTTCTGCCTGACCTTGCACAATCTTTCAAGTGTAAACTGCCTGCACATGTATTTAACCCTTTCAGGACCTGGCCCTTTTTTGTTTTTTCATTTTCATTTTTCACTCCCCATAATCAAAAATCCATAACTTTTTTATTTTTCCATGTAACAACTTGTTTTCTGCGTAACAAACTACACTTCATAGGGACAGTATTTATTATTCCATGCCGTGTACTGGGAAGCGGGAAAAAAATTCCAAATGCAGTGAAATTGGTAAAAAAAAAACGCATTTGTGCCGTTTTCTTGTGGGCTTGGATTTTACGGATTTCACTGTGCGCCCCAAATGACATGTCTACTTTATTCTTTGGGTCGGTACGATTACGAAGATAACAAATTTGTATAGGTTTTATAATGTTATCATACATTTAAAAAAATTAAAACCTCCTGTACAAAATTTTGTTTTGGGATTTTGCCATCTTCTGGCGCTAATAACTTTTTTATACTTTGGTGTACAGAGCTGCGGGTGGTGTAGTTTTTTGCGGATTTTGATGACGTTTACAAAGTTGTGATCACTTTTTGTAGAATTTTAAATGTCTTTTAAAATGACAAAAAAGTGCCATTTTCGACTTTGGGCGCGATTTTCCGTTACGGGATTAAACGCAGTGAAAAACTATTATCATATTTTGATAGATCAGCCATTTTTGGACGCAGCAATAACTAATGTGTTTATGATTTTTACTGTTTATTTATATTTATATCAGTTCTAGGGAAAGGGGGTGATTTGAGTTTTTAGGGTTTTGTATTATAATTTTTTTTTTAACTTTTTTTTTATTTTTACTATTTTTCAGACTCCCTAGGGTACTTTAACCCTAGGGTGTCTGTACGATCCTATCATATACTGCCATACTACAGTATGGCAGTATATGGGGATTTTACTACTCATACATTACAATGTGCTGATAGCACATTGTAATGCATGAGTTAACCCGAAGTAGCCTCGGGTCTTCGTGAGACCCGAAGCTACCATGGCGACGGATCGCCGCTCCCCGATGACGCCACGGGGAGCGGTGAACCTCGAAAAGATGGCAGCGCCCAGGCAACGCCATCTTTTTGAAGCCGCCGGCAAAGCTGCTTTGCCGGCGGCGATCAGTGGGAAAACACCCGCAATCGGTACTGGTGCAGTTTCCCACATTTTTAGTAAATGTGCTCCTTAGTCCTTTAGTCTCCACTTTGAACAAGGCAGCAACATACTATATTTTTAGGACATTCTGGAATGTTTCTCTCTTATGAAGGGGTTATAGGTAAAAAAATTATTTTATATATGGGTGGGGAGGCTTCTAAAATAAAAAAAATAAGGTGGTGTCGATGGGGCTGAATCAGAACAACGGAGGAGGTGAGTATATGCTCTTTCACTTATTTATTTTATAAAATCTAGCCATGTAAAAAAAATTACCCCTTTAAGCTACAAATAAACAACACCGCCTTGCATTTCCAAATGGCTGAACAATATGGTGTAATTTCTCTTAGATTTGCTCAGACACACGGTTTTGCGACCTCTATTTAACATCCTTGACCCAAGTGTTTGTTCCCGCTAAATGCAGGTTTGATTTAATCTATTTAGTACCAATGAAAAAAATATAAAAAGCTTTGAAAAATATATTTCTGTTATTAGATTTCATGTCTTAGGCGTAACAAGACTTTTTCATGTAATGAAGGTCATGTTCATTTTCTCCAACCAAGTCTATTGTATTTCTGGCATATATCTTCTTTGATTTCCCAAGGTACTATGTGAAATACTAATGCCACCGAAATAGGTTTACCCCAGAAATATGTTTATCTTCTGTATGAAACTTAATGCTACTATCAGGTCACAGGGTTCGGAGGTATCTAAATTACTTGAAAATTTGACGCTAAAAGAGAAGATCACTGGAGACACTCATCCCTTCTCTTGCTGAATATGTCCAAGCAGTGTCAATTTCATGTATGACTGATTCTGAAAATCTGTGGTATATAATCCATTTTCAAGGCCTATTAATTCATGATATGGCTTATGCGATGGTTTATGAAATATAAATAATATTTCATGAATGGTTTCTTCAGCAGAAACAATTCATCTCTCATCCAAGCACTGCTCCATGTTCCAAGCTAAATGACTTCTTTTATTAAATCTAATGACAAACATTCGCATTTAGCAGATAGTAAAAATATGGACTGTAATAAATCTTGCGTTGTTTGGAGGGGACAAGACTTGATGTAACTCTAGATGCCTGGGGAAAATGTAATAGAAATGAGGCTGTGGATGGTAATGGTGGGTGGAAAAAGTACTTTACATGAAAGAACTTGCACACAGGAAGTGGAGACGGCCATTTCCTTACTTTGTGACCATTATCTCCATTGCCTTGGGTTGGATTGCAGTGCAGACCATGACATTTTGCATCCAATAATGGATCTGTTGTTAGTCATACTTACAGGCTACATAGCTGAGATCATAAAGATCACATCCTCAACGTGGAGCTAGACTTATTGAAAATTTTGCCCTAGCTGTAGGATAAATCATAATTTATTTATTACTGTAATGTCACGGGTGCCCTCGTGATCCATGTCACGGATCGTGGGCATACCCATGCACCTCTCCGTGGCGCTGCCCCGGGCCCCTCTCTGAACTTACCTCTCCACGCTCCCGCTCCCATCCAGCCTAGGCCTTGCACGCATACCCGCTCCCTAATGCGTGCGCGCCGACACTCAGAGATTTTAAGGACCAGCCACAGGTGATTGGCGCTGGCCACTTCCAGGTCTGCTATTTAATCCAGCGGCTCCCACCATTCCCTGCTGGATCTTCAAGCCATATCCTGTGAAGTGAAAGCCCCATTGTGTTTGCAGTGTTCCTGCATTCCAGTTTCTGCTCAGGTGTTCTATGTTCCTGTGTTTCCCATCCCAGTTTGTCACCGAATGCTCCAAGGTGGTATTCATCCTCAGCCTCCTTTCCGGGAAGGCCCTGGTGTGGGCTACACCACCCATACTGCATTCCTGGCTGAATTCTGCTCCGTGTTTAAGGAACCCGCACAAGCTTCTTCAGCTGAAACGGGCTGATGTCAAGGTCCGCACCCTGGCTTCCGAGCTCTCCTGGAATGAGGCGTCCTTGTCAGCAACCTTCAAAAAAGGACTGTCGTCACAGGTCAAAGATGCACTAGCTGCCGTGAACTGCTGGCTACTCTGAGTGGTCTCAGCACCCGGATAGATGCGCGGTTTATGAAGCGTGCTGGAGAATTGCATCACGAGCAACCGCAGACTCTGCTTCCACCACTACCTTGGTCAGTACCGGTCTCCCGAAGGCCGCTCCAGCCTTCGGATGCACAGCCTTAAGTGGAGCCATGCAAGTCGACAGAGCCCGTCTCACCGTCAAGGAACACTGCATAAGTTGTCAGGCGAACCTCTGCTTGTACTGTGCCAGTGCCAAGCACTTCATTGGGGCTTGTCCTGTCCATCCTCCCACGTCCAGGAGACGTCAGCACCTAGGGCACCTGGGAGAGATTTCCCTAGGTGTGAATACTGTTTCCCCACGCCTGATAGTTCCTGTACTCATCGGTGTCAGTACTCACACTGCTTTGCAAGTCTCAGCCTTCTTGGACTCTGGTTCTATGGGGAACTTAGTGGATGCCGCTCTGGTCTTCCGGCATCACATTCCGGTGGTTCCTCTCAAGCAACCTGTAGTCATTTCCTTGGTCAGTGGACAGCTTCTCTCTGATCTGGTACCGCACTGAGCCTGTCAGTCTTCAAGTGTGAGTTTTTCACAGAGAACTGTGTAAAACTTCACAGTTCCACTTCACCTGTCCTCCTGGGTCTTCCATGGCTGCAACTTCACACCCGGTACTCAATTGATAGAATGGGGAGGACCTGCATTGGAAAGCAGAATGCCACTCACTGTCTGGCATCACCTCTACCTGTCCCGACTTCTTTGGATGTTGTTGGAGAAGAACCAGTTCCTCTGCGTATCAACCCTCCTGAACAACCTTTGATGGTACCTTCGGTGGATCTTCAGCAGCTATCTCCCGGCAAAACGTACATCAGACCTGCTCTCCGGAAAAGGGTTCTCGGGACCAAGAAGAAGAGGAGGAGGCTGAAGGGGGGAATACTGTCATAGGTGCCCCCGCGATCTATGTCACGGATTGCAGGCACACCCGTGCCCCTCTCAATGGTGCTGACCTGGACCCCTCTCCATACTTACCTCTCCACGCTCCCACTCCTGTCCAGCCCAGGCCTGCGCCCGTCCCCGCTCCCTAGGGCGCACGCGCAGGCACTCACAGATTTCAAGGGCCAGCACACAGGGTCTGCTATTTAATCTTCAAGCCATATCCTGTGAAGTGAAAGCCCCTCTGTGATTCCAGTGTTCCTCCATTCCAGTTCCTGCTTCTGTGTTCCTGCATTCCCATTCTGTGTTTCTTCTCCCATGTTCCTGCTGTGAATTCCAGTGTTCCTTCCTGTGCTGTTCTACCACTGTCAACCTGGCCTTGGACTATGTCCTGCATATCTACCTCGGCTGCCACCGAGGGCTAGTCGCACCTGTGGAACCATGTCACACAGGTTAGTATTAGCATAGTGGGTGGGATTGTACAGTGGGTACAGAAAGTATTCAGACCCCTTTAAGCTTTTTACTATTTGTTTCATTGCAGCCAATTTGTAAAATAGAAAAAGTTCTTTTTTCTGCTCATTAATATACACTTTGCACCCCATCTTGACATAAAAAAACTGAATTATAGCTATTTTTGCTAATTTATTAAAAAAGAAAAATGCAAATATTGTATGGTCATAAGTATTAAGGCCATTTGCTCAGTATTGAGTAGAGGCAGCTTTTGATCAAGTACAGTCATGAGTCAATGATGCAACAAGTATTTCACACCTGGATTTGGGGGTCCTCTGCCATTCTTCCTTGTAGATCCTCTCCAGTTCCCTCAGGATGGATGGTGAACGTTTGTGGAGGACATTTCCCAGACTCTCCAGAGATACTCAATTGGTTTTAGGTGAGAGCTCTGGCCAGGCCAGTCAGGAATGGTCACAGAGTTGTTCTTAAGCCACTGCTTTGTTATTTTACCTGTGTGCTTAGGGTCATTCTCTTATTAGAAGGTAGACTTTTGGCCCAGTCTGAGGTCCAGACCACTCTGGAAGAGATGTTCATCCAGGATATCTCTTTACTTGGCAGCTTTAATCTTTCCTGCATTCAGTCATCCTGTCCCTGCAGCTGAAAAACATATAATGACGCTGCCACCATGTTTCACTGTTGGGATTGTATTTGGCAGTTGATGGTCAGTGCCTGATGTTTTTCACACATACTGCTTACAATGTGCTCTGCACACTTTATGCGGCTTTCATATGTCTTACAGGGAGGAGAGGTTTCCATCAGAACGCTCAGCCATAAATCGCTGACTGGTGGAAAGCTGCAGTGATAGGTGATTTTGTGGAACTTTCTCCATTCTCCCTACTGCATCTCTGCAACTCAGCCACAGTGATCTTTGGGTTCTTCTTTATCTCTTTCATCAAGGCTCTTCTCCCATGATTGCTTAGTTAGGCTGGGTGGCAAGGTTTAGGAAGAGTTGTGGTTGTCCCAAACTTCTTTACTTTAATAATCAATATTAATAATATTAGTTATTATTAGCCCGAACCCTGATGAAGCCGGTTCTCTGGCAAAAAATGTCAGGGGTCTAATGTTGACAGTCTTTTTAATAGCAGTGTGCTGAGGCTCCTAGTATTATACTTTTTATCTAGCTGTGCATACCTCCAGGGATAGCAGATTGTGGACAGTTTGGCTGCAGCTAATCCAGCGTGTTTGTTGAGCATAGAGCTAGAGGTGAATTTGTGCGAAGATTTGTGCCTAAACAAGGGCTACTGTAGCATTATCAATACATCTAAAAAGAAACTGAGTGACACTCTTCTGTATATAATTGAGATCTCATGTTACAGAATTTGATGCATGGATTTAGATGATAATAATCCATTGCACTCATCATCATTAAAACTGCCAACCCTAAACACTCGAGGTAGTATCTATAGCCCTTTGCTCTTTCTGATAGCAACTGTATTTACCCAATGCTGAAGCCCACTGCCATATTACGAAGTGGGTTTGTTGCTTCACTGCCCACATGTTATATGCTATCCAGGATAGGATTTAATGCAATGGCTTAATACATCACAAGTAACTGAATTAATCTAGAGTTAGTGAGTCTAGGCCATCTGTGTTTTTAAACACCTCTCTGTTGAGCACCCAGTAGCAAGGCTACTGTCATTTTATGATTTCTGAATAATCAAAGTTTTTTTTTTGGCCCTTTGCAACCATGGTTTTCAGCTCTCAAAAGAACTACAATCAGCAAGAAGGAGGGGCGGGACTTCCCCCTGTCACCTCATCATAAGCGCCTGCTGCCGACCAATTACACCATATCTATAAATCATCTATTATCTAGTCATATCTATCTATCTATCTATCTATCTATTTCTCATATCTATCATCTATCTATCTTCTGGCAGCACATGACTGAGTGCTGGAGCACTGAGCTGTGAGGTAAACAGCTGATTGCAGGGAGAGAGGAGAGGGGGTGTCTCTCCCTCAGTAGTCAGCTCCTCAGTGAAGACGGAATGTGCCTAGCAACAGCTATCTAAGGAGTCACTGACATCAGGGGGAAGTCTGCAGAATACAAGAGGAAGGAGCAAGATTCGGGTAACTAATCCAATTGCAAAAGGGCTTAAAATTACCTGCTCTACAACATATCAAAAGTTTTTTGAAATGACGGCTACACTTTAACTGTGGCCCCCAAATGTAAAATCTATCCCTGATTATAAAGGCCCCTTGACAATAATGGGGCAAATTTACTTACCTGGTCCTGTTGCAATCCCCAATTGGGATGGTCCGACGAAGATGAAGTCTGGCGCGATTCACATAGCTCGTGTGCCCGACTTTCTGCATCCGTTGCTTTCCCGCCGAGGTCAAGTTCACCTTCTTCTTCCCGGTGCTTGTAAGTGCATGCCTTGCAACACAATTCGAAATGTTAAATCCCGCACGTAGTCCGAATCAGTCATGTGCAAGCCGATGCGCCAAAATCCCCTGTTAAATTCGGCACAAAACGGAAATCGTCGGGAAAGACGGTGAAAATGCGCTCCTCGGACCCTTAGTAAATGAGCCCCAATGTCTCTTAGTTGAAACCCACCACAATCATGTGAATTTGGTGAGACCTCTTATTAAACATGACAGACTGTCCATGACATTTTAATAGGCTGTTTGTATCATGTGTCACAGGGTCTCTATTTTTAATAGAGGGCCCCTCTATTAACTCATACTTCTGTAATAGGCTATAAAGAATAGACTTTTTATGAGACAACCCTATGACGTGATGTCTGAAACATATTATATCTCTTGTGTGCTGCCGAAAATAAAATGACTTTTCTTCCAGCGACCGGTGAGTTTCGGAAACCAAACCAAGTAAATAAATTGAGTTTTTACAAATATTAGTCAGTTACATGTTGAAGATGGGAGCCGAGGTACAAATGAAAAATAAACCCATCATTTTATGTAAGAACTACCTCTAAGAACATATAATACTCACAATTCCTACCGCATTCAGACCACGACACCCCCACAATCGTGCGACAAGACAATGGCCGATAATGTTCTGCGCAGAAGAAAATCAGTGTTTGTGTTAAGGCAAAGAATACAGAGCTCCTTTCTATTGAATCTGACAGAGTTCACATTTCCAATCTTCCCAGTGAGTCACAAAATATAAATGCACTTAAAATTATATTTCAGCAAATCACAATGTATTCTGCTTTTTCCTTTCTCTCAGACCCAAGACCAAATGATTGGTGCAATTCAACAAGACATATGCTATAGGAACAATAATTGGAATTACCATTTTTTAGCCAGCTGCTATTTGTATTTCATTTTTATTCATGCCATTGGGCTCAAAATCTGTTCCAGCCTTCTGGATTCCATTATTAGAGCACAAGAGGTTTCCTTTCATACACGTCCTCCAGGGGTACTATATAATACATGTAAGACCAAGTCTTGTTGGCTCTGCTGAATGAAGGTTGAAATATTTATTTTCTTTTATAACTAAAAGATATTCTAATTTGATGTGAGTCAGATCCTTATATCAGGAAAATCACCATGTAATGGTACATTACTTAACTATATGCTGAGCAAGTAGTGGTGTAATTGGAAGCTCCTGGGCTTCAATGTGAAATATGTAAGAGGGCCCCCCATCTACCTAGGGCAATTTATAATACTGTATGTGGCTCCACAGGCACCAAAGACAAATCAGACCTAAGCCCCTCATTTAGCCCCAACCTTTGTAATGCTACAACATGCTTGGATTTAATATACTGGAATATTTTGTACTGTTAAAGGGGTTTTCAACCTTTGATATATTGATAGGATAGATAGGATATAGGATAGATCATCAATACCAGAACGATAAGGATTCTACACTTCAAGCCTTATTCTATGTATATTGGGCATCCTTGAGAACTATAACTGAGCTTCAGTTCATTTGAATTGAGAGAAGTTAGTTGCTAGTTGCAATTCTGCTTTAATAGCAGTGGTCATACTTGCTGATAATCAATTAATCAAGGATATTTAATTAGCAACACTAAACTACATACCCTCTTAAAGGGAACCTGTCACCACATTTTTCACAAATACAGCTAGTGGCAGGTTCCCATGGAGTCCTATTAATTAACTGACACCCTTATTTTAGCTAAAGATAGTTTCCCTTAGATCCCCATAAAATCAAATTTATAATTTTAACTGGTATCCAGGCATATCTATAGCGAGTTGTGGGAGCATGACCTCCTCTGGTTCAATCCAGCAGCTCTTTCCCATGCTTTTTCAGCATTCAGCAGTAATGTCATGTGAGCAGGATGACATAATCTCAGTTCCTTTAGCTTCATAACATTAGCAAACTGTACCCCATGCATATATTTGATCACATGAAATCCATGCATGGAGGCATGGAGAGGAGTAGAAGTCCATGCAGGCATGCTGTGATTTCATGTGATGAGATATATTCCTGGTGTACAACTTGCTAATATAAGAAGGCTAAAGGACATGAGATGAAGTCACCTGGTCACATGACATTACGGCTGAATGCTGGGAAAGCATGGGAAAGAGCCGCTGGATTCAGAGACCCCCACAACTTTCCATAGACATCTCTGGATAAAATTACAAAGTTCATTATATGGGATCTGAGGGAAACTATTTTTAGCTAAAATAAGGGTGACAGTTAATTGGGATGTATGGGATCATGTCACTAGCTTTAAAATCAATGGAAAAAATAAAATTGTATTCAGTTTTTTATTATGCTACTACTTTTGATTTCTGGTAAGTAAACAATTACATTGTGGAGTCTTTAGTGTGTTGTCATATGAAGTTGTATATATTGAATTTTAGGTGATTTGCATTGCATTGTCTTGAAACTATTCACTCTTCTAGCATCTGATATGGTTTAATGAAAAAACAACAACTATCAATTCCTTATGTCTATGGAACCATTGCTATTTAAGGGTATTTGATGACCACCAGATGTCCCTTGCTGAACGATTCCAAAGATGAATAGCAGAATTGTAAATTTGTCTCTGAACTGCATATAATCTAAATGTAAGTGCAAGATAAAGAATGTCATTTATTCACAATTTTATGTAATGTTTGCCTAAGATTATTAAAATATAAACTGTAAGACAGTGTCCAGTGTTTGGAAGCTCTATCAGTTGGCTCGGGGGGGGGGGGGGGGGGGAGAGCTGCTATAACATCCCTCTCTGGGATCAGGCAAGCTATATGGACTGCCTGCAGTGTCGGACTGGCCCACCAGAGGATCCTCTGGTGGGCCCTGGCTCAACCCAATACTGAACCCCAGAGGTCCATCAGAAAACAACATAATGAAGTGTGGGTCCCTAGATTGATTTTCTCTGGTAGGCCTAAGGAAACCCAGTCTGACACTGACTGCCTGTCATTTAATGCCTGCTGGGGTTTTCCAGAACTATTATTGATGACCTACTGCATTGCTCATTTGAATAGTAGTATGTTACAGTAACCAGGCATGATTACGGCACTGTTCTTCAGACTTGTGCAATGCGTAGCTGGCTTAAGTGCGTTACAACAAGCCTTACTATGAGAGGAGAGGAACGTTGAGGTGCAAGTCCTAGTACAACTTGCGACAAAAACAGGTAGTGTTTTTGTGGAGAACCAATTTAAAGGAAATCTACCATCAAAATCCATCATGATAAATCAGGGACACTTATTCATAGATACAGGTACCGTAAAATCCACTTTTTAATTATGCTAATGAGCCAGAAAGGGTTTACCTAAACCACTTCATGCTCTGTTTTCATAGGCTGTTACACTGTCTCCACATCTGCACTTCTTCCATCTCACTGTGTGCTATTGCTGTGAGATTATAGGAGCGATAGGGAGGAAGCATGTTGAGGGGAGAGAGTGGGACAGTGTAACAACCTGTGAAGATAGAGCATGAATGCCCTTCTGACTCATTAGCATAATTTGAAAAGTTGAACGAGACACCGAATGCCAAATATAAGACAAAGCCACAAAGCCTGGATCTATGAATGTGTACCTGTATTTCATGCTTGGTTTTGATGGTAAATTTCCTTTAAGAGGGTGTTTTAATTCTTTAATCGCCACACTGTATACCTATGGGGACATATACACTCGCTTGGCTTTCTATATTCTGTACACCCTATGTTTGACAATCACTTTATCATATCTTACTTGTAAAGTGTTTATTCTAAATTATTGCAGACAATGAATTCCTCAGACTGGCAAGTTCGGAGAAACAACGCTTTTATAATATTCCCAATGAAATATTTGTTTCTATAATTTTGACATTTAATGGTCGTGTCATCACTCCGGTTGGACGTTGAAATATTGTCAGGAGATATTGAATCTGTGGGAAAAAAAAGAGTGATGTCAAACAGAAACGTTGGGAGCATAAACGTTGCTACACTAAGTAACTATGGAAACTGGATCTTGTAAGTCCTTATTTATTTCCCTTTGCTTTGTTTAGGAAATATTAGAATCTCTGATTATAGTAATAATGTAACATTTTATGATTTCAACACAAAGGGGAAGATTTATCTTTATTTTTCTTTCAAATGTTAGTGCAAAAATGTCACACATTTTTGAGCAGTTAGCTTTTTGCTCATTTCTCTGCAACTTTTCCATATTTGCACCACAACTTGTATTTCCACAGCTTTTGGATTTGCTTTATTTATCTCAGGAATCCAGCTATTTAGACTAAAGTTAGTTGTATTGGCCATCAGCAACTTCTGAAAAAGTTGCAAAAAAATATGCAATACTCTTCTGGTCTCAAGGGATGAACTTAGTAGGAAGAAGCAGGACAACCAACTTGGGACTTTTTTGGATGAAAAATGTTCAACTTTTTTTTTTTAAAAAGAGTCGCATCTTCTAGTCTAAAGAATGTAGATAAGGACGACACTCCATGTAGCAAGGTGCACGTGGACAGACGAGCAAACACCAGATACACGTGAAAGGAAATATCCCGGCACTCACTTTCTTCCTTTGCAGTGATTCTTTTATTCAATGATTACATAGTATATACAAAGAACACGCTTCGGCTTACATCCAAGCCTTTATCAACTACTAGCTTTGGGTTGTATATACTATGTAATCATTGAATAAAAGAATCAGCAAAGAAAAAAGTGAGTGTTGGGATATTTCCTTTCACATGTATCTGGCGTTTGCATCTTCTAGTCAAGGCAGCAATGTTAGGCCTCATGCGCATGAATGTACGCTTGCCAGGGCCTTAGCCAGGTGCAGGAGGGAGAAGTCCCTCGTAGTTGAAAGCTGAACAGCTGCGTGCCATAAAAGAAGGCAAAATACAGGATACGACCTATATTTTGTGGTACAGCCACTTGGCTCAGCGATGGTGTGGTAAGACACCATAGCTCACATTTATTATAGTGTCAGTGCCAGTTTTCTGTCTGACTTTGCACTGAAAAGAACATGCAGACTGCTTGCACATGTATTTAAAAAGTGTCTGCACCAGTTTTGTATTGCGGCTGCACTGTGTCCGACAAGACAGAAAAAATGTGCACCTAAAGGGGTTGTGTAAGTGCTTACTCGGAGCATGTGCCACAGTTATTACTGTCTGTGCCACAATTCTGCAGCATGAACAAGGTGCACCAAAAAAAGGTGAACACTTCCAGAGCAGTGCAGGGGGCACCAGATTAATGAAGACTGTGCTCCAGTTTTGATCAATCTGCCGCACTCTGCACACTCCACAGGCAAACTGCACATAGTACATGCTGCAATCATTTTGATAAATGTGGCCTTAGACTAACAGGTAGCGGTGCAATCACCCAGAAATTCACAAACAAATCAGACTAAAAACAAGCCAAAAAAGGAACCATACTGACAGGAAAACTAGAAGAAAAAAGATAAATTTCTCCCATTGTTTTCTCTGCACTTTTTTGTGCGGCTTCTGTCAGTTTAGCACGGCCAGCGCTGTCAAAAAGCACGGCGCGGACGAATGGCAGAGAGCGGGCAGTGATTGCGCAATATATGCTCTGCTGCTGGCTATTCTTACAGGTCCCCGCTGCCAGTGGCATGGTAGGGGAGTGTCGGCCGCCCCCCTCATGAATAAGGTTGATTGCCAGCACACAGGATACAAGGATCCGACCTCTTATTTGGTAAGAGGTCGGATCTATTAAAACCAACTATCCCGACATAAATTTTGCTAGAAAGGGGCTGGGGAGAGGATTATGGGGGGCATATTTGGTGGGGGTCTTTTTGGGGGTGACAGCTCCTCTTTAAATACACTCACCGGCCACTTTATTAGGTACACCTGTCCAACTGCTCGTTAACACTTAATGTCTAATCAGCCAATCACATGGCGTACATTTAGGCATGTAGACATGGTCAAGACAATCTCCTGCAGTTCAAACCAAGCATCAGTATGGGGAAGAAAGGTGATTTGAGTGCCTTTGAACGTGGCATGGTTGTTGGTGCCAGAAGGGCTGGTCTGAGTATTTCAGAAACTGCTGATCTACTGGGATTTTCACGCACAAGCATCTCTAGGGTTTACAGAGAATGGTCCGAAAAAGAAAAAACATCCAGTGAGCGGCAGTTCTGTGGGCGGAAATGTCTTGTTGATGCCAGAGATCAGAAAAGAGTGGGCAGACTGATTCGAGCTGATAGAAAGGCAACAGTGACTCAAATCGCCACCCGTTACAACCAAGGTAGACAGAAGAGCATCTCTGAACGCACAGTACGTCGAACTTTGAGGCAGATGGGCTACAGCAGCAGAAGACCACACCGGGTGCCACTCCTTTCAGCTAAGAGCAGGAAACTGAGGCTACAATTTGCACAAGCTCATCGAAATTGGACAGTCGAAGATTGGAAAAACGTTGCCTGGTCTGATGAGTCTCGATTTCTGCTGCAACATTCGGATGGTAGGGTCAGAATTTGGCGTCAACAACATGAAAGCATGGATCCATCCTGCCTTGTATCAACGGTTCAGGCTGGTGGTGGTGGTGTCATGGTGTGGGGAATATTTTCTTGGCACTCTTTGGGCCCCTTGGTACCAATTGAGCATCGTTGCAATGCCACAGCCTACCTGAGTATTGTTGCTGACCATGTCCATCCCTTTATGACCACAATGTACCCAACATCTGATGGCTACTTTCAGCAGGATAATGCGCCATGTCATAAAGCTGGAATCATCTCAGACTGGTTTCTTGAACATGACAATGAGTTCACTGTACTCAAATGGCCTCCACAGTCACCAGATCTCAATCCAATAGAGCATCTTTGGGATGTGGTGGAACGGGAGATTCGCATCATGGATGTGCAGCCAACAAATCTGCGGCAACTGTGTGATGCCATCATGTCAATATGGACCAAAATCTCTGCACCTTGTTGAATCTATGCCATGAACAATTGAGGCAGTTCTGAAGGCAAAAGGGGGTCCAACCCGTTACTAGCATGGTGTACCTAATAAAGTGGCTGGTGAGTGTATAATCCTAAAATAGGATGAAGACACAGTCTGACATTAACTGCCCCCAAAATCTCCTGGGATCTCTTGTTCGGTAGACTAAATTTCATCCACTAAAGAGAAGATATAGCTTAAATGACAAAACATTTTGAAATCAGCACAAAGATAATATAAAAAGATTGTGGAAGAGGAAAAAAAATGATTGAATGTCTCAGTACAATCACTTTGATTTTATCTCGCAATCCTTCGTGCGGTAATTATGTCATTACAATCCTCATCATTTCATTTAAATAGTGTTCTTTATGGAAGACTGAGATTAATTAATCTCATTAATTTAGATGTTCTAAACTACCATAATGAACTTTTGTCAGGATTCATGTTTAAGCCCTATCCTCAAAATTAATGGGAAGAATTGTAAAAAGAAAAAAAGGCCAGTCGCGGGCATGTCCAAGGAATTCAGATATTAATGTGCAGATTATTCTGTATTCTTTGTAAGCAAAGGTATTCTACAGAAGAAGTCATTTCATCTGACGTTATGAAGCAGACATGTGTGTAGGAGGCTGTATGTAGGCACAGGGGCTCAGGAGACCTGTAATACAAAGCCATGAGCACTTTGTGTACCTCCTTTGGTGCGTAATATTGCTTTGTATCATTTTTTAAAGAGACTGCAGATGTAATGTTCCAGGATTTTAAGAAAAAAAATTGTGTCTATATATTAAATAAACTGGGTCCCAATGAAGTCTATGTTCTCTGTATTATGGATCCAAAGAGGGATAACGATGTACAGTGTTGTAATATGCTTGCATGTATTGGGTCATAAAATAGTGAGTCATCACATATCTGTATAATGT
Source organism: Engystomops pustulosus (assembly GCF_040894005.1). Lineage (NCBI taxonomy): Eukaryota > Metazoa > Chordata > Amphibia > Anura > Leptodactylidae > Engystomops > Engystomops pustulosus. Next base: position 55,610,121 of record NC_092417.1, on the reverse strand, counting down.
ATATGTAAACCAAAACCTACAGCACTCCAGAATACACACTTGCTTTGGTGCTCTCAGGACTCCCATTGAAACAATTTTTGAAACATTAAAACATACCTGGAGTTGTACCATATATACTCGAGTATAAGCCTAGTTTTTCAGCACTAAAAAAGGGGCAACCCCAAATTCGGCTTATGCTCAAGTAAAAAAATATAGGTTTTACCAGGTTTTTGTGGTAAAATTAGGGGCCTCGGCTTATACTTGGGTCAGCTTATACTCGAGTATGGTAGCTTCACAACAGCTAGGGGAACCTGTCAGATGAAATCGACCCAAATTATCCCGTATATTTTCAAGCAACTTAACATTGCACATATTATGGGGCACATTTACTAAGGGTAAATTTTCATCGGGTTTGCCGAAAATTACCGGTTTGCGCCGAATTGCCCAGGGATTTTGGCGCAAGCGATCCAATTGTGACACATCGGCGCTGGCATGCATGCAACGGAAATCGGGGGTGTGGCTGTCGGAAAACACAACGGATTCGGAAAAAACGCTGTATTTTTTTTAAAAAAATGTGTCGCTTGACATGCGCTTACATGCACCAAGAGTAAGTTGGTGAACTCTGGCGAACCTCGGTGGACCTCGGTGCAGCAGCGACACCTGGTGGACATTGGGCATAGGACCTCAGTGAATCGTAGGAAGACCAGAATCCTCGACGGAGAACGCGCCGCAGGACCAGGTAAGTAAATGTGCCCCAATGTGTCTTTCATGGGCCAGTGTGGTGGTATCATCTAGAAAATCAACTTTGAAGTGAGATGGTTGAGTAAAATGGTTGTATACAGGTGGAGAGTTTGGTACTGAAGTCAAGCTCTCCTCACCTTCTTTAATGGTCCTACCCTCAGAATGGTCCAGATGACATGTCGCGAAACAGGTGTTGGGGTGTTGTGCCCCTTTCCTGGTCTATATTACTTTTCTTATATTGTTATTGCCTTGTGCTCTTGTTTATTGTCACATACTGGATGTCTATTAAGCATTTTGATGTAATCCAGGGGCTGGTAGGCACATTTTTATGGATCATGCTTGCATATCCTTTTTTTTTTGATTGATGAAATAAGTTTATATATTTACTTTTTTCTCTGGTTATTGTGTTTTGGTTTCAGGTGCTTATTAGGATACTATAATTTTTTTAGTTTGTTGGTTTTGGAATTTTTTAGTGTAAGAGCTATCCGACTGGAATTCTCTGTTGTAATGGCTGAAAATTTGCACATTGCCTTTCTCGAGAGCAAAAATTTATTTCAAAACCTTTGGTAACAAAACTTTTGTAAAAAGTTTCTGTTGATCCATGAAGTAGTGTTGAGCAAACCAGTTGAAATTCTGGTTTGCCAACTTTGAACTTTGAACAAAAGCTCAGCTCGGGTACCATCTTGCTCTCTCTAATAGTCGATACCCAAATTTGACTGAAACCTGAACCCCGCTGAAATCAATGTGATCTAAAATCTGTGATCTAAATATGGCTGTTAAATTTAACCCCTTAACGCTCTGCGCCGTAGCTCTACGGCGCAGAGGTATAAGAGATGTATGAAGAGGGCTCACGGGCTGAGTCCTCTTCATACAGAGGTGGGGGTTTTTGCATTTTGCACAAAATCGATCGCGACTATTAACCCTCTAAACGCCGCCCGCAAAGTCGCGGGCGGCGTTTAAAAGACGGCGGCGCGCGGGCGCCGCCATCTTTTTTTCGATCGCCACGCCCCCGAACGTCATCGGGGGGCGGCGATCGGTTACCATGGTAGCCTCGTGTCTTCTTTTGACACGAGGCTACATGGCTTATGCAGATTCGTTACAATGAGCCAGTGGCTCATTGTAATGTAAGACCTGCAAAAACGCCATATATTGCAATACTGTAGTATTGCAGTATATGGTAGGAGCAATCTGACCATCTAGGGTTAATGTACCCTAGATGGTCTAAAAAATAGTGAAAAAAAAAATAAAAAAAAAGTTTAAAAAATAAAAAAAATTAATAAAATATTAAAAGTTCAAATCACCCCCCTTTCCCTAGAACGGATATAAAACATAACAAACAGTAAAAATCACAGACATATTAGGTATCGCCGCGTCCCAAAATGCCCAATCTATCAAAATATAAAAACGGTTACGGCCGGCGGTGACCTCCGAGGCGGGAAATGGCGCCCAAATGTCCGAAATGCGACTTTTACACCTTTTTACATAACATAAAAAATGAAATAAAAAATGATCAAAATGTCGCACAGACCTCAAAATGATAGCAATGAAAACGACGCCTCATTTCGCAAAAAATGACCCCTCACACATTTCCGTGCGCCAAAGTATGAAAAAGTTATTAGCGTCAGAAGATGGCAAAAATTTTTTTTTCTTTTTTGTACACATTCGTTTAATTTTTGAAAATGTATTAAAACACAATAAAACCTATATAAATTTGGTATCACCGCGATCGCACCGAACCAAAGAATAAAGTAGGCGTGTTATTTGGAGCGAAGAGTGAAAGTCGTAAAAACTGAGCCCACAAGAACGTGACGCACGTGCGGTTTTTTTTCAATTTTTCCACATTTGGAATTTTTTTTCAGCTTCGCAGTACACGGCATGTTAAAATAAATAACATTACGGGAAAGTAAAATTTGTTACGCACAAAATAAGCCCTCACACAGGTCTGTACACGTAAAAATGAAAAAGTTATGGATTTTTGAAGTTGGAGAGCGAGAAATTAGCCGAAAAACCCTCCGTCCTTAAGGGGTTAAACAGATGGAAGGCTGTAATATATGGTAAGGAAAGTACCAATACATTGGTATGGGTATGCACACTTCATGCACTTCCATGCCAAAGTCTTCATCTGTCTGCAGAGTGCGGTTTTGGTGACATTAAGTTTTCTTTGTGTTTTTGTGTGTGTTTACTTCGACTTAGGTTGCTGCTGTTTAGAGATTGTTTGAGCCACACCCACTTCTCTGAAGCTAAGCCCTGTCCAGCAAGAGTCAGATGCTGGGAGCGGCATCCGGGAAATAATTTATATATCTGTCCAGTTCCATTACACCTTGCAGGTTCTACTAGTCTCCTCATACTTTTGCTAAATTTGCTATTATGTGTATCCAACCTCTGCTATGTTTACACAACCTCACTTTACTAACTTGTTTCTGTGCTTCTCAGCCATCTTGGTTTTGACCCGGTTCTGCCGGACTCTGCTTGCTTGTCTGTATCTGTTGTTTTTTTTCCTCAGTGTCCATTTGTGTATGCTGGTTTGTCTCTGGCTTCATCTTACGTGTCCGCTCCACCATCCATCAACTGCCAAGTAAGCTCTACCTATCCACTTGCAGGGTCCCTCAGAGTCAGTTAGCAGGTTCCTGATAGTGGAATCGGCATTATCAAGGCTGTATTATCTGCTTTAGACAGGGCTATTGTGTGTGTAACCTGACACACACATAATTATTATCACAGCCCTATAAGATGCTATGAGGATGGTATTGTTATACACATGCAGCCAATGTCACTGTCCTATAAGAGGCTATGGCTATAAACATGCAGTTACTTTCACTGTGCTATAAAATGCTATGGATATACATGCAGCTATTTTCACTTTGAGTGATAGTATGGGTGTATACATGTAGTTGCTGTCACTACACTAGAAGGCTGTATGGGTACTTGGGTATAAACAAGCATGTACTGTGGTAGAAGTTGGCATGGGTGTACACATGTAGTTACTGTCACTGCGCTATAAGATTCTATGAGTTCGAGTTCAGGAATCCAAAGCCATTAACTCATGGGGGAACATTTACTTACCCGTCCCGTCGCGATCCCCGAGGTGCATTGCGGTTGAGAATTCGGAGCTGCCGCGATTCACTAAGATTGTATGTCCAATTTCCTGCATGTGTCGTTTCCCCGCTGAGGTCCGCCGGAGTTCACCTTCTTCTTCCCGGTGTATGTAAGTGCATGGCTTGTAACACAATTCTGAATGTTAAATCCCGTGCTTAGTCCGAATTAGTCAGGTTGTCCTTCAACCATGCCCCCGATTTGTGTCGCATGAAAGTCGGCGCGATTGCTCCAAAATCCGAATGCGTGTGTCAAAAACTCCTGTTAAATGTGGCGCAAAACGGAAAAAGTCGGGAAACCCAACGAAAATGTGGTCCGCGGACCCTTGGTAAATGTCCCCCATCATGTTAGACACAAACCAAAATTTTGCAGTTTGAGTCCACTCATAACTACCAGTGAGTGATTCCTTATTTTGTGCCAATCGGCATCAGCCTTTCAGGCTTTTTATTTACCTTTCTCTGGATCTACACAGTATGATGTGCAATTAATAGGTTGGACATGATGGATCAATGTCTTTTTCCAACCTTCTCTACTATGATATTATGACTGCTTTACATTCCTGTCTTCATGCACTCATCTCATATCTATTTCACAAGTATCTCCCCGATCTATCTATGTAAATGTACATAACATTCAGCTGAACAGTTATGGATGTCCCCAAGCAGCATGAACCAATGAAATGCTAATTGTTGCCTAAGGCATTGGTTACAAATTACAAATATCTATTAGTCAAGTGAAATTGACTGGAGAAACCTAGAAGGGGAACACTTAACCCTATAATCCATCAAATATTTGGGTTTGTTAATTTATTTGTTTTTAACTTTACCTCTTTTTTCACCTTTACTTCCATTTCACACTCTCCCACCATTACAGAAAAAAAGACCTCGGGTTTTACTTTCTTTTCATTAGTATTTTTGTCCCATGTGTAAAGCATGTTTTACAAAAGCTTAGTGCAAAAATATCCATACCCACAGCAGGCCATGGTGTGAAAGCAGCCACAACATTTCTTTCATTAAATAAATATAGAAACATTAGCACAAATAGCTGTTGAGCAGATAATTTAGTAAATTTAATAAAATTTAATTTGGCTTCAGCACTCTTACCTAAGAGGAGGTCTTAAAAATTAAAGGGGTTGTGCGGGAATGGAAAAAAAATTATATACCGCTGAGGGGCTCTAAAAATAATAAATGTGTTATAATCAGCTCCTCCGTAACTGCCATTCAGCCACTGCACAGTCTGTCACTGCCGGCCCCTGCTTGCCGTCCCGACTACGGCCACGCACCTGAACTTTGACTACGGCAAGAATGCTCTGTATACAAACAGGAACGGCAGTGATAGACTTCAAAGTGGCTGAATGGGTGCCACGGAGAAAAGGATTATAAGTGGTATTTCTTTTTTAGCCCCTCCCCCAAGCCATATTTAATAAAATATTTATTCCTGGTAAACACCTTTACTTCAGCCTTGGGCCAACAGATAAAGGATTATTGACTACTTTGTGCTCTTTTTCCCACCAAAAAGAATTATGCTCCGAAGGTAGTTAAATGGAGGGGAAAATATACCAATGACAGCAGCTTATTGTTCTTTATGTCCCAAAAAAACAAAAATCCAACCACTTGAAAATCATCTCTCCTAAGTAGAGACGTATTGCCCGATTTGCAGCCCAACAACCAGTCCGGCAAATGAAGGTCCCTAGCAACTAGCCATGGATAGGTTTGACTAAGGTTCCCATGGTCAATCATAGCCATGGATAGTAGTTAGGGACGCCCATCTGCCAGATCGTCTGTTCAGCCACAAGTCTGGCAATACGAAAGCTGAACATCAAATCCATTCAAGGTTTAAAGTAGGGAAATATGAAGAAAGCTCCATATACTTACATGAGATTGTCATTAAAACATTGATTACAGTGAGCAGTAACCCCACACATAGTGTACCTCCTAACCAGAGGCATATGGATAGATATTATGCACACCAAACAAACTATGGGGGCTGTAGCACAGGTATATCACACAGCTTCATGTGTATATAGCACAGGTATATCACACAGCCTAATGTGTATATATCACAGGTATATCACACAGCCTCATGTGTATATAGCACAGGTATATCACACATCCTCTTGTGTATATAGCACATGTATATCACACAGCCTCATGTGTATATAGCACATGTATATCACACTTCCTCTTGTGTATATAACACAGGTATATCACACAGCCTCATGTGTATATAGCACAGGTATATCACACAGCCTCATGTGTATATAGCACAGGTATATCACACAGCTTCATGTGTATATAGCACATGTATATCACACAGCCTCATGTGTATATAGCACATGTATATCACACAGCCTCATGTGTATGTAGCACATGTATATCACACAGCCTCATGTGTATATAGCACATGTATATCACACATCCTCATTTGTATATAGCACATGTATATCACACATCCTCATGTGTATATAGCACAGGTATATCACACAGCCTCATGTGTATATATAGCACAGGTATATCACACATCCTCATGTGTATATAGCACATGTATATCACACAGCCTAATGTGTATATAGCACAGGTATATCACACAGCCTCATGTGTATATAGCACATGTATATCACACAGCCTCATGTGTATATAGCACAGGTATATCACACAGCCTCATGTGTATATAGCACAGGTATATCACACTTCCTCTTGTGTATATAACACAGGTATATCACACAGCCTCATGTGTATATAGCACATGTATATCACACAGCCTAATGTGTATATAGCACAGGTATATCACACAGCCTCATGTGTATATAGCACATGTATATCACACAGCCTCATGTGTATATAGCACAGGTATATCACACAGCCTCATGTGTATATAGCACAGGTATATCACACTTCCTCTTGTGTATATAACACAGGTATATCACACAGCCTCATGTGTATATAGCACATGTATATCACACATCCTCATGTGTATATAGCACATGTATATCACACATCCTCATGTGTATATAGCACATGTATATCACACAGCCTCATGTGTATATAGCACATGTATATCACACAGCCTCATGTGTATATAGCACAGGTATATCACACAGCCTCATATGTATATGCACAGGTATATCACACAGCCTCATGTGTATATATAGCACATGTATATCACACAGCCTCATGTGTATATATAGCACATGTATATCACACAGCCTCATGTGTATGTAGCACATTTATATCACACAGCCTCATGTGTATATAGCACAGGTATATCACACAGCCTCATGTGTATATAGCACATGTATATCACACATCCTCATGTGTATATAGCACATGTATATCACACAGCCTCATGTGTATATAGCACATGTATATCACACATCCTCATGTGTATATAGCACATGTATATCACACAGCCTCATGTGTATATATAGCACATGTATATCACACAGCCTCATGTGTATATATAGCACATGTATATCACACAGCCTCATGTGTATATAGCACATGTATATCACACAGCCTCATGTGTATATAGCACATGTATATCACACAGCCTCATGTGTATATAGCACATGTATATCACACAGCCTCATGTGTATGTAGCACATGTATATCACACATCCTCATTTGTATATAGCACATGTATATCACACATCCTCATGTGTATATAGCACAGGTATATCACACAGCCTCATGTGTATATATAGCACAGGTATATCACACATCCTCATGTGTATATAGCACATGTATATCACACAGCCTAATGTGTATATAGCACAGGCATATCACACAGCCTCATGTATATATAGCACATGTATATCACACAGCCTCATGTGTATATAGCACAGGTATATCACACAGCCTCATGTGTATATAGCACAGGTATATCACACTTCCTCTTGTGTATATAACACAGGTATATCACACAGCCTCATGTGTATATAGCACATGTATATCACACAGCCTCATGTGTATGTAGCACATGTATATCACACAGCCTCATGTGTATATAGCACATGTATATCACACAGCCTCATGTGTATATAGCACATGTATATCACACAGCCTCATGTGTATATAGCACATGTATATCACACAGCCTCATGTATATATAGCACAGGTATATCACACAGCCTCATGTGTATATAGCACATGCATATCACACATCCTCATGTGTATATAGCACATGTATATCACACAGCCTCATGTGTATATAGCACATGCATATCACACATCCTCATGTGTATATAGCACATGTATATCACACAGCCTCATGTGTATATAGCACATGTATATCACACAGCCTCATGTGTATATAGCACATGTATATCACACAGCCTCATGTGTATATATAGCACATGTATATCACACAGCCTCATGTGTATATATAGAACATGTATATCACACATCCTCATGTGTATATAGCACATGTATATCACACATACTCATGTGTATATAGCACATGTATATCACACAGCCTCATGTGTATATAGCACATGTATATCACACAGCCTCATGTGTATATAGCACATGTATATCACACAGCCTCATGTGTATATATAGCACATGTATATCACACAGCCTCATGTGTATGTAGCACATGTATATCACACATCCTCATGTGTATATAGCACATGTATATCACACAGCCTCATGTGTATATAGCACATGTATATCACACAGCCTCATGTGTATATAGCACATGTATATCACACAGCCTCATGTGTATATAGCACATGTATATCACACAGCTTCATGTGTATATAGCACAGGTATATCACACAGCCTAATGTGTATATATCACAGGTATATCACACAGCCTCGTGTGTATATAGCACAGGTATATCACACATCCTCTTGTGTATATAACACAGGTATATCACACAGCCTCATGTGTATATAGCACAGGTATATCACACAGCCTCATGTGTATATAGCACAGGTATATCACACAGCTTCATGTGTATATAGCACATGTATATCACACAGCCTCATGTGTATATAGCACATGTATATCACACAGCCTCATGTGTATGTAGCACATGTATATCACACATCCTCATTTGTATATAGCACATGTATATCACACATCCTCATGTGTATATAGCACAGGTATATCACACAGCCTCATGTGTATATATAGCACAGGTATATCACACATCCTCATGTGTATATAGCACATGTATATCACACAGCCTAATGTGTATATAGCACAGGCATATCACACAGCCTCATGTATATATAGCACATGTATATCACACAGCCTCATGTGTATATAGCACAGGTATATCACACAGCCTCATGTGTATATAGCACAGGTATATCACACTTCCTCTTGTGTATATAACACAGGTATATCACACAGCCTCATGTGTATATAGCACAGGTATATCACACAGCTTCATGTGTATATAGCACATGTATATCACACAGCCTCATGTGTATATAGCACATGTATATCACACAGCCTCATGTGTATGTAGCACATGTATATCACACATCCTCATTTGTATATAGCACATGTATATCACACATCCTCATGTGTATATAGCACAGGTATATCACACAGCCTCATGTGTATATATAGCACAGGTATATCACACATCCTCATGTGTATATAGCACATGTATATCACACAGCCTAATGTGTATATAGCACAGGCATATCACACAGCCTCATGTATATATAGCACATGTATATCACACAGCCTCATGTGTATATAGCACAGGTATATCACACAGCCTCATGTGTATATAGCACAGGTATATCACACTTCCTCTTGTGTATATAACACAGGTATATCACACAGCCTCATGTGTATATAGCACATGTATATCACACATCCTCATGTGTATATAGCACATGTATATCTCACATCCTCATGTGTATATAGCACATGTATATCACACAGCCTCATGTGTAAATAGCACATGTATATCACACAGCCTCATGTGTATATAGCACAGGTATATCACACAGCCTCATATGTATATGCACAGGTATATCACACAGCCTCATGTGTATATATAGCACATGTATATCACACAGCCTCATGTGTATATATAGCACATGTATATCACACAGCCTCATGTGTATGTAGCACATGTATATCACACAGCCTCATGTGTATATAGCACAGGTATATCACACAGCCTCATGTGTATATAGCACATGTATATCACACATCCTCATGTGTATATAGCACATGTATATCACACAGCCTCATGTGTATATAGCACATGTATATCACACATCCTCATGTGTATATAGCACATGTATATCACACAGCCTCATGTGTATATATAGCACATGTATATCACACAGCCTCATGTGTATATATAGCACATGTATATCACACAGCCTCATGTGTATATAGCACATGTATATCACACAGCCTCATGTGTATATAGCACATGTATATCACACAGCCTCATGTGTATATAGCACATGTATATCACACAGCCTCATGTGTATGTAGCACATGTATATCACACAGCCTCATGTGTATATAGCACATGTATATCACACAGCCTCATGTGTATATAGCACATGTATATCACACAGCCTCATGTGTATACAGGGTCGGACTGGGGTACCTGGGGCCCACCAGTGAAATTGATTTTGGGGGCCCACCTACTACTACTACATAGAAATATTCTAGGATAAGGGAATTTCTAAGCACTAGCGGGGGGTGTGAAATAAAGGATAAGCTAATCCCTCTCTGCTAGTGCTCGGCTCTTGGTTTGTGTACAGGGGCTGCAGTGGTGACATTACCTCAGGGCATTAATGTTAGGAATAGTATAAGAGTTACCCCTGGTGTCCCGGGCAGTGGTTAGGGATGTAAGTGTTCGCACTGCACCAACCTTCCAATAAGGAAATGATACCCTACTCTGGCGTCCCCGCACCACATAGACAAGTCACACCTGGCTCTCCGACCCTATAGATATAACCGTACATACTCTGAGACCTGTCTCACACTAGAAGGTTATTTAGTGACTACAATACAGATCTGACACAGGGAGAAGTAGGATCTTGTACCTCGCAGGTGACATGTCTTCTCATTTACATCCAGCATCATCGTAAAATCTGGTTGCAGAATTTTCTGTCAGATGTGTTCAGCTCTGGGAAGCAGATCCCCGCACTGCGCCCCTAAAAATACCACAGTTACTTACAGTGTAATGTCACCTGGATAAAACTATGTCCCACACTGTACTTCTAAAGAATCTACATAAGAAACCCCTCTGTGCCCCCAGCATATCAAATAATACATTGTTACCCCCAAATATATTACTATACTACAGTCTGTGAATAAATACTGTGCCATAAAAAAGTATGGTTCCCCCCATTAATTAGATGGGGGGAACCATACTCTTACTAAGGGTCCAAATCGCGCAATCTCGCGATTGGATTGTGTCGCATCGGTGCCGGGTTGCATGCGCCGAAAATCCGGGGGCGTGGCCGTCGGAAAAATTGCGCTATTTTAAAATAAAAAGTGTCGCTTGACACTAACTTACATGCACCAAGGATAGACTGGTGAACTCTGGCGGACCTCGGCTCAGCAGCGACACCTGGTGGACATCGGGCGCATGACCTTAGTGAATCGCCGCAAGACCTGAATCCTTGTTGGTAAACGCGCCGCTGGATCGCGACAGAACCAGGTAAGTAAATGACCCCCAATATTTGGTTCCTCTGTGAGTTATTTTAATGAATTAATTTATCTATTTAATGTCCCTTCTAATTATTTTTATTCATTTCCCCTACTAAAAAAATATAACATAATATAACAATCTACTTTTTATTTTGATACAAAATGTACTAATACGTTTTTATACCATGTCCTAATTATTATTATACATATAATCCCCCCCAAATTATTAATGGGCATATAGTATCCCTTCAATTATATATTTTTACAACTTGCCTCCTATTTATTTATTTACACCTAGTATCTGCACATTATTTAATTGTATTATAATATAAAGTGAATGATTTGTTGCACAGGGCGCTGGTTACAGGGAAACTACCTGCTGACACATTCCCGCTACATATAAATAGTTTTATTTCTGTATATTGTATATACACACTCCCCCCCTTATTATACACCCCCCCTAAGCATTTAACATTTACCCCCCTCCAGATTTTTTTAAATAGGCCACCTCCATACACACTGTCCCCTCCAGATTCTAGTAAGACCCCCCCCCCATACATGTTTCCCCCCTTCATATTATAGTTACCCCCCATGCACATTAAACCCCCCTTCATATCATAGTTAGCCACCCCCCCATACACATTAACCCCCCTTCATATCATAGTTAGGCCCCCCCATACACATTAACCCCCCTTCATATCATAGTTAGGCCCCCCCATACACATTAACCCCCCTTCATATCATAGTTAGGCCCCCCCATACACATTAACCCCCCTTCATATAATAGTTAGGCCCCCCATAAACATTAACCCCCCTTCATATTATAGTTAGGCCCCCATACACATTAACCCACCTTCATATAATAGTTAGGCCCCCCTTCATATAATAGTTAGGCCCCCCCCCATACACATTAACCCCCCTTCATATAATAGTTAGGCCCCCCTTCATATAATAGTTAGGCCCCCCATACACATTAACCCCCCTTCATATAACAGGCCCCCCATACACATTAACCCCCACCTCCATTTGTTTTGCCATTAGGAAAAAAAAAAAATGTACTCACCTCATCCTGCGTCCTGTCTCTGTTGCTGCCGTGGGACGGGGTAGAGATGCGCGCCCGCGTCGTGACGTCACGGCGCGGCGATGACGTGACGACGCGGCAGCGCATCTAAGTTACAGTGTGACGTGCACCGGAAAGCAGCCGGCCGCGTCACACTGACAGCTTTGGCTTCAGGAATAGTACTCGAGCGGCCGTTTCGGCCGCACCGAGTACTATTGCAGCCACTGGCAGGGGCCTCCGATGGATACGAACGGTGGCCCCTGCCATAATGACAGGAGTTGGGGCCCACCGGGGAATTACCCGGCCCCCCGGCGGGCCAGACCGAGCCTGTGTGTATATAGCACATGTATATCACACAGCCTCATGTGTATGTAGCACATGTATATCACACATCCTCATGTGTATATAGCACATGTATATCACACAGCCTCATGTGTATGTAGCACATGTATATCACACAGCCTCATGTGTATATAGCACATGTATATCACACAGCCTCATGTGTATATAGCACATGTATATCACACAGCCTCATGTGTATATAGCACATGTATATCACACAGCCTCATGTATATATAGCACAGGTATATCACACAGCCTCATGTGTATATAGCACATGCATATCACACATCCTCATGTGTATATAGCACATGTATATCACACAGCCTCATGTGTATATAGCACATGTATATCACACAGCCTCATGTGTATATAGCACATGTATATCACACAGCCTCATGTGTATATATAGCACATGTATATCACACAGCCTCATGTGTATATATAGAACATGTATATCACACATCCTCATGTGTATATAGCACATGTATATCACACATACTCATGTGTATATAGCACATGTATATCACACAGCCTCATGTGTATATAGCACATGTATATCACACAGCCTCATGTGTATATAGCACATGTATATCACACAGCCTCATGTGTATATATAGCACATGTATATCACACAGCCTCATGTGTATGTAGCACATGTATATCACACATCCTCATGTGTATATAGCACATGTATATCACACAGCCTCATGTGTATATAGCACATGTATATCACACAGCCTCATGTGTATATAGCACATGTATATCACACAGCCTCATGTGTATATAGCACATGTATATCACACAGCCTCATGTGTATGTAGCACATGTATATCACACAGCCTCATGTGTATATAGCACAGGTATATCACACAGCCTCATGTGTATATAGCACAGGTATATCACACAGCCTCATGTGTATATAGCACATGTATATCACACAGCCTCATGTGTATATAGCACATGTATATCACACATCCTCATGTGTATATAGCACATGTATATCACACAGCCTCATGTGTATATAGCACATGTATATCACACAGCCTCATGTGTATATAGCACATGTATATCACACAGCCTCATGTGTATGTAGCACATGTATATCACACAGCCTCATGTGTATATAGCACATGTATATCACACATCCTCATGTGTATATAGCACATGTATATCACACAGCCTCATGTGTATATAGCACATGTATATCACACAGCCTCATGTGTATATATAGCACAGGTATATCACACAGCCTCATGTGTATATAGCACATGTATATCACACAGCCTCATGTGTATATAGCACATGTATATCACACAGCCTCATGTGTATATAGCACATGTATATCACACAGCCTCATGTGTATATAGCACATGTATATCACACAGCCTCATGTGTATGTAGCACATGTATATCACACATCCTCATGTGTATATAGCACATGTATATCACACAGCCTCATGTGTATATAGCACATGTATATCACACAGCCTCATGTGTATGTAGCACATGTATATCACACATCCTCATGTGTATATAGCACATGTATATCACACAGCCTCATGTGTATATAGCACATGTATATCACACAGCCTCATGTGTATGTAGCACATGTATATCACACATCCTCATGTGTATATAGCACATGTATATCACACAGCCTCATGTGTATATAGCACATGTATATCACACAGCCTCATGTGTATATAGCACATGTATATCACACATCCTCATGTGTATATAGCACATGTATATCACACAGCCTCTAATCTTCCCGCACTTGATAATCTCAGTCCTTTCCCTCTTTCTCCTGCAGTCTTATCAACATTTCTCAAGAAAAGGAAAATACTTAGGAATACTCCAATCTGATGCACGTTCCCGAGACTTTATAATGTAGCTCCTGTGGTACTGAGTGTTTTATGCAAAGTGCATGACAGATTGTACATCATGAAGCTATGGAAGGAGCACATCGTGAAGATGTATGGCGGTAAATAAAAAATAATGCATGTACATAAGATGAGAAACTTCAATCTCCCCGAAAATAGATTAGAACCTTTAAGGCTTAAAGGGCAACAGAAACAAGAAGGGGAAAGACTGATGATTGATATTCATAGCAGCACACACGGAGGTATATTGTGGATTTTATGGATTTTATGTTATTATTAACATTATAGCACCCTGGAGAGATGAGCATTACATGTTTGTCTGCTGTGATGAGTGATGAGTGATGAGAAAAGATCTGATATTTGTCTTCCAGTCATATTTACTTTACACTGTCACCTGGGGGGTATAAGAAGGGCATAAATATGCAGAATATGTAAAGATAAAAATATACCGGGATATGATAATACTATCCAAATAGGCAATCCTTATCTCACAGGCATACTGAGTGAGAATCTTCATACCTGAGAGGACCTATTATTATCATGCCTGCTAGATGTGAAGGGCTTGTTACAGTGTCTCAGATATCTCATGTGTAAGCACCTGTGATCCACTATCATTAGTCGTCTTGTAACCGGCAGTTTGTAGTTGTAAATCTTTTTATTTACAGGCAGTCCCCTACTTAAGAACACTCGACTTACATACGACCCCTAGTTACAAATGGACCTCTGGATATTGGTAATTTCTTGTACTTTAGTCCTAGGCTACAATGAACAGCTATAACAGTTATCAAATATGTCTGTAATGAAGCTTTACTGTTAATATTGATTCTTATGACAACCCAACATTTTTAAAATCCAATTGTCACAGAGACCAAAAAAGTTCTGGCTGGTATTACAATGATAAAATATACAGTTCCGACTTACATACAAATTCAACTTAAGAACAAACCTACAGACCCTATCTTGTATGTAACCCGGGGACTGCCTGTATTATCTTAAGAACCCAACGCGTTTCAAAGTCAACCACAACTCCTTTATCAAGTGAATAGACTGCAGGGTGGGTGAAGGGTCAATGAGCTAGAGCTGACCTTCTGGACATTAACCCTTCACCCATGCTTCTCACTTGATAAAGGAGTCGTGGTTGACTCTGAAATGCGTTGTGTTCCTGAGATAATTTTTAAAAGATTTTATAACTACCAACCACACTATTGTCCGGATACCCTTGTGCCTCATCCCTGGAAAAATATACAAAGTTATAAGGAAATCCACACCACTCTTGCATGACCTGCAAGCGGCCTTATAACATAATGCGGGATTAAAAACAAACCAGTATATCTTCCAGAAGGAGCAGATTCCCAGACAGTGCTGTTTCTACCTGATTGGGTCTCCTCAGTACAGTGTAGGGAACTGGTTTGAGTTAGAGGCTGGTGACTAGGGTCAGTAAGTAAGAGTTCTCCTTATGGAAACTGCCAATTAAGGCAGCCATGTAGGCATGTGGACTCTTATAGCCTTTGATGCTTCACTAGGGGAATTCTGGGAAAATATTCAAAGTTTTCCAGAATAGGTTAAGGAAAACCACACCTCTTTTAGCTACCTTGTAAGGCAGCTTCCTTGACATCAAGCATGACCTATACTCTAACCTTATTCATTGGTTTTTACTTGGTCATTTGTATTTCATGTACTTGTCTGCTTTCCCAGCTAAATACATTGACTTGATTCAGATGATGATACATTAATATACCGCCAGTACTTGGGGAGTATATGGTTGTATACCCACAAAGGGTTTTTTAATTGTTTTTAACCATGTCCATTTCCCTTATAAAGATTTTTTGCTTCTATACACATCTGCTCTTTTCTTCTTTACCATGTAATCTTCATTAGATGTGTTTACCCCTTCAGCACTGATATTCTTTACCCCACACTCTGTTTCACTTTAGGTTTGCATTATTTTTTTCTCTTGCTCTTTGTGTTATTATTTATCTCCTGGTCTGTATTATATGAACTGTGTTGTATTTGTTAAAAATTGTCTGTCCTGGGAGCTGTGTTATAATTCTTCTCCTGGTCTGTTTATATATTATTTATCACCTCAGACTGGGGTCTGTGTTATTAACCCTTTCAGGACTTGTGGTAGCCCTTTTTTGTTTTTGCTTTTTGGTTTTTAACAGAGATGTTTGAAGGATAGTTACCTGTTGGATAACCTGTCCTTTCAGTGGTGCCATTTAATATTCCATGCACTATACTGTAAAGCTGGAAAAAAAGGTGCGGTGAAATTGACAAAAAATAAAATAGCTTTTTCATACTTTGGTATACAGAACTTTGTAACGTGTGATTTTTTTCAGTAAATGCTGGTGTTTTAATTTATATCAAATTGAGAACTATCAATTTGGGACCAATTTTGGACCATTTGTTAATTATTATTCAAATATTTATTTGGCTGCATAAATGTCAAAAAAGTTGTGATTCGGACATTTGGGCACCACATGCCATCACAGTGTTCACGGTCAAGAATAATCTTTCTTATATTTGATTTGATACAGGTATTTTGGGATGTGGTGATACCGAACATGTATATAAATTTTACTGTTTATTTTTATGTGTTCTAGGGAAAGGGGGTTATTTTTTTTTTTTACAATTATTTCAGACCCCCTAGGGTTACTTGAGCCCTAGAGAGCATGATCACTCTTAGTATATACTGCAATACTACTATTTTGCATTATATAGTTATATTACTGCTGATCTCTAATAGCCTGCAATCGGTAGAAAATTAGAGATCAAATTCTACCCTGGGGTGCATTGTAAGGGTGCCCATAAAGAGGGCTCTGAGTGCCACCTCTGGCAGCCGTGTCATAGGTTTGCCACCACTGCCCTATAAGAAGCATGAGATGTCCTCCCCCTTCCTGCTCCTGCAAGGGACTTTATCTTTCTTGTATCCCCTATACCAGTGATGGCAAACCTTTTGGGGCCCGAATGCCCAAACTACAACCAAAATCCACTTATTTACTGTGAAGTGCCAACATTGCATTTTAAGCAGTAACTTATTGCTACCTGTTCTTTCACATCTTTCAATCGTATCGGCCCCCTGAGGCCACCAATACAGTTGAAAGAAGGAGAGCAAATCAGACTCTCATAGTAGCTTCTCACCATGGTCACTCTGTAGAGAAAGAATGGAGGGTCCAGCAGGATGAGCTTCAAAGATAATGTAGTCCTGTCAACACCTTCTCACTTTTCCCGCAGTTCCAAAGAAGTGTTGCTTAAGTTGCCTGGGACTGCAGGAAGATTTGGTCCTATTTGGTGAACTCTGTCCTGGAGCGATGGTCTGAGTGCCCACAGAAATGGCTCCGAGTGCCACCTCTGGCACCTGTGCCATAGGTTCGCCATCACTGACATAGGGGGTCATTTACTAAGGGCCCGAATCTCATTTTTTCGGCGGTTTACCCGAATTTTTCCGTTTTGCGCCGATTTTTCCCTGAATTGCCCTGGGGTTTCGGCACACGCGATCGGATTGTGGTGCATCGGCACCGGCATGCATGCGACAGAAATTGGGAGGCGTGGCCATACAAAAAAACAAAAGTGTCGCTTGACACGCGCTTACCTGCACTCGGCCTGGCTTGGCGAACTTCAGTGCATTTCGATGTAATCCAGCACAGCAGCGACACCTGGTGGACATCGGGGGAACTACCTTAGTGAATCGCCGGAAGACCCGAATCCTCCACTGAGAACGCGCCTCTGGATCGCGACAGGACCGGGTAAGTAAATCTGCCTCATAAGCTTGCTTGCCCTCATGCCTATTTTTATTCTTCCTATATGCTCTGCTCTAAACCATTTTTTAAGATGAATTGAATAAATTTGGATTTTTTACTGATACAACGACTTCCTGCATCCAGCTGGAGATTTCCTTCCCTTGAATCCTACTTTGTGGCCGAGGTTGTCCGTGCTGAAGCTATTGGGGTCCGAGTGGTGAGGACTGTTTGAGCAGGATGGTGAGCTGATCTTATGAAATTGTTTCTACGTTGTCTCTTCTAATGACATCATGCAGGGTGGCGGTCAGCCATTTAAGACGGTGGTGCCCACCGGCAGCACTGCTGTGGTTGGGTTTAACCGGGACACGTAACAGGTGAAAAGCACTGACTGCGGTAGCTAGACTTTGTTATACAGCTGACACCCACTGTGTATGGAAGGAGCTCAGCTTGTGACATTATAGTACATCGTGGTGCACGAAGGGGTTCATTATCTGGTCTGTATTGCATTATAAGAAACTGCTTGTTCTATGGTCTGTAGATCTCCGGATCTCGGGTATATTATTTCTCTCCTCTTTATAGTCTGTAGCATCACCCAGTCTGTATTATTAGTCATAAGTTTTCTGGTTGTATTATTATATGTTGTATGGTATGGGGTCTGTATTACTAATTATTTGGACTGTGCTTATATTATTTTATATATTCCTCGTTAGAAGGACAGTAAGAGATTTATGGTGATAGCCTGTATTCTTTATAGGATTGGAAGAGGAATATAACATCATATAGTTGAAAGTCTAAATACTGTATTGTACAATATTGTATCACATGGACGTGCTACTACTCCACAGTAAAAACACCACCACACCAGTCTAAAGGCTCTGATTTGTACAGCTGGACAACTCTCTTCACTGCTGAAATTCCATATACAACCCTTTGACGTGTGATCATGTTGTTAGAAGGAAGCAGCCATGTTTTTCTCCCTTCTTTAATATTGAGTGGCCCTTTAAATCCACACATGCACATTCCTTTGTATGACGTAGAAACGGGTGAAATAAGCTCAAGAAAAACACAATGGCAGTTAGTTAAATACACAAGGTGAATATGAAAGGAAAAGATGGAAAAAAGAAGAGGATGAGAAACGATGGCAAGGCACAATTTTATGTCCCTCCCGTGTGTCGTCTTCTTGAAATACACTGGAAGCTGCAGTTTGTTTGTTGTCTTAAAATTGGAAGCATTGATTTTATTACATAAAAAAAGAGAGGATTTACTACAAAGTTCGATATTTTTATAGTCTCATTCATTTTCATAAAAAATAAAAGCTCATAAAATGTCCCTTAAAATCTATTGCAAGGCTTCGGTAAATTAGGACTAATCCCTTAAATCACCCGCTCTGCATTAACATGTTCCTGGAGGGACTTGTAAGTGCTGCCAAAGGGAAGTAACTTCCATTTTGCATTTTGTGCTCACACCATGAGAATCAGGTTATTGAATGTGTAGTGTGTGTATAAATACATATACAATAGCTACCAACGAGAAAGTGTGGTCAGAATAGGGAAATTCAGACACCAGGAACATATGAAGAGCATTACCCATTTAACTAATTAGTGGATCATGAGGGTAAGTTTTCAAATAATGGAACTAGGGAACAGCAGATAAAATTCCCCACTATGGGTTTCTCAGGCAGAGTTTAACTCTAAAATAACAAAATTCTGACTTTCTGCATATAAGTATTATTATAGGAGTGGCATGTCTTAGGATCCCATTCAAGGATGGTACATAAATTGAGATTGACGGGTTAACTTAACATCCCATATATTTGTAAACATTTTTTAACCTTTTTAATTAATTCCATATTACATAAGGTGTTTGCACTGAACTTTCACTTATTAATATCTTGTGTCTGTCTTACAACATATTTCCTTAGAGTTCTATATATTGGACAATCAGTATTTCTTTGTTACAATCAATTTCATAACTTAACCCCTTACTGAAGTCTAACATATTTGTTAGTCACACATCGGTAAGGGGAGGATAGACAGGGCTCATGGGCTGAATAAAAAGCTGGGTGTTTGCTGTATATTGCAGCAAACACCAACAGCTGTTTGATCGGCTCTGGGAGTTTATGGTAGGATAAATCAACCTAGGGTTAAAGTACCCTAGGGGATCTGAAAAATGATAAAAAAAATATAGAAAAGTTCAAAAACATTTTAAAAAAATAAATGATCCCCTTTCCTTAGACCTAATATTAAATGGAAAGAAAATTATCAATTAAAATCATAAACGTGTTAGATATCGCTGCGTTGCAAAAATGTCCAATCTATCAAAATATAACAAGAGTTATTTCAGGGGTTGAACCTCGTAATGGGAAATGACGCCCAAAATGCCACTTTTTCATCATTTGACAACATATGACAAATTTAATAAAAAGTGATTAAAAGGTCGTACAGTTCCCAAAATGATTTCAAAGAAAACATCAGCATGTCCCACAAAAATAACACTTCACACAGCTTCCGTACACTGAAGTATGAAAAAGATATTAGCGCCAGAAGATGGCAAAACAAAGATTTGTTCGGTAGAGAAGGCTTTAATGTTTTTAAAAATAATTAAAACACAATAAAACCTGTATAAGTTTGGTTTCCCCATAATCATACCAACTCAAAAAATAAAGGGAATGTGTCATTTGGGGTGCACAGTGAAAGCTGTAAAAACCAAACCCGTAAGAAAATGGTGCAAATTAGTTTTTACACCAATTTCACAGAATTTGGATTTTTTCCCCCCAGTTTCCATTACACGGCATGGAATAGGAATTACTGTCACGTTGAAGCACAATTCGCTATGTAGAAAACAAGCCTACATGCCGCTCTGAACAATGAAAAATAAAAAAGTTAAAATAATGTAGCAAAAATACTTTATTACCAATAATAATATACACATACACATACACATAATATACACATACAGAAAACGAGTGTAGTACAAGGAAGACACTGAAACATCACAGAAATGCAGGAACTAAAGAGACAAAGGAAGAGCACAATCGTACAATCAAATCCACATGAAATGCTGTGTTTGTGACACATATCATGCCACTTGTTAGTAATGACTGGGTGTGATCCGCAGTCCCTTTCACCATATGTTCCCATCTTGCAAAGTAGCAGAAATGAGCTCAGTATAAACAACACACTAATGTTCTGCCAAATGCAAGTTAGTATAACAAGTATAAAATGTGCTCAACCCTGTTTATAGCTACTGCATGAACCGGGAGGACAGACACCCGAAGCACGAATTGGCACGCTGCCTTTGTCTTTTTACATTTTCGCTATAAAACATAACTTTCTGTCCTGAATCCACTGATATTTGATTGATTAAGGAGTCTGATAATGGGTCTTATGTTTGAGTTGAGTCTTTAATGAAAATATTCTTTTGCTACAGAAGCAGTTAAATATTAGCCTCCTTATCTGTCTGAAGTGGAGGGACCTTTCAGATACACATTTGCTACAAGAAAAAAAGCAGAAGCAAAGGAAGTATATTACCAAGTTTACTGTTTTCTCCTGCTCTGTTCATTTCTGAAATGAAAAAAAGCTTCAAAGTTTTCTGAAATGAAAAAAGCTTCAAAGTTTTAATTAATCTTTAAGATGATGGAAGGAGTTTGAATGATGTATTAAGAAACTGGTGATTGAAAATGTTTATTGGAGGCAGAAAAACTGTAAGATGATAAAAATTAAAAAAATGTTTTTGTATATATTTTTGCATTTGCCAGCTGTTAGTGATTTTAAACATTCTTTAGTCTCAAAGAATAAAAACCTAATCTTATGTTCATTAGAAAAGAGAGTCTTGATATATTAGACACCCTTCACCTATGTTTGTTTTGTATCAAAATGTTATTAAAAAAATTATGTTTAATATGAATTTATAGAATTACTTGATTAGACTTTATGGAAGTTTCACCTACGCAATTTTTTTTTTCTCAAGACATTTTAAAATAAAATAATTATATACAAAATAGTCATCTCTGTGTGGCCTGGAATAAATGAGTGGGTCTACATTGGAGTCCATTGTCACCATGACACTTGGGCACTCCTGTCATTCAGTGACTGACCAATGACACTGCAAGTCAGCAGAACACGATTGCTCAGTTACTGAATGGCTGAAACACTCACATGAAGACCTGGGGACAAAACAGAGATCATATATATAATTTATTAATTTTTTTTACCCCAGATAAAGCTAGTAGATACTGCTGTGAAGAACAATAGGAATGCTGGACCACGCTCAAAAGTCTAGCGTATTCATGCGGGGCGTTCCAAGGCACTGCCTCTTCCCTGGACCACCGTGCCCTCTCCATAAGCCGGCAGTGACTACGAGCTTCATGCGACAGTCACCGCCTCCTACTCCCGCCCCCTCATGAATACACCGAACTGCTTTGAGTGTGGTCCGGCGTTCCTATTGTACTTCACAGCAGTGTCTGCTGTCTTTGGTGAAGGGTTCTGATAAAGCAAGAAGTGTAACACTGCTACAGCTGAGATAAAGCTAGGATCTGCCTATTTTAGAGCTGCTCCTAGTACTTTTTTATGGGTGACAGGTCCTCTTTACAGGAACAATGAAATATTTTTAACCATTTAGTTTTTTCTTCACATTCAACTACACAAGAAACCAAACATCAACTTCTGGATTATTACAAGCTGAGAAGTCATTGTTATTCTAAACAAAAGCAATTCACCAAATAACCCATTAACATATTTGCATATAAGAGAATGATAGGTCCCTATCGCGGCTCCACACAGCTGCAGGTAACAATCCATCGAGAAATAGAGATAATTACATGTCAGTACAAAATAGATTATTTCTCTTAAAACATCTATCTGGACCACTGGGAAATAATTGCATTGTTTAAAGAGAACTTTCTGACAACATGAGAATTTTTTTTTTAATTTGTGTTTGACTTCCTTCCTCAAATGTTTTTTTTTAATTCTATGGTAAAAAACTGAGCAGATGAACATCATTCGATTGGGTAAAGAGATATATGGATTCTTTCCCCCCAAAAAGCGCTGCTCTTCTCTGCAGGACGCAAGTGGTATTTCAATTCAACAACATTTCATATTGCTTGAGCATTAAAGTGGCACAAAGATCTCCTGAGGGTGAAAGTTAACATATCTAGCTGCCAAAATGATGTTTTGATTTTGAGAACATTGAACTGTCTGTATCTAAAAATGTAAGACCCCGAATAAAGTCATTTGGTAATTGCTTCCTGTGCATTGCAAGTCAATTTTATCTGACAAGTGGTGATCTCCATCTGTACAGTGAACCTAGTAGTAAAAAACCCCAGAGAAAATGGCACAGATCTAAATGTATCTTTTTCTGTTAGTTAATACAACGCTGATGAGAGAGAAGGGAGAGAAAAGTAACGTTATTGGACACCAAAGCAAAGTGGTCAGTGGGGCTCATCACTTTCATGTGCCATACAAGTATATGATAAAACAAAGATTCTATTTGGGCAGCTCAATATCAAAGAAATGACAGAACACCACCGTCTGTTGTTCCTGCAGTTACACCCTGCTTTCCAATTTGGCTTGAAAGAACATCATAAGGTATGTTCAAACACTATTAAAGGGGTATTCCAGGAATATGAATGTCTGATAAAAATCTCATAATGCTATAAATAAATGAATACAACAAAAAAATCAATGTCATTAATCAAAAAGTGAGCATAAATAGTTTGCTTTTATGATTAACAAAATTTTATGGGCTTTCTAAAGTAGGCGGAGTTATCTACAAGATGGCCACCCAAGATACTACAAGTCCCATGAGCCCTCAGTTTTTAGTAACAGCTTATCATGCTCTGCTACCAGTGATGGTCTAACTGACTGTCTGTTACCATAGTAATGATGTGTGTAACTGCCATCACAACACATTACCTCATCAATACTGAGATGGCGTCTCACCACAACCCTAGCCATACTGGATGTGTCACATACTTTACTGGTGTATCATGTACCAGTGTGACCTGACATATACTGATTGCCTCCATGTACATCATTAACCAGTCCCATCCATGTTGTCACGGGTGGTCCCGCGACCCATATCGCGGGCTCACCCGTGCTTCCCTGCCCCCGCCAGCGCTAGCCAGCGCTGCTTACCTCTCCCGGCTCCCAGCTCGCTCCCATCTGCTGTGCGCACGCGGCCCCGAATGCTAGGGCGCGCTCAGCACCTTCTCAAAATTTAAAGGGCCAGCACGCCATTAATTGGTGTTGTCCATTTAGTAAAATCTACTTAAGCCTGCCTCTTCCTGCAAGCCCCTGCCGGATCTTCATGCCTAGCGCCCTAGAGAAAGCTTTTCTGATTCCTTGTGCTCTTTCTGTGAATTCCCGTTGTGACCCTGGTTCCGTTTCTGACATTGCTGCTTTGCCGCCGGCCCTAACCTGTTGCTACGTCTCTGACTCCGATCCTGTGCTGCCTGTCCTGACACTTGCCTGTCCCCGACTACAAATTGCCTGCGTTTCTGTACCTCGACCTTGGCTGCCACTGCTGACAAGTCACGCGTGTGGAATGACCTGGTGGTACCATGCCGCAGCAAGTCCAACCCGCTTTGTGGCGGGATCTGGTGAAAACCGGGTATCACTTAGACTATGGTCCCAGGTAGTGGCTTGTGCCATCGTATGAAGTGGTTCAGAGGATCCATAACCTCTAGCGTGACACATGTAAAAACCATCTCTCCAACACACATTCCCATGTAAAATAACACGCTCTCTACCATTTAAAATGTTCTGTCTGGCAATTGGCATGGCTGCTTTCTTCCACAAACAGCACCACACCTGACTAGAGTTTGTGCTTTGTGAAAAACTTAATGTAGCTGAGCTGCAGTATTACCTGTTTATGGAAGGAAGCAGATATGTTTTTCAAATTTGAGACAACTCCTTTAACTTCACCAGCAAGCAAAGTAAAAAAAAATAATCACCTGCCCAACATACAATTCTACATATAAGACACTCCCTGAATCCTTACATAGTCCCTTGTAAATGCATAATTCCTTTCCCCCGGCTACTAACATGTATTCCTATGTAAATGCATTCCTCCGGTCCCCCAGCCTCCTATCATTCAATCCTATATAAATACATTCCTCCTGCTCCCCCATCCTCCTAATTGCAGTGCTACGTAACTAACGCTCCAGCCCCTAACATGTAACCGCATGTAAATACACCCCTCTTGTCCCGCGGAATTTAACTTTAAAATTGTGTCGCAAGCTAAGCACTTATATGCACCAGGAAGAAGAAGGTAAACTCCGGCGGACCTGAGCGGGGAAGCAACACATGCAGGATATCGGTCACATGCTCTTAGTGAATCGCAGCACAATCTATGTTCGTCGGACATTCCGGATTGGGAATCGGGACGTGGACAGGCAAGTAAATGTGCCCTATAATGTGAACGTAACTTAAGTCCATGTGCACAAGATGTGATTGAATTGAGATTTAAAATGCATTTTAGGTGCATCTAGAAAATCTTCTTCCGGAACACAGTTGTGTTCAGACCTAAATATTTTGGTTCAGTAAGTAGTAATGTGGCTTGTTGCTACTTATACAACACAAGCATTCAGGTCTAAACATGTCTGCATTCAGATGTCAGGGAGGAGATTCTTGTCAGGATCAGTGGATCCTCTGGACCACCGCGGGAACTAGTCGACACCTGGGACCGGAGTCTAAGTGGCACCTGGTTTTCACTAGAGCCCGCCGCAAAGCGGGTTGGACTTGCTGCGGCAGGATACCACCAGATCGTTCCACAGGTGCGACTAGCCCACGGTGGCAGCCGAGGTCAAGGTACCTTAGCGGATGACAATCTCGTAGTCAGGCACAGGGTCAGGGCAGGCGGCAGAGATGCAATGTCAAGTCCAAGTCCGGGGTCAGCAACGGGAGGTCCAGGCAGGTGGGAACGGGAACACAGGCACATGGAACACAGAAACACGGAGGAACTTGGGTAACACGGCAACACAGGACTCAGGAGCGGGGACACACAGGAATACACAGGAACGCAGGAATACACAGGAACGCAGGAATACACATGAACGCAGGAATACTCGCTTGGAAGCTTTCTCTTAGGCTATGAGGCACAAAGATCCGGCAAGGCTTGCAGGAAGAGGCAGGCTTATGTGGAATTGGACAATATGGCCAGCGCCAATTAATGACGCGCTGGCCCTTTAAATCTGGAGAAGGTGCTGCGCGCACCCTAGCAGTCAGGGACCCGCGCACAGCGGAGGGGAGCGAGCCAGGAGCCGGGACAGGTGTGATGCGCTGGCGGCGCGCTGGTGGGGGCAGAGGAGCACTGGTGAGCCCGTGACAATTCTCCAGATGCGCCTAAAATGTAATTCAATCTTGTGAACATGGATGTAAGGTCCAGCATTAGGTAGGACTTATTAAAAGCAATAATTGCATCTGCCAGCTCCCATTGTGGCCCCTCACCTACTTCTCATATTGTAGACTCTAATCTCACCCTCTTAATGTGACCACCTCTCATTGCACCTCAAATTGTGGTCCCCTCTCATCTCATCTCTCATATTGTCACCTCTCATTTTCTTCCTCATATTGTGGCCACTCATCTCCCCCTCATATTGTGGCTTCTCATTTTCTCCTTGTATTGTGGCCCCTCTCATCTCCTCCTCATATTGTGGCCTCACACCACATCTCATATTGTGGCCCCTCTAATCCCCTCCTCATAGTGTGGGCTCTCTCATCTCCCCCTCACATTGTGTCCCCCTCTCATATGCCCAATATTTTGGCCCCCTTTCATACCACCATTGTGTGAGCCACCTCTCAATATGGTTTTAAATATATAGGGGTGGATATACGTAGCTTATTGGTCTTAAAGAATGGGGAAAAAGGGGTTTCATAATTTAAAGGGACAGGGGCATAGTAGGTCAGCAGGGCAAAAGGGTATAGCATATAAGAGTGGGGAAGAAGGTGCTCCACAGAAATGGGGTAACACAAATAGTCTTTTAGAATTAAGTGTGGTGTCTTGCAATACTTGATAATTGTTGAATATAAAATGGCCTTCAATTGAGGTATCTGTGGGCTATCAGTGTCTATAGGCTTAGGGCAGTGCTAAAGGGAGGTCAAGGATGTGGCCAGTATAAGAAATAGAGTGTTCAAGCATTGCTATCATGTTCTTTTCGCAGTGTATTTTTTATGTTTGATGTTCTATTAAAAAATGTTTATGTCTGCCAAGCATCAGCATGGGTTTATGAGAAATCAGTCCTGTCAGACTAATCTGATCAGCTGCTATAGGGAAGTAAGTTCTGGACTAGACCTGGGGGAGGCTGTGAATGTGGTATACCTGGATTTTTCTATTTTGATTTGATACAATGTCACATAAAAAGTTGGTACATAAAATGAAACAGTTGTCTTGGTAGAAAACAGAGAGTCATCATTAATGGCACATTCTCAGATTGGGTAGAAGTTACCAGTGGAGTGCCACAGAGGTCAGCATTGGGGCCATTTCTTTTTAACATTTTTATTAATGACCTCATAGAGGGTTTACAAAGTTAAGTTTCAAAATTTGCAGATGATACTCAGCTCCGTAAAGTATTTAATACCAAGGCCAATGGAATCTGGAGAAATGGGCAGAGAAATGGTTGATGAGGATTGATGTATATAAATGTAAGGTTATGCATTTGGGCCACAGTATTGGTGTCTGGAAACTAATGTTAGTGACCAGATCCCGGCAGCTGTTAATAAAGCAAATAAGATTGTGGGATGTATAAACATAGGGATAGATTCTCATGATAAGGACATAGTTTTGCCCTTATACAAATCACTGGTCAGACCACACATGAAATATTGTGTACAGTTTTGGGCACCAGTGTTTAAAAAGGACATAGTAGAACTGGAATTGTTGCGAAGGAGAGCAACCAAAATTATTAGGGGAAAAGGGGGGGGGGCATGAAAATAATGATAGATTACTACACTTTTGGTTATTCATCTTAAAAAAGATGTCTGAGGGGAGACCTCATTACAAAGTACAAATACCTGAATGGGTAGTGGAGGGGTATTTTTAAAGTACTTTGTATACCTAGGCCTGTGACCAGGACAAGGGGGTATCCTCTACGCCTAGAGAAGAGGCGATTCTACCATCAACATAGACAAAGGTTCTTTACTGTAAGAGCAGTGAGACTATGGAACTCTCTGCCACAGGAGGTTGTTATAGCAGATACTTTGTACATGTTCATGAGAGAACTGCGTTTTTTTCGAAACTTATATACTATGATAACTATGACAATAGATAGATTCATCTATATGGGTTATTTCAGGAAACGTTAGAAAGTAGAAATAACTGCATCGATCAGACCATTAACATACAAATCAAGTTTGAAAAAATGAACCCTGGACTTGTTTATTTCAAATAAAATCCATTATGCAAGAAAAATTCCTTCCCAACAAAGGAACATTCCCTTAAAAATAGATATAAAGCTTTATTTCTATATCATTTCTGCATACACTTCTACAAGATAGAAAAAGAAGGTTACTGCCGATGCTGATGGGATGGGGGGAGGTTAATTGAAGCATCTACCATCAAGTAATATGATGGTAGATATCCAGAGAGAGCCTGTTGAAATCGGCAGTTAATTATCTCCTCTAAAGGGCCTCCTGGGTTCCAGATCCTTCTAGTACTGCTGTACATACACCTGGTCTAAGTAGTCACATATCACATCCAGACTATATTTACTATGGCTAGTGGTTGACTAAACTCACACATGCAGAATGTCTCTGAGGACTTCTCCTCTGGTCAGATGGAATGCTAAGCACCATGACCAGAGAGTCATCGGCCTATTGCCTATTGAAAAGTAACCCTCTACCACAAGGGATTTTAATGGAAAAAGTAATATCACCAAGTATTTAGATTAGAACAGGTTTTCATAGCTTAAGGTCATGGATCCTTTAAACTATATAGGATTGCCCAAAAAGAAAAATCATTTTAAAAAAAATTGCACTAATGCTGTATTTCATCATATAAAGGAAAATCATCATGGTTTTATTGTTTCCTTTACTAATTGATATCAAAAGGTCAGAGGCAATTCTGTAATTCCTGAAGTATTTGCTGTAAAAGGACCTAAAATGGGGTAATCTCAGCATGGATATGTATGGCACATCCATGTAACATGCAATTAATTTATCAATTTATCAATTTATTAATCAACATAGGTCCTCCTTCTGTACCATAGACACATCCCATGGGAAGTGGCTGCACATGTACAACTCTTTCCTCTCACTTCTATCAGAGCTCCAAGAGCAGATCCTATGGCTGTTCCTACCACTCTTGGAGAAATGAGTTGAGAGATGAGAATGCTTGACTGCTTGTCTATTCACAGATGCCTTTGAACAAGTTAGAACAAGGAATTTGGGGGGCCTGCCTTTATCACTTTTTAAAAATAGACACATATTCCAGCACCGAGACTCGGGTCTAGATATTGGCAAAGTGGCAAGAAAACTTTTCAACAGACTTTCTAATAAAAAGTGGTCAACCGTTCTTATAAGGTCTAGTTCACTCTGCAATTACCAGTTTTTGGAGTTCATTTCTATAATTTATAAAGGCAAAAAAATATATATTTTACTGCTTTATTTTTTCCATTGTAATGGAAGGGAAACTTCTGTACATGCAGATCTAGAAGATTGGATGTTAAAAGAAGGTCTTCGGTTTACCATTATTATCTTTATTCTCTTCCATAATGGAAAATAGTATTGGGAACCACAAGCACCGATGTGGACTTGGCCTAACCTGCCTGCACTTAATGTTAATGTAGGCTAGAGAGACATATTCTTCTGGAGGCCTCAGAACAAAACAAGAATCCTTGTCAATTTAAGTAATCCTTTTTAATAATATAAGTTTGACCTTCTGTTTACCCACAGTCTTTGACAGTGTAATTCTTTGACTTTAAGGCATGACTGAATGTTTCAGGAGAGGAAGCTCTTTCCGGAGGATGAATTGGCCACAGAAAAATGTATGTTATTCTATCCTTATAACAGAGACCAACCCTTGGGCTCATAGATTCAGCACTTCCTTGTGACACATAAAACAATGCCTATTGCCTAACACATGCAATGTCACTTGGCTTTCAGTGATTTGTGCTATTTCATTACAGAAATATGTCAACATCAGGGTGAGAACTCCGTTTTCCTTTGAGAGAAGTGTCTTTGTATCTGCTCCTTCCACGGGCTACACACAAAGCAGTCTCTTAGGGCACTGTCAAAATCACTTTGGAGTCTGTATGATTGTATGACAAGTGCTTGATCTACAAACCACCTCACTCACGCTCTCCATTTGGTCGAGCAGATGGATAAAAAAAATAACTTGTTTAGTTTTACAGGAAGAAATTGTTGAAATATATTGGGATATAGGATTTGTACTAATTTGTGGATGAGGGAAACAGATGGTTATACAAGGTTATTGTATAATTAAAACTGAAATACCAATATAAATATATTTTTAGAATAGACTAAAATTAAGCTTATTATAATTTTGCACTATTATGACTTAAAGGGATCCGGTCGCAAGATTTTATCCCACTAAACTGATAACTCCCTCTAGTAGGGTATGAAATGTCCTTTATAGTATTCCATATTTTAAGTGAAATTTTACTTGTCTACCTATAAAAAATCTCCCCCAAAATCATGTGAAATTGAGCAGAGAAGAGTCATAGACTGCTGGCGTAGTGTCACCTATCTCCTCTTCTATAGAATCTAGAAACATGCGTTATGTCATATTTAATCTAAGTATGTCATCATTCTGTGTTATTATTAAAGGAAATGGCCATTGCATCCAATATCATCCAGCTAAAAACCCCTTTTATGATACCTACTTTACTTAAATTTCACTTAATCTCTTAGTGGTGGCTGCAGGTAACTTCTATTACAGTTCCAGGACCAATAGGGGTCCATTGAGAACTTCTTCTAGTAAAATTTACAGTATTTTAAATATTACCAGTGTATTGTTAAAAGAACAGTAGAAGAAAGAAATCATTTTCCTGAAATCGTCTTAACAATGTCCTGTAATTGGGATATAATGGAACTTGAGATGAAGGATTTGCAGAGTTTCTTAATATTAAATATAGATTTGTAATATCAAACTTAAAAGAAAAGTTTTGCTCTAAAGTAAAGTGACTGGATATCTCTTAATTTTTTTTATAACCCAGACCTTTAATTAAAATCAGAATGGAATGTAAAATTAATATTATTAATTTTTGTGTTTATGTTATGTCAGGTTTTAGTTATACAATGTACCAACTACAGAACATTGTGTGTGGGGTGCTAAGACTAAGGCTTCATCCCTGGGTGCTTACCCGCCCGGATCCCGGGTGAGCACAGGGCCAAGAGCAGGAGGTGGGAGGGGTGAATGTTCTTCACCCCTCCTCCCTTCATAGGTGGACGAATGGTGTGGCCAGCTGACTCGGTCAAGGTGGGGTTATGCATGGGATGTTGAGTATCGGAAAGCCATTACATTATGTGTGTAACTAGGTGGGAGCATCAAGGAAATATCTTACTGTGTAGTTGGGGCTGAAAGGGGTCATTCACTGCAGTGGAAGTAAGTAGGCATTATACTGTGTGTGGACACTATGAGGGTGTCAGGACCTGGCTGCTCGTTGATTTGATCTGACTTCGGGAAGGGGACCTGCCAGATCTCACTGGATCGTGCTCTGACAAGAATGTGAGTGATTTAGCTGCCACCATTTGTAATATATAAAGGCTGACAAGAAACCTAAGATGTATTATGCACTAATATTAGATTACAATTACAAATTAAGCAATCAATGTAGGTAACGTCTCTTCAGAGTTATGGAATCGTTAGAACACAAGAAGGCTCTTATTAAATGGATGTTTAATATCAAAAAGATAGTGCTTGCAAATAACAAGGGTTATTATACAGAAAGGGGGACACATTAAACAGACATAAACATATAACAGTTTGGTAAAATAAAAAGGGAAGAAAACAGAACTTAATACATTACATGAAGTTTTAAGTCTGGCGCCTGGGGAGGCTGAAAGGTCTGATCAAACTGTCCGACCCGGGACCCCCAAAGAATGACCATTTTTTAGATGGAGACTTTCATCTAAATAGATTCTAAGATTCCCTGACCATCCCCTGCTTGTGATGACACCAGGAGGCCTGGCATAGGATAATTGCCTTTTATCACTAGGAGGAGTACACAAACCTTGGATGCCTCAGAATCTTTCTTGCCCTTTGGGCATTCTATACACTTGGCTGTAATTCCAGCTTTTTCCTCGTAATGTTCTACACACATACATACTGTGCATGATGAGTTTAGTGGTAATAGTTTAGGGGTTATGTAATTCCTCCCTATTGTAGTGAAGGCACCTCTTCCCCATGGACATATTTACTGCAAAAGTCCACCTGTAATTATATGGGGACATTGGTGAAACTGAATTATGCCACATATTCCTTTGCTGTCTAAATCCAGATAGGGACTTATACCTGTGACATTTAGTGAGTAGGTCATAACCTATGGTTGAACTACGGAACTAGTGAAAGGATGTAGAATGGCTCTTCTTCCCCCTCCATTAATTTTATGAGGAGGTCTGGGTGATCACTGCTTACATGTGTTACAAGGTCTTGTGTAAGAATAGCAGATGAATTTTCGAATCTCCATTCCATGAATTAGATATTATCACCACAGAGGGTATAAGCGCTATGTGGGGACATTAAAGGGAATTTCAATTAATGTTGAGTGGACCCGAAGCAAACTTTGAGTGCACTTGTACCATTAAAATGGCTGTAGTCGTGATTTTAAATGCCACTAGTGACTTGTCAGCATGGACGAGGGTGTTACGGGTTGTAGTCCAGGTTTTGGTACTGAACAAGATTTTAAAATCATGGTTCAACTGAACTTGGCAGAACCTGAATTTTAACGGGTCGGCTCCTAATTGTAATGTGTTGAGGCCATAAAGAATAATTGTGCTCTGTAGCAACATTTTTCTTTGTGGGAATGTCAGATTGAAGTCGGTAGAGGAAGAATACTGAGCAAAAATTTGCAACTGGAATGTCATCCAAGCATAAACAGTAAAACTTCTTAAGAAAGAGAGCCCCACAATCACTAAGACCAGAAAAATATGTGGGTCACTAATGGGGCACCACTACTGAACACTGTACATACAAAATAACCAAATTCTCAATCTCAGTTCTTCACTAATATACTGTCACAGACAACATCACTACTAGATTTATTATAGTGTTTTCCTAACTTTGGAAAAAAGTAATAAAAACAAATAAATGTTGCTAATATTGTTTTTAACCTATCTAAACCCCTTCAGAAGTGTATTGAGTTGAATAAGTACTGGGACACCCCTTTAGGTGAAAAATGTGGTGGCATGCAGCCACAACATGAAATTGGCACAGACACTTCATAAATACATGTTGCCAGAAACACAACATTACGGTTTGTCTGATTTCGGGAAGTACCTTCTCGCACAGACATACTATTAAGTTGGGGTGCTGGAAGGGGTTTATATAATGTACTTCTATAAACATTTTTTTTCACAATGCTCATTAACTCGAAAAAAATAAAGCAATTTCATCACTTCTGGTATTGCTAATATCATAGTTGTTTATGGTTGAAATCGTAGAATTGGTCCACATAAATATTTTTTGTAGTAGAATGACTAATATATTTATTAGTCATTCAACTACAAAAAATATTATATATAATTATATTTCCAGTTGTGAGATTTTTTTGTGACTAGTTCAGTATTTAGTTTTCAGTTTATTATTCTTGTTGTTATTATTATGTTATTGTAGAATCATAGTTAGATTATTATGGTTTCAATTGTGTTTTTTCTACTTTTCTACTCCACGGCCACACACATAATATCATACAAATCGTTTCCCTTGTTTTCCTGAAGTCAGGGAGTGAAGCTGCGCTTTAGTTCAGGTCTCTTGTCCAGTAGAGGGCACTGTCTAGCGATTCTGTCTCACTGTATAATGTCACCCATGCAGTGAAATTTGCTATGCATTGAATAAATATAATTTAATCTGCTCTGTGAGCTGCTAAAACTTAATTATTCTGCTCTGTGTTATGAAGAGTAATAGACGTACACAGATGGAATTTCTTTTATATAAAGAAAATAAACTTACATTTATTGTGCTGCTTTATCCCTCCTGAACATTTTGTGCCGCCGAGAGAGCGCTTGATCAAGTCACTTTTCTATATTGTAATTTTATTTTATATAACTAGGTTGCTATTCACTTTTGTTTTTGCTGATCGTGCACCATGTTTATTGCAGAGCAGCTCAATAAGGAGAAAAGGCAGATTTCTTATTTATAGAATCAGGACGACTTCAATTTTAATTTTTTGCAGATCTGCAATTCCATATTATCAAAAACAAACAAAAAGTTTTTTCCTTCATTACACAATTGTAACAAGTAATGAGGAATAAATGCAGATTGTAAACAGACCTTCCAACTGTACACAGAATACAAGGATTGTGTGCTCATAGAGAGTAGACCTCCCCTTTGGCTACTATATGGCCAGCAAAGAGGGTAACTGTTACTCAGTAGGGAACATTTACTAAAATGCAAATTCCAGTTTTCTGCCGGACTTTGCACCTTCTTTCTCGTGCAAACTTCTTGCACTTGTATGTAAGAAGTGTCTGAGACACACACATATGGTGGCACGGTGGCTTAGTGGGTAACATTACAGCCTTGCAGCGCCGGGGACCTGGGTTCAATTCAAATCCAGGGTCAACATCTGCAAAGAGTTTATATGTTCTGTCCGTGTTTGCGTGGGTTTCCTCTGGGTCCTCCTGGTTTCCCCCCACACTCCAAAAACATACAGGTAGGTTGATTAGATTGTGAGCCCCATGGGGACAGGGACAGGGACTGATTTGGAAAGCTCTGTGCAGCGCTGTGTAATCTGTGTGCGCTATATAAATAAAGGAATTATAAATAACGGAATTATTATGTGTCGCATGCAACTCATTTGTGTAGCCGCTGCACTATAACCAACACAACACAATTTTTCTGCACATACAGGGGCAGTACGGTCAGATCTACACATTTATCATGCAGAGTTAGACAGAAGTGTGTTGTACGTCCCATGTTAAAGGTGCAACAAAAAAAAATAACAGGCGGTGCATTCTATCGGAGTGTGCACTCCACAGGCAAACTGCACATAGGACAGACCTGTTTTTGATAAATGTGGGCCAGTGTATTTGGACAGCCTGCATCATCCTCATCACTCATTCGGTAGCTGTAGATGCCTATTAATACTAATATGCTTAGGAACACTGCATGTAACCTGAATGTTGTGTGCATTTCTGTACCTCTGCATCATTATAGCAAATATTTCTGTAACTGTGCTAAGTGCGCTCTCTCAGGTGCCCTTATTGTTTTTCCTCTCTCATAGCCTTTTTTCTCACCCATCTTTTAGTTATTACTTTTAATGAGTTTTTTGCTGATTGAAACCATCCCTGAGCATTTACAGGTTGTTGGCTGGTGAATAAAAAGCCACTGGCCAACTAAAAAGTAGCTGTAGATGCACTATATGTGGTTTTTAAAGGGAGTGTGCTGCCTCCTCAAAGCATGATAATCTGCTGGCAGGATGTTGGAGAGGAATGCACTATGAACGCTTTTCTTATTTTTGTCCATTATGGTATTTCTGAGACACAGTTGGTGCAAGGACCAAATGTCCTTAGCACCCCAATCTCTGATTTTCCCTCCTAGACCGTTACGCTTTATCCATCAGATAAGGATTAGAGATGAGTGGGCACTAAAATGCTCGAGTGCTTGTTATTCGAGACAAACTTTTCCCGATGCTCGAGTGCTCGTCTCGAATAACGAGCCCCATTGAAGTCAATGGGAGACTCGAGCGTTTTTCAAAGGGACCATGGTTAATTGAAAAAGAATGTCTTCTGATGTTAGCAGATGTATGCAAACATCTGCGATCTATTCTTCACTTCACCGCGCGTATATTATCTCCCGACAAGTTAGCAGATGTGAAGAACAGAGAAGAATAGAATAAAAACAGTGAACACAGTGAACACAGGATCATTTAAGTGAAAAACGCAGTGAAAAACGCAGTGAAAAACACAGTGAAGAATAGATTGCAGATGTTCGGCACATCTGCTTACTTGTCGGGAGATACGCTGTCCCGGGATCCGCTCCTCTTCTTCCAATGAAGTCCCCCTGATCTCTCTGCGCTGCTCCCCGATGCCTCTGTGCTGCTCCCCAATGCCTCTGCGCTGCTCCCCATTGCCTCTGCGCTGCTCCCCAATGCCTCTGCGCTGCTCCCCGATGCCTCTGCGCTGCTCCCTATTGCCTCTGCGCTGCTCCCTATTGCCTCTGCGCTGCTCCCCGATGTCTCTGTCCTGCTCCCCGTGTTCTTCAATGTGTTCTTCACATACTATTTTGTTCGCACCGTTTTGCGCGTATCTTCCGACAAGTAAGCAGATGTGCCGAACATCTGTAATCTATTGTTCACTGTGTTTTTCACTTAAATGATCCTGTGTTCACAGTGTTCACTGTTTTTATTCTATTCTTCATTGTTCTTCACTGTGTTTTTTTAATTAAAAAACAGGGGATTATATCCGTCCGAGCAACGAGCCATTTCGAGTACCTTAATACTCAAACGGGCATCAAGCTCGGACGAGTATACTCGCTCATCTCTAATAAGGATGGATATTTGTCATGCAAGAAGAATGAGACAATATTGGAAGAAGAGGGAAGCGATTGCCCTGGAAATGCTAATGCTCAAGTTTATAGGACACGACATGGCTGCACCAACTGCCTCATTAGCATAATATAAAACTGGATATACCTCGAAACGACATAAAGGACACAACTAATAAAGTTATGTTGAAAATTAAAGTGCATTTTACTACAACATGTTTCCAGCAGATGATAATGCTTGGTGGAGGTAGAAGATTCCCTTAACCCCTATTTTGGCCTTTAGGTCGCAGCCCCATTTCTTAAATTTGCCCTGTGTCACTATAAGTGATTATAGCTTTGGAACACTATGGGGCACATTTACTTACCCGGCCCATTTGCGATCCAGCGGCGCGTTCTCTGCACAGGATTCGGGTCCGGCTAGGATTTAAGATGGTAGTTCCTCCGCCGTCCACCAGGTGGCGCTGCAGCGCCGAAAATAATCTTAACGCCCCGGAATGCACCATCCCATAGAAGGTGAAGGTGAGCGCTCCCCAAGCGACACATTTTCGGTTTTTAAATGCGGCGGTTTTTCCGAATACGTCGGGTTTTCGTTCGGCCACGCCCCCCCCCGATTTCTGTCGCGCGCATGCCGGCCCCGATGCGCCAAAAACGACACAATCCGATCGCGTGCGCCAAAAACCCGGGGCAATTCATGTACAAGCGGCGCAAATCGGAAATATTCGGGTAACACGTCGGGAAAACGCGAATCGGGCCCTTAGTAAATGACCCCCCATGAGATATTCAGGGGATTTTGAGATTGTTTTCTCGTGACACATTGTTCTTCAAATTAGTTTTAAATTTTGGATGAAATCTTTTGTGTTTAGTTATGAAAAAAAAAATAAATTTGGAAAAATTCTTTATTTTCAAAGTTCAAAATTCTCTACTTTTGAAGCATATAGTCATAGCACCCAAATAAATTCATAATTTACATTTCCCAAATGTCTGCTTTATGTTGGCATGGTTTTTTAAGATTCCACATATTTTACTAGAATGTTATGAGGCTCAGTATTTAGGTATCATTTTTCACATTTTTTGTAAAATCACCAAAACCCGTATTTAGATGGACCTGCTCAACTTCTAATTGACACTGAGAGGCCTAAATAATAGCGAGACTCGTAAATTACCCCATTATGGAAACTACACCCCTCAACGTATGAAAAAACACTTTTAAGAAGTTTGTTAACCCTTTAGGTGTTTTTTAGGGGTTTAAAACAAAATGCAGGTGCAATCTACAAATTGTAAGATTTTTTGACAATACATTAATTTTTGGTGGAAAATTAAACATTTGTAATGGATTAAATGTAGAGAGGAGCGGGCACTAAAATGCTCGGGTACTCGTTATTCGAGACAAACTTTTCCCGATGCTCGAGTGCTCGTCTCGAATAACGAGCCCCATTGAAGTCAATGGGAGACTCGAGCATTTTTCAAGGGGACCAAGGCTCTGCACAGGGAAGATTGGCCAAACACCTGGGAACCTCAGAAAAGGATGGAAACACCACGGAAATGGACAAGAAACAGCAGGGGCAGCATGCATGGATGCCTCTGAGGCTGCTTAATCGCACCATTATGCCAAAATTATGGGCAACAGCATGGCCATGACAGAGTGACAGAGTGACAGAATGAAGCTAGATAGCATCTAAAACATCCAATAATTGACCCTGACACTATAGGGGACGGCATGCAGAGGCAGCGGCAGCAGGCTAGAGAGTGTCATGGCGACATACCCTAAATGGACTCAGGCTTCAAACCAATGGGTGGCAGAGAGGAACCAAAGGAGGTGAGCAAGAAGCGCTCAAATAATATCGGTACATGATAAAAGTTTGCCAGTATATTTTGTGGATTACACAGCAGGGTGGCGACAAAGTTAACATGGAAGCCATGAAAACAACCCAAAATTCTGCCTGACACAGCTCGTTTGATAAGGGGACCATGTATGGAGGCAGTGAACTAGTAGTAGATTAAAGGTGCTGCAGTTAAAACTATGTTAGTTGGATCTTGGCATGGAGCTGGCGCTCCGCTGCCAGGCGAGCTTTCGCCAATCCAAGCCCCTGTCTCGAGGCTACTCCCCAAACAGCACTTCTAAGAACCTTTTGTATAAGATCAAGTGTAGTAGCGTTCTTATAAGTTTGGGATATGGCGGGTGAGGGGAATGTAAACAGATGCACAAGAAGCGCTGAAATAATATCGGTAAATGATAAAAGTTTGCCAGTATATTTTGGGGATTACACAGCAGGGTGGCGACAAAGTTAACAAGTTTGATTTGGAATGCCCTGTAATAGCTCTTGGGCGGTGTGCCTTTTATCGCCTAGGCTCAGCAGTTTGAGCACCGCCTGCTGTCGCTTAGCGACGGCACTGCTGCTGTGCCTAGAGCTACCGACTGATGGCGCCATGGCCACGGATGGTAATTCGGAGGAGGAGGAGGTGGAGGAGGGGTGGGAGGAGGAGGAGGTATAGTAGGCCTTTGAGACCTGGACCGAGGTAGGCCCCGCAATCCTCGGCGTCGGCAGTATATGACCAGCCCCAGGGTCAGACTCGGTCCCAGCCTGCACGAAGTTAAGTGTAGTAGCGTTCTTATAAGTTTGGGATATGGCGGATGAGGGGAATGTAAACAGATACGCAAGAAGCGCTGAAATAATATCCCTAAATGGTAAAAGTTTGCCAGTATATTTTGTGGATAACACAGCAGGGTGGCGACAAAGTTAACAACTTTGATGTGGAATCCATGAAAACAACCCAAATTTGTGCCTGACACACCTCGTTTGATAAGGGGACGATGTATGGAGGCAGCTATATGGATGACTTTTGGAGGTAGCAATGGAGACAACGTGTGGAGGCTGCTATGGAGACAATTTAATTTGGATAGTGCCTGTATGTGGCAGTCCAAAAAAGTTTTCAAACCAGAGGAGCAGGTAGGTGGCCCTCCAGAAAAATGGAATAGATTGAGTGCCTGTATGTGGCAGTCCAAAAAAGTTTTCAAACCAGAGGAGCAGGTAGGTGGCCCTCCAGAAAAATGAAATAGATTGAGTGCCTGTATGTGGCAGTCCAAAAAAGTTTTCAAACCAGAGGAGCAGGTAGGTGGCCCTCCAGAAAAATGAAATTGATTGAGTGCCTGTATGTGGCAGTCCAAAAAAGTTTTCAAACCAGAGGAGCAGGTAGGTGGCCCTCCAGAAAAATGAAATAGATTGAGTGCCTGTATGTGGCAGTCCAAAAAAGTTTTCAAACCAGAGGAGCAGGTAGGTGGCCCTCCAGAAAAATTGAATAGATTGAGTGCCTGTATGTGGCACTCCCAAAAGTTGTTTAAAACAGAGGACCGGGTAGGTGGCCCTCCAGAAAAATTAAATGCATAAAGTACTATAGCTAGAGCCAGTGGGCCCTGTCAAAAAATAGCCAGTTTCCTCTGCTTTAGTGTACAAAGAGGAGGAGAAGGAGGAAAATGAGGAGGAGGAGGAGTGCATAAATTATTTAGGTTGAGCTTCCTTCACCTGGTGGAGATTGGAAATTATGAAAAATCCAGGCTTTATTCATCTTAATAAGCGTCAGCCTGTCAGCGCTGTCAGTCGACAGGCGTGTACGCTTATCGGTGATGATGCCACCAGCTGCACTGAAAACCCGCTCGGACAAGACGCTAGCGGCAGGGCAGGCAAGAACCTCCAAGGCGTACAGCGCCAGTTCGTGCCACATGTCCAGCTTTGAAACCCAGTAGTTGTAGGGAGCTGTGTGATCATTTAGGACGATGGTATGGTCAGCTACGTACTCCCTCACCATCTTTCTGTAAAGATCAGCCCTACTCTGCCGAGACTGGGGACAGGTGACAGTGTCTTGCTGGGGTGACATAAAGCTGGCAAAAGCCTTGTAAAGCGTACCCTTGCCAGTGCTGGACAAGCTGCCTGCTCGCCTACTCTCCCTCGCTACTTGTCCCGCAGAACTACGCACTCTGCCGCTAGCGCTGTCAGAAGGGAAATACTGTTTCAGCTTGTGCACCAGGGCCTGCTGGTATTCATGCATTCTCACACTCCTTTCCTCTGCAGGGATGAGAGTGGAAAGATTTTGCTTGTACCGTGGGTCCAGGAGAGTGAATACCCAGTAATCGGTGCTGGAATAAATTCTTTGAACGCGAGGGTCACGGGATAGGCAGCCTAGCATGAAATCTGCCATATGCGCCAGAGTCCCAACGCGCAAGAATTCACTCCCCTCACTGGCCTGACTGTCCATTTCCTCCTCCTCCAACTCCTCCAACTCCTCTTCTTCTGCCCATAC
Source organism: Engystomops pustulosus (assembly GCF_040894005.1). NCBI lineage: Eukaryota > Metazoa > Chordata > Amphibia > Anura > Leptodactylidae > Engystomops > Engystomops pustulosus. The sequence continues at coordinate 55,568,689 of NC_092417.1, read as the reverse complement.
ACGCTGAACAGTGAAGGTCTGAGCAATGCTCCCCTCTTGTGTCTCGCCAACATTCTCCTCCTCTTCCTCCTCATCCTCCTCCACCTCCTCCGATATGCGCTGAGAAACAGACCTGAGGGTGCTTTGGCTATCAACAAGGGAATCTTCTTCCCCCATCTCTTGTGACAAGCGCAAAGCTTCCGACTTCATGCTGATCAGAGAGTTTTTCAACAGGCCAAGCAGCGGGATGGTGAGGCTGATGATGGCGGCATCGCCACTGACCATCTGTGTTGACTCCTCAAAGTTACTCAGCACCTGACAGATATCAGACATCCACGTCCACTCCTCATTGTAGACTTGAGGAAGCTGACTGACCTGACTACCAGTTCTGGCGGAAGTTGACAACTGGCAGTCTACAATCGCTCTGCGCTGCTGGTAAACTCTGGATAACATGGTTAATGTTGAATTCCACCTCGTGGGCACGTCGCACAACAGTCGGTGAGCGGGCAGTTGGAGGCGGCGCTGCGCTGCCCTGAGAGTTGCAGCATCTGGGCTGGACTTCCTGAAATGCGCACAGATGCGGCGCACCTTCGTGAGCAAATCTGACAGATTGGGGTATGTCTTGAGGAAACGCTGAACTATCAGATTTAACACATGGGCCAGGCATGGCACATGTGTCAGTCTGCCGAGTTGCAGAGCCGCCACCAGGTTACGGCCGTTGTCACACACAACCATGCCTGGCTTCAGGTTCAGCTGGTGCCAGCCACAGATCAGTCTGCGCCGTGATGCCCTGTAATAGTTCTTGGGCGGTGTGCCTTTTATCGCCTAGGCTCAGCAGTTTGAGCACCGCCTGCTGTCGCTTAGCGACGGCACTGCTGCTGTGCCTAGAGCTAGCGACTGATGGCGCCATGCCCACGGATGGTAGTTCGGAGGAGGAGGTGGAGGAGGGGTGGGAGGAGGAGGAGGCGTAGTAGGCCTTTGAGACCTGGACCGAGGTAGGCCCCGCAATCCTCGGCGTTGGCAGTATATGACCAGCCCCAGGGTCAGACTCGGTCCCAGCCTCCACCAAGTGAACCCAATGTGCCGTCAGCGATATATAGTTGCCCTGCCCGGCAGCACTCGTCCACGTGTCCGTGGTCAGGTGGACCTTGTCAGAAACGGCGTTGGTCAGGGCACGGATGATGTTGTCTGACACGTGCTGGTGCAGGGCTGGGACGGCACATCGGGAAAAGTAGTGGCGGCTGGGGACCGAATACCGAGGGGCGGCCGCCGCCATGAGGTTGCGAAAGGCCTCGGTCTCTACTAGCCTATAGGGCAGCATCTCCAGGCTAAGCAATCTGGAGATGTGGACATTAAGGGCTTGGGCGTGCGGGTGGGTTGCACTATATTTTCTTTTCCGCTCCAGCGTCTGGGGTATGGAGAGCTGAACGCTGGTGGATGCTGTGGAGGATCGTGGAGGCGACGATGGGGTTTTTGTGCCAGGGTCCTGGGCAGGGGGCTGTCTATCAGCTGACACAGGGGAAGGAGCAGTGGTGTGCACGGCCGGAGGTGAACGGGCTTGGTGCCACTGATTCGGGTGTTTAGCATTCATATGCCTGCGCATACTGGTGGTAGTTAAGCTAGTAGTGGTGGAACCCCTGCTGATCCTGGTTTGGCAAAGGTTGCACACCACAGTCCGTCGGTCATCCGGTGTTTCCTTAAAGAACCTCCAGACTTCTGAAAATCTAGCCCTCGCCGCGGGAGCCCTCGCCACGGGAGCTTCACTACGTGACACATTTGGCGCTGATGCACCTGCTCTGGCCCTGCCTCTCCGTCTGGCCCCACCACTGCCTCTTCCAACCTGTTCTGCTATAGGACTCTCCTCCGTCTCAGAAGCACTGTGTTCACCCGGCCTCTCAACCCAGCTTGGGTCTGTCACCTCATCATCCTCCGATCCCTCAGTCTGCTCCCCCCTCGGACTTCCTGCCCTGACAACAACTTCACCACTGTCTGACAACCGTGTCTCCTCATCGTCGGACACCTCTTTACACACTTCTTCCACTACGTCAAGAAGGTCATCATCACCCACAGACTGCGACTGGTGGAAAACCTGGGCATCGGAAAATTGCTCAGCAGCAACCGGACAAGTGGTTTGTGACTGTGGGAAGGGTCCAGAAAACAGTTCCTCAGAGTATGCCGGTTCAAATGCCAAATTTTCCTGGGAGGGGGCAGACTGGGGGGGAGGAGGCTGAGGTGCAGGAGCTGGAGGAGTGCCGATTTCGGTGACATGGGTGGACTGCATGGAAGACTGACTGGTGGACAAATTGCTCGAAGCATTGTCGGCAATCCACGACATCACCTGTTCGCACTGTTCTGGCCTCAACAGTGCTCTACCACGAGTCCCAGTAACTTGAGACATGATGAACCTAGGGAGTGTAGCTCTGCGGCGTTCCCCTGCTCCCTCATCAGCAGGTATTGTCTCACCCCACCCAGGACCACGGCCTCTGACCCCTGCAGTAGATGGACGCCCACGTCCCCGCCCTCGTCCTCGTCCTCTACCCCTAGCCCTCGGGTTAAACATTTTGAAAATGAAAGTTATATAACTTTTTATATAAGTTTTTTTTTGTGTTTTTTAGTTTTTAAAACCAAACAATGCTATCCTATTGCTATGGCTATTTTCTAGCCAAGTATGAAAGCACACTGCTATGCCAGATGAGATGACGCTGAGTTATGAAAAAATAAACGTAAAATAAAAAGGAAATGGCAAACTGTGCCTAACTGAAATCCAACCCCTAATAAATTATCCCACTTCGGTCTTTGCAATGGATATGTGCGTCACTAAGCGCTAAACACAGCGGTCGCAAGTCTCACTCCAAATTCCTCACAATTGGCTAGTATATGCACTGCAGCAAGGACAGCCACCAGCAGATCAACCAGAAATAAAATATATATAACGCTATTGTAGGCGTAAGTAAGCCGTTTGGATTCTCCTTTGGCTATTTTCTAGCCAAGTATGAAAGCACACTGATGAGATGACGCTGAGTTATGAAAAAATAAACGTAAAATAAAAAGGAAATGGCAGACTGTGCCTAATTGAAATCCAACCCCTAATAAATTTTCCCACTTCGGTCTTTGCGATGGATATGTGCGTCACTAAGCGCCAAAGACAGCGGTCGCAAGTCTCACTCCAAATTCCTCACAATTGGCTAGTATATGCACTGCAGCAAGGACAGCCACCAGCAGATCAACCAGAAATAAAATATATATAACGCTATTGTAGGCGTAAGTAAGCCGTTTGGATTCTCCTTTGGCTATTTTCTAACCAAGTATGAAAGCACACTGATGAGATGACGCTGAGTTATGAAAAAATAAACGTAAAATAAAAAGAAACTGCCAGACTGTGCCTAATTGAAATCCAACCCCTAATAAATTATCCCACTTCGGTCTTTGCGATGGATATGTGCGTCACTAAGCGCTAAACACAGCGGTCGCAAGTCTCACTCCAAATTCCTCACAATTGGCTAGTATATGCACTGCAGCAAGGACAGCCACCAGCAGATCAACCAGAAATAAAATATATATAACGCTATTGTAGGCGTAAGTAAGCCGTTTGGATTCTCCTTTGGCTATTTTCTAGCCAAGTATGAAAGCACACTGATGAGATGACGCTGAGTTATGAAAAAATAAACGTAAAATAAAAAGGAAATGGCAGACTGTGCCTAATTGAAATCAAACCCCTAATAAATTTTCCCACTTTGGTGTTTGAGGTGGATATGTGTGTCACTAAGAGCTAAACACAACGGTAGCAAGTCCCCCTGCAAATTTCTCACAATATGGTACTAGCTGCACTACTAGTGCCAGCAAGCCCAGCCACAAGCAAACAAAAAAAAAAAAAGTATAACGTTATTGTAGCCCTAAGAAGGGCTGTTGGGTTCTTGTTGAATCACTCCTGCCTAACACTATTCTAATAGAACACCCTAACGCTTTCCCTGACCAGCAGCAGCTCTCTCCCTAGCGGCATCCAGACACAGAATGATCCGAGCAGCGCGGGCAGCGGCTAGTCTATCCCAGGGTCACCTGATCTGGCCAGCCAACCACTGCTATCGACGTGTAAGGGTACCACGTCATGCTGGGTGGAGTGCAGAGTCTCCTGGCTTGTGATTGGCTCTGTTTCTGGCCGCCAAAAAGCAAAACGGCGGGAGCTGCCATTTTCTCGAGCGGGCGAAGTATTCGTCCGAGCAACGAGCAGTTTAAAGTACGCTCATGCTCGAACGAGCATCAAGCTCGGACGAGTATGTTCGCTCATCTCTAATTAAAAGAAAAGGCTCCACAAAGTTTGATGCCCAATTCCTCCCGAGTACAGTGATACCCCATATGTGGTGCTAACCTGCCGTATGTGCGCACGGCCGGACATAGAATGGAAGGAGGCCCCATCTAGAGCAGATCTGCATTGTCAAATTGTACAGGCTATAATTTTTTTTCTTTATTTAATGTGGACCTATAGGGGCTTATTTCTTTTGCCACATGAGATGCACTTTTCTGGTATGTAATTTTGGGGAATCTATAGCTAATTGGTGAGATTTTATTAACTCTTTGTTGGTGGAGGAAATGAAAATAATCAATTTTAAGGAAGGTTTTTTTTTTGGCCGTTAATAGAGATGAGCGAGTATACTCGTCCGAGTATACTGCTCGGTCGAGTATTAGCATACTCGGACCGGCTCGTTACTCGGACGAGTATCTCGCCGGCTCGAGATCGAGCAGTAAATTAATAAAATAAATTGAATAAAAATATTTTTATTGTAAAAAAAAAATATTACACATGTTTCCATATGTTTTACTTGTAAGAACACATTGAAATAACACTATTCTTCACTTTCCAGGTGTTCGCGCGTGTCTCCCGCTAAGTTAGGAGATGTTCAGAACATCTGGAATGTGAAGAATAGTGTTCTTTCAATGTGTTCTGCACTTAAATGGACCTGTATTCACTGTTTTTAATGTTTTAATTCTATTCTTCACTTTGCAGCTGTGCGCGCGTATCTCCGAACCTATCGGGAGACACGCGCGCACACCTGCAATGTGAAGAATAGAATTAAAACATTAAAAACAGTGAACACAGGAGCATTTAAGTGCAGAACACATTGAAAGAACACTATTCTTCACATTCCAGATGTTCGTGCACATCTCCTAACTTAGCGGGAGACACGCGCGAACACCTGCAAAGTGAAGAATATTGTTATTTCAATGTGTTCTTACAAGTAAAACATCTGCAAACATCTGGATTTTTTTTTTGCACTGTTCTTTTACTGTTCAGTTTTATTTAAAAAATGCTCGGGTCTCCCATTGACTTCAATGGGGCTCGTTATTCGAGACGAGCACTCGAGCATCTGGAAAAGTTCGTCTCGAATAACGAGCACCCGAGCATTTTAGTGCTCGCTCATCTCTAGCCGTTAACCATACAATAAAAGTAGTATATTATTTTTATCCTATGGGTCGCCACGATTATGCAAATTCCTCATTTATATAGATTTTTTCTTTTTTTCCCATTTTTACTCAATAATTTGGCGAAAATGATGTTCATTTTAGCATCACCGTCGTTCATATGCATAACTTTTTCATTTTTTCACCTCACAAATCTGGGTAAGGGCTTATTTTTTGTGAGAAGGATTGTTCTTTTTCGTGTTCTTATTTTAGAGTGCATAACATTTTTTTAATCACTTTTTAGAGCATTTTTATAGGGTATTAATTAAAAATTATCTTTTTTTTTTTAGCTTTTGTGGTATTTCTTTAAGGGGTTCACTTTGCATATGTAATAATGATTCTGTTTTATTATGCAGATTGTTACAGACGCAGGGATTACCAAATATGTGGGTGTTTTGTGTATTTTATTCAATTGTACTGAATAAAAACTAATTTGGAGAAAATCTTGTTCATTTTAGCATCACTATCTTTTGATATGCATAACTTTTTTATTTTTTCGGCTGACAAATCTGGTTAAGGGCTTATTTTTTGCGGGAAGTGTTCTTCTTTTTAGTGGCCTTATTTTAGAGTATGGAACATTTTTTATCACTTTTTAGATCATTTTTTTAAAGTATTAATTAAAAATGATCTTTTTTCGGAACTTTTTTTGCGTTTTTTTCCTCTAGCGTTTACCATGCGGGTCCAGACGCGGCAAACCAAATATGTGGAGTTTTTATGTGTTTCTTTGTTTTTTTTATACTTTATTAAGTGTTTTTATGGAAAAGTGACATTTTAGGGGCTTATATTTTTATGTATTTATTTTTTATTTATTTTAATGTGTAAACTTTAGTGTTTTTACATTTGTTTACTTTTCCATACTTGAACTTGAACCAGCGATCAGAACATCACTGGTTCAAGTTCAAGTATGAAAAAGTTAACTACACTGCTCTACAATACTAATTCATTGTAGAGCAGTGTAAACTGTCCGAGCATGCACACGCATGCGCAGACAGTTTACAGTCACACCCGGAAGGGCTCTGACTTCCAGGAACATCGGGAAGCCCTGGGGAAGTGGATCGGATTCCCCGGTAAGCAGCACAGGGGATCTGATCCATAGCGGGAACACCCTTACACACCGGTGTGTAAGGGGTTAGCACTCGCGGTTGGAGTCGACTCCAATTGTGGGTGTGATACACAGCTGACAGCCGCTGCTCTTGGTGCTGACTCCGTTCGTGAGCCGGTGCCAGAAGCAGGACGTTATAGCACGTCCTGGTGCGGGAAGTATCTACCCGCAGGTTCCTACTATAATGTCTAGGTCTGCCTAGGGGTTAAAGGGAACCCATCGCCACATTTTTCACAAATATAAGATACTAAAACAAAAAAAAACAAGCGCTCCCTGGTGCAATAAATTTTGGGATACCCCAAGTGCTTTACCAAAATCTTGGATCGGTGTGCGCCCTGGAAATAGTCTTTTTTTCGGACCTGCGAGGAAGGTAGTGTATCCCAGCCTTGCGGACATTTTTTGTTTCACAAATATAGGTAGTGACAGGTTCCCATAGAGCCCTAGTAACTAACTGACACTTTTATTTTAGCTAAAAATTGTTCCCCTGAAATCCCAATATATTCAACGTTATAGTTTTATAGTGCAATATTTTTACTATATTGCACTTAGCACTTTTTTCATTTATTCTATTATACAGAAATATGCAAATATCTTTTATTCTTTTTTGGGAGATAGATTTTAAGTTTTTGGCTTTCGTCAGTATTTAGATATCTTTTCAGTATCTTTATTTTTGTAGATTTATTCTTTCTTGTGTGGGTAGTTTTTATAAAGGTGAATCATTTATTTCTATGGACAAAATTTATTTTTATGATCATGTTTTTTTATAATAAATATAAAACACATGGATTTATTTTACCGTTAATATTGTTTAATTTTATATTGAATGAGTGAGATCACTGATCAGTGATAATGACTCAGTGAGTCAAATATGGTGTTGAATTATTAGAAGGTATAGATTCATTTTATTGATTGTTCCTCCATTTAGATGTTATACATATAGGAGGGGGGTTAACAGGGCTTGTGCATCAGTTTTCTGTTGTAAGAGCCCAAAAATAGGTGCAATTCTTGTCACATGGTGCCCCTCCCTATGCCACCTCCATGCCAAATGGGCATGGAGGGGCGTGAAGGGGAAGGCGCAAGCAGTGGTGTGGGCCGGCATGGGGCAACTGCACACTACCTATAGCTTGGCGCTGACCCCCCTGATCTGATCTTGCGCATACAAGTGGCAGGATGAACATCATACACTGACCCACCTAGTGCCAGTGTATGATATATCCCCCATAGCCTCATATTGTGCCATAGAATACACATTAAAAATGGTATCACAATAAGGAACAATAAGGTTTTACATAATAAATACTACTAATAATAATAGGAGGAATAACAACGAGATGAGTGACATTACTTTACAGGTCTCTTGGCTACAGGATGACACTAGGATAGTTACGATTAGAGATGAGCGAACATGCTCGTCCGAGCTTGATGCTCGGTCGAGCATTAGCGTACTCGAAACTGCTCGTTGCTCGGACGAATACTTCGCCCGCTCGAGAAAATGGCAGCTCCCGCCGTTTTGCTTTTTGGCGGCCAGAAACAGAGCCAATCACAAGCCAGGAGACTCTGCACTCCACCCAGCATGACGTGGTACCCTTACACGTCGATAGCAGTGGTTGGCTGGCCAGATCAGGTGACCCTGGGATAGACTAGCCGCTGCCCGCGCTGCTCGGATCATTCTGTGTCTGGATACCGCTAGGGAGAGAGCTGCTGCTGGTCAGGGAAAGCGTTAGGGTGTTCTATTAGCTTACTGTTAGGCAGGAGTGATTCTCCAAGAACCCAACAGCCCTTCTTAGGGCTACAATAACGTTCTACTTTTTTTTTTTTTATTTGCATCTAGTACCATTTTGTGAGGAATTAGCAGGGGGACTTGCTACCGTTGTGTTTAGCTCTTAGTGGCACACATATCCACCTCAAAGACCGAAGTGGGAAAATTTAGTAGGGGTTGGATTTCAATTAGGCACTAACTCAGTGTCATCTCATCTGGCATAGTAGTGTGCTTTGATACTTGGCTAGAAAATAGCCATAGGAGAATCCAAACAGCTTACTTACGCCTACAGTAGCGTTCTATATATTTGATTTCTGGTTGATCTGCTGGTGGCTGTACTTGCTGCAGTGCATGTACTAGCCAATTCTGAGCAATTTGTAGTGAGACTTGCGACCGCTGTGTTTTGCGCTTAGTGACGCACATATCCATAGCAAAGACCGAAGTGGGAAAATTTAGTAGGGGTTGGATTTCAATTAGGCACTAACTCAGTGTCATCTCATCTGGCATAGTAGTGTGCTTTGATACTTGGCTAGAAAATAGCCATAGGAGAATCCAAACAGCTTACTTACGCCTACAGTAGCGTTCTATATATTTGATTTCTGGTTGATCTGCTGGTGGCTGTACTTGCTGCAGTGCATGTACTAGCCAATTCTGAGCAATTTGTAGTGAGACTTGCGACCGCTGTGTTTTGCGCTTAGTGACGCACATATCCATAGCAAAGACCGAAGTGGGAAAATTTAGTAGGGGTTGGATTTCAATTAGGCACTAACTCAGTGTCATCTCATCTGGCATAGTAGTGTGCTTTGATACTTGGCTAGAAAATAGCCATAGGAGAATCCAAACAGCTTACTTACGCCTACAGTAGCGTTCTATATATTTGATTTCTGGTTGATCTGCTGGTGGCTGTACTTGCTGCAGTGCATGTACTAGCCAATTCTGAGCAATTTGTAGTGAGACTTGCGACCGCTGTGTTTTGCGCTTAGTGACGCACATATCCATAGCAAAGACCGAAGTGGGAAAATTTAGTAGGGGTTGGATTTCAATTAGGCACAGTATGCCATTTGTCCTTTTTTATTTTACGTTTATTTTGTTTAATAACTCAGTGTCATCTCATCTGGCATAGTAGTGTGCTTTCATACTTGGCTAGAAAATAGCCATAGCAATAGGATAGCATCGTTTGGTTTTAAAAACTCAAAAACACAAAAAAAAACAAAAAAAACAAAAAAAAAAACAAAAAACACAAAAAAAACTAAAAACACAAAAAAAAGTAAAAAAAAAATTAAAGTTATAACTCTCATTTTAAAAATGTTTAACCCGAGGGCTAGGGGTAGAGGACGAGGGCGGGGACGTGGGCGTCCAACTACTGCAGGGGTCAGAGGCCGTGGTCCTGGGCGGGGTGAGACACCACCTGCTTATGAGGGAGCAGGGGAACGCCGCAGAGCTACACTCCCTAGGTTCATGTCTGAAGTTACTGGGACTCGTGGTAGAGCACTGTTGAGGCCAGAACAGTGTGAACAGGTGATGTCGTGGATTGCTGACAATGCTTCGAGCAATTTGTCCACCAGTCAGTCTTCCACGCAGTCCACCCATGTCACCGAAATCGCCACTCCTCCAGCTCCTGCACCTCAGCCTCCTCCCCCCCAGTCTGCCCCCTCCCAGGAAAATTTGGCATTTGAACCGGCATACTCTGAGGAACTGTTTTCTGGACCCTTCCCACAGTCACAAACCACTTGTCCGGTTGCTGCTGAGCAATTTTCCGATGCCCAGGTTTTCCACCAGTCACAGTCTGTGGGTGATGATGACCTTCTTGACGTAGTGGAAGTGTGTAAAGAGGTGTCCGACGATGAGGAGACACGGTTGTCAGACAGTGGGGAAGTTGTTGTCAGGGCAGGAAGTCCGAGGGGGGAGCAGACTGAGGGATCGGAGGATGATGAGGTGACAGACCCAAGCTGGGTTGAGAGGCCGGGTGAACACAGTGCTTCTGAGACGGAGGAGAGTCCTCGACCAGAACAGGTTGGAAGAGGCAGTGGTGGGGCCAGACGGAGAGGCAGGGCCAGAGCTGGTGCATCAGCGCCAAATGTGTCAACTAGTGAAGCTCCCGTGGTGAGGGCTCTTGCGGCGAGGGATAGATCTTCAGAAGTCTGGAGGTTCTTTAAGGAAACACCGGATGACCGACGGACTGTGGTGTGCAACATTTGCCAAACCAGGCTCAGCAGGGGTTCCACCACTACTAGCTTAACTACCACCAGTATGCGCAGGCATATGAATGCTAAACACCCCACTCAGTGGCAACAAGCCCGTTCACCTCCGGCCGTGCACACCACTGCTCCTTCCCCTGTGTCAGCTGATAGTCAGCCCCCTGCCCAGGACCCTGCCACAAAAACCCCATCGTCGCCTCCACGATCCTCCACAGCATCCACCAGCGTTCAGCTCTCCATACCCCAGACGCTGGAGCGGAAACGCAAATATAGTGCAACCCACCCGCACGCCCAAGCCCTTAATGTGCACATCTCCAGATTGCTTAGCCTGGAGATGCTGCCCTATAGGCTAGTAGAGACCGAGGCCTTTCGCAACCTCATGGCGGCGGCCGCCCCTCGGTATTCGGTCCCCAGCCGCCACTACTTTTCCCGATGTGCCGTCCCAGCCCTGCACCAGCATGTGTCAGACAACATCACCCGTGCCCTGACCAACGCAGTTTCTGACAAGGTCCACCTGACCACGGACACGTGGACGAGTGCTGCCAGGCAGGGCCACTATATATCGCTGACGGCACATTGGGTTAACTTGGTGGAGGCTGGGACCGAGTCTGACCCTGGGGCTGGTCATATACTGCCGACGCCGAGGATTGCGGGGCCTACCTCGGTCCAGGTGTTTCAGGCCTACTATGCCTCCTCCTCCTCCCACCCCTCCTCCACCTCCTCCTCCGAACTACCATCCGTGGGCACGGCGCCATCAGTCGGTAGCTCTAGGCACAGCAGCAGTGCCGTCGCTAAGCGACAGCAGGCGGTGCTCAAACTGCTGAGCCTAGGCGACAAAAGGCACACCGCCCAAGAGCTATTACAGGGCATCACGGCGCAGACTGATCTGTGGCTGGCACCGCTGAACCTGAAGCCAGGCATGGTTGTGTGTGACAACGGCCGTAACCTGGTGGCGGCTCTGCAACTCGGCAGACTGACACATGTGCCATGCCTGGCCCATGTGTTAAATCTGATAGTTCAGCGTTTCCTCAAGACATACCCCAATCTGTCTGATTTGCTCACGAAGGTGCGCCGCATCTGTGCGCATTTCAGGAAGTCCAGCCCAGATGCTGCCACTCTAAGGGCAGCGCAGCGCCGCCTCCAACTGCCCGCTCACCGACTGTTGTGCGACGTGCCCACGAGGTGGAATTAAACACTGACCATGTTATCCAGAGTTTACCAGCAGCGCAGAGCGATTGTAGACTGCCAGATGTCAACTTCCACCAGAAGTGGTAGTCAGGTCAGTCAGCTTCCTCAAGTCTACAATGAGGAGTGGACGTGGATGTCTGATATCTGTCAGGTGCTGAGTAACTTTGAGGAGTCAACACAGATGGTCAGTGGCGATGCCGCCATCATCAGCCTCACCATCCCGCTGCTTGGCCTGTTGAAAAACTCTCTGGTCAGCATGAAGTCGGAAGCTTTGCGCTCGTCACAAGAGACGGGGGAAGAAGATTCCCTTGTTGATAGCCAAAGCACCCTCAGGTCTGTTTCTCAGCGCATATCGGAGGAGGTGGAGGTGGAGGAGGATGAGGAGGAAGAGGAGGAGAATGTTGGCGAGACACAAGAGGGGACCATTGTTGAGTCCTTCACTGTTCAGCGTGTATGGGCAGAAGAAGAGGAGTTGGAGGAGTTGGAGGAGGAGGAAATGGACAGTCAGGCCAGTGAGGGGAGTGAATTCTTACGCGTTGGTACTCTGGCGCATATGGCAGATTTCATGCTAGGCTGCCTATCCCGTGACCCTCGCGTTCAAAGAATTTATTCCAGCACCGATTACTGGGTGTTCACTCTCCTGGACCCACGGTACAAGCAAAATCTTTCCACTCTCATCCCTGCAGAGGAAAGGAGTGTGAGAATGCATGAATACCAGCAGGCCCTGGTGCACAAGCTGAAACAGTATTTCCCTTCTGACAGCGCTAGCGGCAGAGTGCGTAGTTCTGCGGGACAAGTAGCGAGGGAGAGTAGGCGAGCAGGCAGCTTGTCCAGCACTGGCAAGGGTACGCTTTACAAGGCTTTTGCCAGCTTTATGTCACCCCAGCAAGACACTGTCACCTGTCCCCAGTCTCGGCAGAGTAGGGCTGATCTTTACAGAAAGATGGTGAGGGAGTACGTAGCTGACCATACCATCGTCCTAAATGATCACACAGCTCCCTACAACTACTGGGTTTCAAAGCTGGACATGTGGCACGAACTGGCGCTGTACGCCTTGGAGGTTCTTGCCTGCCCTGCCGCTAGCGTCTTGTCCAAGCGGGTTTTCAGTGCAGCTGGTGGCATCATCACCGATAAGCGTACACACCTGTCGACTGACAGCGCTGACAGGCTGACGCTTATTAAAATGAATAAAGGCTGGATTTCTCAGAATTTCCAATCTCCACCAGGTGAAGGAAGCTCAACCTGAATAATTGATCCACTCCTCCTCCTCCTCATTTTCCTCCTTCTCCTCCTCTTTGTACAGTAAAGCAGAGGAAACTGGCTATTTTTTGACAGGGCCCACTGGCTCTTGCTATAGTACTTTATGCATTTAATTTTTCTGGAGGGCCACCTACCCGGTCCTCTGTTTTAAACAATTTTTGTGAGTGCCACATACAGGCACTCAATCTATTCCATTTTACTGGAGGGCCACCTACCTGCTCCTCTGGTTTGAAAACTTTTTGGGACTGCCACATACAGGCACTCAATCTATTCCATTTTTCTGGAGGGCCACCTACCTGCTCCTCTGGTTTGAAAACTTTTTGGGACTGCCACATACAGGCACTCAATCTATTCCATTTTTCTGGAGGGCCACCTACCTGCTCCTCTGGTTTGAAAAATTTTTGGGACTGCCACATACAGGCACTATCCAAATTAAATTGTCTCCATAGCAGCCTCCACACGTTGTCTCCATTGCTACCTCCAAAAGTCGTCCATATAGCTGCCTCCATACATCGTCCCTTTATCAAACGAGGTGTGTCAGGCACAAATTTGGGTTGTTTTCATGGATTCCACATCAAAGTTGTTAACTTTGTCGCCACCCTGCTGTGTAATCCACAAAATATACTGGCAAACTTTTATCATGTACCGATATTATTTGAGCGCTTCTTGCTCACCTCCTTTGGTTCCTCTCTGCCACCCATTGGTTTGAAGCCTGAGTCCATTTAGGGTATGTCGCCATGCCACTCTCTAGCCTGCTGCCGCTGCCTCTGCATGCCGTCCCCTATAGTGTCAGGGTCAATTATTGCATGTTTTAGTTGCTATCTAGCTTCATTCTGTCACTCTGTCATGGCCATGCTGTTGCCCATAATTTTGGCATAATGGTGCGATTATGCAGCCTCAGAGGCATCCATGCATGCTGCCCCTGCTGTTTCCTGTCCATTTCCGTGGTGTTTCCATCCTTTTCTGAGGTTTCCAGGTGTTTGGCCAAGCTTCCCTGTGCAGAGCCTTGGTCCCCTTGAAAAATGCTCGAGTCTCCCATTGACTTCAATGGGGTTCGTTATTCGAGACGAGCACTCGAGCATCGGGAAAAGTTCGTCTCGAATAACGAGTACCCGAGCATTTTAGTGTTCGCTCATCTCTAGTTACGATCCTTAGTGAGATGTTAAAAGATTATGGCAATCATACCCGGCTCAGCTACATGAGAACAATCATTAATTTCACTCCACTTCGCTTCAATTGCAGTTGGCCTGGACTCCTCGAAGACGGCAGTGATTTTACATTTGTTGCTAGGAAAATTTGGCTTTGATCTTTGATCCACAAGGATACTACATACATCTCCGGCAGCAATAGTAATGCAGGCAATCTCCATAGAATGTACTTCCAAGTAATAGCACATGAAGCCAATAACTGAAGTATAAAATATTCATGGCCTATATAGGTATGTTTATTTAATGCATGTTTGTGTAAAGCGGCTCTTGCTGGCAGACATGAGGTTTGGAGATATAAAGTGCAGGGTAAGGTCATGGAGTAATAACTATGATCTCTGGTAATATATACTACCCTACAATGCAATTGGATGCAGAACATTGCACCGTGATGAGAATACATAGGGTCATGGTATGTTGTGTAAAGGGCTTCCATAGTTCTTGGCAGGACAGACAACACTGTTCTGGCACCAAGGCATTGATGACGAACCTTTTAGAGACGGAGTGCTCAACCTACAAAAAAACCTAGTTTTATGTTGCAAAGTGCCAACATGATAATTTTGGCAGTAACCTATTGATCCCAGCTGTATCACAAGTTTCAATTGTATTGGTGTCCTGAGGATACCAATATGATAGAAAAAAATTGGAGAAATTTGGATTATAGCTTCCCTGAAGGTGAAGAATCAGGGGACCCAGAGCATCAGCTCCAACGATAATCCATCCCTGTCCACACCTTCTCGCTTCCTGTGTAGTCCTGGCTGCCAAGGAGGTGTCGCTATAAAATAGAACTGTCCATGGGTGTCTTGGACTGCAGGAAGAAGCCTTGAATCACATCTAGCAAATTCTGTGCTGGGGTGAAGGCCTGGGTGCCCACATAAATGGCTCTGAGTGCCACCTCTGGCACCCGTGCCATAGATCCGCCACCACTGATCTAAGGGGATTGCTTAGTATTACAAGTTTGAAAATATTGGAAAATATGATTTATTGAACTAATGAACTATTGAAAGGCAACATTTACCTATATTAATAGCTTAAATTCTCAGAGCAAACCAAATTTAACAAACAAAAGTTAATAAGTTAATAAGCAAAAACAAATTCCCATTCATAATGCTTCTACCAACTATGACTCATGGGTTGGATGAATCTACATAATAATTTAATTAAGGAACTGATACAATATTATGATTCATACACAGACTCATTCGTTATGTTAAAAAGTTTATCTAACTGTTCAATAAGAAATTTCAAAACTTTGCTCACCTTTTCTATTATATTTGTCAAATACCAATTAGAATTTAATAAAAGGAGTACCGTAATTTTCAGACTGTAAGATGCACTATTTAGTGAGAAAAAAACTTGTCTGCCTCTTATTGTCTGAAGGTTGAGATGAACCAGCACTGCCAGACCCTCCTGACCGCTGTCCTGGAGATTGGGTGAAGCGCTGAAAAAGCTTTTCCCCTGATCTATAAGAGAGGAGAACTTCTGCACTGTTCTCTCTTTCTCCAATCTCATTCCGAGATCCTAGGTCCTGTGTTTCTGCAGGACCTAGAGTGATGTCAGAAGAGGTTTTCCCATCTGGAAATTCACATTTTATTAAATTCATCTGTCATATACATACATTTCTTCAAGTGCAAGATTTCTTCAAGTTCAATTTAATTACCGTATATACTCGAGTATAAGCTGACCCAAGTATAAGCCGAGGCCCCTAATTTTACCACAAAAACCTGGTAAAACCTATATTTTGTTTACCCAAGTATAAGCCGAGTTTGGGTTTTCAGCACATTTTTTGTGCTGGAAAACTAGGCTTATAGTCGAGTATATATGGTAAATGTCAATGCCCAGATGGGAATATTCTTTTAGTCCCACTCTTACTGCTCCAGGTTAGGGAACATAGAAGAAGTTGCAGATGGGACTGGGTAAGAAGAAAATTTATGTTAAAGAAAAAAAGGTGAAAAGCGCCAAATATAGTGTAGCAGGTTAAGTAATACCAACCTTCAGTAGATAATTACAACTAGGTGCTCACCTTGAAAGGTTGTGTCATAAGCCACAACCAATTTGTAGTGCTTTTGTAGACCAAATCCACAGGGATGCACTTGGTTGACGCACAGTCCCCCGAACAGTGTGTATGTTGCAGATAGAAGTTTGTGAGCATATAGCTTCTTTTAGTTTCTGGATTTTACACTTTTTTGTTGTTTATGATTAAAAAACAAGTAAAAACAGACTATAATTAAAATCACAATAAAAACATATCTGCGTATTTAGGAGATGAGTCTCGTACCCGTGAAACGTTTTGTACCTGTGAAACAGGTACGAAACGCATCTCCTAAATAACAATACACTTTTATTGTGATTTTAATTATAGTCTATTTTTACTTGTTTCTTAATCATAAACAATAAAAAAGTGAAAAATCCAGAAACAGGCCCCGAACAGGTTTTTTTTTTTAAACACGAGCCATATGCTTACAAACTTCTATATGAGTAAGAAGAAAAGTATAACAGTGATGAGTGTGTTTCTTTGTGTGTATAGTAGTGTTGAATGTGTTTGTGTGTGTATTAGAGATGAGCGAGTATACTCGTCCGAGCTTGATGCTCGTTCGAGTATTAAGGTACTCGAAACGGCTCGTTGCTCGGACGAGTATTTCCCCTGCTCGAGATCGAGCATTTAATTAAACAAACACAGTGAAGAACAATGAAGAATAGAATAAAAACAGTGAACACAGTGAACACAGGATCATTTAAGTGAAAAAGACAGTGAAGAACACAGTGAAGAATAGATTACAGATGTTCGGCACATCTGCTTACTTGTCGGAAGATACACGCGGAACGGGGAGACATCACGCACCAGGGAGACATCGGGCGCAGCAGAGACACATCGGGCGCAGCAGAGACACATCGGGCGCAGCAGAGACACATCGGGCACAGCAGGGAGACATCGGGCGCAGCAGGAAGACATTGCGCGCAGCAGGGAGACATCGCGCACAGCAGGGAGACATCGCGCGCAACAGGGAGACATCGCGCGCATCAGGGAGACATCGCGCGCAGCAGGAAGACATCGGGCACCAGGGAGACATCGGGCAGCAGGGAGACATCGGGGAGACTTCAGTGGAAGAAGAGGAGCGGATCCCGGGACAGCGTATCTCCTCTCCCGACAAGTAAGCAGATGTGACGAACATCTGTAATCTATTCTTCACTGTGTTTTTCACTTAAATGATCCTGTGTTCACTGTTTTTATTCTATTCTTCACTGTTCTTCACATCTGCTAACTTGTCGGGAGATAATATACGCGCGGAACAGTGAAGAATAGATTGCAGATGTTTGCATACATCTGCTAACTTATCAGAAGACATTCTTTTTCAATTAAATAACACATTTTATTCCCGAACCATGGTCCCTTTGAAAAATGCTCGGGTCTCCCATTGACTTCAATGGGGCTCGTTATTCGAGACGAGCACTCGAGCATCTGGAAAAGTTTGTCTCGAATAACGAGCACCCGAGCATTTTAGTGCTCGCTCATCTCTAGTGTGTATTTAATGATGAGTGTGTCACTGTGTGTATAGCAGTGCTAAATGTGTTTGTGTATAGCACTGAGAGTATGTTACTGTGTATAGTAGTGCCAAATGTGTTTGTGTGTGTATAGCAGTGATGAGTGTGTTTCTGTTTATGTATAGTATTGCTGAATGTGTCTGTGTATAGCAGTGTGGGTGTGTTACTGTGTGTATAGTAGTGCTGAACGTGTTTGTGTGTGTATAGCAGTGATGAGTGTGTTCCTGTGTGTATAGTAGGGCTGAATGTGTTCATGTGTGTAAAGTAGTGCTGAATGTGTTCGTGTGTATATAGCAGTGTTGAGTTTTTTTTCTGTGTGTATAGCAGTACTAAATGTGTTTGTGTGTGTGTATAGCAGTGTCAGTGTGTTCCTGTGTGTATAAAATTGCTGAATGTGATTGTGTGTGTATAGCAGTGAGAGTATGTTACTGTGTATTGTAGTGCTGAATGTGTTTGTGTGTGTGTATAGCAGTGATGAGTGTGTTTCTGTGTATGTATAGAATTGCTGAATGTGTTTGTGTCTATGTATAGCAGTGTGGGTGTGTTACTGTGTGTATAGTAGTGCTGAATGTGATTGTGTGCGTGTGTATAGCAGTGAGAGTATGTTACTGTGTATAGTAGTGCCGAATGTGTTTGTGTGTGTGTATAGCAGTGATGAGTGTGTTTCTGTGTATGTATATTATTGTTGAATGTGTTTGTGTTTGTGTATAGCAGTGTGGGTGTGTTACTGTGTGTATAGTAGTGCTGAAGGTGTTTGTGTGTGTTTAGCAGTGATGAGCGTGTTTTTGTATGTGTATAGTAGTTCTGAATGTGTTTGTGTGTATAGTAGTGTGAGTGTGTTTCTGTGTGTATATTTGTGCTGAATGTGTTTGTGTGTGTGTATAGCAGTCATGAGTGTGTTCCTGTGTGTGTATAGCAGTGCTGAATGTGTTTGTGTGTGTGTATAGCAGTGCATAGTGTGTTTCTGTGTGTATAGAATTGCTGAATGTGTTTGTGTGTGTGTATAGCAGTGATGAGTGTGTTTCTGTGTATGTATATTATTGTTGAATGTGTTTGTGTTTGTGTATAGCAGTGTGGGTGTGTTACTGTGTGTATAGTAGTGCTGAAGGTGTTTGTGTGTGTATAGCAGTGATGAGTGTGCTTTTGTATGTGTATAGTAGTTCTGAATGTGTTTGTGTGTATAGCAGTGTGAGTGTGTTTCTGTGTGTATATTTGTGCTGAATGTGTTTGTGTGTGTGTGTGTATAGCAGTCATAAGTGTGTTCTTGTGTGTGTATAGCAGTACTGAATGTGTTCGTGTGTGTGTATAGCAGTGCAGAGTGTGTTTCTGTGTGTATAGTATTGCTGAATGTGTTTGTGTGTGTGTATAGCAGTGATGAGTGTGTTTCTGTGTGTATAGAATTGCTGAATGTGTTTATGTGTGTATAGCAGTGATGAGCGTGTTTCTGTGTGTATAGTATTGTTGAATGTGTGTGTGTGTGTGTGTATAGCTGTGATGAGTGTGTTTATGTGTGTGTATAGCATTGATGAGTGTGTTTGTGTGTATAGTATTGTTGAATGTCTTTGTGTGTGTATTCAGCAGTGTTGAGAGTGTTCCTATGTGTGCATAGTAGTGCTGAATGTGTTTGTGTGTGTATAGCAGTGATGTGTGTGTTTGTGTATATATAACAATATATATTTCCTTTTATGGATAAGTAAATCTGGGATGTGTCTAATAGTAAGGTGTGTAAATATAAATTTATTTTAAGGATAATGGAACCCCCAATGATCAGAAGTTTGAAACCGTTTTGGACCCCTTCACTCCTTATCAGGGTGTAGCACTGCGCTGTACACAATATAAGAAACACATAAAAATAATGTCACAGTCCTGTGAAGTGACAGCAAAACACTTAATTAAGAAATGTATACAACCCCTGTGCGCAGGACTACAAACAAATTCTTTATAATCTATGTTTCTCCCTGCTCTTTCTTTCTGTGTGACGACTGGCAGAGATTTTAAAGGGATCTGTCAGCAGACTTATAGCTACCTGTAACATGTTTCCTCAGATACATCAGCACTTCATAAAAAAGTGTGTTTCTATGTAACCCGAGATCAGGTAAGTATTTAATGAACATTTCAGTTTGGTTAGCAAGTATCTGCTTTAAGTCTTCCTTTAAGGTTTTCAGATAATTTATTTAGATGGGATGCCATTATACATGCACAAGCCTAGGTAACAATCCTTACGTGACCAGATGCAGGACCAAAGGTTCAACAGTGTGCAGTCTAGGGAACTACCCCTGTTTGCGAGGGTTAACCCCTCTCCATTTCCTCCATCTCCATTATCATTATTATTTATAAAATCTATCAGTTCTTTTTTACCATACTGTTTGATTTTGAGTCCGGTAGAGTAATGCACCTACATTATTAATCAGTCAATTGGGAAGGTTCATTAACATATATGCCATAAATTATGCAAAGGTACACTTATTATAGTACATATTAAAAATTCAATTAAAAGAAATTATTTTTGTCAATGTTATCAGTGTAGTATTTGCATGATATTAGGTATATACAGCTTGTTAAATAAAAACATTACAGGAAGACCACGGCTTTGATCTACAATTAAGCTTATACTTGTGCCTCACCTTACTGTATACTGGGGTATAATTGTGGCCATTATTAGCCATATATTGTACAAAACCATCTATATAAGGCCAGTCACTGGAGCAGGTGCAGGCTGGGTCTGAGAAAGCCTTAAAGGGAACCTGTCCCCAGGAGACCCATTTTTAGCACTCCCCCAGTCCCCACAGAGCATAGTACATAAACTGCCAAAGAGTTTTTGTATAAAAAATAGGTTATGTAATATATGTTATATAGTACTTTTTCATCCCATGTGCTGTGTGACTAGGTACTAGGCACCTGGGAGTGGTTATAGAGGGGCAGTCCCCCCACCCTTGGGAAACCGCTCCTCCATATGCCCTTTCCAAATATATGAAAACGCCCATTACTTGGCTTAGCGACGCCCACTGCTCCTCTATAGCCACTCCCAGGTGCCTAGTGCCTAGTCACACAGCACATGGCATTGAAAGGTAATATATAACATATCTTTTTTTCTGCAAAACCTAATTTTTATACAAAAACTTTGGCAGTGTATGTACTATGCTCTGTGGGAACTGGGGGAGTGCTAAAAATGGGTCTCCGGGTGACAGGTTCCCATTAAAACTGTGGGCTTTCCCAAGCCAGTAAAGCTGCTACTACTTCATTGTATCTGGCTGATTAAAGAAACAGAAAGCAATTATATATTTTTTAAATTTTTAATCATGTATTTACACCTTGTGTAATCAGTCAGTAACAATAAAGCAGTAGGTGGGCATTACAGTGGTGGGAGAGCCTATTGATTTTGGACTTCCTTAGTCAAGTAGTGGTAGTCTACACTGGTTCCAGTTCTAAGTTGAACCTGGCTCTTCAGTTTGTGTAAGCTGTTTACAGTCTTAGGCTATATTCACACTACCGTACGGAGGACGTATATACGGCCGACGTATATACGGCCGATATACGTCCTCCATAGACGGCAATGGACACAGGGCGCCCTACGGGAGCGGTACGGTGCAGCACACGTGCGGCACCGTACCACTCCGTACCCGGGTAAAAGATAGGACCTGTCCTATCTTTACCCGTAATACGGCTCTGTGCGCCATAACTTCCCCCGTGCACTGCCGTTGCCCGCTACGGTACGGTATGGGCGGGCAACGGCAGTGTGAATGTAGCCTAAGTCGAATCCCTGTCCTTAGTAATGGGCACTGTCAATTAGGCAAAGCCATTATTAAGGTTAAATTTAAATTAAGACCCCTCCATCATGAGTTATTTTACAATTTTATAAAAAAAATATCCCAATCACTTGGTCCGCCTAATTTGACGTAGGTACTGCATAAATGGAACTAAAATTCTAAACAAAATGAAAATAAAAAGCAGGTCAAGCACTGCTCTTGTTTAATAATTTGACTTAATGATAAGAAAGACAATCCCCAAGACATCAATCTTGACACATACAAAGAATTGTATATACATATAATCTCACAATAGACCCAGTATATTAGGACCTAACATTATCAGTATACACGCCATATAAATGGATGACTTAGTCCCTCACACCCTCTGGCATTGCTCTCTTTGGAAGGCAGACTTGGCTCATTGATGTTCTATGATTGACTCTACGGAGTCTGTCTAAAATGTAGTCAGTGACTGATCAGGCATAGGCAGAAAAGGCATTTAAGAACTCACAGATCATGATTGTGCGCCATCAGATCCAGAACATCATGGTGACCAATGGCTGTAAAATTGGCTGCCAAGCTTTTGCAGCTCATCTACATGCTGCTTGGGGCTGTATTTGCCATTAGGCACCCCAGAGCCTGTACCTAGTGTATCCAGGTAGAGAGGGGGTAGTGGGCTCAAGTGGTAAATCTTAAAGCTAAGACACAAAGCATCTTAGTCTAAAGAAATGATGGTACATGCATAACTGATTTTAAGAATTGAGGTGCTCCGTACAACATCATAATTGATTAGAGATAGTTTTAAACTCCATCTCCTCTGTGAAAACCAACCAAATAATATTATATTGACTTCATGACATGATAATCATGATAATTGTTTAGTATAAATGTGCCTTCAATGAACCATCTTCTAGTGTATAGTTTCCTCTTTGTTCTACATCAAAACTGACAACAATGTGCCCCCCACACAAATATCATATAGAACCCTAACACACCACACTGTGCTCCCACATTTATTATATATTCCCCTCACACCACAACTGACCACAGTGTGCACCAAGATCAATCATACATACCCTTCACACAACTGACCACAATGTACCCTCACATTTATCATATATGACCATCATGCCAAAACTTACCAGAATGTACTCCCACATATATAATGTGTATCCCTCACACTACAACTGACCACACCGTGCTCCTACATTTATCATATATACCCCTCACACCACAATTTACCATAATGTTCCCCACAATGTATGACACTATGCTGCCATATTTATCATCTATACCCATCACACAAAAATCCACCACACTGTGCCCACTATATGTATCATATGTCAGTCACACCATAACTGACCATGCTGTACCCCCTGCCCTCACACCACAACTGGTAGCACTGCTATATGAACACATGCATATACCCATTACACTGCAACTGATCATTATGTGCCCCATGCAAAATATATCATACTGTATAAGGACAATAATTTCAACACAATATAAAAAAACACCAAGTGTTGGACTTGGTTGCCTCATCTCTAGGTCATCATAACTGAACTTCATTGATTTAGTAATTCTTACATTTTCAGAATTCCTTCACAATAAGTAGGTTATCACATGAATTCGTAGCTCCAGGGTATTGTGTTCCTCATCACAGCCCAAAGTGAATGTTATTTTCTTACTACATGTATACCTGCTTGGCACAAATGAGCATTTCTTGAAGTTGTTAACAAAGACGTGCCAGGCACCTGTGTACCCTTGAGTCAAAGTGTTATTCTGTTTAGAAAGCATTGAACATAGCGGGTGGTTTGGGGCCATTATGTTAAAAATAAAAAGTGCCAGTAAAAAGAACAGCTGGCACGGAGGACCTTGTGCCATTCAGAATATCATCCTAAATGAAGGATACTATGACGATAAGACCCACACAGCCAGGATTCTTATCCACCAGCGTCTTCTTAGTTATGCTGTGGAATGTGGACATATCTGCGCTGTAATGAACACGGCACAAGGAAAAGCGGGGGATCGAGCGAGTGGCATCCTTATATGGCAGACGTGACTCATGAGAAAAATACAGTGTAGTAAGCGAGCTGGAAGTAATGTAAGAGGTGGGAAGCAATGATGGCTGCAGTCTGTCGAGGCACAGCCAAAACAGGGAGCACATTACTAAACGTTTCTGGGAGAAAGAGGTTTCCATGACGACAAATGACAATTACTCTACAAAGTGGCCAATGAAGCTTTAAGTATCAAACGGGAAAGAGAAATCTCGTTGAATAAGTTTAAACAAAATAGATCAGGGAGACAGAATGTTCCGTGGAAGCTGTTATCTCTGGATCAACGTCAACTGGAACTGAATTTGCAAAAAGCAACTAGTGGGGTCAAAGCTATTGTCAGGAGTAGAAGAAAAGTTCCAGCAGGCTTAGTTTCTGGAAAATGTCATTAAAATCAATGAAAAAGAAAAATATTACAAGGAATTAATGGGGTCACCTAAGATTTGTTTGAAAATAGCACCACTCTTGCTCATTTAAAGGGAACCTGTCATCAGGGTTCCAATAAACCTAATTTCAGGTTCCCACAGACGTTTTCTTACAGTGTCTTATTGGCTTTTTATGCTAAGAATCCATAGCTCATATTTTTATTAAATCAGTTTTAAGTAACTGGCACCTTGCCGGGAGACTCACCTGAGGGAGGAATGAGGGAGCAGAGGGAGACGTTGAAGAAGAGGAAATACACCCTCTGTGAGTCTGCTGGCAAGGAGGCAGCTACTTTTTAAAATTGATTAAATAAAGATATGAACTATGGATTTTTATAATAAATTCTTAATGGGAAAACCTGATAAAAGGTTCCCTTTAAGTGAATGAGGCTGAGCTGCAATACCAGTCAAGGTTCTTAAGCATAGATGATGCTGTTTCAGCGAAATAATATGGCCCTGCAATTCTAAGTGGCTTCAATGAATGTTTACATGTTATTTACATAGTAGGTAAAAAATTCCAGCTATACTAAAGCTAAATTTTTCTGCTAGTAAGCCCAAAATAGTAAGCCTTGCCTTTAGCCAACACTAACGGAAAGTTAAAGTGGTTGTCTCATGAAGTTCATATAGCAAAATTCAGCGATTTTTTATATTGTCCACTCCCACAAAATTCTACCATTAAAATCAAGCTTAATATACACTCTGCACCACATCTTGACAGAAAAAACTTGAAATGTAGATATTTTTGCTAATTTATTAAACAAGAAAAAATGAAATATCTCATGGTCATAAGTATTCTGACCTTTTTCTGTAACATTCATATTTAATTCACATGCTGTTCATTTCCTTCTGATCTTATTGGACTTGATTAGGAAAGACACACACCTGTCTATATAACACCTCACAGTTTAGAGCACATAAGAATTATGAGGTCTAAGGAACTGCTCCAGGAACTCAGGGACGGAATTGTGGCAGGGCACAGATCTGGCCAAGGTTACTAAATAATTTCTTCAGCACTCAAGGTTCCTAAGAGCACAGTGGCCACTATAATCCTTAAATGGAAGAAGTTTGTGACGAACACAACTCTTCCTCCAGCCTAACTAAGCAATTGTGTGAGGAAGAGCCTTGATAAAAAAGGTAAAGAAGTATTCCAAGATCAAAGTGCCTGAACTTCAGAGATGCAGTAGAGAGAAGGGAGAAAGTTCCACAAAATATCACTGCAGCCTCCACCAGTTGGGTTTTTTTTGACAGAGTGTGCCAACGGAAGCCTTTCCTCAGTGTAAAACATATGAAAGCTGCATAAAGTTTGCAAAAAAACACAAGACTACCAGACTAGGAGAAATGAGATCATCTGGTCTGATGAGACGAAGATTACACTTTTTGAGATTAATTCTAAGTAGTATGTGTGGAAAAAAACAGGCTCAGCTCGTTACCTGCCAAATATAATCCCAACAGTGACACATGGTGGGGGCAGCATCAGGCTATGGGGATGTTTTTCAGCTACAGGGACAGGATGACTGGTGGCAATTGAAGAATAGATAAATGCAGCCAAGTATTGAGATATCCTGGACCTCAGATTGGGCAAAAGCTGCACCTTCCAAAAAGACAATGACCCTAAGCACACAGATATAATAACAAAGCAGAGGCTTCAGAACAACTCTGAGACACTCTGTACACTAATGAGCAAATATGAGAACTTTTTGATCTTACCAATTGGCTGCAGTGAAACAAAGAGTGAAAAATTTAAAGGGGTCTGTATACATTGCCTGGATCTATGAGTGTTTGTCGTTTATCTTGCTTGATTTCGATGGTAGATTTCCTTTAAATCAGTTCCAATAGTTTTGTTTTCTATGTTATCATTATATATATATAGTGATCCCTATCAATAACTGTCCTTGGTTTATCATGGTAGATGGTAAATGGTGATGGTAGATTTCCTTTAACCCCTTAAGGACCAGGCCCTTTTTTGTTTTTGCGTTTTTATTTTTCACTCCCCACCTTCAAAAATCTAACAAATAGCACTTCATAGTGGTAGTATTCAATATTCCATGCTATGTACTGGGAACCGGGAAAAAAAATCTAAATGCAGTGAAAATGATGAAAAAACACATTTGCGCCGTTTCTTATGGGCTTGGTTTTTACAGCTTTCACTGTGCGCCCCAAATGACAAGTCTACTTCATTTATTGGGTCAATACGATCACGGGGATACCAAATTTGTATAGGTTTTAAAATGTTTTCATACATTTACAAAAATTAAAACCTCCTGTACAGAAAAAATTCTTCATTTTGCCATCTTCTTGCACTTATAACTTTTTCATACTTTAGTGTACGGATCTGCAGGTGGTGTTATTTTTTGCGACTTTTGATGACTTTTTCAATGCTTTTATTTTTAGGACTGTACGACCTTTTGATCACTTTTTATAGAATTTTTTCTATTTTTCATAATGGCAAAAAAATGCCATTTGCGACTTCGGGCGCTATTTTACATTACAGGGTTAAACACAGTGAAAAACGGTTATTATATTTTGATAGATAGGGCATTTTCGGACGCGGTGATACCTAATGTGTTTATGATTTTTACTGTTTATTTATATTTATATCAGTTCTATGGAAAGGGGGGTGATTTGAATTTTTATGTTTTTTTAATACAATTTTTTTTTGTTACTTTTTTTAATTTATTTTTTTTACTATTTTTCTACTTTAACTCTAGGTTGTCTGATTGATCCTACCATACACTGCCATACTACAGTATGGCAGTATATGGGGATTTTGCTCACCATCTATTATAATGTGCAAATCGTACATTAAAATAGATAGCCGAGATCATGATAGCCTCGGATCTTTGTGTGATCCGAGGATGCCATGACAACGGATTGCCGCTCCCCCATGAAGTCACGGGGAGCGACGATCGGAGCCAAGATGGCGGCGCCCACGCTCTTTAATGCCGCTGGCAGCTTTGCCGGTGGCGATCAAAGGGTTAACACCCGCGATCGATGCAAGCAAATGAAGCAAATGCCCAGTGAGTATGAAGAGGGCTCAGCCCGTGAGCCCTCTTTATACTCCCCCATGCGCAGCAAGACGTAAGGTTACGTCTTATTGCGCTATGGTGTTAAACACTTTTTTTTAACATCGGTCCTGACTTGGCTACCCAAAGGGAACATGGTTAGAGCGTGTCAACCAGACTAGTACAGGGACGCTAAAATATCTCCCTCTCCAACAATATTGTCCAGTTATAAACACACTAGTGACCCCTGACAACCTGGTAATTGATTTTTTTGGTTTAGCTAAACTAATCAAACCCCTATATTCTCTCCGCAAATCCACTCCCTTCTCTACTTCCAAATCTACCCACAATGGATACAATGGTGGTATGAAGGTGTTATGCCCCATTCATGGTTCTTATTATAAATGGATGTTATGAAATGCCCAGCGGGTAACATGGGTAGAGTAGCAGTGGGTATCTGTTACAACATTCTACTATCTTCAACCTGCAAAGTCCAGTATATCAAAATAAAGAACTATAAATCTCCAAACATGATCATGTTTAACCCTTATAATCCTTTGCTCACTAATAACCATATAATTGATGGCGTGATTATAAGGCACAACAGTTTTTTAAGATACCTGGGTAAATTTCAAATTTTCACAGTAGCCCAACTTTGTATACTGGTCCAAATCAAACAAGAAAAGTGCGGTCCAAAAAGTGTAATCCATCCAGAAAACAATTCACAACACATTGCTTTTAAAGGAATTTTAAACTCTTGGACCTTAGACCATATAGTGGTCTAAGGTATAATATAATGTTTATATTTGGCAAATGCATGACCCATGATGTAACAAAATACAAAAATTTAACATAAAATTTGCAGTGTTTAACATCATACTCTATCAATAAATTATATGTACTCTATATGGAAACTATAACTAAAATGCCATGATAAATGCAAAAAAATCCTGGACCATAAACAGTTAACTATAAACACCCCAAATAAACTTCTCTGAAATTCTTGCCCTGAGCTACAGTGAAGTAAAAAAATAACAACTTTTGCAGCAAGACTTAATTATACATAGGGCTCAGAGTTATGATCGTACACTGAGAATTGAAATTGTACACGCAAAGTAAGCACAGATCACCTGGGAGCGAGAATTTGAAAGGTTGAATCATGTATAATTTACCTTCCCGAAGCACCATGTTTATTCATATCATGCACCTTGCTTATAATCGGTGATTCATTCCGAAATGGTTTTAGATACTGTAATTATTGCATTAATTGTTATGTTCTTCTAGTTGATTGCCAATAAGTGATGGTTGAATTGATGTAAAGAAGCTTTTGAAGCTTTTCTCCACCAGTGGGGCCTGAAATTATTATGATTACCAATTATTTGCGTTAAAAAAAATTACATTTGAGATATTTTATAGATACAGTAGATCATTTGAGGCGACAGTTAGACAGACAAATATTCATAATACTACAACCATTGGCAGCAGAAGTGAATAACATTGACAGTGGGAAGGGGTTGGGTACCTTGGACAACAAGCAAAATACAGCTAATATCCATACAAACTATGTTGTGTGCAAGAAAGAACAAAGTGTTTTCTGAGTTGTTAGACTGTCTCGAATGATTTGAGCAAACCAAAATACACATTGTTCCCCAAAAATTCTCCATCAGAATATGTGCTGTAGTGTAGCTATGGCTGGCATTTGGAGGGGCACACTAGGCATTTGATCAAGGCCCCCATCATCTAGAGGCCCCCCTGCCGCTGGTGTCATTCTGAAGAAGGCAGAACAGGAATACCCTGTGCATCGGAGGAAGCCGGCTTCTTTCTACTGCAACTAAATAAGCAGACAGAAGTTCAGGTAGTCAACGTATCCATCCCCTTTATCCGAAGGATCCCCTTGCACAGAAAGTGAGACGGGACAGAGGAAGGAGCATGAATTGTGCAGACGAATTATGGCTCTCAGTATGTGCCTTTGTCTCCTACTTTTACTTTGATAACGAGTCTGCTTCTGTTGCTTTGCTCATAAAATATATGTGCTCAATGTATTTTGTATGATGTGCCAATATGTGAGTTGTATATGTATATGCTGGTTGTGTGTGCTGTATGAACATATGTATGTTGTGTTTAGTGTTGACTCTGCTTTATCTTATTCTTTTCTGTGGTCTCCAGCATCCCTCAAATCTACCCTTAATTCTGCTGCCTGGCTAATCCATCTGTCTCCCCGCTTTTCATCGCCCAGTATCTCCACCAATTGTAACGGATTCAGTTTAAAATATTAACCATGACTTACAAAGCCGTCGACAACCTGGCACATTAATCAACTGATTATGTTTGCACGAATATTAAATGGCCCACATTTGGATGCTCTTGTTCTTTGGTGGACTAGTCAGTGACCTCCATAGTGTGAGAGACAAACCCTTGTACACAGATACCTAAAATGTTCATCTCATACAAGGGGTTAATACACACTGCTGGAAGGAATTCACAAGAAAACAATCCACCTTTATAGTTAATGTATTATCCTGTTTTCTCAAGAGGTGGTAGTAGATCTTTTTTTAAATTCTAGAATGAATCCAATATTTTACTGCAGTGCACAGTGTATTAGTATTCTAGTAGAGTGCAGAAACTGTGTAATAGCATAACATTGAAATATTGAAAAGGAGACTAGTAGACTCTTACACATTTTACTTGAAATCCTGGAAGAATGTGGACATAGATATAACACATGCCCTCTATAAATTCTATGCTACTATGCAACTTCTCAAAGTGCAGTATTAACCCTTTAAATAAATGGCTTAGTTTGGTATTAAAATATGGCTATATTTTTAGGTGTTTCATCCACATTTTTAGGGGTTTTTTATCGATAAATACATATATCCATACTGTATTTCAACCTTTTTAAGCACCACAATGGAACTTTATGTTGTGATGAGAGCTAATGTGGTGCACCATGACGTATAGTCCCATTGCCATGCTTGCACGGGCTCAGCTTGTGATCAGATTAGGAGCAAACACCAATCTCAGCTATTTAACCTCTTAAACCCCCAGTACTGACATGAGGGTCATTCCCCATAATCAGCAACCCACTGATACTTAGTACAAGTACAAAAAATTAAGGGGATTGAAAACTTCAAATCCCTTTTATTTCATTAAAATCATTTACTATGATAAAAAATTTTAATTTACTAAAAACCTTCCTTATTTGCTATTTCTTTGTTTTTAACATCCCGATCTATCTAGAGAATGCATTAATCTACCCACTTGATGAATGTGTTAAAAAATTCCGAATAAATTGTGTAATATGTTGTAGTTTTATAACTTTGTTTTCAAACGTTGCTTAAAAAAGTGATTAAAAAGTTGCAGAAACCTTTGAATGGTACCAATGAAAATGATAGCTCATCACACACAAAAAAGTCTTCAACTAACTTTGTCGATGGAATAACAAATTCTATTTTTAGAATAGCATTTCTATTGTATAACACTAGAAAAACATTTTATATATGGGTATCTTCCAAATCCTACTGACCTGTAGAATAACAACAACTTGTTATTCATGCTATATGGTTATCGGTGCAAAATTGTAAATAAAAAATAAAAAGGCCGGAATAATTTTTTTTTTCATCCTCTCTAGAAAGTTATTAAAATTCAATTAATAAATTATAGCTCCAAACGGACACCACCAACACGTACTGTCAGAACTGCCGGAAAGTCAACGCAGTAGATTAGTTCTCTTGGTTCAGAACCATACTCGGCTCAATGCTTGATGGTAACCTGGGTGACTGATAGTCCGTAATCTATCTATGGCTGGGAATATGTCACAGTTCCCAGCACAAAACCAGCTTCAGGGGTGGCGTCCTGGCACTCTATTTATATTTACCAGTGAATGACTTTGTCTTTCTGGCTTGTGTGATTCTGTGTTACTCTGCTGTGACATTGCTGTAATTCTGACTTGTTTTCTTGGAAGTGTCTACTATTCTGTTTTACGATTCTGTACCTTGCAGGGAACGTTGTCCAGCACAACGTATTTTACACGAAGCCCAAAGCCAGCAACATAGCATGGATTATGCCTATGGTACATTGAAATACTACTGAATTACTATTATGGGTCTTACTAGCATTTACCCTATAATGTAGCTTCCTTTGTATACCCACTTAAAAGTTACAATTAGGATCAGAGCAAAATCTAATCTTTAGATCTGTGGGGGTTCCAGTTTTTGGATTGTCTCTAATTAGGAAGTTATCCCCTATTTTGTGGATTGGGGAAGACTTCCACAATGGGAACAACCCCTTTAAGAGTCTAAAGAGGGCGAGTACTATGACGTGATAGAGCAGGGGGCCATAATACAGATTTAATTGAAGCTAGAGGCATGTATGCTAAGTTTAATTTAGAACTTTTTGTGACATTCTTCACCCAGGAGCCTAGCGGATTTAGTGACAGAACTCTGGTGTAGTCACTTGACCAAGTCATAAATCATATTTTGGGGGTCAGTACACCTACAAACTGAACAAGGTTCACTATGGTCAGTGATAAGAAGTAGATACCACAAGTTGCAAAGCATTTTAGAAATAGCCAGAGGAAAGATAGTGGTAAATGGGAAACATAATGGGTAGTACAAGCCGCAGTGAGGAGGAGGGTTGTAGTGCTTATGAGTTGGAAGGACATGGAAAGCTATTATAAAAGACTCAAGAAAGAAGTTGAAATAGTTAAGAATGAGTGGAGATCTCTTGGACCACTCCCTTTGGGAATCAGCATTAGTAACCAGCATGGAATGTAATAGGGACAATAAATTAGTTAGACAAGCAAGAGCTTGGGCAAAAGTAGCAAAATAAATCAAGCAAGGAGGTTATTGGGTAAAGGAAGAAACCCCAAAAGGGATTAAATACATAAAGAAAGCAAAAATGCCCTTGCCATACCAATCTAATGCCCAAGTTCAAACCCCTTTGCAGAGTTTCCACTTAAAGAGGTACCAAAGGATGGACCTGTGTACATAGACAGCAGAACTCTGATTGGAGGGAACAATGTTCCACCTCTGGGAGACCCAAATCCTAAGATCAGATGGGACTATCCTTTCAGTACAAAGGCACACACTAAATTATTCTTTCTATTTTATTTAAGTGATTTTTTCACATAGTGTAGCCTTCACCACAATACATGAATAAGTGGAAGTATATATAACAAAAAATCCACAATAGGGCTTTCTCAGCAGGTCACAAGGGAGGGGGTATGCACCAACACAAGCAACAGCCCAGTACCTCACCAAAATTTATACAATATACTACATGAGGTAAAGAAAAATTAATAAAACTTAACATTTACTAAGATAAATCTAAAATACACGTCAATTAGTTTATACACATCAAATAAACAATAGCTGCCACCATGATTATCTCGCCAGTAACATACTTAGACAGCAACAGTATTATATATACACATCAGAGGGCATCCACGAATACCCCAGTAAAAGTGATAGGAGAGGATCAGTCTCACCAAGTCAGTGATGTATAGGGAGCGTGGGCAGACAATGAGGATGGATCCCAGGGTCTGCAGACGTGGATACAGCCGGCCATCCAATCCTCTTAGATCCCAGGAGGGCAATAGTACAGATTACTAGATATGCCCTATCACTGTGTACTATTCCTAGTTGTCCCCAAATATCTCCTGTCCTAACAAGGACAGTCCACAGCTAGTCCTATCGTGCATGACCCTACACTATAACACCGTTGCTGTACATTACCCAACGCGTTTCTTACAAAGTCTCATGGATTCATCAGGGGCGAAGTTGATATCCCTGCATGACAACAAAGTAAAGCCGGTAGATCGCATCACTATGTGATAAGTGATAGCGATCTCCAGCGTAGTAGCCAGTAGGCAGTGGTCCTGTCTGTTTAGTTGTGGCGGCGGTCTCAGCGGTTTACTGTGTCCGGCATGCGCACAACAATTCTGCGCATGCACCACTTATCACAGCTGGCCACCGAGTCTGGACCGGAAGTACGTCGTTCGCTCAATTTCTCGTAGCCTACAGGACTCCGGACACACCTCCCCAATGCATCAACGCCGTGAGTATAGGGGGGATTTCCTTATAGGTCCACTGCTGTGCCTATTTGCAACATGGACATAGTAATCATACAATGGCACATCCAAACTTAGATATGATCCCCAAAGTAGTGGTATATTAAAGGCACCATGGCGGCAAGACACATAAAGAATAGTAGACTTATAACTCTTCGTGGACCACAGTGGTACAGTACTATGGTATTCAAACAGATAACTTACTCAAGGGGATTGGGTACAGATTAAAAAGACATCATAGGACAAGTATTCACCATGTTACTGATCTAAGAAGCTTGCGTAGCTGAGCAATTCATTAAGGCCCCCAGGGGTAACAGTTTGGAGGCCGAAGATCCATCTCGCCTCACATTGAAGGACATTTCTTGTCCTTGTTTCTTGTTCTTGTTTCTTCAGGTGAGTTGACGGATGTGATCAGACCATGACTAAGAGCCGCAAGTGTAGAGATCGAAACGCATAGGTCAACCTGAGTATGTCCGATTCATGTTGGAGTAAAAGATGAAATTTTAATC
Organism: Engystomops pustulosus; assembly: GCF_040894005.1. Lineage (NCBI taxonomy): Eukaryota > Metazoa > Chordata > Amphibia > Anura > Leptodactylidae > Engystomops > Engystomops pustulosus. The sequence continues at coordinate 55,535,195 of NC_092417.1, read as the reverse complement.
CCAAGTTCCAGAGTGCTGGAGGATACTTACTTTTGTTCATATGAAGTCGTTTCCGATAGGGAAACCAACATATGGAAATAATCAAGACCTGCAAAGCAATCAAGTGAGCAGACTACATTTCTTTTACTGTTTTGTATGTAAATGCTAGGGGTTACACAGGCACTAAACATACCCTATCACCCACAAGGTAGTGGGAAGGTATAGAAAGGTTAAATACTACCCTGAAACTAAAAATCCAAAAAGCAAGGGAGGAACCAGGGAAGCCTTGCACTGAATGGTTGCCATTGGCTTTATATTCCATCAGGTACATACCAAATAGGAAGACAGGATTGTCTTCTTTTGAAATTCTGGTCAGCACCCAGACTAGGCCTATATTTCCCACATACATTACAGTTGCAATGCGATAGTCTCACTAGTTTTGTCCAGAGTCTCCACAAAAGACTATCATCTGTGCTTAAACAAGTATTTGATTTTATTCCAGATTCAGAGAATCGAGAAGGAACTCATTTTCTCCAGCCAGGAGCCTAGCTTGTAGTTAAAAGACACACCAGGAAACTACTAGAGTGGAGGTTGGATGGTCTATTTCAAGTTCCCCTCACAGTAGCTACAGCAGTAAAACTTGAGGGGAAACCCTATTGGATCCACACAAGTCACTGTAAAGTATTCAAGGGAAAGAATGATTATATTCCTATTACTTTTGATAACCTCTCCCTCAGAAGGAAGAGCTGTCCAACGGGTTGATAACCAAAAATTATTTCATAACCACCATGTGCTTTAACACCTCTATGTAGTACTTTTGTGCTATATTACGCTGCAAACTACATTTCAAATTTAGTAAGACTTGAGGGGACATAAATGACAAGCATCTCAATGGGTCCCGGGGAGCTGTTACATAAATTTGTGTAACGAGACCTGGGAATAAAAATTGTAGGTCCTGGTCAAAAGCAGCCTGGAATACTGTAATCTCATAGAGATATCCCCCAAAGGACGCTTCTACTTGTCTTACCCCAACAGGGGAACCCCTCATTAATAAAATGACCATAACTAGGGCCAACCCCAGATATGATTGTAACACTACATACCTATCCTGTGATTCTCATGTAATAAAAAATTAGCAACCTTCTCCTGGGGATGACAGTCTCTATGTCCTGGAATTATATATCCCAGGAAAACCAATCCAACAAAGTACTTTCATGCTAAAAGCTATCCCCATACAAAGAAATAAGACTACAGAGGTGTTTCTCAAAGCAACAGTGTTAGATTTAAATTTCCAAGTGTTACAAGATATAAATCATGAGAATAGGATAACTATATAACAGGTGACACAGAAAGGAATGAATGGATAAATTGTATAACCTGTGCCACTGTCAGACCTCATCTATGGACTTTCTGATTACCCAAAAGGCTTACAATGTATACTAGCTAAGTATAATGCTTCCTATGAAGCAACTGGTGATTTGTGCATTTCCCTTTCAAAACTGTACCCACCACCCAAAACAGATCAGGTACCTCCAAGAGTTTCTGCATATCCAGGAAACTATACTTTTTGCCAGAAAACATTTGGGTAATCTCACCATAGATTTCTGTGATCATGCCACCTTATTAGATGAAAATAAAATTGGGTATAAGGCAATATGGTTCCTTAATCAAACTTTAGCTATAACTGACATATGGTGGCTATTTGAAGTTATGAAACTTAGACCTAAAGTACCCATAAGGTAGGTAGTTGTTCTCTGGCACTGGTGTTAACGCTCTTCCAACTAATCTCTTGGATCCACCATCCAAACGATCCATAAATAGATAATATTGGGGTTCCATGAGGATTGCCTGATGAGTTTAGGGTCAGAAATCAAATAGCTGCAAGATTTGAATCAACTCTCTCTTTTGGTAACAATTAAAAAAAATATATAGATTGGATTAACTACATTTATTATAATCAGCAAAGATTCATAAATTATACCAGGGATGAAATAATATGTGTAGCTGATCATTTGGGAGCAACATCTCTGATGGCATGGCAGGATAGAATGGGTCTACATATGTTGCTAGCAGAAAAAGGCGGAGTATGTAAAATGTTTGGCACTTATTGTTGCCATTATATTTCAAACGACTCTGCCCTCGATGTAGGTCACAAAAGCTTTAAAGGGTTTAACATCACTATCTGTAGAACTTGAAGAAAACTCAGTTATTGATAACAACTTTACCAAATGGTTGGAGTCCTGGCAGGGAAAATGAAGCAGTATAGAGTCCAGCCTCCTTATCTCGTTGGCTGTCAGAACGGCAATACTTGTCACATGTGGATGCTGCTGTTTCCCTTGTATTAGAGGATATATACAATGTTTGATTGACACCTGCATCACCAAGACAGTGTGGCTGGAAATGCACCCTAATCTTCACCACAAGGATTATTAGGATGAAGGAGAAGGAATATTGTAGGTGAGAATGAGATATGAGGTTCTCTCACTCTGGGGAATTTGGTGAAGACACATAGGGGGTAATTTAAAGAGGGCCCGATTTGCGTTTTCCCGACGTGTTACCCGAATATTTCCAATTTGCGCCGATTTCCCCTGAATTGCTCCAGGATTTTGGCGCATGCGATCGGATTGTGGCGCATCAGCGCTGGCATGCACGCGACGTAAACCGGGGGGCGTGGCCGAACGAAAAACCCGACGAATTCGTGAAAAAACGCTGCATTTTTTTAAAAAAATGTGTCGCGGAGCTTGCGCTTACCTTCACTTGGAATAGGCCAGTGAACCTGAGTGCGTTCCGATGCTCTTCAGCGCAGCAGCGTCACCTGGTGGACGTCGGAGGAACTGTCTTAATGAATCCGGCCGGACCCGAATCCACTGCAGAGAACGTGCCGCTGGATCGCGAATGGACTGGGTAAGTAAATTTGCCCCATAAACTTGAAGTCTCACTGTGGCCTTTTACTACTGAAGTACGTGGAGAGGCCTCATATCTGTTCTCAAAAGGAGGGATTCATAGGTATAGATTCCATATTTTTTTCTTATATGAAAAAAAATATATTTTAAGTTCCTTCTAATGATTTAGCACGCTAAAGGTTTTTAATGTAAGTATGTGGAAAATATGATTCATGGTCAATGTGAAAGGTCTTGAAAAAACTTTGGTCTGTCATATAATCATATAAATGCTGAAAACTTCAGAACATAAAATTATTATTAATGTTTAATGAAATTGACCAACGGTCTACACCTGGTGCTGAATGATACAGTTGATAACTTGTTTATCCAAGGTCAATACCACCTGGCTATTATTACCTTTATTATTACTTGTTATAGCTTTGTAACCTAACAACCGATCTGTCACCTCATGTCATTGGGGGTCATTTACTAAAGGCCCGATTCGCGTTTTCCCGACGTGTTACCCGAATATTTCCGATTTGCGCCGATTGTACCTGAATTGCCCCGGGATTTTGGCGCACGCGATCGGATTGTGGCGCATTGGCGCCGGCTTGCGTGCGACGGAAATCGGGGGGCGTGGCCGAACGAAAACCCGACGTATTCTGAAAAACCGCCGCATTTAAAAACCGAAAAAGTGTCGCTTGGGAAGCGCTTACCTTCACCTGGTCCGAGGTGGTGCATTCCGGCGCGTTGAGATGATTCTCAGCGCAGCAGCGCCACCTGGTGGACGGCAGAGGAACTGCCTTCATAAATCCCGTCCGGACCCGAATCCAGTGCAGAGAACGCGCCGCTGGATCGCAAATGGGCCGGGTAAGTAAATCTGCCCCATTGTGTTATTAATCAATTATTTCATAGCATGATGAAGCTGACCAATGATTGTGAAGTCGCCTAAAGAGTAAGCACCCTTCTGTATGGGTATAAAATAAGCCTTGATTTACCATAAATAAACTTTGAGCTGCTTTCTCTGTGTTGCTCCTTTGCTTGATTTCTCTTAAATTTGGCTTCTCTCCAGTATACTGATTGTCCCCCTTTGAGGACCACCCTAGGAAAGCTTCAAGTTAAGTTTTACCCCCACCCCTTACACTTACTGGAACTTTATACAGATAGTATTTGTTATATATCCATATGGTATCTCACAAAAGACTTCTTCTCTCAGATTGAGGTGGGTTCCTGCTTCTGCACCATGTGGCCCATGCTCTAAAATCACATTGTTTGCCTCAGAACCATTAAATAATTCCCTGTTCTTCTGCTGGGGTTCCAACCATTGAATTGCAATTAAAATGTAAAATATCAAATAGATAGCACATCTTTTAAAAATATATACAACCTTTATTAGTTAAACTACATTAATCTTGTCTGGTGCAATAAGAATAAAGGTGACTTCTACCTGGTAGATCTGGTTGAATGTACTTTTGTTAGTGAGGTCCAGGGGTTAACTTTAAGGGTTGTGGAGGTTATGGTTAAATCCAGGCAATGGAGACATAGGGGCCCTATAATAAGTTTTTAACCGATAAATCTAGGCCAGTGCTATAAATAGTACATTATACCAGTGGAGCTAGTGTAGGTTACACAATGGTGACCAACAGCTTCAAGTTATTTATCTGCTCCTATGCTAAGGAAAACAAAGGTGCTGACAGGTTGTCCTAATGCTGGGACCTTCTAGCTATTTATCAGCTATTATCAGCAGGGCCCCTGTCAGCAAGGGTTCAAGTTTCCTGCAGGGCCACCACAGGAGAAATAAAGCATTACATAGAGTAATAATTCCATTGTGAGTCACACTCTGCCTACACAGTATGTGTTAATAGGTAATTAAATATAGGTTTTCCACAGAGGACAACAACTTTAAATAAAGCAAACAGCATTAAACTTTAGAAAAATATGTTTTTCTTGGGCACATATAACCAATATGTAACTGTGCCATTAATTTGACTCCAAAATATTCAACTCCCTTCAGAAGTTATACTGCCTCTAGTAATTCTCTTCTCCAAATTCTAGAGAGGAAAATAAGGCAACGGTAAAGCTGAGATAATAAAATGGATTGTGTGTATATAATATGATGGGAGAAATGGGATGGAGGAATAGGTGGTTATATGAGGACATTTATTCTGAATATAATGGGCCACTAAATATATTGCAACTAGAGGGGAGACATTATATAATAACTGGAGTTATTGGAGCTAACAAAACATTGTGTACCCAAGGAGTCAAATCCATATAAAAACAAATGTGAAATGCTGATGGGCACTTATAGGATATTCCTACATTATATATATTTTCTCCAAGCAAATATAAGCTCCTGTATTGCCATCATCTGCCAACTATGATTAAATCTGCCATAGAACCCACCAATATCCTCTATTACTCCAGCGACAAGGGCTTTCTGTCTACTACATAGAGACACATAGGAGCTGTATTCACCAAATGTAAGGATATTATTAAAATACTATATCATATGTATCATATGATCCAACACCCACCTCCAGGCACCAATCAGATCTATTAAGAGGCTCCAGCCTACTGATAGATATCAGGCAGTGTTGGTACAATTTCCTGGTACTTCATGTGCCTTGCTCAGTTCTATGCTGGGTCCTGCCTGGCATAAAACTAAATATTATCTTGTGTTTGGCACAATCCGCTCCCCAGAGAGTGGACACTGCCATTTCTATCTTTCTGCAGGCCCTAGAACCATGATTCTGTAGTCATTTGAAATATGAATGAAATCACATCCAGCATGTGCTTCTATCTAATATATAAGGCTGAGTGTATGTGTGTATGTCCGCTAAAGGAATCTGCTCTGTCCTCTAACTCAGGGAATGCTCCCTGTAACTCAAGGAATGTCATAGACTTGTTTTTAATCAAAATTTTTACCAGGTGATATCAGGCAATATGCAAGGTAATATGTGAGGTAATATGTGAGGCAATATGTAAGGTGATATGAGGTAATATGAGGTTATACGTAAGGAAATATCTAAGTTGATATGTGGAAATATGTGAAGTAAGATGAGATAATATGTTCTCAATTTCGATGCTTATATCATCTGTGATATTCCAGTCACATCTGCAGCTGCAATCATCTATCCAAGGCTATATTCACACATATACGTCCCCCATACATTGCAATGGCCTCACAGCGCCGTACAGCAGCGGTACGGTGCAGCACACGTGCAGCACCGCACCGCTCCATACCCCGTAGAAAGATAGGACATCTCCTATCTTTCAACGGAATACCGTGCTGGGCTCTATGTTAGGCTATGGAGAGGGGCGGGGGTTGAGCAGCGCTCTCTCCCCCTACTCCTCTCCCCGGCACTGCTGTGTGCCCGCCATGCTACGGTATGGCGGGCAACGGCAGTGTGAATGTGGCCTAACATTAGATCATCTCAGATGCCTAGAGCATGGCTGTGACTGGAGTAACAATCTGCCGTTATCATTCTTAGTAAAAGGCAGCTTATGTATGAGGTAATATGTTTTCTATTGCACAGCTTACATCATATGTGATACTCCAGTCACATCCAGAGCTGCAGTCTTATCCATGCCATTATAAGGAGTTGCGGATAAAGTACAATTATTTAGTTAAAGGGGTATTCCAGAAATATGAACGTCTAATACAAAAAAAATTATGCTAAAAAAGAAAATGACAAAACTCAATGTCATTAGTCACAAAATGGAGCTTAAATAGTTTGATTAAATGATTCACAAAAGTTTATGGCCTTTCTAAAGTATGCAGAGTTATCACACAGATGGCCAGCACACTACAATTCCCATGATCCTTTAGTTCTCAGTAACTCCTCCTTCCTCTTATGCTCTGCTCCCAGTGATGATCCAATAAACCATCCTGCTCTGTTACCATAGTATTGATGTGTGTCACTGCCATCACTGCACATTACCTTACTGACATGGTTCTCACCACAACACTGGCCATACTGAATGCACTGCAACCAACCGACTACAGCCAGACTTACACATGATTTGCCAAAGCAGGTGCAGGACATGTGATGTGAACATGTGACCAATGGCCATCTTCTGTCCTTTGGCTGCTCCTTCAGACTGATTAAAGGACCAGAAGCATTTTAATTCTTCATTACAGTGTATGTCAACATCATTTTTCTGCTAAATATTTCAAATAACAACTAATTACTTATCAGCTTATATTTTAAGGACCTATTTTTATATGAATTGTGCTTATTCCTGGAATACCCCTTTAATCTGTGTTGCATATCTGTTGTGCTGAATATAAGATTTGAAATGCTTTAATAATTGTTTTCATTTTTCTTAATAAAATGTCTTTAATTTGTGGTGGAGGGGAGAGGGGCGGGAGACATTTCTCTTTAAGGTGGTTATCTTCTCAAGTGTTGGCACTGGGAGAAGATGGAAGGAAGCGAGAATTATGGGGGGGGGGGGCATTTTCTGTGAATATTCATGATATGAACATCTAAGCCTGTAAAACATAAAGTGTAAACCATGGTCCAGTCAAAAAAAAGGAATTCTAAGGTTACTCATGATGTATAAAACATGGAATAAAAGAATAAGTATTAAGCAAACACAGAGTATTTAGTGTACACAGATGGCAATGCAGAAAGTGAAGAGCTGTATAGCACATTTTACTATGGCATGGTGGGGTGTTTGATTTTTATTGGAGGGAGGTACAATGAATAGTGGTTGGGTTAACGCAGGAGCCCAAATTTCTTGATGGTTCAGGATGTCATCAGTGTTCTCCCTATGGGAGATCCATGGTGCTCAGAAGGATTTGAATTTGTGTTGTTTCCTCACCAACCAGCTTACTAGCTCTTCTATCCTGTGGATATGATCCACTTTGTTATACCATTCTGGTACCAAATACTAGGGTTGTTCTTTCTACAACCATTTAGAAGGAATGAGTAATTTTGTTGCTTGTACCGAGCTTGTAGTTTTAGAAGGTTTCCACATTTGGTGCAGAAGCCATAGAAGGACAGACTCAGCTGTAAGGTATATGGGCCTGTTGACAATAATGGAGATTAGTCTCTCTACTTGCTTCCAAAAGGGTTTAATAGTTCTTAAGATATTTATTCAGCCCGCTTTGGTGTCGAGGGCTCAGTCAAGCGATCTCTAAAGTACTCACCCACGGATGGGCGGTGCTATTTGATCAGATACCTCTCCGTGCAGCAGGAGGGCAGTGAAGTACGTCTGCCATGAAGCGTGGTCAAGCTCCGCCCCCATCTTGGAGGCAATTTTTATACATCAGTTCTTAAAAGAGGGAATGGCAGAAATAATATTTCATTATCTGAAAGTACTCTTAATTTAGTGGTTAATTTAGAGCTGGCAACAGGTTCTCTTTTAAATGCAAATCTACCATACATACATTCACACTGCCGTTGCTTAGCTCACCCCCGCCCCTCTCCATAGGAACATATGGGGAACGGCGCCGTACTACGGAGAAAGATAGGACTTGTCCTATCTTTTTCCGGGGTACAGACCGGTACGGTACCGCACGTGTGCGGCACCGTACCGCTCCCGTTGGGTGCCGTGCGTCCATAGCCATCTATGGGGGACGTATATCGGCCGTATATACGTCGGCCATATGTACGTCCCCCATACGGCAGTGTGAATGTAGCTTTATACTTGTTTATCTGACAAAGCAGGAGGTGTCCTTTCCAACAAAGGATGGGGTTTATATTTGAGCTATTCACAAAGTAGTTTGTGACTTATTTTTTACTGAATATGTAGCAAGTCTCAGCTTGAAGAAGCCGTCATGGAAAGGTCACTTATAGACATCTTAATAGTCATATTACAAGGGGACTTGATTAATTACCTTGATACTAAGGGGCATCCATGAAAATGAATAGGAATTCACTTCAAAGTTTGTGTACCTGCCGATGCCTCACTCTCTGGTAACCCGGCTCATGAAGTACCGGCTGTCTCCACTGTATCTATGCATGTCCAGATGAAGGTGATGCGTGTGCAAAAGTGAGATGCACTTGTTGCGGACAGAAGCGGAGGTGGAAAGTAGTGATAGGGAAGAGGGTTTTCTTTTTAATGTGCCTGACGATAAGTGTTTTCTGGAGCGGGGGGCACTATGCTCCTTGCAGAACTCGCTCCAGGGACACAGGTAAACTTTCATAGTATCATAGAATATAACCCACCTTATATTCATTGACACAAGTCCATCAAGTCCAATGTTTAAGAATTAAACAAATGTTTTTCCCCATAACCCGTGATATTTTTGCTCCCCAGGCCTCTCATGAACATGTACATAAAGTCCACCATAACAACTTCCTGTGGCAGAGAGTTCCATAGTCTGACTGCTCTTACAGTAAAGAACCTTTGTCTATGGCGATGGTAGAATTGCCTCTCTTCTAGGCGTTGAAGATGCCCCCTTGTCTTTTTTATAAACTGAAAAATCCCAAATTTTGTAATCTGTCATTGTAGTCTGGTCCCCCCATTCCCCTAAAAATCTTGTTTGCCCTCCTCTGCACCCATTCCAGTTCTACTATGTCCTTTTTATACACTGCTGTCCAAAACTGTACACAATATTCCATGTGTGGTCTGACCAGTGATATGTGTAAGGGCAAAACTATGTCTTTATCATGAGAAACTATTCCTCTCTTGATACATCCAATAATTTAATTTGCTTTATCAGAAGCTGCCTGGTTATGGTTACTAAAATTAAGTTTACCATCCACCAATACCCACAAGTCTTTTTCAGCTCCAGTTTGCCAAGTATTTGACTGAAAAGAATATAATTGTACCTTTTTGTTTCCATGGCCCAAGTGCATAACTTTACATTTATCTCGATTAAACCTCATCAACCATTGCTCTGCCCACTCCTCAAGCTTACACAAATCCTTCTGTAATGCTATACTATTGGCCTCAGTATTTATTACTTTACACAGCTTAGTATCATCTGTAAAAATCGAAACTTGATTGTGTAAACCCACTACAAGGTCATTAATAAAAATATTAAAAAGAAGTGGCCCCAATACTGACCCCGGGTACACTCCACTGGTAACATCAGCCAGATCTGAGAATGTGCCATTAATGACTACCCTCTGTTTTCTATCATTTAGCCAATTACTTACCCAAATACACAGATTTTCCCCTAGTCCCAGCTGTCTCATTGTATGCACATTAAATGCAATTTGAAAAGCCTCCCCCAGATCCAGTCTGGGACTTACTTCCTCATAGAAGCTGATCAGATAAGTCTGACAGGACACGAGCTTTAATCTAATTTATTGTCAATACAGTTTGGGGTTATGCTGTTTATTGTCTGTGAGGACATGGGAGAGTCTTAAAAATGCCCTCTTGTGACAAGTTCCCTTTAAGTTATCACTGAAAAATCTGGAACACAACCCTAAGTATCACCTCTGGGTAAATATATTTTGACTGCACCAAGTTTACAATTTTATTTGACTATTTTTATTTCTAAGTGGAAGAACTTTTCTCTGTCTGGAAGAAACTGAATAAATCATAGATGTTCAGCATAAACAATACATAACACCCCAAGTAAAGTGGTGACCTGTATCATATATTAAACAGACCTCTTCCCTACCAGCATAAGGAAGGGCTTTTTTTAACCTCATATTTCTGTTTTTTCGCAGATGGGACTATGATTGATGAGTAGATTGAGTGATTTTTAATCAAGCTGAAAGTAGATGTTCCCTGATAGGTAAAAGAACATTAATTAAACAGTGGTCAGGATCCTAATCTTTTTACTTCAGCAGAATTTATGCAGTTCTGATGTCATCAGAATGATGCATTTTAAATGATTTGTTCAGTTATGTAACCTACTTTATCTTTTTTACCTACAATTCTGAATAATAGAGAAATGGACATTTTAGGGACCTTCATCCATTGGGACCTAATTTGGTGAAAATATTCTAACTTGTGCCCAACTACCCACTGACTTTTGGCAACAGTGAAGTTTTTCTTGCTTCTGTTCAGATTGCAGAGAACCTAGGGAGAAGGTACAAGTGGTTTATTATCCCTTCTCCATTCTCATGTTTTCACTATGTAGAGTTGAAGTATTGCTATGTAGTGAATAGAGGGTAAAAGGTTAAGCTGGTCTCAATAGCCCCAGACTATCTGGGGCTCTTTTAGATGCCCTAGTTATAGTGAAAGCAAAAAATCACATGTTGGGTATCACATCATCCCAAATTTCCCGACCTATCAAAATATAAAAACGGTTCTTACTGGAGATAAATCACAGATGCCCAAATGGACACTTTTTTACCATTGGTAACACTTACACATTTTTATAAAAAGTAATTAATAGATGGTAAAGTCCCCATAATAAAAACTTCACTCCATCCCTTAAAAATATATTTTATGGTTCTATACACAGTAATATAAAAAAGCCAAACAAAAAAGTAGAAGAAGCTACAGGAGTCTAGAGGATAAGATGAATATCAAGTCTTTAATTAACCAAGACATCAAAGTCATAAAAGCCGCATAAACAGAGCCCACAAGAAATGGGTGCACAAGTATTTTTTTTCAATTTTACCACTGTCACAGCCACGGGTGCTCCTGTGACCCATATCCCGGGTCACGGGCGCACCCATGTGCCTTACTGTGTCCCCGGAGCCTGCCCATTAACTCACCTCTCCCGGCTCCAGCAGCGGCCTTCTCTCTCCCCGTGCTCCCTCTGTGCTTCCATGCCTAAGAGAAAGCTTTGTTCCATGCCCTTTACGATTATCCTGATTTCTCGCTGTGACCTCAATTCTGCTCCCGACTCCGATTCCGGTCTGCCAGTCCTGACCTAACCTACTGCTACATTCCCGAATCTGATCCTGTGCTGCCTGTCTCACCCTCCTGCCTGTCCCCGACCATGAGTTTGCCTGATGATTCTGTACTATGGCTCGGCCGCCACCACGGATAAAGTCGCGCCTGTGGAAGGACCTGGTGGTACCACGCCACAGCAAGTCCATCCCGCTTTGCAGTGGGCTCTGGTAAAAACCATGTACCACTTAGACTCCAGTCCCATGGGTCGGCTTATGTCATTGTCCATGGTGGTCCAGAGGATCCATTTTACCACTGATCCTGAAAACCACATTTGGAATTTTTTCGCACTCATACAGCTCAATACACAGAAAAATAAAAAAGTATGGATTTTTAGAGGAGGTGAGCAAAACATGGAAACATAAAAACAAAGGAGGGCTTGGGCATTAAGGGGTTAAAAGTGTACCTGGGTCAATTCCAGCTAACCGCATTGAGTCATAGAGGCGTTCACGTCACTGCATCCTTTTCACACTGCTCTACCAACTTCCCTCCCTCTTACGGCCATGAGATTTTCCTTCAGCACAGGGTCAGCTCACATCTGTAAGAGGGGGGGGGGGGGGGGTAGGAGATGGAGGGAAGTTGTGTGAGCCCAGAGGAGATAATAATGATGAAGCAAGGAATGTAGCCTTATAAGAGATGCCCCCATGACTTGATGCAGTTGCTTGTAGGGAGCTAGGTATACTTTTATATACTTTTAAAAGTGAGTTCAGTAATGTTAAATATAAAATCAGATTAGGATTTAGTATTAAAAAGGCAATAGGAATTTGTCATTAGGTGAAAATGTAAAATTCTGATTCACTTTAAGTTGCTCAAATTGTTGCCCCGCATGAAGTCATCAGGAGCTGTGGTCTCACTGAGACACCCAGGCCTGTCACAGAGCAATCTGCAACAAACCCTACCAGAGGCATCATAAGGTATCAAAATCAGACCCCAAGTGTAAAAGAGCAGTAAAAGCTTTCCAGTACAGTGCATGGAATATTAAATATCATAAATAGAAAGGGGTTTTTATTTAATTTAAAAAAACCCTGGTACAGCTCTGTGGGGATGGAAGGGCACAGGCGTTGTATGTATAGCTGCATTATAGGACAGGTCCGGGCATACTGTGTAACTATGGCCTTTCTATTACCTCTTTAAAACTTTATACGAAAATGGGTTTAACTGGACAATCCCTTCAACTATTACAATTATATTTCTGAATGATTTATAGGACTATAGGTGGAAGTCAGACATTACGCACTCTGCTCATACATGTAGTAGGTGGATGCATTTTCTGTAACATTATCTATGGTAGCTCTGGCAATATGATCCAGATGTAATGTGTTCCCTGTTTGTTGCTTTAATGCAATAGATAATATCTGTATTACCACATTGTCTTCTCTATAACACACAAGCAATCACCATATTTTCGTTAGGCACCATATTCAGTATTTTCATAATTGTTAAATATAATTGTAAAACATTGTCAATGTAGACTCCTCCATACAAGTGGGCAGTCACATCATATATACACATAATTTAAAAGAAATCTACCACTAAAATCAAGTATATTAAACCCGGGACACTTACTCATAGATCCAGGCGCTGTGACTGTGGTAGTCTTTGATATTTGTCACTTACACTCATACAGCACTTACATCTCCCACTGTGTCAGTGTAGGGAGGGGAAAGTGAAGAGGGAGGAGCGAGAGACAGTGTAACAGCCAACAAAGAAGCAGCACAGAAGGGCTCTGTTAACACCCCCTGGAGCCTTTTTGGCTCATTAGCATAGCTTTAAAAGTTGATTTTAGAAGGAAGGAGGCCATGCATAACAGGTTTTACATTGTTGGTAAAGTTATTTTATGCCTTTCTGTAATATATTTGGCTATGAAAGGAGTCTTCCCATCTAGACCAACCTATTTGTCTACCTATATATCATGATCAGATAATAGATTTGGGTAATATCTTCCTGTCTCAGGAAAGGGGGTCCAGTGCTTCCCCTGCCCACACCAGCCTGCGACTTTGCCGTTCCCCATTCTATAGGAGCGCTGAGTGTCTTAGCTATTTTTGTTGATCCTAAAGAATGATGAGCATGACACACTCTCCATGCAGATAGGATCCACATCTATCATCTATTTATGACATGTCCTGTGATATGCCATAAATAATCTGAGAAAACCCCTTTGTATTCAGCCTCATTTTGAAAGAAAAGATCTAAATAGTAACCATCCCTATGCAGATAGGAAGTAATTGGTTATAGGGGATGTCCGTATTCAGCAGTTAGGAGACGCTGTACATGGCGAAAGGAGGCAGAATTTAATAATAAAGTGCAAAAATAATGTATACTTTGCACTGTTCAATGTCTAAAGTGGTTATGCGGTTATGCTAATGAGCCAGAAGTGCTTTTTGGGGTGTTGCCAGAAACCCTACATGCTGTAGCTTCACAGGCTGTTCACATCGTTCAGGGGCACTCCCCTCTCCCAATTTGTGAGATTACAGTAGGCATAGGGAGGGGGAAGTATGAAACACACTCCCACATAGTGGAACAGCCTACAATGCCCGAGTATGAGGGTCTCTGGTAACACCCTCCAGAACTCTACTGGCTCATTAGCATAATTGTAAAAGTTGATTTTAAAAGGAAGGAGGCCATGTATGATAAATATAAGAAGATTGCACAGTCACAGTGCCTGGATCTATGAGTAAGTCCCTCTGGTTTATCAAGATGGATTTTGATGGTAGATTTCCTTTAACGGTCAGTCTCAATCCATCTCTTGTCCTGCATTTCTCACATTACGTATATTACCATGTGTCCAGCCTTTCTTGTTATCGTTTTACTGCAGTCTTTTATGCATACACTGTGTAATAGGTTTCATCCACTTAGTGGCTGAGAAGCCATGCTTTCTTCTTCTATTTTAAAATGGGACAAGGGAGAGATCACATTACAATGAGAGAGCAGAGAATCAACCAGGAACAGAACAAACCTTTTAAGTGATGTGTTAATCAATTTCCGTAGCTCCACACCGGGACCTGGTTACATGTCACTGGGCGCCTCCATTGCCAAGTATTCAGCAATCTGTGTCAATATTGAGACATATTTACTAAGCCTGGGCTAATACTGGATGTCTGCATCTTATACAAACGTCTCTAACACCTATGATGATCTATGATGTGCAGTGATACAATCAAAGGCCAACAGTACAAGACCCGTCTTTACTTGAGAAATGTCTTGAATTGCTGGACTTAAACATTGTATATATGAAATAACTAGTTCCACTTCCATTGCTTGTTCTATGGGGGTTCCCTATCACTGCAGGCACCTTTATCTCCATTGAAAGATCACTAGGTAGAGCTGCTATCATCTATCTATTTATCTATCTATCCATTCATCTACAAACCTACCAATTTTAGGTAAAAACTTCATTAGTTGGATGGGTGCCCAGACCCAATTAGATATTTTTAATCAATTCCATATTGTATTCCATTTAAAAATATTTCTCAAGTCAATATCTGTTTATATTCTTTTCAAATCTATTTATTCCAAATCTATCTACCCGTTTTCTAATTCGGAATTCTGTAGTTTTTTTGCACCTGACATGCCTGGCGCCACATTTATTAATCAATTTTTAGGCAGTTTCCGACTTGTCCGAAAATAGGTTTGACCTCGTAAACTACTCCAAATTTATAACCCAGCATGATTTATCTGGCAAATAGTAAGACTGCGGATTCTGTCTATTCACTGACACTCCCACGTTGTATCAAGGTGTCCACAGTGTTATGCCATGAAGAGACCTAATAAAAGATTTCCAAAAATGTGAGGGGTGGACTATCATCTATTTATTGTCTAACACAGTGGTGGCAAACCTATGGCACGGGTGCCAGAGGTGGCACTCAAAGCCCTTTCTGTGGGCAGCCAGGCCTTCACCCCAGCACAGAATTTGCTATACATGACTGAAGCTTTCTCCTGTGGTCCAAGACAGCCCAGGAGATGCTATGATCAGTGCTATTTTAAAGCGACACCTCCTTGACTGCCAGGACTATACGAGAAGCGAGAAGGTGTGGACAGAGATGGATTATCATTGGAGCTCCTGCTCTTGGTCCTCTGATTCTTCCTCTTCAGGGGACCCTGGAAGGAAGCTACAATACAAATTTCTCCATCATCTTTCGATTGTATTGGTTTCCTCAGGACAGCAATAAGCTTGAAACCTGTGATACAGCAGGGATCAATAGGTTACTGCTTAAATTGTCATGTTGGCACTTTGCGACATATAAGTGGGTTTTGGTTGTAGGTTGAGAACTCTGTCTCTAAAAGATTCACCATCACTGGTCTAACATAACATCCAGGGCTGCAAAGTAAATGAGTGTCCCACTAGATGAACATGAGAGCAGGGATAGGTCCTCCAGAGACATCCAAGATTAGCAGCAATCCAAAATTTAGCTTCCTTTAGTCCATATGCAAATTTCAATCCATATTTTGGATGTTTCTAAAGCTTTAAAGGAAGCTCCAGACTATGGACTGATGGGTTGCACATAGATTAAAGGAGACTCAGTTTCTTTATGGAATTTTGGAATTTATGAGCTCGTATCTATAATATATTCTTTTTAAAACTATCTACCTCATATCAATATTCTATGTCTGTCTATCTACCTCATGTATCATATATTATCTACCTATCTTCTATCTCTCATATATTGTATATCCTCTATCTATATCTAATATATATCTATTTCTCATCTGTCTTCTATATGTTATCTATCTATATCTAATAATCTAATATCTATCTGTCTATATCTAATATCTATATTCTGTCTATCTCAATCTGATTGAGATAGATAGATTTTCTATTTCAATGTGATGTCTATGATCTCTATATAATCTCCTATCTATCACCTATATGTATATATATCACATCTATGTCTATATGTATATCTATCTGTAACATACCCTGTCATCATGTCATCCCCCTCCTACCCCCAGTCTCTCCACATACATCCAGGCTCAGCCCCTGTGTCCTGCAGGACCTGTCCAGGGTGCTGAAGCTGCTCCTCCCGGCATTAACCCTTGGCGTGGCGGGGGTCCTGGCGGTGGAGGGGCCCCCGGTGTGCTCGGCGCCGTGCTCCCCATCCTCTGTGCTCCCCATACTGATGAGCTCTTCTTGCTGAGGGAGGGCTGGAGGAGGGGGTGGGGGACATGCAGCTTTGACGTCGCCTGGCTGCAGCTACCAAGCTCCAGCTCCTCTCTCCACGTAGATCCCAACGTGACCACACACACAGCTCGGTGCTCGGGCTGCACACACACACTGACACCCGGCCCGCAGCGGCGCCCCCGGATTCCTCCGTGCTGCATCCCCGCCCTCGCCGCCAGGTGCCTCCTGCTCAGCATTGCCTGCAGCCGGGGCTGCTCCTGCTCCATTCATTGTCCCTTCCTCGGGGGTCTCCTTGTGCCTGGACATGGATGCTCCGTCATGTCATTGGCTTGGATGTGATGAGTGATCTCAGCTGCTGCAGCACCCCAGATCTCTGCTTCCCCCCGTCTTGCTGGATCTTGGATTTTTTTTTACATTTGCAATGGCAACTAATGGAATGGGGGCAGGAGAATGTAGAGGGGTTTGGTTGGACTGCAATCTCCTAATTCTTCTCCAGGGACCACTGCCAGTTACTTTTTAACCCCCTCCCCCACCTGCCCCGACACCTCTAGAAATTGACCAAGGAGCAATTTCCCATCACCCTGCCTTCCTGCCTGCATGGGATTTCCCTGTGTCCTACCATAGGAGGAGAAGAATATACTAAGAGCAATACCTGCTGCAGGCTCCTCAGTGTCATGACCAGGGGCCACCTGTGAGTTGGAATCTAAACTGAGACCAGAGGGTAGTTTGCCGGTCACTGGCCTCTGGAAGGTCCTGTTGTGTCTCCGGGCTGGATATGTCCATGTTAACGTGAAGATGGATTTAAGTTTCCTTGTCTTGTGGTTATTGACAGTTCTCATTGAAGGCATCTGTAGTCAAGGGGTTTATGGTGAGTCTTGACATAAAATTCCAGAACATTGTCTTCTCTAACTGTCTCCATGACCTTGTATGTTCCATATTTCTCTTAAAAGGTAACATTAGGATGGCTGTTTGGTATCTGGGGTATGTTACCTGGTCTCTGCAGATCTCACGTGACCCTCCTCAGAAGGGGATGCTTGGAGGACTGTGACATTTATAATTAAGAACTTGGTTGGTGAGCACCAGCTGTGTTCTATGATGAATGTAAAGTCTTCGCCCTATGTGGAAATCGTCATTTTATGCTAAAGTTTAATTACTTTAGATGGCATTGTTCCACAGATGTAGTCTACACATTGTAGCCACCACAAGTCTACATGGTTGGCCTTAGAATGTATAATTTAGCCGATTTTCATCCTCAACGAGCCCAACTACAGAGATGCCATTAGTCTAATCACAGCAAAGCCTCAATTCACCGACTATCTCTCTAAACTACATGTTATTTCCCATTACCTGTGTTGCTTCAGTTGTTGCAGACATTATAGTGTGAGCTTGCAAATGTGCGCCAATCATCCAATTTTCCATTGACAAAACAGTTGAGCGCTGTAAAGGTAGAGAAAAAAATGCCTTTGTGTCATCTAAAATGTTCTCTAAATGGCACATTGTGATTGCAGAAACTATATGGTGTTGGGAGCTGATCAGACAGAGAGTGGAGCTTATCATTCATCATTGCATCATGTTACTCATTGGCGACCTCCGTTTTTGGACTCTTCATAATTACATTGACACCTATAGATCACTAGGGGCACTGCAAAGTTGTAGACTTGAAGGTGTCATCCAAGGGATGGGAGTCATGGTGGACTCTCTTATGAATGGCGTTGGGGCGGGTGTTGGGGGGTCAGGGATGTTACATTTCATGTTCCTGGGCAGTGTCTAGGACATGTGTACTGCACATATTAATAAGTTCTGGTACATATTCTTTAATCAACTGTGATTGAATTACTTTGCTATATTATAAATACACTAATGGTTGACAGATGGTGTTTGAAAAACACATCTAATCCCAGTATACAGTAGTAGTTGCCAATATTCCTTTCCAGTGAGATATGATGCAAACCCCCCTTCAGGAGATGCTAAGACCCATTTAATTGTGTTTAGTGTTGAGATGATCATAATTGGTCCATACAAGTGTATGAAGGAGCCGGTGGGCGGGGGTAACATGATGCCTGGAGGGGGGTTATTGGATTGGGGGTGTGCCTGCATCCCAACAGACCCCTCACTGTTCTCACACAGCAGCATCTCTGTCCTCTGCAGGAAATCCAATATGTTAGGTCAGTTTTTTCCCTAATTTTAAATACTCATTGACAACCCATACGCAGGATACATGGATGGATGAAGGGCCACCGTCGCCTTAGTGTGCAAACTGCAAGCTTCACAGCCCACGAGATGATTATTTTAAGACATCTCCCAGCAAAATGAAATACATCTTGTTCGGGATGATGAGATTTCATGCCAGGGTAATTGGGTAGTGTAGAGTATTCATGTGTTTCCTAAATACAGATCAATGAACAGTAAATGGGAAATCAGACGCCGAAAGCTGGGCAAGATACACAGTGTATATTGTGTAGACTCTGTGCATTAGGAATGCCCTGTAAACCCCGAGTGTTTCTCAGTCATTTCACATAGAATCTAGGTCAGCAAAAAGTCAATGCCAGATGGTGACAGAATTTACCCAGCCATCCACATGCCACAGCTTAGTACATGGATGTCACACACCTATACCATAGTCCATGTCTGCTGTATACATATGTGCCTCACATATGGTGCAATCCCTAAACTCACTAACTATACTTACCATGCACCATATAGGCCACATAACCTACACAAATGAAACCTTCTATACAAAGTACAATATGACATACAGTATAATATATATATATATATATATATATATATATATATATATATATATATGATACATGCCTATAATACAGTCAATGCCTACTTAATATATATGTACCTTACATACTGTGTAATCCCTACACTCACTAACTGTACTTACCATGCATCATATAGACTACATAACATATACACAGGATTACTCTACCTGCTTTACATAATAAAATATAACATGTATGGATGTCGCACATCTATACCATAGTCAACATCTACTGTATAAATATGTGCCTCACTTACTAAATCCCCCCCTAACTCAGTACCAATTCAGCACTTAACATGCATCATATAGGCCACATAACCTACACAAGTGAATTTATATATATATATATATATATATATATATATATATATATATGTATATATATATATATATATATATATATATATGTTGCACACCTATAGCATAGTCAATGTCTACTTTATATACGTGTACCTTACATACTGTATAATCCCTACACTCACTAACTTTACTTACCATGCATCATATACGCCACATAACCTACATAACTGGAGCTCTACCTTATATATATATATATATATATATATATATATATATATATATATATATGTATTTATATATATAAATATATTTATATATATATGGCGCACACCTATACCATACTCAATATCTACTTAATACATGTGCACCTTACATACTGTATAATCCCTACACTCACTAACTATACTTACCATGCATCATATAGGCTACATAACCTACACAAGCTATACCATCTATACATAGTACAATATATATATTTCACACACCTATAATATAGTCAATGTCTACTTAATATATATGTACCTTACATATTGTACAATCCCTACACTCACTAACAATACTTACCATGCATCATATAGAATACATAGCCTGCAAAAGGGAGATTGTACCCCTTTTATACCTCCTATACATAATATATATCATGTACATTGATGTCGCACACCTATACAATAGTCAATGTATACTGTGCCTCACTCACTGTATCACCCCCTAACTCACTACCTATAGAGCACCTACCAATGCATCATGTATGCCACATAACCTACACAAGTGAAGCCCTACCTTCTATACATAATATAATATAACATATATGGATGTCGCATACATATACCGTAGTCAATGTCTACTGCATCTGCACTGTATCATCCCCTTTCTCACTACCTATGCAGCACTTACCATGCATCAAATAGGCCACATAACCTACACCAGAAAAACTCTACCTCCTACACATAATAAAATATAACACACGTATATGACGTGCTATACTGACAAGTGGAGCGAGGGCTACTGCACACATCTTCAGGGCTTCCTTGTAATTCACACATAGTCTTACACCTGGTATATGGAAAGATGTATGGATAAAAATAGACTACAGACAATCCAGACGATATAGAATGTATTTATAGAATATCTTTAGAATATCCATTTCTGAGTGAGCTGGGGGATGGTTCATGTTTAATGCAATGAGACAATATACTCTATATCTTTAGATATTTCCATTTCTATATTCATGTCTATTAACATTGGGTAAATTATTTAATGCATTGAGGATAGCCTATCGAAACCTACAATGACTAAACGTTCTATGAATCCAAGAAGTCTTGTATGATAAGGGGTTCATATACCTGATATTGAATAAGAGGTGGGTGTAATATCAATGATGACTACATATAGAGCTTAAGTAAGAATTGGGGAGGTTTGTATACATTTGATCCTCCCTACCAAAGCTGATAAAGGATCTCAAGATGTGCAGTAGCTAGGCTTCCCTACACCGGGGCATTGGTCCAGGTTTCTACCATAGCCCTATAATGATATACCCTGTCCTACACTGGCACGCAGGGCACATGCCCCACTAGACCCCTGTACCGATGCCAGTAGACACAATAGTCACACACTTTCTTTTTCACCACCATGTTCTGTTTAAAGGACACCTGTCATCAGGTCTCTGCCACTAGTCCTGTCACCTCTTCCTGTTGGAGCAGCTCACAAGGATCCCACCCCAGCCTTTATCTAGTTATTTCATACATTATTCATTGTAAAATCATCTATTCTTTATCATGTAAATGAGGCTGGTCACATGGTCAGAGGCAGTGATGTCACCCCTGTTACCCCTCCCCTCTCCTCCCCCTGCTCATGTCTGTGTGTAATGTATAGTAAAGCATGGCTAGTGTGTGTGCTGCATCTGCTGACATGCTGCATCCTCCTAATATACAGGTGAGAGACACAGACATCAGCTACACATGAATCTGACATGTTCTGCTGTAACATGGCTGCCTGTATCTCTCCTAAACACACACACATGCACACACAGGCTGCAGGGGGTGTGGCCACCAGAACCAGGAAGCACCTCGTTATACAGCCTCACATCATTATACAGGCTGTCAGTCAAGCACTGGGGGTGTGGCTGTGCCTCCCACTCATGAATAGAGTGGACAGCTTGAATATGCTAATAATTCATTGGACATTTCACAGGACATTTGCATACAGCTTTAGAACCTCATTGCTTAGGTTTACAGGCATATAGAGGGACAATGAAGGGATAGATGCAATGCTCTCTAATGGCAGTTTATGAAAATATATTTAGTTTAGGGGGGATATTTTGCATGACGGGTTCTCTTTAAATTCACAAAACTAAAATTCATTACCCAATACACTATCAAGAAATCCGCATTTGCTGTGTGGCATTTGTAGTATGTAGATTTCATTGGCTGTCCTTGACTCTTACATTCAAGCAATGATCTAATCATATTCAGCATAAAACTAGGAAACTCTTCACATATTAAGGGCATAGATCCCCAATGAAGGATTTTCTATATTAGCTCTATACCTCCCAAACACCATACTTGAAAACCAGGGGACATCTTGAATATGACATTTATAGTATACAGTACTACGAGAATACCGGAACTAGAGTCTACAAGATTTCATTGTGCTCAACTCTTACATCCAAGCAATGATCTAATCATATTCAGCATAAAACTAGGAAACTGTTCACATATAAAACTTTAGGGCATAGATCCCCCAATAAAGGATTTTCTATATTGGCTCCATAACTCCCAAACACAATACTTAAAAACCATGGGACATCTTGAATATGACAAATAATAATAATTGATTATCTTCATCGGATATGATCGGAATAAACACTGTTGACCAATATTAAGCAAAATAAATGGAATAAAAGTGATATATATTTGTTCCCTTTTCAATGTCCACATTGATCATGGATACCAGCTCTTATCATTAGGAACAAAGCCTAGACTGTCCTTATACAATATCATCTTAGAAGCAGCACTAGTATTTTCTACTTACTTTGGTCTATCAATGGCACCCAATGCATAGGCATCATAGGTGGGACGAGATCTCCTGAACACATTGCAGTATGTTACAATATACAGGCGACCAGTGGGTTTAATGGGCCATGAGGAGAAACATCTGGAGGATGAATATGGGAAGATGTTTATACTGTTTTAAACATGAAGAAAGATCGGTAATTGTCAATCTGGTAACTGTTTAATGACTTGTAGAATATTCTTCATATTTCATAATTCACCTGAATCTCATTTGTCAGCAGACGGGAGGGAGCCGTGTTTGTAAACAGGCAGATTACTCATCGCTTACATTTACCTCCCCGTTCCGACTGTATACGTTCCAGGTTTCCCATGTCAGGAGCTGGTAATAGTGTAATGCAACATTAGGAACCAGGAAACATAGAGAAAGTTTAAAGGTGGGTGACCACAGTAATACATGGGTTGGGAAGTCTCTAATAATCAGAGTTAAGAACTTGGGATTCTTCAGCAAGATGTGACTTGACTAACGTAACAAACATGTGGTCAGTACTGGGCATAGCAGCAGGGGGGGGGGTACATTGTGGCTGGGGAAAGTAGATTTTGACATCAATGTAGAAAAGAGTTCTTGACTGTAGATAAGGTAGAAATGGCAGCAATTATTAAAGGTGAATGGTAATAAAATGAATGTCAGTCTGGAGAGGATTGTGGGGCTTTGTGGGCTGCTAGTTTGGTTATAAGACATCTTCAGGAGAAAGGTTGATCTAAGGTTTATTCTGTTTACGACTACAAGAATGTGTATTTCGGCTGTGTGCTAGCCGTTGTTTCCATGTCTGGCACGTAGCACCATGTATTCCATGTATGCACACATGGTCGTGGTATCTAAGCCCATTTCTACTGTCCTCAGCGAGAGTGGGCACAAATAGCACTGGTGTTTGCAGCCCCCTGGTTTAACACTAGTAGTAGTTCCACTTGAAGGACTTATATCGATTTTAAACCTTATTCTTTTTTTCTAGAAAAACAAAGTGACTCTGGTTCGCTCACCCAATCACCTTTAAACAGCCATGTGGCGGTGCACGTCATGAGTAAAACGCACGTCGAAACGCGCCGATCGCTGATTTTGCTACTCCTGTGTTGCACCCTAAATAGAATGAAATAAAGGATGAAGCTTTCTTAACACAGTACCGGTGTGGCTTACTAAGAGTGCCGTCCATTTCCATTATTCCTTTTTTTGACCCGGAATCACTCAATTACTGTTTTCCATTATGGACCCAATGGGGTTAGGGTTAGTTATCATTAGGCAGGCTCCTTGAGATAGTCCTATGTCTGTCTTTGGAGCCAACTACACTTTCAGTGATGTTTTTTAAAATAATTACAAAATAATCACAAAAAGGGTAATAAAAGCACCAGGAGGGAAGTAGAGTGACTGCGATTTTTTTTTGTGATTAATCAGAAAAGATTAAATGAAAACGGAACTTCCCACAAAATATAGAATATAGGCTACAAGCCAAAGAATGACATATCTGGGGTCAGTAATTCATCTATCATTGATACTATTGATATTGATATTATTGTCATATATTACATAATGTATCAAGATTTTTTATTAGTTATTTATTGGAAATGGTAAGAGTAGAACAATTCTACTTCACAACAAGTGTAGACCAAGTGTAGAAATGCACATATTACAGTACACTATACTTAGTATCTAATGTAAAAGTTCATTTAACTTCTGTGAGCAGGGAACTGACCTCCCCACACATGTATTTTTACCTAGAACCTGTCACCATGTCTATGCGGCGCCATGGCATAGAGGAACATGAAGATTGAAATTACATATTTGTTTGAAAGATCTGGAAAACATGTAACTTATCAAATGAAATCTTAGCTTTTTATGTAGGTAGGAATTCAGTGGGTTGTTCTATTCAGTGACTGCCAGTAGGGAAAACCAATGGACTTGTCATGAGTGTTGAAAATGCAGGGATTTCAATCAGCAACAGGTTATATTGAATCACTTCTAAAAAAAAAAAACAGCATATATCTGCTCAGCTCCTGCTCTATAATATTTTATTTGCAGATTGGACACTGTGTATAGTCTTCAATCTTTTTTCTGCTCTATAACACTCTCTTGAAGATAGAATTTGCACAGCTCCTCCTGCTCTATAACATCTGGCCTGTAGATACAACACTGTGTACAAACTGCTCAGTTCCTCCTGTTCTATAACAATCTGCCTGAATTATTACACTGTGTATAGTCTGCCACGCCAGATTCACGAAGAACGTGTGCCACAATTCACAAATCTTGCGCACCCTGTACAATCCACTGGCAAACTGCACCCGTTGATGAATGTGGGCCTCTGCGTACAATTTTATCTGCTCTTCCTGCTCTATTACATGCTGTCTGTAGATACGATACTGTGGCACATTTACTTACATGTCCAGGTCGCGATCCCCGATCCGGACTCTCCGACGATGATGTACTGTGCCACGTAGATCCTGTGCCCGATATCCTGCATGTATCGCTCCTCGCTCATGTCCGCTGGAGTTCCCTTTCTTCTTCCTGGTGTATGTGAGTGCATGTCTTGCGACACAAATTGAAATTTTAAATCCCGCGCTTAGTCCGAATCCGCCGGATCCTCCGATGGCCCGTACCCCGATTTGTGTCACGTGGAAGCCGGCGCGATTGCGACACAATCCGATCGCGTGCGACACAATCCTCGGTGCCATCCCCGAAAAGTCGGGAAAGCCGACTAAAATGCGGGTGCGGGACCCTTAGTAAATAAGCTCTTCTGTGTACAATCCGCATGCTGTCTGCAGATAGGACAATATGTTATATGTGCGCCACAGGTGGTATAATTTACATTTTAGACTAGTCTAAGCAGACACATTAATATATAAGTTTACTGTTTCCTTGCAGGATTTATGGTGCATCATGTGAAATAATTAGTTTTATTGTATTGTAAAAGCTATGGAGGTAGACAGCAGTCTGTCCTATAAACTAGAAATTGATATGACTGACAAGCACTGATATCACTTCGCCTCAATTCATACTCAATTCTCTGGTTTAGGAAAGTTTAACAGAAACAGTTTTAATACATAAACAGTTACCTTGCATTACCATTCTGTTATTAATAGCTGTGCTATTTTTCCTTTATTTAGTAGTCTATCAGGGTGCATTTACTGCGGCTGGGCCTAGGATGACGCCTGTGCACTAGTGGTGTCTTATATGTTTCATGAGGTAACATGTTCTTATGTAAACTGTGCTATCTATTCCTTGTACTGTATTGTAATTGGCAGGCAGAGAAAGGGTAAGCAATGGTGACACCCACAGTGTTTCCTACAACTTCCTGGAAGGTAGGAGGGAAATTCTAATGTGGGCAACACCCAGAAACCCTACTTGTAACAGGAGGGGATGGAACGGTGGTTCAGAACCTCTATAGTTGCCCCCCGAAGAGAGGATACATTACAGGGAGGCGCCAGAGAGTAGTCAGTTCCCGTGGAAGCCATTGTGTCCACATGAGACTCTGACAAGTCAGCGAGTAATGCCACAGGGCACCACAAGGCCCGGACCATCCCACATGTAACAGCACTACTTTCACCCTGCCCAGATGAGCATACGGCAGCATGCTGTAGAGGAGGAGGGGCCTGTGAAATGTAGTATATTAGATTATTATAATTGTTAGGTCTACTAGTAAGACAAAGACCCTCAAAGGCAAGTGCGGACCTCAGATGGGGAGTATTTACTCTGTACCAAAACTGTATTGTCACAGCCTGGACCTAACAGAGAAGGCTCTAGCACTGGTGTCTAGGGTGTCTAAGAAGTCAGGCTATGGCTATAAAAAACTTAATGGACTGAGCAACATGGGTGGTAGTTAATTGGCAGTGGGGTAGAGTCTCATTCCCTCTGTTCTCTGGTCCTCTCTTTATAAACCCATTAAGTGAGCAGTATACTAGCTGTAGAAGTTGAGCCCCTTGAGCGACACATCCATGGCTGAAGAATATGTGCAGATATTTCAATTCACATAATCTTATACATAGACATGTTTCATAGGCGCCAACCCAGGATGACCTGTAGTAGGATTCCTCAAGGTCAGTTCCTGTTGACCCCATTACTATTTGTAGTGTAAGCATGTCCTTTGTGGTGTCCAATAAACTTTACATATATTCTTGGAGAGCCATTTTAAGAGATGTACAGTAATGCTTCTTGATTTCTAATGAACTCCCTGTCATACCCAGTTTAGCTGAACACTGTGATACTGTATGTTTGGCCTGACACTATTTTCTTCCCAGCTATTTCTATTGAGAATTTTCTGTGAAATCCAAACCGTACATCTATGGTTGTTATTGTTTTATCATGGTGATTTCTTTTCTCTGTTTGGACATGGTGGTAATGAAAGTTTTACTTCATAGATATCTAGAAGAGCTAAATTCTCATTAGAAACCGATGTACACCTTTGAGGCATTTTTTCAATAAATCATTGTTTTGCATTTATAATGGTGAAAAATAATTTCTTCTTTGTTAAATTTAATTTGAATTCTTAACTGTGAATGCTTCTTCCCCTACTCATTACAGACCGGGTTTTTCCAGTGCAGAGGGATCCAGAGAAGAAACCAGAAATCTTTGTTCTTCTAAGTAGTTGGGGGGGGATGACAGGCTTTATACTGGGGGCAGGGGCTGGCAGGCTATATACTGGGTGAAGTTTTTAGTGTTAAAATTAGGTACCTCGGCTTATACTCAGGACAGCTTATATTCAATTATATATGGTATTCAGCTTCAGTGAGTGTTTCCAACCTGCTGAGACCTCCTACTGCTACTGATTTCTCTGTTCAAGGAAAAAACAGCCAGCAGTGTGTGGGAGAAGTAGCATCTAGAGAAGAAAAAAAATGGTTCATGAAAACCTATTTTGACCTATTATGACACCTATTATGAATTGGGAAATGAATTCTATCACATAATAAATTCATACCGATAATCATAATTAAGAAAGACCAGATTACTGTTGGTTAAAATAGCCTTTAATTATTTTTGGTTGATTGGTTGTTTTACATCGATGAACCCACAAAACCCCAAAAATATAGAGCTTGATGTTGACCCTGCACATCGGTTTGCACCAGATATTTCAAGAGCATACATTAACAAAATGATTCACCTCTAGAGAAGTAATGTTGTTATGTATATTAAAAGATTAGTTCTTCCGATTTGACAAATCCAACACTTCTACATCTGACACACTCAGCTCTGCTACAGTTGACTAAATTTAGTTTTGTTATATCTCTACATTTAGCATTGACCACAAGGTGAGGTGGTCTGGTTGCACGAATGGCAGAACTAGTAATTAATAAGCATTTCCAATCGATAGCCATTTCCACAAAGGTTTCAGGAGAAGCTGAGATGTATCTACTTGGATAGGAGTCTCTAGAGGGATGTGGAAAAGAGAGCTTCTCATCTGATACATACAAGGTATGTGCTCGCTGTACAGAAGTAGCAGAGATGAATTTGTTGTTTGACTGCATCATGTTTTGGAGACTGATGGCTTTCAGTTATTTAGTCTTTGGGTCTCCGGAGGTGGGGAAAGACACCATAGTTTTGTTATATCTATAGTGTAAGATTAGCCGAAAAACAGTCTTATCATCCAAGAGGTTCTGCAGGAGCAAGGCTATTTTCCGCCTCTCTCTTTGTGATTTCCCATAGTCATTATACTTGTCACAGCCGCTATGGATTACACGCCAGTCTTCATAAATCCTTTCTCTTTGCAGAGATATTGCAATATAGCCTTTACAGAGGAGGGATGAGGGCACATGACAAGAGGACATCCCTGGAGATTACAGTAAAGGAGCTTTCACCTTTAACAGAGAAAGAAGTTCTTCACAATAAGGGCAGTGAAGGCATAGAAATCATTACCAAGGGTGGCAGGAACTATAGGATCTTTAAGAAGAGGTTAGACACCCTTTCAGAAAAATAGGACACAAGGGTGATGCCAATTAATCTAAGGAAACTTGATTCAGGGAGGAAACCGACTGTCATCCCAGGGTCACAAGGAGATGTTTTCCTTCTTGGGGACTGAGAAAATGAATGTCTTCTCTCAGGTTTTACTTGGTTTTAAATGCATTTTATTCTGGTAGAACCTGCCAAATGCAGTTCTTTTATTCCAATGTCACCAACTTCCACTAAGGGTGTAAAACTTCCTTCCTTTTCTCAAGTTGTTACAATTATTTCCTGACCTTGCTTGTGAACTATACTGTAATTTTCTTTTTTTTTCCCTATACTAAACTTTCTCTTTTGCAAACTGTTGTAAGGTCAGTCACTGTGAGAAAATGTTGAGTTTCATTCAGAATAATCTGGTTTAATGTTACAAAATCATAGCCACTTTCCTCCAAACGCAGCACTACTTGTACAGGCTTATACACCTGAAATCTGGCATAGAACCCCTGAAATAGGCACAATTTTGGTATTTTTCCCTCGTTACACACCAAGACGTGGCGTGAATGGGGCGGCTGATTGGGCCTGCACACTAGCTATAGCATGTACAAATTCGGACCAGGCGTAAAACCGCTCCGCCAATGCAGCACAAGAGCCTCCTGATAGATCTGGTGAGTACTAGTTGGAGGAGAATACATCATATGTTGACATATGATTGAAAACTGGCTGAAGGATCGTATCCAGAGAGTTGTGGTCAATGATTCCTACTCGGAATGGTCACCAGTTATGAGTGGTGTACCCCAGGGTTCTGTGCTTGGCCCACTACTATTTAATATATTTATTAATGATATAGAGGTAGGAATTAATAGCACCGTGTCTATTTTTGCAGATGACACCAAATTGTGTATTGTAATACAGTCTATGGAGGATGTTCATAGGCTGCAGGGTGACTTGGACAAATTGAATGTTTGGTCATCCACTTGGCAAATGAGGTTTAATGTGGATAAATGTAAGGTTATGCACCTGGGGGCCAATAATCCAAAGGCAAAATATGTACTTGGGGGACTAAATCTGGGAGAGTCCCTTGTTGAGAAGGACCTGGGGGTACTAGTAGATCATAAATTGAATAACAGCATGCAGTGTCAAGCAGCTGCCTCTAAAGCTAGTAGGATCTTGTCATGTATCAAAAGTGGTATGGACATTCATGATAGGGATGTAATATTATCACTGTACAAGGCATTGGTTCGGCATCACCTGGAATATGCTGTCCAGTTCTGGGCTCCGGTCCATACAAAGGATGCCCTGGAGCTGGAGAGGGTTCAACGTAGAACCACAAAAATGATAAGGGGTATGGAGGGTCTTAGTTATGAGGAAAGGTTACCGTCGGGTTACCGTTCGGCCACGCCCCCCGATTTCCGTCGCGTGCATGGCAGCGCCGATGCGCCACAAACCAATCGCGCGCGCCAAAATCCCGAGGCAATTCAGGGAAAATCGGCGTAAATCGGAAATATTCGGGTAACACATCGGGAAAACGCGAATCGGGCCCTTAGTAAATGACCCCCATAGGCTTTGTCTAGAGGTGGTTGGGGAAATAAGGACACATAGGCTTTCTCTAGAGGTGAGTGTGGAAAGAAGGACTCATAGACTTTCTCTACGGGTGAGTAGGGAAAGAAAGACTCATCAGCTTTTTTGGGGGGTGATTATGGAAAGAAGGACTCATCGGCTTTCTCTAAAGGTGAGTGGTGAAAGAAGTACTCAGGCTTTCTCTAGTGGTGAATAGGGAAAGAAGGACTCATATGCATTTTTTAGAGTTAGGTAAGTAAAGGAACTCATAGGCTTTCTCTGCAGTTGGGTGGAAAAAGAAGAAGGACTCATAGACTTTCTCTAGAGTTTCTCTCATAGGCTTTCTCTCGATGTGATTGGGGAAATAAGGACTCATAGGCTTTCTCCATAGGTGGGTGGGGAAACGAGGACTCATAGGCTTTCTCTAGAAGTGTTTGGGAAAATGAGGACTCTCTAGGTTTTCGTTAGAAGGACATCATGTAAAACGATTTGCATATGAAATTATTGAAGCAAATCATAGTAGGCAATGATATACATCATTCTTGATTACTGTACTTTTTAGGGCTGTTTGATTTAGTCATCCAATAGTGAAATGTAAGAATTTATTTTGAAAAGTACAGATTTAATGTCTTCATGAGTTGGTAAGGTCTTGGTTTGGGGATAAACTGAGTCTCGTGGTTTACTTTGCTTATTGGCATTATTAGTAAGAAATATAAGACTGTACATTCTATCGTTTATTTCCTTGTGAGCTTTCTACACAGAACTGGATGAAAAACAGTGATGACCATTACACTCACATAAGGGCTGTCAACTAGATTTTATATAAATCTAGTTGACTGTAAAAGTTACCTTCACAATTACTCACTCCAAACTATTGATCTTATTCCCTCCACTTGTCTTTGTGACAATCTTTAGTGTAGTTTAGGATCAATCCAGTTAGGAAAGTTATCATTTATAAGTTGGAGGTCTATTCCATAACCAGTTATTATTAACAATCATATGCCTTGAGATGCCTATACATCCTATATTTTGGTGGAGTCCAATAGCTGAAGGTAGATGATGACAAGAATTCTCCTTGTGATTGATTAGAAGAGAACAGAATGAATGCAGATGTATGCAGCTGCCAGTTATAAGTGACTTGTGATATATGAGTCAGGTAAGTGGTGGTTTCTATAGAGGAGGCCAAAGAGATTAATGTTGTTGCTCATGTTGAAATATTATCATTGACATTTTATAACTGCACAATATTTTATGCTTGTATGTTACTAAATTTGCAATACTAAGCCAAAGAGGTTGCTCCAACTCCTTCAGCATGAGTCCAGTAAGTCTGAGGGTCTTTTCGCCCAGATTTTATATTTTTGGCTTCAGCTTTTAATGGAGGTTGAGTCAAAATTCCCAGGACATTTTTTCAGAAACTAAAGGGAAAATTACATATATGAATATCCCAGCAGGTAATGGGTCTATATTTTAGTTTATATTCGGAACATTGCCTCCATCTGGAAAACTGCCTTAATGGATCAAGGGCAAATTTTTCCAATGGGAATGTGGTTATGTAGTAAGGAAGAAGAAGAAGATCAAAATTGTCTCAGAAATGTTTGATGTTTATGGTGTGGGGTGTCAAGCAGCTCATTATAGAGACCTCATGTTCATGGTTGCTTTGGGGCCCTCTACGTTTCCTGTAAGAGTCAAGCTGAAAAACTCAACTAAAATGTAAAACTTTTTTATTAACTTATATGAGAAAAGAGTTAAAGAGGGAGTATGCAAACATTTTTGCCTTTCCAAGACAATCCCTTTGAAATTCTGCATGGAATAACTATGCCTAATAGTTTCTCCGTTTGTTATTGCTCTAAATTTCTCAGTTGGACATGTAAATTTAAGTAGTTGTCCATTTTGTTGCCATGGTGGAAGAAAGATGTCCCAATGCGGTCTCTCCTCTTGGCTGGTCATGTTCAATCATGTGTATCAAGTGCTGACCTGACCATCAAGACATTGGGACACATTTACTTACCCGGTCCCAGCGCGATCCCCGATCCGGACTGTCCAACTAGGATGAACTCTGCCGCAATTCATGAAGATTGTGCGCCCGATATTCTGCATGTTTCCCTTCCCCGATCAGGCCCGCTGGAGTTCACCATCTTCCTCCAGGTGTATGTAAGTACATTAGATGCGACACAAATTAATTAATTGTTAAATCCGGCGTTTAGTCCAAATTCGTTGGATCGTTCGCTGTCCGCCCCTCGACTTGTGTTGTGTGAAGCTGGCGCGATTGCGACACAATCCGATCACGTGCACAACAATCCCTGGCGCGATCCCTTGAAGGTCAGGGAACCCAACAATAATGCAGCCGCGGGACCCTTAGTAATTAACCCCCAATGTTGTTTCATGATATCTGATATGTGTGACTACCCTATTGTACCTCTAGGGGACACCACTAGAGGAAAGAAGCCAGACTAGAAATATGTACAAATAATGAAGAAAAATACTTTATTTAGACAATTCATTAAAAAATCCGGGTAGTGGCAAAGGCAGAAGAATAGGGGGGCATCACCGGACACAGCAGGTGGAGGAACATATATGTACATATAAATGGGTGAGACTTGATTATTTAAGATGAAAATGGGGCACTTAATGTGAACCAACAATAAAGCTGTATATAATGCAAGTATTGCACAAAGTAATCGAAAAACATAACAGCTTGTCATGAGGAGAAGTCTTACCCTGGTGCACCCCCAGACAAAGGCTCATTCCGAGCCGAAACGCGCGACGGGGAGGGTGCCATCCCGGACAGTAGAGCATTACCTTCAAAACACCAGGGTAAGACTTCTCCTCATGACGAGTTGTTATGTTTTTCAATTACTTTGTGCAATACTTGCATTATATACAGCTTTATTGTTGGTTCACATTAAGTGCCCCATTTTCATCTTAAATAATCAAGTCTCACCCATTTATATGTACATATATGTTCCTCCACCTGCTGTGTCCGGTGATGCCCCCCTATTCTTCTGCCTTTGCCACTACCTGAATTTTTTAATGTTTTAATGAATTGTCTAAATAAAGTATTTTTCTTCATTATTTGTACATATTTCTAGTCTGGCTTCTTTCTTCTAGGGGGGGGGGGGTCCCCTAGAGGAACAATAGGATATTTGCATAGCTACTAGCCATTGTCTAGGGTGCATTTACAAGGGATCTCGATGCTTAGGCAAATGAAATGTAATGATCCCATTATACCTGTCTCAATTTAGTTTTTTATGTGTGACTACCTCATAGTTGAGTTGTAGGCTGCAGCTTTTCAAGGGTTTTGCTAGCATGTTGTGATATTGTTTGGACTTGGGTTCCTGAGAAATTGGAGTGCTTAATCTAATTTGAGGTCCAGGCACTTTCTCTTGATATACATTTATGTACAGGATCAATAAATAGCAGCAGTCAAAAAAGCTACCAAACCACCATGTTTATTTATCAGCTTTGCTGTTACATCTGTAACATCTGCATTACATATGTTCAGGCTGAGAAGACACTGAACATTCTAGTTCAATTAAATCGACAGTCTGAACAGTTCTCAAATAGCTGAGCTGCTTATGGAATCTACCAAACCCGGCTCTCTGCAAGCTTTGCCATGGTACAGCAAGGTTTAACATGCTCAGATTTTGAGAGCTTTGCTCCTGTCACCTTGAGTAGACCTCCTAGCCCCAGTGTATGCTATGCTCATTGCTGGTTATATTCCCATTCTAGCTCTTCATTGATATACTTTTGTACTTCTGTTTACCATTGTTTGCCTCTCGTTGTAGACTATTCTTTTTGTACGCAAGTTTGTAACTTATGTGCTGATTTGAGCTGTGATATGAATTGTTGGCTGCCCTTATTCTGTTTGTTCAACTGTCTTGTTTTGTGTCTGTACATACTTTAGCATACGAAGGGACCGTCTTTGTGGTTGCCTTATATCGCCTACGAAATACAAAGGCAAGCAAGCAAGGCTGCTGGGGGGCTTAAATTTTAGATGCACTGTCGTACCTCTTGACCTTGAGCACAGTGTCCACATTACATTTGCAATGACTATTTCTAATTCTTAATAACTATAACAATTATAGAACCAACTACCACTATGTCTTCAGCATGGTCTTCTTCTATAAGATGAAGACATAAGAGCTATGGTTCATCCCTGACCCACATCAACTCTGATGCTTAAAGGGAAACTACCACCACAAATCTACCAACTCACGTCCCCGCAATTTTCTTATAACTTTTATTCCCCTAATATGTAAATTTTGTAAAGAGGCTACAGGGGCATGGAGTAGCCGGAGCTGAGGCTACACGGCACGGCTACTCCATGCACCAGTAGCCTCTTTGATCCTCCTACCCAAAATCTTCGGCGTGGAGTAGCCGCGTCGTGTAGCATCAGCTCCGGGTACTCCACGGAGTAGCCTCTTTACAAAATTTACATATTAGGGGAATAAATGTTATAAAAAATTGTGGGGATGTGAGGATTACCCCTTAAAAGGGCTATCCTTACATCCTTTAGATCCATCTACCACCCAATCTACCTTTAAAGGTAATTCCGTGGTGGTAGGTTCAGAGTAGTATT
Source organism: Engystomops pustulosus (assembly GCF_040894005.1). NCBI lineage: Eukaryota > Metazoa > Chordata > Amphibia > Anura > Leptodactylidae > Engystomops > Engystomops pustulosus. The sequence goes on along the minus strand of NC_092417.1, from coordinate 55,500,267 downwards.
GGAGAGTCAGGAATTTATAACATATCCCACATGACATAATATAAATTGAGGAAACCCCTTTAAGAGAACCATTTTATGGTCTTGGCCTGAGTTTCGATGGTGACCATTAACTGTAAATCGTGTCAGCAAACATTTTAATTTCTTCTTTATTATGAAGGTCAGTGGTGCTTGGAAAGCAGTCTCAATGTAAAATGATGATTTTACTATGGAGTGATTCATCCTCATCAGCTATTACTAGACCTTCTCATTCTCAGGTTTCATGTTTGTTTATGCAGATTCCCTCAGTGCTCATCCAACTGTGTTGAATAAACGTGTAATAAATTGCAGACAAATAAACCGCAGACCCTGTGCTGAAGAGCCAGCTGATGTAGTATCTGATTGCCAGATATAGGACTGGCATGAGTGCCAACACATGGAACCTCAGATTCTCTAACAACTGCAGAAGAATAATCTGTAATTTGTTGCTTTTTCCTGTTCATTGTTTGTGGATCACTGTTATTCTTCTGATTCCATTATAGACCAGATACTTTCTCAATAGATCCTATCAACTGTTCCACATTCTTTTCTTGCTTCCGTATGATCTGTCAGAAAGAAAACAGAAAATTCTGTATTTAGCTTTATGCAAATTAGATCCTCAGTGCAATCGGGATGGGTCAGTGCCTGCTAGTGCACTTGATTTCTCCTATTTATGCCACTTTTTGACATCCAGCATCACTCCTCCTTTAATAAGCTGGCACACCCTATAGAAAGAAGGAGCAGGAAGAAAACAAGTGCACCATGGCACCATGACATGGCATTGTCCTTGGTTTACTAAAATTCTAATTTGCATAAAAATAAAAACTGAAATTTCATTAAAATTACAGATTGCCTGGAAACTGGAAAGGTGTACCAAGTAATAGAAAGGTTATAAAGCATCTTCCTATATGGCAGTAGTGATTAACCTATGGCCCAATTGGCATAGGTGGCACATAGAGATTTCTCTATAGGCACCCAGGCCATTGCTCCAGCAAATAAAGAACTCAAAGCCTCCTTCTGCAGTCCAAAGCAGCCCATGATGTGCGGTGCGGCTACTCCACACCACAGTAGCCTCTAGCATTCCGCCTACCAATCTTCAGCGCACAGCTGCAAGGAGCTGGACGCACTGGTCTGCGAAGCTGGCGGCCGGCATGCGGCACTTGTGGAGAACCCAGCTTTGCAGATGAGTGTGCGCAGCTACCAGGGGTTGCACGCTGAAGATGTAATGGTAGGCAGAACACAAGAGGCTACTAAAGCGTGGAGTAGCCGCACCGTGTAGACTCAGCTCCCGCTACTCCACGCCCTAGTAGCCTCTTTAGTAAATTTGAATGTTGGGGGAATTAAAATGTATAAAAGTTCTGGTCTATGAAAAAATTTGCCCTAAAAATGCTATATGACTATACATTAGAGGAACCTGTCACCTTAATAGGTAGATCCGTGGTAGGTTTCCTTTAATGTCCTGCAGAGAGCGAGAGAAGGAAAAAGATGGACTTAAGCAAAAGAAGAAAAAATACAAAAGAGTGAAAGTAATAAAAAAAGGAAACAAGAAATGAGATAGAACGAAAGGAACAAAGAGACACAAGAGTAGAGATTGCATGAAAAAGCAATAAGCAGCACAAGAGGTAATGATGAGAGAGGAAGAGAAAAAGAGCAATAAAACATAGGGAGAACGTAGCAGATATTATACAGTGATACATGATTAAAAGACCAAACAAGAAAAAGAGAGATAGAGGAGAGCTGCCACCTAATCCAATGTCTCTGGAAACATACACGACAAGGTTTACCATGGGACATTTGCTTCCAGCATGTGCCGGATAATACACGCCTGCTCTCGCAGTGCGTCACACTCGTGCTCGCCCTATTAGTTTATTCGTAACTTGTTCTTTTTGCCTGTGAACCATAGCTTTATCCAAATGGAAAAATATTGAAATTTCATACAATGGTTTTGATTTACATAGCAATGACTGCATACATTTCACACTGAATTTCCAATAGGCTAACCAAGCAAATTGTGCTAATTTTATTCTTCATCCAATTAATTTTACTGTCTACTAGCGGAGAATATGCAGGGGGAAAGGGTGCGCAGTTTCAGTGTACAAAAGGGCTCTCATTTCACAGATACAGATAGGAACCAGCTGAAACCTGTGCCACCGCAGCGCCCTAATAGTACTGATCACCATATACCATGATGGTGTACAGCGATACAGTCCTATGGTAGTGAATAGAACAGGGGTCATAGGAATAAGGACTCATACATATTACCATATTTTAAGGCCGTCAGCTGGTCCAGAATACATTGGAGCTGGGCCACATGCTCTGTGTAGCACTGCGTAATCTGTAGGCGCTATATAATTAAAGAATTCTTAATACAGACTGCATAGATTTGTATTGCGGTGTATGTACATGTCTGTTTATGGCATGAGGCCTATGTTATGATATTTTCTCTTGTTTTGTGAATGTGAAAGTATGTGAAGAGAAATGAAGAAACATAGAAATGACAAAGATCATAGCCATATTCACACAAACCTAGAGGCTCCACCATCAGATCCATGCTCTAACCTAATATTGTACATCAGTGGTGTAGCAAAAGAGACCTCAACATAAAGCCTTCTAATGTCTACGGGTTGATAAAGGGTGGGCCCAAAGAACCTCACATCTGACACTGCACAAAATGGCAGCATTTACACAAATGTCGCTGATTCTTGACTGTGTTTGTCATAAACCTTTGTGTAATCTTGTTTTTCACTGACCCATTCACTTCAATGGCTTAATCAGTCCATGAAAATGTGTCTGAGTGCCCTACCTGTGAAATAATGGGGTAGTCCAGGTTTAAGGAAAATGGGTTGTGTCTCGTATTTAAGCCAACTTCTAGGGAAGTGAAAGGGTTGCAATATTTGTAATATAGAAAAAAACAGTCTGCTCACCGAACATTACATGTAGATGTTCCTTCCGTGCTGTAGATCCACTCCTGGACTGGAGAAACATGACATGCAACACTTTGTGATCTTGGATCCAGCTACAGGAAACTCAGACACCAGTACTTGAAAGTTAAAACTCCATGGGGCAGATTTATCAAGTGTCTGAAAGTCAGAATATTTCCAGTTGCCCATGGCAACCAATCACAGCTCAGCTTTCATTTTACCAGTGTTCATGAATATTTTAAAGGGGAGCTGTGATTGGTTGCCATGTGCAACTGGAAATATTCTGACTTTCAGACACTTGATAAATCTGCCCCCATGTCTTTATTTTCGGATTGTAGTCTTGGATACAAAATTTCTAGCGTGACAGCTTATAAAGTATACATCAGCAACTCGTTTCAAATGCACTATGCGTCCTTCCTCATGGCTGTATAGTACACAAAAGAGAAGCACACAAGCTAAAAAGGGGTGGATTGCGATTTTGATTATTATCACCACCTGTTGGATTGCTACACCCCTTCCTCTCCGTGCGCTATCCCACAATTAAAATAGATAAACAAACACAATTGTTAAAAAAAAACTTTGCAAACTATCAAATTACATTGCTTGTATATTAATAACCAACCCTATGTATCTAAGGATATATTCATCCTCGATGTTGTCCTAATAACAATGGGTGGATCAATCAATTCTTTCAAAATTACCAATGTACATATTTATTTTAGTTCCCGACAACGGACATAATTCTGACCTTAGTGACCCACATATACTTCTCTTTTGTATACTATACAGCCATGAGGAAGGACGCATAGTGCGTTTGAAACACGTTGCTGATGTATACGTTATAAGCTGTCATGCTAGAAATTTTGTATCCAATACTATGGTCCAAAAATAAAGACATAGAGTTTTAACTTTCAAGTACTGGTGTCTGAGTTTCCTGTAAAGGGTTGCAATACCACAAATGGCCTGTAGGCATTACTGTGGCCTTTGATAGAAGCAGAAGTCTTGTTTTCATATCTTGAATAACTCTTTTAATAAGCAAAACATTTCATGTCACTTCCTTTACTCGTACATCACCTTTACATAGGCCTCACCTTAAAAGCATAGTATACGATACTAGTAACAGGGACCAGATTCTGAAAACCTCAAATGGGTAAAAAGTATCTGGTTACTCGTACAGGCGGTCCCCTACTTAAGAACACTCAACTTACATACGACCCCTAGTTACAAACGGACCACTGGATATTGGTAATTTATTGTACTTTAGTCCTAGGCTACAATGATCAGCTATAACAGTTATCAGATGTGTCTGTAATGAAGCTTTATTGCTAATCCTGATTCTTATGACAACCCAACATTTTGAAAATCCAATTGTCACAGAGACCAAAAAAGTTCTGGCTGGGGTTACAATGATAAAATATACAGTTCCGACTTACATACAAACTCAACTTAAGAACAAACCTACAGACCCTATCATGTATGTAGCCCGGGGACTGCCTGTACTCTATATCATCATATAGCAGATAGTGATGGGGGTCACCATTCACATGTTCTGTATATGGCACTTTCAACTTAGAGGAAATCTACCATCAAAATAAAGTCTAGGGCTACATTGTCATAGATAAGGCACCAAGACTTTGGTAATCTTATATTTGTTATCCATTGCCTCCTTGGGTGTTATCAGAGCTTCTCTGTGCTCTGTCTTCACAGGCTGTTACTCTGTATAGGAGTGCTTTCCTTTAAATGTGTATTCCCATTATAGCAAATAACTCATATTGTTTGTATAATAAAAAGTTATACAATTTTCCAAGAAAATTTCTGTATCAATTATTCACATTTTTCTAGATCTCTGCATGCTGTCATTCTATAGAAAGGGTCATGGTTTATTTCCTGTGGATAAAAGGTGCATGGCTCAGCATAACACACAGATCTGATTGCTATCTATAATACTAAGGGTATCTGGTACAATGGTGGTTAACTGGATAAGCAGTTAACACATATTCCCTTTATGAAGCTAACCTGCAGCATCAGACACAAGATGGTTTTTTAATCCAGCCCAAGAATCTTCTGGCAGCATACACTGGGGTTTCCAACATTGCTTTATTATTATGCTATGTCTAAGATATTCCCTGTTTAATCCATATGCTAATGGGACAGGTAATGCACCTAGCACATGTCATCAGCACCTGGAGCACAGCTATTCCTGCCTGGACCACTACCTTTTCCTTCCTGTGTGGCTCCATACTTCTTACAGAGAGGGTACTGGCCCAGTTGGGAAAAGCAGTGCTCCAGGTGTTCAGGACATGACTTGGGTGCACCAAATACATCATTAGCATGTGGTTTTAAATTGAATAATAAAGGTCTGTTGGAAATCACAGATTAGCATCTTATAATTCTTGCAGAGGTGGTAGACTCCCTTTAAAGGGAACCTACCGCCACGATTCTACCTATAAAGGTAGAACGGGTGGTAGGTGGATGTATTGGATGTGAGGATATCCATTTTTTGGGCTAATCCTCACGTCCCGGCTATCCTTTAGTAAACTTTAGTAAGTGGGTATGTAAATTTTTTTAAGCGGCTACTGTGGCGTGGAGTAGCCGGACATGAGGCTACACGTCGCGGCTATTCCACGCCCCAGTAGCCTCTTTTCTCCTCCTACCATGTCATCTTCGGCGCACAGCGGCTTGTAGCTGCGCGCCCTCGTCCGGGTACCCAGCGTTCTGCGCATGCGCAGTAGCGCTGGCCTCGGAGCTATGGCCGTGCAACCGCAGGCCTGCGTTCTGCATGCACAGAGCGCCGGGTATAAGGACGAAGATGACATGGTAGGCGGAGAAAAGAGGCTACTGGGGCGTGGAGTAGCCGCGATGTGTAACCTCAGCTCCGGCTACTCCACGCCCCAGTAGCCGCTTAAAAAAAATTTACATACCCACTTATTAAAGTTTACTAAAGGATAGCCGGGACGTGAGGATTAGCCCAAAAAAGGGATATCCTCACGTCCCATTCATCCAAATACCACCCGTTCTACCTTTATAGGTAGAATCGTGGTGGTAAGTTCCCTTTAAGGGTGATGGTGTGTATTGTGCTGTAACACACTGAGACACAGCTTGTCAATGACATCTCATATCCTCATATTTTGGATTTCCTCACAAATTGTATATTCAATCTTTATGTGTTTTATAAGAAGTTTCATATAACATTTTACTTGTGCTTGTTATATTCACCACAGGTATAAAACGACTCGTATTCTAATTTAATTGTAATGGTAATACGTTCTTTTTGGGCAGTGGAGACTGCATAGCAATAGTGCTTGCCACGCTAATAGACAGAAAGTGCTTATATAATACAATTATATCAGCCGGAATGTAATTTACAGTGCAAAGATAACCAATGGAAATGAGAAGAGACAGCTTCTGTAATCCAAGCTGCATGTACAATGTATACTCATGGTCTATATACATCCCTTTACAAATTTCAGTACTCTGACCCCCTACTTTACATAGATGTGAACATTGTGCATAAACATATAAACGTTGTATCATATTATCAGATAGATAAGATGTTCGATAGATAGATTGTCACATCGGTAGGAGATAGATTCATGCAATGTTACTCCCAAATTTTGGGGGCAGGCGGCTGCGCAGCGTTTATACTACGCCAGACAGGGCCTGGCGAAGAAATAGATGCAGCCGTGAATGTGTGAAAATTCGCCAGCGGCAGCGAGTGTGCCGGCGCTGGAAAATATTGCCCTGCGCCGGCCCACTTCCAGCTGGTCACGCCCTTTGCTTGACTGACCATGCCCTTTGCTTGGCCAACCACGCCCCCCTTCACTGCCCTTCACGTCCCACTGGCATGAAGGTGGCGGATTGGGGCAAATAATTGTAAGAAATAGAAATAAGTTCTAGAAATAAGTTAACACGTCGCAAAGGTCCTGTTAAATATGCCCCAGGGTTTATTTTTTTGCTCCGAAAAATGAGTTAGGGCTCAATTTCAGGTAAAGAATTTTCCATGAGTAAAAATCCACCTTATTCTTGAAAAAAAAAAATTATTAATCTTTATGAACATTGTAACTCTCCAAAACCTGAATTCCATTGTGAATTTATTGTGACTTTAGAGTTATTTCACATGTCCAACAAAGGCAGTTTCTTTGAATGAGATTATTGTAGCCATTGCATCTGACAGCTCCCACCTTCTCTTTCTCCATGCTGCCCTCAGCTGCCAGGACCATCTACTTGACTGTGGCATCTAGAAACACATTTCTGGTACAATTTAATAGAGGGGAATCTCCCCTTTAATATTGCATAAGATTGTGTGTGCATAAGAGTGAGAATTTTACATGAAACCTGCACTCCTGACTGTAACATTAAGGGTGCATCTCCAGTGCACTGTAGAGGAGAAGGGATGAGCTCTTCTCACCCCTCCCCACTCCATAGGAAAGAGCGTTGCACAGCCATTCTTATGGCTGAAGATAGAGAAGGATCTATCTCTTTTGTGGACACAGTGCAGTAAACACACATAGAGCTCACCCCACGGACCCCGGGCACCATAGGCATTTTCGGGGACATATATATAAATATATAGACGACCCCTAGTTGCAAACGGACCTCTGGATGTTGGTAATTTACTGTACTTTAGCCTTGGGCTACAATAATCATCTGTAACAGTTATCAGAGGGGTCTGCAATGAAGCTTTATTGTTAATCCTGGTTCTCATGACAATCCAACATTTTTGAAATGCAATTGTCACAGAGACAAAGAGACAACAAATTTTGGCTGGAACTACAATTATAAAGTGTACAGTTCCGACTTACATACAAATTCAACTTAAGAACAAACCTACAGAACCTATCTTGTACGTAAAATAGTGACGGCTTGTATATAGTTCAAAAAATGAGTGAAAAATGAATCGTTTGGAATGCACCCTCATTTTTTGAACTATTGATCTTGTGTGTTAAGACCATGTGGACATGCACCCTATATAATATTGTTTGCATGGTGCTACTGATTTTTTGACATCTGCAATTGCCTAACACATAGGGGCTTATTTACTAAGGGTCCACAGACGCACTTTCGTCTGACTTTCCAACGTTTTGCATGGCTGTGACAGATATTTAACAGGGGATTGTGTCACACGCGATCGGATTTTGGCGCAGCTCCGCTGGCTTTCATGCAACAGAAATTGATGATCGGACTGATCTGGACTGAGCATGGGATTTAACTTTTAAATTGTGTTGCAAGATCAAGCGCTTACATACACCAGGAAGAAGAAGGTGAACTCTGTCGGACCTGAGCGGGGAAGCGACACATGCAGGATATCAGGTGCACGATCTTAGTGAGTTGCGGCACAGTGCATTATCGTCGGATAATGCACTTTCTGTGAACTCCTCAGACAGGTACGTATATGTGCCCCATAAAGCTGATGTGCTGAGCGGGGAAGCGACACATGTAGGATATCGGCCGCATGATATTAGTGAATTGCGGCAGAGTGCTTTATCATTGGACAATGCACTTTCTGTGAACTCCTCGGACAGGTAAGTAATTGTGCCCCATAAAGCTGAATCCCACCCCCAAGTCTCCAAATGTAACATCCAGTGGTCAGAGGGATTTTGGTTAGTTCTAAGCACTGGGGAAGATAATAACATTTGAAAAGTTGAGAGGAGAATGTCATAAATGTACTTGTGTCTTACAAGTACAATTGACTCTTTTAACACAAGCACTGATCCTTCTGAATAATTGATAATTGCCTTTTTGACACCCTTGAAAGTTCAGGGATCATTTAATATTTTGGGATATCACAAAGATATATTTTGGTCATTGTATGTTGCAGTTTTCTACATCCCATCTCAGGATGTCTCTGAATTTTATTCTCAAAATTTTGCATGTGTAAATTATTGTAAATATATGATAGATAAATAGATAGAAGATAGATAGATAGATGGTTGATAGATAGATAGATCGAGCGCTTTATGTTTGCTCTAATGTAGAAATGAGATGTTGACAAATGTCTGTGCACAAAATACATATTCAAGGTAAAGCCATTTTAAGTTTGCATAGAAAAACCTCACAAATAGCAAGTATTTTGGCACTGAGTTGAATGTCACAATTGCGCTCTCGGCTCCAGAATTCTTCCTATCTAAGTGGAATGAAATATGCAATTTGTGGAAATGACATGTTATTGCGCTGTTTCAGTATGACTGTCTAGGGATGCACACTCTCAAAGTGTTAGATTCTGACTAGCTTTCACACCTAAATCTTCAGCATTAAAATGTCTGCTACATGTGGGGAAAACAGGGGCTCCAGGATAAATAATTCTTGCCATGTCTGATAGAATTTTCATCACAGAAGACATACTGTGCCGTAATTACATGCTAAAAAAACAGCTGAAATTTACAGAAAAAAATTCCATTAAAAAATCAACTTATTACTATAAAATACTTCCTATTAACATGTCTTTATTTATGTTCACTCGGGGAAACACCTTAACCCCTTCCTGCCGGTGCACTTTTTAGTTTTTGCATTTCCATTTGTTGCTTTTCTTCTTTAAAATTCAATAACTTTCACATTTTTTTATGTAAGAAGCTTCATAAGGATTTGTTTTCTACATAACAAATTACACTTTCTATTGGCGGTATTTAAAGAAGACGTGGCATCCTATAACATAAGCACTGGGAGCTGCTTACTAAAGTAAGTAAAGCTCAAAGCTGCTTAGTAAAGTAAGCGCTACTGCATTTTTAGCAGTGATAAACTGCTCGCTTTATCGGAATCCTCTAATAAAACTAGCATACAGTGCAGCGCGGTACTCTAAAAACACTGGACAAAGCTCACAGCAGTCCGGTGTATTCATAAGGGGGGGTCCGAAGCTCTGCTTCTTCCCCAGACCGCCCCTTCCACGTAGGTCAGCATTGACTGCAAGGATTCATGCGGCAGTCACCGCCACCTTGTTCCGCCCTCTCATGAATACGCCGGACCACTGTGGGCTCGGTCCGGTGTTCTGGGGGTACGTCGCTGCAGTGTCTGCTAGCTTTATTGGAGGGTTCTGATAAAGCTAACAGTTTAACAATTCTAATAATGGGGTACTTTTTTAGGGTGACAGGTCCTCTTTAATTTTCCATGCTGTGTACTGGGAAGCAGAAAAAAAGTTTCAAATGCTTTTGCCTTATTTTCCCGAGAGCTCTGTTTTTATGGTTTTCACTGTGCGCTCCAAGTGACACCTCTCCTTTAATCCTTAGCTCGATGCAATTATAGGCATACTAAATTTATATCAGTTTTATTAAGTTTTAATAGGTTTTTAAAAGATTAAAACATTTTGTACGAAAAAAATATCTTCATTTTGCCAAATTCTGAAGCCAATAACTTTTTCATATGTAATGGAATCTTCTTTAATTCAAGAAAATTTTATTTATATTTGACTTTAAGTGTGCAATCCAGAATCAATGTTTCGGTCAAATCACACGACCTTCATGAGAAAAGGATTGTCAAATCACAGGGTTCATATACAAACAGAATAAGACAATACTGAGCAGTAACCTGTCCTGATGGAACCATATGAATGATGGCCATGCTCGCAACGGCTTACAATTAATGACAGAAAGAGTGAGTGCGGCTTGTAACCTCTACCTAATATATTCTCTTAGTCTCGCCTTTAATGAAAAACTTCCAATCCATTCTTGACCCCAAAAGTTTGGTGATATTTAATAAAAATTTGACTTACGGCTTGAGTATATTACAGCTTAGAGACTTATACATTGCGAGAGATCAGAGCAGCGGTAATAGAATTTGGTGCCCGCTGAAACCCTAAGGCTTCTTTAAACAGAAAGCTGTCTAATCTAGTTAGAAGTTGTAGACAAGCACAATTACTGTTCTATCAACAACCACTGGCATTGATTAGTGGTATAGTGGTTACACTGACAAGAGGACACACTTCACATATCAAAACGACATTCCACTTTCTATTTTAGCACTTAGTCATATGTCAGCGGCAGTGCGCAGGGAAGCATGAGCGCAGGCCGGCTCATAATCAGCTCTGAGGATCTAATCATTGATGTCTCAGCACCAAAGAAGTCATCAGAAACCATTCATTTTACTCTGCAATTCATTTAGTTTTGTGATTTTATCTTGTTTTTGACTTGATCTCTTCATTTATGAGGGTTTTGGGGTAATTAGTATCAATGATCTATTCATAGATTGGGATTTGATACCAGGTACCTCTACTGATCAGCTGCTTCCTGTGCCAGAACTCACAAAGGGAACCCAGTTGTGGTAACAGATCTGTTCTCTGGTGGCCGGCCCTGGGAATGGAAGCTTAGCTTCCCTTTACTTGAGGAAACTGTGAGATCCACCCATACAGTAACTTGTTAAACATAATACATGGGGTGGTATTTTCCAGCTTCTCAAAATATAGGGCTTCTTGATCTCTCCATTAAGTCCTTTTAATGGTCACTCGATTACTAAAAGGGGTTGTCTGGATGGACATTTGTCCTGAACACTCATCTATATATTTGCCGGACCAGAGATCAGTTTATGAGTCAGCCTTTGTTTCAATCAAATTTTAGATTTTTGCTATAGGCAAAATGTCAAAGTTTTCCTGGCATATTCATACAATAAAACAATGAAAGGTGACCCACATACTAAGTATACATGGAGAAACAAAAGTGTATGTACACCATGCACGCTCCCCCCTTATGTCCAAAGTTAACAATATGTCTGTTCCAATAAAACGGTGGCTGTGAGGGTCAGCCTTAAGAGTAACACCAGGGAAGAACAAGAAGAAGGAAGGATTGAGAAGAGGAGATCCCAGAGCAAAGAGGAGAGAAACCGGGGCTGGAGATACTGAGGCACAGTAACCCAGTGGCCTGTCACCCAAAGGTGTGTTTAATGGAGGCTGGTAATGAATGTCATACAAAGGCACCCATCACCCATTATTATCACCTGTGTTAAATGGATGCCTTTATTTATTAGAGCCTGTTTTATGAAATAAGTCAACTAGTTTATTCCATTCTATTTCTTAAGCAGTACCGTGATACATTCATACAGAGGCACCCATGGTCATATTTCTTGTGTACATCATGTTCAGCTTGTATGTTGGTCCAATCCACACACTGAACACATTGCACAGGACAGGAGTCCTTGCATCATACAGAAATATGATGCAATGACTCCCTGCCTGCTTCCCAAACTGCAGCACATATAATGTAACAGTTCTTACAGTACAGTGTAATTCTAAATTTTGCCTGTGGAGGTAGTGTAGTGAAATTGATCATAGGCTACCAGGTTCTACGAGAGATTATAGCTAAACAGGTTCAATTAGTGATATTATTATTATAAATGATGATAGCAGATGATACTAGTTATCATTATTTATATAGCATATGCTCCTTCAACTCAGCACAGTTCTGCCCATTCATCAATAGCCTCTAAAACTTTTCATCATTCACTATTGCATACACCACAAGATGTATTGTGCACATTCCTCCACAGCATATTTTTCCAGCATTCCAGTGTGTATTAACCGATGGCAATAAAAGTCGCATCTTTGAACAGATTAAAAAAAATATGTGATATATAATAGTGTAAACAGGAACACATTTTTTCTCTCTCTTAAGCTGTGAAACTATTTTTTTCTATATGGTAAAGAAAATGCTGATACAAAAAGTATAACAAATGCAGTTTTTGTTTTTAAAAGTTTTATCGCAACTCCTAAATCCCTGCAAGTCAAGTAACCAAGGCTATTGAAAAATCGAAAAAAATTAAAAAAAATAAGGGTTACAGTGTTCTCCTCTTACTCCATTCTTGCTACTTTCAATGAGAACAAAAGACATCACCGGATAAAACTGGAGCATTATCTATACAATATTATAGAGGTATCTACCATGTGTAGGAACAAGTCAATGTATACATACATACAGCTGCTATGGTATTTCCATACACCTTATATAGAGCTCAGCGCTTTGTCTAAGTTATCTTTACTAGAAAAGATGTATTGTTAATTATTCTGGGAGTAAAATCAGATTTACGGAACAAATTTTGTTCATATACTCACAATGAACCTAGCTGCTGTGCTTCATCTATGGGTCATGTGACAGTCTAAAAGGTATGGATGGGCAAGAGAATGGGGATCCAAGCTAAATATTTGCCCTAAGTCTTAAAGAGTCTTTAGTTATGCCCCGAGACAACTGCAATATTATTCTTCATTCGCTTGACAGTTATCATACAGCTTATTAGCAATGGGCAGTAGCGTATTATAATATAGGTAGTCTAGGGGGCCTTCTAAGAGGCCCTAGCCACCAAAACCACCAACCAAATTTTAAACTGAGAAGGACATTCACCCATGAAATCCTTCACCCACATGCACACAAGAGCCATTTCAGGACCTTTGAAGGCCCTCCAAGGGTCCTGAAACCCTAGATTGAAAGCAGACAGAAGGAACATATCCTCCATTCACCAAAAAGCTTGATTCTTGTACCATATGTAGGAAGTGATTCCAGATTTGTAGGGTTTATACTATTTATACAGCCCAGGGCAGTCTGAATCCACACCTGGTAATGGGCTTCTTAAACTAAAATCTCTGGCAGGCAACCCTCAAATTAAAAGGCTTATTTGTTATGGTACAACCCATTTAACCATTAGAAGTGATTGAAGTATGTTGGCAGCCTCTTCATATTTTTTTATTTAAAATATATCAGCATAAAACCAAAATTGTGTGAAAAGACCTAGAAAGAGGCAAATGAGGCCAAGTACATAAAGTTTAATTGTGACAGCTGAAATTTAATGTATTATTTTATTCATGATGAAAAAGCAATGGACGTGGTGGTGCTCTTTCTTAAGATTCGCTTGCTGATGTCAGCTGTTGATGGACACTTCTGCGCAGGTTGAACTGGTGTCACAATTAATCATCTATTTTTGTGACTTGTTGAATGTTGATTGTAAAATACATCACTGGCGAGACCTTGACAAAGAAAACTTGATTTGTGTTGGGTACGTTATGATTATGGACGTGAAAAATGATTTATTTTTTGCAAATTAATCTTGTATCTTTGCAAGATTTCTGTCAATTTGTATTTTATCATTTCAGAGCTAAGTCTCAGATACAGGGAAGATGTGGAAGGTTTACTAAAACATGTATTATACCAGAGATAACCTCACTTACTGTTCTTACCATGGCAGCAGCTTACCCAACTGGTATGGGGCCATTAAATTGGATCCTCAACTAGCAAGTTAGCAATTAACATGGCGGAGAATTGGCCATGAAATGTATACAAACTCAAGAATCATAGTGAGAGGTCTAATGTTCAAAATTTTCTAAGTTTTCGACTTTTCATCTATGTATATGGTATAATGAGAGGATTATTTAAGTGTTTTTTGGCTCTGAACTTTAAAGGACCTATTCGCAGATAAGGTATTTGCTGTTTGACATAACAGATGGAGCCAAAAGAAGAAAACTTCACCTAAGGTGAAAAAGCAACTATTGAAGTGAATGGAGTGGCGTCTTAGAATTTCTACATGACCTTAATTATACTAGGCCTCATGGGGCTCAAGCATAGGCAAGAGTGCCCAAACATTTCTGAATTTTTCTTCCTCTATCTCCTTCACAAACAGTTATTCACTGGATGACCACTGTCCACTCACCAAAAATCCCCAGTGTTTTTATCTGCAATATTTAATCCCCTTATGCAATGACCGTGTCTGCCTACTTCACATTACCATGAAGCTAAGAGGCTCTGCCCATTCCAATAAATTTGATCTTTGTGCAAGAGTATAACACTTTATAAGCAATTTTGTAGCTCTTTAAAGAAAACTTCTTCTCCCAGTATTGCTGAGGTAAATGTGGGTACACTGGCAGCAGGGATTCTGGTAGCAACTTTAAGATAATAGGGTGCAAGGAGCACAAGCCTGGGATAACCCTCCTATCCCCCTGTAGTCACCAGAATAGACCTTGTTCCAGGAGTCAACCACAGACAGGGCAACTGTGAAACACAGTTGTGGTGCTCCCAAATGTCTGGGTGCAGGTCTGCAATAAATTTAGTGAGGGTGGGAGCTCTGGATTCAAAATAATGGAAGTAAGATGGCCGCTGTTCACGCCACGCACTCAGCAGGAGAGTTGCGCCACCCCTCAGGATGCTGACACTGTGATGTAGTCATAACAACCAGCAGACAGCATTGTGTGAGCTAATTTATCTCGGTTAGGAAAGAGCACTATGCCGAGCTCTGAGCAGGAGATTTGCTCCACTTGATATCTTGACTTGACACCTCTAACAGTCATGTCATATGTTAGCCATCACTGGACATAGGTCATAGGTTTCTTACCAAACACTACATGAACCAATTATGCATTTGGCAGCCTACCTCTAGGATTAGTGCCTTAAGACAGCATTGAGACATAATGGGGTTATTTATCATCAGGCAGGCTCCTTGTTACAGTTTTATGTTTGTTTTTGGAGCTCCGTTGCCTGTCAGATTAATAAATGTGGCTTTGGTCCTTTAATAAATGTTCTTATGTTCTAATAGATTTTTTTCAAAAAGTAGCAAGATGCATAAAAAGTCCCAGTGCATACACCAGCGGGGGACTGGAAGAACTGTGAGACTTTTTATGTGACTTTTTGCAAAAGTCGCAAGTCATGTATCTGGCTTTGCACTAGGAGTAGTTCTATGCTTACACCAGAAATAGTCCTGTGCAACTAGGAGCAAAAAGTCTCAAAAGACCTAAAAAAGCCTGACAAAACCAATGAGTTAAAATGGTTTGGTCACAGATATCAAACTTTATTTTGAAAAGTAGAAAAAAACATTAAGGAGAACTTGTTGATATTTTAGCATAATAATATCTGTCTGTTCAACAACTGTATGAGCCAGTGAACAGCAACAGAAAAGTTTTTGCAAAGTTTGAGAAGAGGCGGAATAGAATGTAGAAGTGCAGCCTGCTCCCTGGGGGGCTCTGTGAAGCAGTTTTATAACGAACCATAGCAGTATTCAGATGTATTCAAGAAATTAACATATAAACAGCTTGCTTGTCTTCCGTGGATTTTATTGCTCAATCACATCTGCAGCAAATAGGTTGTACAACTGTATATCTGAGACTTCTAATGGTGCAGGCGCTAGGAAGCGACGTACATGCCCATATTTCTTAAATGTGAAATACCAAGATGCTTTGTGGAATGGATCCTCTGTGTGCATTGTTAATGAACAATCTGGGATCGGCCGTGGGAGCAATAGGGGCCTGATACTGTGCATGGCATATAACCAGATGTGTCAGCTTTTAGACACTATTTATTCGAATATGTAAACACAAGCAATGGAAAATGAGACGCTTCCAATTGGATCCCCAAAGAGAGCATTGTGTTCTGTTAAAACAGAAATAAAATAACATTAAAAAAGTTCTGACCTTGACATAGGCAAAAAGTATTTTCTAAGATTTATCAGATTCACAGAATACTGAGTCACTGTTGTCCTGCTATCATTGAAATATCCTCCTCTGTCGTTAGGCTAAGAGATATAATACAGCTGTAATTAAGCGTTCTTGACCTGTACCATAGAGTTTACAGCACTAATCACATTGGGGCTTATTTACTAAGAGTCCCGCGGCCTCATTTTCGTTTGGTTTCCCGACTTTTTGGAGATTGCGTAGTGGGGCAGGCAGTCGGATTCGGACTACACGCGGGATTTAACATGTGAAATTTTGTCACAAGACATGCACTCACATGGAAGAAGAACTCTGGTGGACCTGAGCAGGGAAGTGACACATGCAGGATCTCCGGCGCACAATCTTGCTGGGGTGCTCCTATTTTTGACTTCAAGAATAATCTGAGATAGAGATGAGACAATCTTTTTGTTGGTTCATACATTCCAACAAAAATCTGGCATATTTCAGACACTCTAAGGAAAGGAGGGGCATCACTGCACAGTTTGTGACCAGGATTGTGCTCTCACACTTTCCTCGTTATCTCAAGTAAAAGGGTAAAGAATATAGAAGAAAATGTGTTGGCACCAGTAGGTATTATATTGAACCACAATGCAAGAAGCTGTGCTATATAATGGTTTTAATCCAATAAAAAAGTCAATAAAGGAACACAAGTAGCATAAAATGAGTTAAATATCAATTAAATATATTATATATACAGGCAGTCCCCGGGTTACATACAAGATAGGGTCTGTAGGTTTGTTCTTAAGTTGAGTTTGTAAGTCAGAACTGTATACTTTATCATTGTAATCCCAGCCAGAACTTTTTTCGTCTCTGTGACAGTTGGATTTTAAAACTGTTGGGTTGTCATAAGAATCAATATTAACAGTAAAGCTTTATTACAGACACCAGTGATAACTGTTATAGCTGTTTATTGTAGCCTAGGACTAAAGTCCAATAAATTACCAATATCCAGGGGTCCGTTTGTAACTAGGGGTCGTATGGAAGTCGAGTGTTCTTAAGTAGGGGACCGCCTATATATATATATATATATAAAATTTGATAAAGCTTCCACAAATCAATCATTTCTAGTCTGATACTGTACTATTCTTCTGAGAAATACTAAATTCTATTGCTTGAGGCCCTGATGATCATCTAAGTGCAAAGGAAATATACACAGAATCCAGTTGTTGCAACTTTACTTCTTAGCTAAAATAGTGTCCCAGACTGACAATCAATGGCTTATCCCTAGGGTAGGTCATTATTAGGAGATCTGCGAGGGCCTGACACCCTGGCCTCACAAAGATCAGGTGATATTATCAGTATTGTATAGTATGAAATCAAAAGGAGACGTCTTCATATACTGGGAAGGATAAAAAACATGCTGTACTGTAATTAATAACCAATCCTAAAGACTATTCACTTTTAATCCTTGACAACCCCTTTAACATGTGCCTGTAATATTGTCATACATACCCTTTTTTAAATCCAATTTTATCTATGATCACCCAAAACTCTAAGAGAAGCAGTCACATTACTCTAATCATAGCAACAGAGGACAAGTACACTATATTTGTTTGTAGATACATTTATATAATGCACTATATAATCCATTATTTGACCATTTTGGATTAAGAATAGCGATGACACCCCATAACTTTGTTATATGTCATTCTATAACAATTTCCTGAAATGTTTTTAGACAAAGGTACACACATTGGTGCAGATTTATCGGGGCTTGTACACCTGCAAACCGGCATTTGAAACCCTGAAATAAGTCTGAGGTCATGTCATATCTTCATTCCTAGACTTCTCAACCCCCAAGTATGTTTGCCGGGTGTCATTGGGAGGATGTATAGGGTCACTATGATAAAATATTCTTTACATTTATACTCTTCTGCGATCGTGGGGGTCATAATTATGTTTTGGAAGGATCCTGATGCACAGACGGTTGAACTGGCTAACACCTATGACCTCCTTTTCAAATTTCTATATCGGAAAAGGCTCCCCATAAGTTTGAGAAGATCTGGCCTAGATAGTTAGCGACCTTAGAGATGACTCATTTTACTCTACAAATTGGGTGGCTTTTGGACAAGGTGTGTGCACGTGTGTGTGGTTCAGGTGTGCAATGTTATAATGGCGGTAGCCCGAGCCCACTTTTTTTAGTTGCCCCAGGCCCCTTACTGGCTTTTGCCTTACTGTGCTATGTACAATTAATTGATACTATCTTTTTGATACATTATGATGATCTTTATTGAAAATTGCATATATAAAACCATAAAATAAACAACCCCTGAAATAGATACCCCCTTATGCCACATTCACATCAGTGGGCATGAAAGGGAGTGTGTCCGGTGGCTGAGTGGGACAGCAAGGCTATGGTGTAATATTATGCCATGCCAACCAACACATCCGCTTGGTGCCGGGGGGGGGGGGGGGGGGGATTTCATCATACGCTAGTGCACATAGTACCAGCATATGATAAATCTACCCATTCTACAAATGATAGAGTATCTATCTACACATAAGGTTTATTTTAGTCAACACTAAAGTCTGCCTTGGAGCTGTACGCACAAAATAGTATGTAAAATACTGAATCTATACCATTTTGTATGTAATATGTAATAATAATTAATTCATGCCATTTGTAAAAATGAACGCCTTCCTTGCAGCACTACTTGAATACAATCGACAATCAATAGCGGCAGTGTTAAGGATCTTCCAATGGGTATAACATATGTAATATTGAACAGCTATTTTTTCACTGATGTCCATCCTCGACATAGCTAAAACCCTCAGCGATACAGCCGAGGGGTTGCGCCCCTGAAAATGAGATGCGCATATTGATATAGTCAGCCTGGTAACTGGTGGGAAATAACATATGAAAGTTTAGCGTGAGACAAGCGTTCAGAGCTGTCTATCATTGACGAATTGGATTGCAACTCATTCCTACACCGCCATACAATCCAGTCCCATAGCTTATAAATAGTAATGCCAGGCTACAGCAGTAAATAAGTTGAGGTTTTTCAATCTCACGTTTCTTTCAGCGAAATATTGTTAAAGCGCTGCTTGTCATGGCAATTTCATAATGCAAGTTGCATATGGGGACAAACAGATGTTATTGCATGCTACAAATTCATGTTCTTTCATTTCCTTTTCTCTGTTAGCAAGGGTGTCTATACAGTAGAGGTAACCCCTGGAACACCATGGACTAAGGGGGTGAAGTAGCCCATCCAGTACTGTACATCAGACAGCAGCATAGAGTATATAGAAAATGGCGGCTTCCTAGCTAACATCAGTACCAGGTTTTGTCACAAAACAATGAAGGGTTTAGAACAGCTGCATTTTTTTGCCCTTGAGTCAATTTCTTACAGCTTTATTTGTTAATGATATATAGTCCAGCAAAACAGATTGGACTGTCTAAAGGGCCCATAGTTCTGCCGCCACTATATGCTGGGGGAGTACACACACATCTACCACTGTATTGACAAATAATGGTAAATCACGTATAAAAGCTAGAGCTCTCTTAACATATAAGCAAAGACAAAGTAGTCCTTTTATCACACACATTATGGCCACTGATCTCCTCCGTAAATTCTAAAATCATCATAGTTGGACATCATCCCGCAATAAATGGGGAAGGAACCAACCAAATCCATCCTAATCTTTTTAAAATTGTATATTCATATGCTAGGTAATATATCCGCTCCTGGGATTGGTGCTGTAGTATGAATAGTCTTTTAGAGCATAGAAATGAGCTGCCAACTGCACAATGCTTGAGCCTCATTCAATGGCTCGGCTCTCATTAAAACTACCTTTGAGTTACTCTGCCTCACCAGCATGTAGTTCACTAGAAGTTATAGCAAATTATGGCAAAAAAATCAATAAGGAGGCTGTTCCAGCAAGAAATCATTGTCTAGAAACAACCATCCCAATAGTCAGTTGATCACCATGGATGTGAGTTCCATCAAGCAGAAGGTTTGTCTTGTCCTACATCCCTGTAAAAGCCACTAAAGGAGAAATGTGATGTTAGATTTACAACCATATAGTCCATGGCAAGGCAAGGTCCATAAGGGCAGGAGACGCTGCTCTCCTTTCTTACTTATTGAAGGAAGTTCTGAAAGGAGGAGACTCCCTTTATGATGTTCCTATGGTCCATCCCTTTAATGCAGTTCTTAGATACGTATAGTGCTGTCAGTAAATAAAGGTGCAGTAGCTATAATAATCTGTTTTTATGTTATTTCCACCCCTTCTATTACACACCAGTATTATTCTAAGGAGCGTTTCCTCAGCAATAAAGACCTTAGACTAAAATGTATAAAAGTAAACTACTGCATGAAAGAAGAGGAACCTTATGGGACCAGAAAAGAAGAACCGACAATAAAAACTCAATTTTTTTTCATTGTAGACAAATAATCGCATTTCCATTATAGCAGTGTACGTATACTTAATTCCAGGCTGGAAATCAATAAAGGCTTCAGCATGCTCTCCTCATCTACATTCAAGGCATGGACGGACAAAGTGGCAGAACGTTGTATCCCTCTGCTGCCTTTCTCTTGCAGATATGAATGGTAACTGCTTCTGATTATACCTGGATTGAAATTCTGGGTCATTATCTCCTTTCTTCTGCTGAAATCCACAGTTTGGTCTACACTTTACAACATACTGCTTAGAGAGAGGTACAATGTTAACCAGCAGTCATGCCATGGAAGAAACACAAAGCTTATCTACTATGTATACACGTCTGGCCTTCATTTAAAGGGTACCATATTTTTTACGTCTAATTATTGCTATATTGTTTGCCTGCGGTTTGGATCATTTTATCTTTCAGTGCAAACAATTTTCTACACAAGACAGTAGGTGTCAAGGAAGTGGGGCCAATAAATTGTCTTTATGTCGGCAAGTAAATGGAGGGGGATGTTTTAACAAAGAAACTGTAAAACACTTGTTTGTTTATTAAAAACGTGCGACAGGTTGTATACAATGAACATATGGCACACGCTGCGTCTAGGAAAACATGAAACAATATTGCAGGTTGAATCTGAATCCTAAATAGAACAATGTGTATTTTCACCCGAAGCAAATACTCCAATCTCGAAATATATCTAAAGCTAGAGGCAGAGCTAGACTCAAAGAGGGGTATTTATTATTTTTGGCGCAGGTTGGCGCTTGAACTGTTCTATATTTTTAAGTTTGTTGCACAAGGGATTCATACATTGGCGCACTGACTAAATATTTCAGAACTCCCTAGACCAGCATTTAGCTGGGCTATTGTTGCACAAAAAGGACCAAAAAAGATATCAGAAAAATATAAGCACAGGAAAAGTGGTGGATTCACAAGCGACGCCAAAATTTTGTGTCCCAAAAATAAAGCAAGTCGAGAGTGATGGAAAACACCAATATTATGGCACCTTCACTTCATAAATTCAAGCGCAAGAGGTTCAAAAGGCCATAATAAATGCCCCCAAAAGATATATACCCAGGTTTAGGCACCACTGTTGGCACCTTACTCTTGGCACTTGTCCATCCACAACTCCACTCTTGGAGGTTTGCTTACAGTTATTACATTAAGAGAATGAAATGGAGATTGCATGATTATGAGACAGTGATCTCATTAAAGGTAGGTAAGGCATCTAAAAAACACCCAGGGGCATTGCTAAGGGTCATAAAAGATCCAGGGCACGGGCCCTAGTGCATGTGTAGCACATTCTCAGTAGTGTCTACTATGCCCACATGCGCTTGTTCACGCCTAACAAAACATATAAATACAAAGGAAATCTCTACTTCTTACATCCAATGCCTGCAGATGACAAGTCCTCAGTTGATAGTTTTCAGAACTAAATGAGTCTATATACCAGTGTTAGTAGCTGTCATGATGGACACATATGATGAAATAACAATTGGTGATGACTAGCATGTTCAACTAGACTAATTGATGCCTGTGGGGCCCTATTGTGGCTTTGTGTGCCTTGAATTTTGTATAGAAGTACTTCTTGAGGGATAACTGTATTGCCTGAGCTCCAGTAACACCAGAAGCCTCACGTCCATAGTCAGTAATAGTCCAGAGCCTACTTAGTGAATGTCTATGGAGAATTTTCTAGGCCTGGTCTGTGCAGGTAGAAGGTGTAGATGGTTGTATAATCTATTGACAGTAGTGATATAATGATATTTTCTATAGAGGTAGGGGTCCTGGGTTCAAGTCCCATCAAGGTCAACATCTGCAAAGAGTTTGTATGTTCTCTCTGTGTTTGCCTGGGTTTCCTCCGGGTCCTCCGGTTTTATCCGACACTCCAAAACATACTGGTAGGTTGATTAGATCATGAGTCCCGTGGGGACTGATTTGGCAAGCTCTGTGCAGTGCTGCATAATATGTGCGCGCTATATAAATAAAGAATTATTATTATTATTGTTAACTGTGATAGCACTAATGATTATGAGGTCAACCCAACTGTTTTCTTTGTTGGCAGATTGTGGAGACCAATTGCACTTCTCATGTTTGTTTTTAATATACCTGATGGTTTCTTCCAGTTAACAGTAGTGAGCTATTTCTCTCAACTTGCAAAATACAACTGAACTATACATACATGTTTTTATGTGCTTCCTATGAATAACAGATTCTACCTAAGCAAGTATTCAGTGATCAGCCATTAAATGTCTATGGCCACCTGTCGAGTATGACCAAATTATCAAAATGGGATAGCTTTGCTAGAGAATTTTGGAAATTCATTGAATGTCATTAGCAGATGTGTCTTTTTTGCTGTAGTATAACTTCAGTCATCACCGCCAGTTCTACAACATGTACACGGTAAACGTTGAAAACTGGTAAAGCAAGATAGTCTTCACCGTGTTGAAGCATGAATGAATTTTGCTAAAATCTAATCTGTTATGCTGGTGCTGTACAACACAAAAGACTCTTCACCGTTGACTCCACCTGGTTTAACCTATTGTGTGTACTGCCCATATGGATGTTACCAATTTAATAGATTTCAGTCGACTTGGGATCTGTAGCATTTGAATGTAGAGAATCATCCATAACACCCAGGCGTAAAAATCCCAGTGCATGTATTTTGTCTCATCTGCATATGTAATATTCTCATTACTAATCTTTTCTGCTATCACTTTCCTACATTCTCCTTACAATATGTTTCGGTATCATGAACCTTGAAATAAAATGCATTTTTTTCTATTTGCTTCTTTTTTTTCCCCTTGTATTGTGAATACAAGGCGGAACTAGTCAGGCGTAGTAAATCTTAGCGCCTGTAGTGTTTCTAATCTATTGCAGGTACCCAAGGCATAGAGAGATAAAGTGACTTATCCTGCATCTCTTGAAGTGTTCGGCAGAAACCGGACAAGGCTGGAGCACACTCGGCTGCCTTAGCCACCAATCCATCTCTCGCAAACATCCTTTATTGCTTAGCCGACGCAGGGAAAAAAGATAATTACCATAATTGTGATGGGAACTCGCGTGTTCACAGTCTTATGGACATATACAATGCTGAGTTCTTGATAACATTGAAGTCTCTGACTGTAATGAAGAATAACAGAGACCTGCTGTGATATGCGGTATTGTCAAGCTGTGTTTCTGCCTCTAACAAGCGTAAGATGACACAATCACCATCCACGGGATTGCTCAACATTCTTCTCTGTGCTATATATTGCCAGGGACTTGTAACATCTTCTCTACGCTTAACAAGTCTTAGTCAACCACTTATTTTACGGATCATGTTAAAGACACACAATTGATAGAGAGCATGTGATTTCTTCTGCACAATCTTGATGTTTTCTTGACATTGTTCTTCTAGGAGAACATGAGAATGGGAATAGGAGAACACTGTGCAAAATCCATAGATTCTTGTCTAAAATTTTTATTGTTGTTATTTGAAGATATTTGCCATCTCTTTTACTATAATGGATGTTGACTTTTTAAGGTGACCAGCACTGATGTTAGTAATGTTGTCATACGTCCACCTCTGCTTTAAAAGGAAATCTCCCCTCAGAATATGAAAATAGAATAATTGTCTTGGTCTTCTTACGCTTCTTAATAAATTCTACCCATGTAAGATGTCAACAATTTTATTTTAGTTAGGTCTTGTGATTTGGTAACTGGAATTAAAGTCAAACTCTCAAGATAAATGGCCATTTTTTTCTTGGTCAAGCAATAAAGCTGGTTGACATTTCTATAGAATGCTATCATTTATTATTTACATTTTAAAGATTGTAAAAATATAAAAATATGTTTTAGGTAATGGGCTGGCAAGGCTCTACCCACAGTACTGAATGAGAATTAAATTTCTCTTTGACAATAAATAAAACTAAACATATAAAAATACATATATTATTGGATAGTTCTCATAGATCTGGCAAAGCATTTCCAGTTGTGATTAGTGTGAAGGTCAGATAGTAGTAAAGTATGGTTCCTAATCTTGGTTCCCACTTAAAGTTGCACTGGCTCACCAAGGTACATAATATTGATCCTAAAAAGACCTGTAGTAGACAAACCTATTTGGAGTCCGCCACTGGCCACTAGGGTAATTTTCTTGTTAGGATGCAGATGTTTTTGTAGACCACAGGACCAGTCTCAAAACTAATTTCTTCTTCTAGGGAATATATGATCAACTTGAAATGTAGAAGCTATGTTACCTGTGAGTAATGAAGTTCTTTATGAAATTGTTACATTGAAACCTTAGGAGAAATATATTTCCATGATCAATCATGATGAACTGTTGTGTTTTGTCTCCTATAGTAGGAGGTTTTTTTTATATTCTAGACTTCATACATATTGAGTGTTTGCCTCCTTCCTTGGCCCTCTGGCAATATCCACACATCTATAATTTATCCAATAATTCTATAACGGTGGAATATTTGAGTAAATATGAAAAATCAATAGAAAGAGATTGTCAAGTGGCGAATTCATCAGGTTAAAGGTTTGGAAATAATTAGTTACATTTGCATTTTAAGTGACAAGTCTGGTTGAGGAAACCTCAGGTGACTACATAATGGGTCAGGGTGGGACGGAGTAGTTGGCCAGGCTGTAATGAGAAGCCGCTGAGCAAAGATGTTGTGATTGACTGGTTCTACCTACTGTCTGACCCCTGATCTACATTTATCTGATAGACAATCATGAAGTCAGAGCAATAATAAACTGCAGGGATAAAACAGAAAGAAGCTTTCAAAAAACGAGGCTTTTCCAGAGCATTTTATTTCTTTTGCCTATTAATTGGCTGCTAATTAATGAATCGTGCAGCACTTGAGTTATTGTTATTTTAATAATTTAACCAACTACTACAAAGAGCTCATTCTGTTTCCGAAGTGGCAATACCCATGTAAAAGATAACAAGGAAAGGAATCTCCTGCTATAAAATAAATCATCATCTGGCTGATATTAAATTTATCTCTGGTATGTTTCTTTGGCATAAAGATGAAGTCTAAAATCAATTATCTTTCCATCTGTGTTACAAGAGTCTTACAAGAAGCAACTTGGTTGATTGAAAGTTTGTCAATAACAGCACAGATCTTGGTGTTTACACATCTTCTCACAACTTTGGCTATATTCACAATGTTGTTGACGTGAATACTCCCTTAGTAAAATCAGCATACTGCATGGTACGTAATGTAGCTGTTTGTATAGAACACAGTTCTATACACTAGATGTTAGTCCCTCTTTCTGCATTGTCTTAATGCAGCATGCTAGTTGAGAATACCCTCTCACAGGTCACATTGGCACATTCATGATTAAGGACACTGTCCTCCATCTTTCTAAGTTCCTACAGTCTTCGACAAGATTTGGTTAGGTCCTGAATCAATTTTCAGTTCTTTACTATTTGCTGTGCTGGGGAAGCAAATCACAAGTGCCTCTCTTCTCCTACTTATATTTCACTTATAATGCTAAATGCAGATTTTTTTAAACCCCGATATAAAATGAAGGTCCAGTTAAGTGCACTATATAGGACCACCTAGGATCATGCATGTGACCTTGACCAGTTCAGTTTTAAATATACAGAGTAGACACGTTTTAATATATTACATCACAACTGTCTTCAATAATGAATATAAATACACAGAGCCTCAGTGGGCCCCTTTGCAGTGAACTAACATGGCAACATTAAAAATTAAGAAACTTACAGTCTAATGTTCCCTAAAATATTCAACAGTTTATAATACCAAATAGCCCCCTCATGGTTATTTTATGTACACCCCCCTCATGGTTATTTTATGTACAGCCCCCTCATGGTTATTTTAGGTACAGTCCCCATATGGTTATTTTATATAAGCCCCCTCACTCCGATGGATTCCTTATGTACAGCCTTATGTGGGCCCCCCAGCAGCTATGGGCCCAGGCACTTGCCCAGGTATGCCCAGTGCTGGTGCCAGCCCTGTAAATACACATTTTGCTTTCCACCAGCATATTAAATATTATATTTATATCTAACAATATATAATATAACATGGGCAATCTTACTAACTGTTATGTATCTGTCTTTCTTTCTCTGCCAATCGTCAGCTTTTTCTTTTGTATTTGTACAGTACATATTGTTTTCCCTCTATATTTTCTGTGATTTCACTGCTGTACAGGAACACATGTTCTGACTTGTTGCAAGCAAACCTGAACTGAATACAAATAAGCAGCAAGTGATGTGGTTTTTTTTGACCCTGCTTTCTCAGAGTAAGCATCTCAGTGTTTACATCCCATGTAGGAGTCTGTAGGCAGACAGTGAGAAAGCAGATGGCTGTGTTGTCTAATGAGGAACGCCGTACATTAATTTAAGGGTCGACACTTGCTGTTTTGCGGATAGGAGTTGTGTGGCCTTAGCTAAAGAAGAAATAAATTAAATTGTAACAGTCTTTAGAATAAGTGTGGAAAACTTGTCTTGGACTTGGTTTTACAAAGATAATGTAATCATTACCATTAGATTTTATAATATTCACGTAAAGCTATAAGTTACAGCTCCCGAAATCTGATGTGAAATCTGTAACAGAGCCCCGATATACCAATTTGCAGAGCCTTTGGGGTCCCACTCGAACCATGTCCCAAATGTTATAATTCAATATCTTCAGCAGTGCTTTATTGGTCCCAGTTGAATTCACAAAGGCAGTTAGATCATGTATACAGTGTAGCTATATTCCTTCTACCATCCTGATATAAGGGACTTAGGCTTCAAATAACCTATTGTAGTCAAAAATGTCTTGTGAGCTGCTATGTAATGAGGTTGGAGACTTCAGCTCTACAGCAAGTCATGTGTTGCCACCCAGAGAAGTGCTTTTCATAAATGACTATGGCACATATTGGGCACATTACTTAATAGCAAGTACCTTCCGTTATGATGATCTATACTGGTCCCTTGCTGTAGTTCCCTCATTACAGTTGGCAGCACATGTAAATATTTCTGCCATAATCAATGTTCCAGGCCTTATAAAGGTCTATACCGGTCACTTGTTAATTACCCTCTATAAAGTTGCCAAATAAATGTATACTGCCCATTTCTGCCATAAACCATGTGTTGTTAAATGCCAATTTGTCTTTCAGTCCATAGCCCGGGCACGCACTCAGCTGGGTGCGAGAGAGAGTAGGGGTGATCGATCTTCATCCCTCCCCTCTTCATAGCAAGTGACCTGCCGTAATATGGTGAAAAAAAGGGAATATTGGACACGTCCTAGGCTGGCTCGGTCACAGTGCAGTGAGACACCATGTATGACTTGGTGCCATAGACCATTATGGGGGCTGTGATGCAGTTGTAAAATGTGAGACCATATCATCAGTCCCCATGTGGTCATGTGAATGTGGCCTAAGAAAGTAAATTGTAACATTCTTCTGGATACTTCTGGCATGCAGGGCTTCATCTATTCCTCCAGTGAATATGTAGAAATGCAATAGATCTGAATAAAGATTTGCTTCCCATTATACAGTATATACGATTCTCATACATACAAGCATCATACACTAAGTACCGCCCGCACCCAACTCTAAACCAATCCCATGATCCGCTATTATAATTCAGCAGCCCAATTGCGTCTCCCTATTATTCAGTATGGCTGTCACCTCTCCCCATCAGACATGTCCACCATATGTGACCACCACTCACTGAGGCGATTACTCGGCTTTATTTAATGAATGATCTTTTTATTAAAATGTGCCATTCACTGGGAAAGGTTAAAAGGATGCAGCATTTAGCATTGAAATTTAGACTGCATAACCTACTCATTCTGTATTATATGCAGGATACATAGTCATAGTTTGAGCTTCTCTTATAGTGGGTTTAAGAGATGGATACATTTCTGTGTGGTCCATAAAATTTGTACTACTGTGGAGTTCTGCTACTTCCTTTAGATTCTCAAAATAAAATCTAATAGTTTTCAACAGGGGTATGCAGCGTTTATACGGGTGCAGAAGTAGCACCAATACCACATAAGCCACCTGGCTGTAATTAGTATCTCTAGGGTCCTAAGTAAAGTGTCTGAACCTTCCCCCAACTGTACTGCTAAATTTTAATTGGCTGAGCAAAGAGTCAGTTGCTCCCTCCCTCCCGTGCCATAGCTTTTAAAGGGTTATTCTCACCCGGACAATGACATTTAATTTAGCTCATGTACTATATACATACACTTCTTCGATTGGATCTTGTTAAAATATATAAAACATTTCCCATAAACGTAGTTATTTAGTCCCTCAATACAAGATTCTAGTCCTTGGTTACGACCACCACTGCTTGAGTGATTACACCAAGAAACAAATTGGTTTTGCATATGAAATGTCCAGGAGTTATTGCTTGTCCCACAGTCATCCTGTGGTAATGAATTCTTAATGCAGGTGGTCAGGCAGGACTTAAATGCACATGTTTGGCCACTGGTTTCTAAGGGACAACTTGGCTACATTTATGGGATTTTTTTTTAATAACATCCAATTGAAGAAATGTATGTATATGGAAAATAAATTAAATCAAATGTGAATTCCCAGGTGAGAATACCCCTTTAACTGTAGTGTTACCCTTTGGATGCTGATACAGTTTAAAGTATGTGGAAAGGGTGGGGTCAGCATCCTGCTTCTCCTTGACTGCATCCCAAGTGATAGCATGGATTCCATTATTGGTCTTATAGGACATTGTGAATGGGAGCCCCAACATTTACTTTGGGGCCCATTAGCTTTCAGTTGTGCATCTGATTTGCTTCTGTATGCTTCGCTACATACACCATCTGCATGGAATAGTATCTGTACAGATTTATTTCAGACTTTGTTTTTTAACAGCAATGCTTCTTCCTAAATGCCATATAAACCACACAAAAGACATAATTAATTACCTTTAAGCAAACGCTTTCAACAAGTGATACTTACATACATTCACTGGATGATTCATCTAGATGAAAGCGGACCAGGTGGCTTTTCATAAGCATCGGTAGTTTCAAAAGTAATCTTCAAATTCAATGTAAATGTGTGAGAAGTCTATTATGTAAGTGTAAAATCCTGTCTCACATAGTTTTTATTAGCTCCACTAATCTCCACGTACAAATAATTGCTGTTGCTTGGGCTTTATAATGGTTTATGTACATACTTTAGCAAGGTCATGACTACACAACCTAGATGGTGGCACTCTAAGTCTCAACGGGTATTTATAACAAACCTATATGCACTCTATATTCCACCATGTGATGTTTTTAGAGACAATTACCTTCTGTTAGGGTGTTTCTTCAAGAATTTTTTGATTATTATGACTATGCTACCTCCATGCCATGTGGGTGTAAAGGAGCACGGTCACCAGTGGAGTGGTCGGACGTGGCGTAGTTTTGCCTGACCTAAGACTCTTAATGTGTCCACCAGGACACATTGGGGTTTGACATTTATCATATGCCAGCATATGAAAAATACCCCCTCCTATTCTTGAACCCAGAAGCTGAAATCCTATTCAACATTCACCTGAGATAAGACTTATAGCCCTGTGCAATAGCTTGGTCATGGGGCACCCACATTGTCTCAGCTTTCATTTCACCAGTGCTCATGAATATTTTAAAGGGGAGCTGTGATTGGTTGCCATGGGCAGTTGGAAATATTCTGACTTTCAGACTGCTTGATAAATCTGCCCCATTGTCTTGTTCAGGGTATTACAAACAAGCCTGGGTCACCACATTGGGGTATTCCTATAAAGGTGTATTTTATGTGCTGGATTGGCAGGACTGTTAGCAAGTAAGTGTCCTCAAATTAAGTCTTACGCCAGTCTTAAATCCCACCACTACCTGCTAGCGCTCCAGAGCTCATATCTACTAAGATGCTCCGGCCTCTTAATAGATACAAGCGCAAACTCCGCCAGTTCGGACCTGTATACCAGGTCTGATCTGGCGGAGGTTTACAGTCTCCACCATTTTCCAGAGATTATAGTAAATTTGGCAGACCAGAAATTCACACCGTCCACTTCCCTGCCACACCCAAAATGGCATACGGGTCACAGAAGCCAGGAAACTGGCGGGTTGGGGGATATTTAAGTGCCTTCTCTACCAGAGAACTACAGAAATGGTTAATGAATCTCCCCAATAGTGCACAGAACCCTTTAGGTCCTTTAGCTTCACATGCCTTTCCTTAATTTATACATTCATTTTTTTGCTTTATAATATATCTGTGTACTATATTTCATGTATTTATGTATTGTTTAAAAAAATGGGAGATTTATCAGTATACTTTGGTATGTGAGATTATTTCTGTGGTGTTACAGCTGAGGCTTAAACAGCCAAAATAAACCTCTGTAGTCATTGTAAAGTCCTCTGCAGAGCATCACCCCAACTGCCTATGACCTAGATACCAATAGATTATTCCTAATGCTCTTAAGCTATTGGTTTCGTTAGCACCTCAATCAATCTTCCTCAGTGAGAAATGTGCAGAGGTTAGTGACTGAAGCAGCCTAAATTAAATTATACATTCATTAGTGCTATGGCTGCGGGCTCAGGTTGAGAGTCACATTTGACGATGCTCAGATAGGCATTATGTAGATGTTGACTACCGTTCCAAATCTTTAACGCAAGCTTAGAGGTTTGTAAATTACCTCGGTATTTTGCTAGAAAAATAATGTAGTATATGTATAAAGAAAATCATTCATGCAGAAATACATGTATAAAAGGCCCATAAAAGACGGTGACTGAATAATATTCTCTTCTAATGAGGTGGAGATTTACTAAAGTAGATCTGCAGAAAAGTGGTAGGAAGGTGCAAACAGTAGAATTCTGAAATGCTAATGGACCTTGGAGCTTAAGTTACTTTGTTCATTAAAGTCTATGAGGGGGAATGTATTGATACCAGTGCATCCGGCTGCAGTCGTAATATTTCCCTGCCGGTGCATAACATACCAGGAGTACTATGTGGTTCTGACCTCTCAGTAATTCTGGTCCAGGGCATTCCTGGTGTAGATTTTTGGTACCAGCATCCTGGCACAGGCTATAGTAAATTTAGTGGCCAGGGGGCTCCAATCCAGCCCAACCTTTGCCCTGCCCTATGACGCCCACTTTTCAAAAACGTAGCGTGAAAGTGGCAGGAGAGGAAAAAAGTCACAATTCTTGGCTGTGCACCTGGAAATGTGAATCTCTCTGCCCTGTACAGCAAAAAATGGCTCATGCCCCTCATTAATGTTAAACAAACTTTACATAAAATTAAAGAATAGGGGAATACAAGAGACTTTGAAATACATGAATATTTATATTCACTTATTTAAGTTTCTATCAATCTCCCTACTAACCTGCTTTTCATTCTGAAATCTTTGCTCAATTCTATCTTACTTGAAAAAAGACATTACATGATGAATAAGATTATACAGAAGATCTATACAGCGAGGAGTGAGGTCACATCAGCTCATAGGGGACTTTACACCAGAGACGCAGACGGCAAAGATGAAAATTAAAGGCCACAAAATGGCCAGTGTTACTTCTCATTTGCTCACACTGGAGTACTGATTTTTGCAAAGTTTGTTGAAGGGTTAGATATTTTCTTAGCATTATGCAGTTATTATATTATTTTTCTTAAATAACACTTTTACATGGGAAGAAACTGCAATATTGGACAAAACCTGTAGACAAATACATATAGTTTTGGCAAAAGGAAAGCAAATTTACCACATTGCCAAGAATTTTAGAATTGGCAAAACATTTGCTAATTTAAATAACAGAAATTTTGTTTATGTTGAAGAAATTCCCAGATTGAATAAGGATGGGGCTTGATTTGTTGCAGAATCTATGGCAAAGATTCAACTTGCTGATCCAGCTATGTTTCTGAATAATGTAGCCAAACCATATTATTTTACTGGTGTCCCCTGCCTTACTGCTACACAGGGCTAGGGGATCCTTATCGGCACTGGGATCCTGAATGCTGACTATATACAAAACATTGGGGAGGAGTCCTTGGAGTTGTTGTTTTCTTTAGTACCCTCCCACCATAACTCATGTTAGAGCTAAGGATATGGATATGTAAATTTTTTCATGTTTTTCATGTTTTTTTTTCATGTTTTCATTATTTACCAAAGTATCTATTGGAATTATTTCCTTACCATGCTCACTGCAAGGTTGCCAACAGTACTATAGTGCCCGATTTCACTTTGTTTATTCTATGAATGATTATTTTGGACATGTATTTTTCCAGCTTAATAGTTTGAACAAATTCTTCCTAATATAACTGTGTTATAGCTAAAGTCATCAAAGTAGGCTTGTCTGGGACACATTACACTAATATATCATCGATGTGCTGCACAGCAAGCTCCTTGATGAATAGTCCCCATAAATCATCCAAGAAGATTTACTGGTAAAGGCATTTGTTTAACAGGGTCCCCAAAGGCAAACACATTAATACAATTCTAGGGCTACAAACAGAAAGCTTGGACACACCAACAATAAGCCGAAAGAACCCCTGGTAGTATAGAAGACACATTTACAAAAAGTCATACAGTGAATTCAACCCTCTTTCTTTGAAAGTGTTTGGTAGCATCTTTTTAGTGATGGTGCATACGGGATATACACAACAGGTTCAATTCTGAAGTCGGTTCTTAATCAGTACTTCTGAATTAATATTCCAAGCAATGAAGGTAAAACCCATAAATCACCCCTATCCATCTGGGGCACCTTTACTTCAGTTTTGACAGTGAC
Organism: Engystomops pustulosus; assembly: GCF_040894005.1. Taxonomy (NCBI): domain Eukaryota; kingdom Metazoa; phylum Chordata; class Amphibia; order Anura; family Leptodactylidae; genus Engystomops; species Engystomops pustulosus. The sequence goes on along the minus strand of NC_092417.1, from coordinate 55,466,847 downwards.
AATGATACGAATCTGCCTTTGCCTGGTACTTGAGCTTACCCCATTAAAGTGAGGGGCCGTGAAACAGCCTAGAATCAAAGAAAAGACACATTTGTATGAAAAAAAAAGAATTTAGTAGGTAAGTTCTCATGTTCCAATTGTATGTAGTTGCCAGTTTGGGATGCTCAGATGGATCCATTGACAATTGGATTAGGACACCGAAAAAGTTCTCATAATAAGTGGAAGCTGAATATTTTTTTCTTTCACTTTTGTTATGACCAGTATTTTGGCAAATTGGTGAGGCTTCAAGGTCATATACTCCTTGATCATGTTGCATAAATGGAGCAAAATGTTGGAAAACCCTTAAAATAATACCATGACTAGACATTTTCTTTCTTTATATGCTTCAGAAATACATGAGGTTTAAGATTCCCTGCTGCTTCTTTTAGTTGTTGCTCTCAAAGTAGATGTCATACTTGGTCAGGCTCGAATTCACTGGCCTAATTTCAAAAGTAATTCAATGCTCTTTAGTAACTTCAGTTTCTGGTACAAAGAAGCCCAAATTATGCACCAAATTATGCCACATCGGAATGCAGGAAATCCTATGTAGCTAAATCTATTTTAGAGATGACCAGGAATTAATTGATGTAACACATCTTGAGGGTTTGTACAACCAAAAATCCTTATGAAGCTAAACATAGCCATCAACTCGCGAGGAACCTGGTGCACGAATTTCAATTTGTGACCCTAGCATTTACAATGGGTACTACTCAGTGACTCATTCTGGTAAAAGTAGAGTGAAATATTACATCATTATCGCACCACCAGAAAAGTCAGCAAGTTCTACATTTATACTTTAGTTAATAATGTGGTGCAAAGTGGAATAGAGATGAGCGGACCCGATGGTCGGGTCCAGGTTTGCCATTCAGGTTTGAATGGCCGACCTCAACATACTTCCTGATTGGTGGTCATACAGCCAATCCTAGCAACTAGAAATGGCCATGAGTGGCCGAATGCCGAACCTGACCATCAGGTCTACTCATCTATAATTTGGAACTATAATTATATGGTCATTATGGCAACTGTATAAAGGTTGGTGAAGGACAAAAGTTTAGTAGGTGCCAGATGTTCAATAACATATACCATTTGGATAATATAAGCTGGATATGATAATTACAAGTATCAACTTGAAATAAATCTCGTAATATAACCTAGTCGGCTGTGTAAAAATAAAAAATAATCATGCCACCCCATGGATTCTTGGATTTTATTGCTTAGTAATGTGCTATTTCTTGGTGTGTTCCTATTGTTCTGAGGCAGGAGTTGGTAATTGCTGCAACCAATCACTGACTGTGAATGATTCGATTTAATTAACCCAACAACAATCAACCAACATTTAAAAACCCAATTTAACTTTGTAGTGGAATACACTTGGTCCTATAGATAGATGCTCCAAAACCTATGGCTTTAACCAATTTTGCCCATTTTGAACCATATTAAGTTTAGAATAATATGATCCAGTATTTGGATCATTTGTGGTATAATTCAGACCTATCTTGTTTAGAAAATCTGAGATCATTTCTAGTGTAAAAGAATCTTTGCATACATTTTCCTTCTATTCAAATACAGACGGTCCCTGGGTTAAATACAAGATATGGTCTGTAGGTTTGCTCTTAAGTTGAGTTTGTATGTAAGTCGGAACTGTATATTTTATCATTGTAATCCCAGACAGAACTTTTTTGGTCTCTGTGACAATTGGATTTTAAAAATGTTGTCATAAGAATCAATATTAACACTAAAGCTTCATTACAGACACCTGTGATAACTGTTACAGCTGATCATTGTAGCCTAGGACTAAAGTACAATAAATTACCAATATCCAGAGGTCCGTTTGTAACTAGGGGTCGTATGTAAGTCGAGTGTTCTTAAGTAGGGGACCGCCTGTAATCATAAAAGTTTTTATCCACGATAAAAGTCTCTGGAGTTAAACAATATTTAGGATCTGGAAGCCGAGATGCATTTGACATCTGTCTAGAAGTGGCAGGGAATCATTACGTTATAGTGACTATGAAGAGTTATTAGATGTAATGTGATTTTGTCAAAACCTGTGACAAGTGGCATAGAATACTGACTCCTTACAAGTTTTAGCACTACAGCACAAATTAAAATCATCCACAGAACAGAGGCTTGTTTAAGCTGCCCAAGGATCACTTTTCAGAGTACAGTAAGGGGAAGGTCACTGGCAAGGAAAGCAGACAGGGGGAGGGGGGATTTCTCCACAGCTGAGACTCTCTTGTCCTGTTGTGACCCATCTTGCAGCCCAGCAAACTAAATAAAATTATGCCAACACATTAACATTCTTTTAATCCTTTAATTCTGAATCAATGGTGATTAGGAAATATTCCAGGTTATTGAACGGACATACCAAAATATATCAAATGCAAATTACCTCATTAAAAATTTAAAAATTGTTGCTCTAAAGTCTTTTTTTAGAAAAAATGAACCAAGATTCTTCGAAAAGTAGGGAAAACTCTTATGTCCATTTTATGTTCTGCAGTTTTAGGACCTTTGGAGAACATTTAAAGGTCCAGGAAGTACTGTATTCATGCAGGTTGACATAGATCACACTTATATGAAGAATTAAAGGGTAGTAGTCCTTCTCTTTATTATGAGAACAATATCCAACTTGGCGATGTTATATTCTGCTACTGCATATAGACTATTAGTGAATTTACAGTAAAGACCAACAGTTTCAGAAACATGTTTGGCCCCTTTAATACAATTAACCCCTTCGTGCTCACTGACAGATATATCCATCAGCGAGCTATGAAGGATGTATGAAGAGGGCTCACAGTCAGTGCTAGCCGGCAAAGATGCCAAACTCAAGGCTGTCTGGTTTCTGAAGATTTGTTACAATGAGCCAATGGCTCAATGTATTGAATGCTATGTAAAAAATGCCATATACTGCAATACAGTATATGGTAGGAACAATCAGACCATTTAGGGTTGAAGTATCCTAGACCATCTAGGGTTAAAGTACCCTAAAGGGTCTAAAAATAGTAAATATAGAAAAAGTTAAATATTAAAAATCACCCTCTTTTCCCTAGAACTCATATAAGACTAAATAAACCGGGAAAACACATTAGGTATTTCCACGTCCCAAAATTTCGGATCTAATAAAATATATTGAACCCCATAACGCCCAAATGTCTGATAGGCGACTTTTACACCATTTTACATCACACAAAAAATTTAATAAAAAGTGATCAAAAGGTTACATAGTCCTCAAAATGGTACCAATGAAAACGTCATCTAATCTTGCAAAAATGACACCTTACCAAGCTCTGTACACGATTGTTTTCTTTTTGCCTTGTTTGATTTGTGAAAATGTATTAAAACACAATAAAACCTATATAAAGTAGGTTTTAATGTGATTGTACCGAAAAATAAAATATAGAATATATTACCAAAGAGTATAGTAGATGTATCATTTGGAGCGGACAGTAAAAGTCATAAAGACAGAGCGCACAAGAAGGTGACACAAATACATTTTTTTACCAATTTCACCACATTTGGATTTTTTTCCAGCTTCCCTGTATAAGGCATGGTATAATAAACAACATCACTGAGAAGTAAGATTTGTTATGCATAAAGCCCTCACACAGCTCTGTACATGAAAAAATGAAAAAGTTATGGATTTTTGAAGATGGGGAGTGAAAAAGGAATGAAAAAAGATTGTGTCCTTAAAGAAAACCTACCACTGCTCGCATGATGAAATCCTTCTGGTGCGGAGAGCCTTGATGTCACCGAGCCGGCCGGCTGTGCGAGAGTTAGTGTCTGCACACGCGCGATAAGTGACGAGAGCTCGGTGACGTCACGGCTCTCAGCACTTGAAGGAGGGCTGGTAGAAAGATGGAGGCGTGAATAATTATTAATTAACAATCGGAAGCTGATGACGTAGAGGTAGCACTTGAGTGCTAATTTACATATGTCAGTTAATTGTCTTTTTAGCTAAACTAAAGATTGCTGTGCCTAACCAAAGTATGTGCCAGCATCAGGATTAAATAGCCTACAGGGTGGTGTGGTAGGTTTTCTCTAAGGGGATAAAGTTTGCATTTATTAATGCTAGCACCCCACAAGTATCGTACACCCTTACAGCAACAATGCTACCTTTGATCTACAAACTAATAGGATTGAAGAAATTATTTTTATATTCTTACATTTGTATCAAGACAGTGAATCACAACTTTTGTATTTTGAGTTTTTTGGACATTAAAGAGGACCTTTCATTACCTCACACATGTGGAGATGCTACACAGTTTTAGTTGTTGAGTTATTAGTAAAGATATCAGACCATTATTATTCTCTCCACTGTCAGAGAGGAGGAGCTGGAGCAAAGGTAGGGGTGTGTGTTATAATAATCTTCTACTTGTGAGAGATGATTAGCATAACACATGCCCCCTCTAAGCACCTCCTCTCTGACAGTACACAGGATTGTCATGGTCTGGTATAGGACCGATATCTCTGCAACTGTGGAGGGTAGAAAGAAAATTCAAAGTGCCCCTGAATCTATGTAGCAGCCCCTACAGCATGTTCCTCCACATGTGTGAGGTGGTGAAAGGTTCTCTTTCTGAGCCAACAATTTGCAGGATTAGAAAGGCTGGACAGGTTGCTGACTCTGGGATGATATTGTTTTGTTATAAACATATCAAATTGATCACATAATATCTTGTTTCTGGGATTATCAACAACCAGCTCTAAATTGTACAGAATCTTGACCAACTGTTATGTTTCCCTACAGCGCCGTCAGAGGAAATATTAGGTATTACACAAATCCGTGGGGAGCGTGTATCATGTAAAACCATGAGACATTCTTTATATTGACTTTAATAAGACACTTAAACTGGGGGATCATTGCCCATTTACTCCCTAATACAGCATTAGGAATTAGTTCTTTCTGCAATTGACTTCCCCTTTAATGTATTGAGACATGGACTTTTTTACTAATGTGTTTAATAATTTCTGTGATAAGATTAAGTAAAATGTTTATCAAACGCTATAACAAAAAATATTTTAGGATTAATAATAACCTAAGTAAGGAACATGTAAAATCAGCCCAATCCCCTGCATAGATCATTGCTGAATACAAGCAGAGCTGACAACTGCTGTCTCGGAGCAGACTTTTAGAAAAAGATTTCCCATCATGCAGTGCTCATTCTTTATCTCTTGTAAAACATTTTATTTCATGTGAGAGACATTGTCATATTTATTTATGATCAACTACTGTATTCTACTCACAGGAACTATCAGGAGGACCTGCAGATTATCCTTCACTATCTCATTACTATTACTCAGACGTTGCATGGAATCAGTAAAATCATATTTATGCATGGGGCCATGCCTGATACTATCATTATGACCCCATGGCTGTCTGCTTCCCCACATAGTGCCCCAGCTGTTAAGAGGTTGTCAGTGCTATCGCAGGTCACCACCAGTCACTTTAATACCTGTTGCCTATGCACGAGTTTGGTGCGAGTTTCAGTCATTGGACTGAACCTAGAATCACTGAACTTAAAGGACATGCTGAGTTCAGTTCAGTGATTCTACATTTGGTCCAGTAAATTGTGCAAGTGCACAGAGCAAATTTGTCAGAACAGATTTGCTCAAGGGCAACAGGCTTGAAGTAGCCAGACTGTATTACCAGATCAAGCTCCTCACTACATAATTCTGTCACAATTGCAGTTTCATGCCACACACTCCACTTGTCCAAGAGTTTATAACAGCCGCTCCCATTGTCCTGCGTTTTTGCCCTTTTATTTAGAGGCAGGTGCACTCCACTCAGACATCTCCCTGCCTGGCACACCCAATCGTCCCCTCTTGAAGTGCCTGATACAGCATTTGATTTAACTAGCATCGTGCACGGCAGTAGTGGAAGGTGGGCTTGCCAGGTAGGTGGAAATAATTGGAGCGGGCGTGCCTACCTCCACCAGCACACTGTGTCCCAGGTCTACCAAGGGGTACCGGACTCTTAATAGATCTGGGTGGGATCTCTGGTGGAGATTTTAGGTATTGTATCTGCCGGTTTTATGGTTGAGACTATAATAAAAGTGGTAAGGCAGAGGGTTCATGCCCCCTGCTGGCTCCATCCTGTCCTGTAATGCCCAAAGTGGGAAACAGCATGTAAAATTAGGAAACTGGAGGGAAAAGATTAATAAATTTGTCAGTTGTGATAGTTGATAAATTTGTTGCAGGCTCAGATTCTCACTAGAAAGTAGTCTCACTTGGGGCGCCATAGTATCATAGGTCTCTCTGTGTGCTGCCATAATGGTTGTGAGTGTATGTCTCAGCCATATACATAAAAATACTAGTGGGTATAGAAACTAAATATTAGTAGGGGTAGAGACTAAAAGGAGACCTTTAGATTAGTTGATTCGCTAACTGCGGGGGATATTACAGAAAGAAGGGGTCAGGGTTCACAAAATCCATCATGACGCCCATACCCCTAGACGACCAATGTGACAACCGCTTTTAGTGCTAGTTTCTATACATTTTGTCTAAGCCATGCTCCACAAAGTAACCATTTCCAATATTTACCCTAGAAAGTGGTAATGTAAAGGCGCCGCTGAAATGACGATACAAATTACCAGCAACACATTCTCACCCGAGGTGAATCATTACGCGGCAGACAGTTCTCAGTGCAGCAAATAACAGGCTATACAGTAACTAGGGCAGATTTCAGTGATAACACCTGCACCTGTCTGCGGATTTTATGTATCTTTTTCGAGTCTATTTTTACCCTGCACAGAATACAAAAAGCTATCGTCAAAATACAGCCTGTAATTCTGTTCTGTTATAAAATGTGTCTTATACCCGTGGCCTAAATCCTTCTATTCTCAACCTGCAGTGGCTGCATCTCCAATAATTGCTGTAAATGCCCTTCTTTCATATAGTGTAGAGATGCATCCAGGAGAACATTTTCCTGTGAAGACCTCCTGAAATGTTTTCACTTTATATTATGTTGTAGTGGAATTATTTGCCAGAGATAAGAATGGAGGCTTTTTTTTCTCAGAGAATAAGTATCTTGCAGTTTAGATGGATCTCTTCTAAACGTTCTGGGTTGCAAGTGCTTCTAATTCATTGAAAAGCACCTGCTGCCAGCCATAAGAGAAATATGGAATCGAGTTCATCCTGCAAAAAATCTAGTATATTCTACCATAAAGAATGTCACAGTATGCACAATTACATCTGTGTTGTGAGAGATGGCTACTTCTTTTCAACTCGGTAAGAAATACGGGTGAACATAAAAAACTGTTTGAAAACATTGACCTTATGCCCTGACAGCCAAGACTGTATTTTTAATCCAAATCTAAGTACATATGTTGAAACAGACACATTTCCACTAAGGAGACTATGCCATAAATGGAGTTAATTTCATGAGCTTTGTGCATTCCATGCTCTATTCACTTTGATGGGGCATCCGGACGGTCATCCTTTAAAGTGTAATTTAACCTTATAACCAAAACTTTACAATAAATGTCATTAAGGAAAACAGCTTATCTGGACATTTTTGTGCTTCTTTTTCCAGTAGCCAGTAGTGTATCTGAGGCCTTCACAGGTTCCATCTTCCTCAGACAGATAAGGAGGCTAATGATTAACGCTTTCCATGCCTAGGGAATATTTACCTTGATGATTTATCACTGCATGAAGATTAGACTATCCAGAGACTGTAAAGAATTAAAACATTAAACACTTTTATAACATTCCCTTTTCTCTCAGCTGTTAGTGAATACAGGACAGAAAACTGATTTACATAAACTTCTTAAATAATATATGCTTAAATACAGCATATAAACACATACATTTAGTTCCATATACAGGTATGCATCATATACACAGACATACCGCATATACACATCACATATGCACACACACATATATATATATATATCAAATACACACATACATACAATACCATATACAGAGATAGAGCATATACACACCCAATATCGTGGATGTTGAGGCCCCCTCACACTGCAGGCCCCATAGCAGCTGATATGGATCCTACCACTGTAGTTAGGCCCTTGATCACAGCAAGTGATTTATGTTCCACCTCACATTCCTAGTAATAAAGAGGCCACGGGGGTGTTTTGGGGGTTGTAACTTTTTTACAGTTTCCCTCCACAAATCAGTGTTCCTGATGACTGTATTTTCCTGCACCTATAGAGAAGAAAGAGCAAGACTCACAAACAACTAGGAAAACGCTTTTTGAGATAACTCATTTTCCGGGATTAGACAAATTTTAGGATAATTTTGCAATATTAGGATGGCACGGATACACCGGGCTGTACATCTGATTCCATTTGTAAAAGTAGACTCAATTTTTGGCCATCAACTTGCTTCAACATCAAGTTTACAATCCATTAGAGAAGCCCTTCAGCTGAATAATATTCCCATCTAGCTAAATACCTTTTACTGGAAACTGCTTATTTATCCTATTTATGGTTTGCACAGCAGATGTGATATCAGGACAGTTTAATCCAGATTATAGTCACAGATTAAGACCAGGGATGATAGAACAGAGCACAGGTGGTGACATGGATTTCTTTCTTTTTTTTTGCTTTCCATTCACTGATTTTATCTTCTTCTATGTAACTCTTAATGCACTTCTGTAATCTATCTATAGGATTGCCAACAGTCTCTGGAGGTTCAATTTACTTACCATGTTCAAGACAAAAGGTTAGATGCTCAAAATGTAATATCGTATTAGGGAGATATTAAATAAAGGAAGCACCATCCAGTACGGGGCATAAGTGGAAAGGATGTTACAAAAAGTAGAAAATGAGACCATTACAAGTCATTAACAAAGTGGTATATGCATTAACTCACTCGCTAAGCGGCTTTTGGTCTTGAAGGCGTGTGGATTGAACAGCAATTCTTATACAATCGCCAAAATCAGAAATTAAATTTCAAAAAGAGGTCATTCATGAGAGACCCAAAATCACTAGAATGCATTGTCATTGGTTTAGTCAAGGAATTGGTTGGGCAGCACCCGTACCTGTTATTGTCCACACTAACCAACCACAGAACAGTTTTCATTGCCTATTTTTCTTGTTAAATAAAATCTCAGTTGTGATTGATGGCTAGATAGCACTGCTTCAAGTCCAGGAACGTGTGACACAATTGCTGTCCACGGTGGATATTCCATGAGCAATTTCATCCATGACTAAACAGACTGTGATCCATTTTCTTATTCAGTATTGTAAAAGGCAACATTTGAGACATTTTTTAAGGTTTTCCGACCCACACTTGGCCCTGGCTGGTAGGGTGCAGGGCAGATGGTGACAGTGCCGCCCTAGTCCATCATGTTAACTAAACAGGCAGGGCGTTCAGGTGAAATCTCTGCTCGGTCAGCCCTGCTGGAGATTGCTTTCTGGTGCACATACTCACTGACAAAATTACCAAGTGTCCAGAGCCTCATGACGTATTCACCATGCAGTGCACCCGCAGGGACACTAAGTGCCAGTCTTTAATAATTCCCCCCACTTTGTATCACTGAGGGATAATCTATCAAGAAATACCTGTAGCTAACCCACAACACTTATGAGTAGTAGAATAGATGTGAAGAAAATCGCGGCACTCACCAGGAACGCTTCAGTATTTATTCATAACAACACAGGTGGTACTACTTATGAGTAGTAGGCTTGTGACCTTAAAGGGGTGGGCAACCTTATCTCATGTATTTTATAATATGTGCGCAAGTGTGGGGGGGGGGGCAGTATATTAGGTAATTTACCAATGTACATGTATTGAAAGCTAAACACTTCTTTATTGATCTGTCCATGAAGAATCGCTCTGTCAGGACCCTGATCTTTTATTCATGAATACTATCATAAGGTTCTTTGATAAGGGCGATTGTTTATGGACAGATAGAGATCACATGACCCTCCATCTGAAGCCATTTGAGGGTCAGGATTGTCTGTCTGATGAGGTAAAAGGCAGGAGGCTTTAATTTGCATATTAATAAAGTGGTGCAGAATTTTTAATAGATGTTTATTGGTAAATTACCTAATACACACATATTACAAAATAGATGAGGTAAAGTGGCCAACCCTTTAAAACTTTGCCTAAATCTGCCCCTAAGCTTCCACAAGCATTACATGCTATATGTATGGTAGATTTAAAATGCACAGCACAATACACTGAAACTATTTTATAGAAACAGGAATTGATTTGGTTTTACTGTGCTGCCCCCCTCATGACATCTCATTGCTCAGCCGCCCGTAATGACATGTTTGCTATTCATTTATTTAATGTGATATTATTTGTTGTAATTTATTTTAACACACAGTAAAAGTTTATTGGAACAAAGCAATAAATCTGTCACTGTTCTATGTATAGTTAGACCATCTGCTGGGAGACACAGCTTCACACAAACATTGCCTATAACCCGCATTATACTGCATTATAATTAGGTGGAGGAGAACTTTGGAAAATATAACCTTAGTTAACTTTCTGCTTTTATGTAATAACTCACAGTGCAAGTATAAGTCACATATTGCCAAACACTTGCATTGGTCTAGTTAAACAACCATAACCTTTTGAATAAGGCCAATGGCGCACCAAAATCATCTGTGCACTGTCTGTTTTTTTTACTGGACATGAGGCTGCACATAGATCAATCCCCAGGCCATTACTTTTAGCATTTGAACATATCCTAGTCAGAACCGTTTTTTAAGGGGTCCTTTATAGACCATAGTTCTTGAGGATCTGTAATAGATGCTAGGTTGAAGCAAATCGACCAGGAAAAAAAGAAGTGTACAGCCATTTTAAAGGCCAAATTCAGCAGGTTTAGCCTAAGGTTCTCAGGAAGCTTTAGCTTTGGCTCCTTGGGTCACCAGAGAAAAGTATTCCTTGAGAGGGCACCTACTATTTATAAATAACATGTTCACTTCCACTTTTAATAACATTGTAAAACAAAGGTTATGTAATCTAGAAGATCTAAATGAGGTAGTCTTTTGATCTTTTTATTGGGTTGCATATTGTGTCAAACCCTGGACCCACTGGAAGAACATCTATTAAATTAGAACCAACCTGTTGCCAAGCAAAGTGTCCCTAAAAAATGTTTCTCTTGAATGACTCAAGTGTTCAGCTTGAGATAAAATTGGCGTGAAATGAGACCATATACAGGTTAAAACGTGACCTTCTCCATCTCCTTCCGAACATATTTTCGTGAAAATAAAACAATATGGAGAACCTTTATAAACGTTCCACAATTTTTTTTTTCTTTTACTATGAAACTAAATCTCACAAAAGTTTAAAGATCAACTATGGCTGTCATTATTAATCCGACACATTATTCGTCTAAACGCTGGAGCTCCAGTGAAATGGAGAGAATTAGAGATTAGATGAAAACTGAGCTGGGTGTTTGTTCTGCTTGCTGAAGATATGATACACTAGGTCAAAGGATTGTTCTGGTGTTTTGACAGTCTTTTCTCCAGAGAAATCTTCAATACAGTTATATCCAGCTGACCTCCAGGGAAGATGTCGCTTGTTGAATTTCATTTTGTGATTGAAAACAACACAAAAACACATTGAGGGACATTTATTAAAACAAGTGGCTGGGAAACCATTGGCAAATAAAGAAATTTGGACAAAATAACTAATGTGAGCGGAAAATATCCACTAAATGGCACCTTACACTCTTTGAAAGTTTTGAAGGCAAGGCATTCTCCCAAGTGCCCGAGGCAGTGGTGGTGCCCCCATCCACAAAGCTCAGCAATTATAATTGTCAAACAGATAATCAGTACATGTTTTCCTAGATAAACGCTTATTCCCTAAGGTGGTGCTAAAAGGAACAGTTTCCGTTTTTCATTAAAGGGAGTCTACCGCCCACAAAGCCACCCACAAATAAAACTGCATTGTGTTGATCACTTTGAAAACTTTCCAGATATGGCTTTCTCAGAGGTCTGTCATTTTAGATAAAATTGTGGTTTTAGTTTTCTGCAAATGAGATTTTGAGTTGCCATGAAGAGGTCATGCCTGCTGGTGGACCGTTTCTCTCTATGCTGCCCAGCACCAAATGTTTGAACAATGATGTTTGGTGTATGGGACTTTGTACACCTGCAAAGTTGTCCTGCGAAGACAGTTTCCACAATGATAAGTATACTAATTAGGGGATAAGTAGCTTTCAATGGCTGTGATCCCAGAGTACAGGAAAGTGCCCAAATGATTCCTGAGGACCCATGAGAATTTTCCCTTATGTGAAAATGTAAATGAAAAGCCCTAAAGGACATCTACCATCAGTTTTCTGATGGTAGTCGTGTCCTACTAAGAAGTTTCTGAGGAACTTTGCTCCTCAGGCCTTTTTTATTATAACTATATACGACGTTATTGTGGCCTGATAGAGTTATAAAAATTAGGCTAATCAGTTTGTGATGTAGCCGGAGTGCCTCAAAGCATCTTGTGTTATAGTTTATTCACTTACCTGAATGATACAAGTGCCAACCTTTCCCACGCGAGCAACTGATATGCGGGACCAGAAAGGACTTGTATCATACGGGGAGTGAATAAATTGTAACACAAGATGCTCTGAGGTGCTATGTCACCGGAGTGCCCAAGGCTAAATATCATTATTTTTATAATTCTATATTGCCGCAATCACAGAATTTAGAGTAATAATAAAAGTAGTCCTGAGGAGCCGGTCCTCTGGAACTTCTTAATAGGAAACATCTAGCATCAGTAAACGGATGGTTGATGTCCTTTAATGTTAGTTTTCTTTGTCCCTATTCTTTTTCCTTATTCATTTTTGCCTGCTCAGCCATGAAAGTCAAGTGATATTTTATACATATGAATAAAAGCAACATTACCTCAACATTACCTATTCTACAAACACGTGGCCCAATGTTTAGAATGATTATCTAGTTACTGACTTATGAGGATATCCAAAACATAGCAAGGGTAAAAGATCTCAAGAAGGCATGTGCATGAGGCTGTCAGCCTACGCGTTTCGAACATTTAATCTACACTTTTGGGTTACTTTTTGTTTTAAGGCTTGAAAATTTACAACACATTGTGGTACAATACATTTACATATACTTCATACTATGTTTTGGATTTATTATAGATTTCACCTTTTCAAATGCAAAAGATGATATTTCTGGGGAAATCTTCATGTCTGAACTTGCCCATTAAAAACACTCATTTTTCACAGCATTAAGTTTTCCGATCGACCGCAAGAAAAGTAAAAGAAATTGATGAAGTGGCATATGTCAAGGAAGAGAACAGAGAAGTACAAGAAAGTAGGAAGACAACTGTAATCAGGAGGCATTATAACTGAAAATGACACTTACAGAAGGAAAAACATCATTTTATAGGTCATTGTGTCTCTTGGGGCAATTTAACTTATATACCGCTTTCTACAGATGTATCTATAAGAAAGGAGAATGAAAAGAGATGAACCCAAACAAACAGACTCATCTGTGTGTATCACTGGATGAAGCCAGCATTTATAATGTTATACATAGATGATACTCACACAAGGTAGAATTGAATATATTTTCAAGGGGACCCAGATTCTATTCTGCATTGATATATTTAGCATTAAAAGCTGTCAGTCGTCAACTTGCTTGATTTTTTAAAATCGACTTGAGCACACGGTCGCTCGGATTGTCATGTCATTCATGGAGCGAGACGTATGGGGCCTGTTTGAGGCAGCCTTATCTACAATTATAGAGATGTATCAAATGGTAACAAGTCTGCTCCAATTACGGCTTGAGAAAGCCGGTTTTGATACTTTCAGGTAAAAACTAAAAAAAAAAATTAGTGGAATAGTAAATTCCCCAAGTAAAGATATATGAACACATTGGGGCACATTTACTTACCCGGCCCATTCGCGATCCAGCGGCGCGTTCTCTGCACAGGATTCGGGTCCGGCTGGGATTTAAGATGGTAGTTCCTCCGCCGTCCACCAGGTGGCGCTGCAGCGCCGAAAATAATCTTAACGCCCCGGAATGCACCATCCCATAGAAGGTGAAGGTGAGCGCTCCCCAAGCGACACATTTTCGGTTTTTAAATGCGGCGGTTTTTCCGAATACGTCGGGTTTTCGTTCGGCCACGCCCCCCCGATTTCTGTCGCGCGCATGCCGGCCCCGATGCGCCACAATCCGATCGCGTGCGCCAAAAACCCGGGGCAATTCATGTACAAGCGACGCAAATCGGAAATATTCGGGTAACACGTCGGGAAAACGCGAATCGGGCCCTTAGTAAATGACCCCCATTCTCTTACAAGGCTTATGGATTTTGGCATCTTTTTTTTTATTTTTTAAATTTTTGATATATTGGATATATGTATCATGTTTTATTTCTTTGGTGTATAATTTAGACATTTGGAAGGGTTTTTTGGAAGGGTTTTATGATCATGTCTTTTTACTTGTGATACATGTTCAGCTTTTCGTATCCTGGTAGACAAACATTTTGGCTTCTTTTGAGACTTTTTGTTGTAAATGTCTCAGATCCACATGGACACCAGCCATGTGAAGGGGTTATATGCAAGAGTGCAAACTACTGTAAATTTGGGATTTGAGGCATTTTTAAGCACTCTTGTCACACCCAAGGGAGATGACGACATATGGGGCAGAGGTTGCATGTGGTGATAAAGGTGAGGTCACACATCGCGTGTGAGGGGTGATTTGCATAATTACATTACTGTTGCAACATATGCATTTACAAAACGCAAGTTTTAACACATTGTTAACATGTGCCTTAACGCAGTGTGAACAAATGGGTTAACATCGTGTTTACATTGCGTTTGGTAAATGGAAATGTTAACAGTAATGTAATCAGGCAAATCACCTCTCCTCAGCTGTTGTAATGCTTTTCAAAATGCAAACAAAACGCCACATGTGACCTCACCCTTAGAAGTAACCAATACATTTCAAAAAAGATGTAAATACTAAAATTTTAAACATTTAAATTCCAATTTACATGTTAAAACAGGCTCCATGAAAAAAATCCTTCCTTTGCACCTGCCCTGGACCAGGTGCGGATTTGCGCCTAAAAAGTCGCAAAAATAAGAAAAAAAAGGGAAACACAAGTGAAAAGTAGCACGGAACATCTGGAAAATAAAGATACTGCGGCAGGTGTAGACCAAGCCGTACTTGAAAAACGACAACAAAAGTTGCAGTGAAAAGTCGCAAAAATGAGACAATTAAACTGGCAGAAATAAAAATACATGTCCCCTACTATGTATAATACATTCAAAATTTTGTAACAATTATTTTATTGTGTTTTAAAGGGGTTGGCCACATATATCAAAGCTTAAGACCCTAATAGGGTCACCCATATAGTACTTACCCTGTTGAAGATTATCATTAGCTGTCAGGAGCAGAGGGTCACATGACCCTTGTGCAGCATTACTTGGTACTTCCTGTGACTTCCTGTGTCACTCACAGGGTATGGAGGTGGCCATGCACTTATTACTGTATGTAGGTATGAGTAATAGATGTAAGAATTGAATTCTCCTTAAGCAAAGTCCTAAATTCAATAATCCACAATTAGATTCATGGAAGCCACCGATAAAGGGGACTTAGAGGAGAGAGTTAGGTCCACAAATCTGTTATCCAAGATAGGGATGGGATCTATTTTAGCTGCGGTTGGTTGAGGATTACCGTTTTAATACAAAGAGTGTTATTAGTTTGGGACACTGTGAATTCCATGGCTAATGACTAAATATTGATAGAGAAGATCACCATGACTGTGCAAAGATTTGTTAAGGCATCTCAGTTCCATTTAAGTTAATATGGTTGAGCTCTAATACCAGTAATAACCTGAAGACAAAAGTGGCACTATTTATTTTTAAAAAAATGACTTTTTTTTCAAATTTTCTACATTAAAAAAAAAAATAATGATGAATGGTTATTACATAGGTATAGCAATCAAAGCTCTAACTGCAATAAATCTGCAGTTTCCTTTCACATGTCTATACCACACTTTACAGACAAATCACACAGCCTACTTGTTACAAATTATTGTTATAACGGCTTCCAATGGCAATACATAAAACATTTCTTTTTTCTTCAAATGACTACCGTACTTCTTTTACTGTTTTTAACTCAATTTTATTATTTGCCAGATGGCGCATTCAAAATTTCTTTTAACTGTACAATAGTCATAGGACAGCTTATAGAAATGTGTTATATTGACACCCCAGGGGCACAAAGCATATGTCTTGGATTAGTTTAGGGGCCAAATTACAGAGTTTTGTCACCTGCTGTGAACTGAAAATGTTTTTTTCTGATTCATGTTCAGTTCATGTAGATTTTCTTTGTCTCTATGTTTAAATATGGGTTATATGGACTACAAACAATCCATTTGTAATATATATATATATATATATATATACATATATATATATATATATATATATATATGAAATATTTATAAATCATTATTGGGTCTTAGCACAAGATGGAAA
This sequence comes from Engystomops pustulosus, assembly GCF_040894005.1. Taxonomy (NCBI): domain Eukaryota; kingdom Metazoa; phylum Chordata; class Amphibia; order Anura; family Leptodactylidae; genus Engystomops; species Engystomops pustulosus. Next base: position 55,450,397 of record NC_092417.1, on the reverse strand, counting down.
GTTACATGAATGTTATACATTTATACTTATTATAATTCATATTACATCTGAATTCTTACTTTTTAAGAAGTTAGCTTTCTAACATTCTATAAACCCTAATATCCCCTCCCTTGACCAAAATACTAAAGGTTATAATTTTGGCTTAGTATTGCCACCACTAGAGGGAGCTTGGGTGCCTATTGCATACTGTTTACAAATCAGTACAATGTAAAACTTGAGAGGCAAGCCTGGTACTGTATCCCATTGCTAATAGAGTTTTTAGACCCTTTAAAGACTTGTAAGACAAAAGAATATTATAATTTTGGTGCATCTCATGAGGAAAAGAAAGCTAACTAATACGAAGAGTAAATTTAGATTCAGGCCTCATGTACACAACTGCATATGGGGCAGTGTGCTATCCGCACTAATTGCATCTAGCTCACAGCCTCCATTGACTTCTATTAGACACGGTCAAGATGCATAAGGCTGCCATGTCTCACCGCACCATGAATGGGCCCAGATTTAGCACATATATATTCTATACAACAAGGTTGTTCAATTGCTTCTTATGGACAAGACAATTGATCTGTATGTTCATAAGTCAGTGGGATTCGTTATTAATGTTCTAGATTAAGACTTTACAGACCAGTATTTTTCCAACTTTGAATTTTCATTTCTAAAACTACAACTCCCAGTGTGCCTGTTGGGAGTTGTTGCTATAGCCTCAGTGGCTGTGAAAGATGATTTATGTTATAGAATAGGGTCATTATCAACAATTTAACAACATGGCTCTGAAGTCCATCAAATATTATTTGCTCTTGAAGGACCTTTAGTGCATCTGAACCATGAAATATTTACAACCTGAATCTAGGTCGCAGTAAATAATGATGAATTGGTAATGCATTGTTAGTTTCCACTGACATATCTTGGCATATCATAGATTGACGCAAAAATCTGTTATCAACCTTGGATACAGTATTTTATAGATTATTTATTTTTGCTATTCCTTTTCTTCTAATCTTATTCTATGGGAATAATTACCTCTACAACATATGTCACCTCTCGTGACATGTCTACATGTCTCCATAAAATAAGAATTCTGGATCATGTTTTCTTATAACTCTGCTGTATTGCCCCTCTGAATAAATTGACAATCCTCTATTCACATAATAGGGGATAAATATCCGATTGCAGTGTGTCTTGGCTTTTGGACATCACCACAATCAGCAGAATGGGGGAATGCAAGTTTCAGGTCAGTTCTGTTAACCGATAACTATCCCATAATTCTTGGTAGCCCATTATGCACCATTGACTTCTATCGGACTACAAGATCAGTATACAGCGAGGCTGTGACCTGGTAGTCCCTGAACTATGGAGCAGATAAAGAGGAACTTGCGATCCGCCATTTTGCAGTTTGCAGGGGATTCAACAACTGAGACCCCTGTGATTTGATATTTACCCCCCATCCACAGGATAGGGGATAAATGTAGTTGTTGATACAACCCTTATATGCATCTATCAGAAAAATTAGAGTTGCTCCTCTGCCCTCTTGCAACACCAGCCAACCATGTTAGCTCCTGTATTAGATCTTTTTAGTAGTCTATATTTCTGTAGCTACATTGCTAATTTGTCCATCTTGCTTGATTCTGCCCATTAATTCCAGTCTTGAATGTAATGTCAGGGGATAAAGAGGCTACAAGCTGGAAGGTAGAAGGTTAAAGGGGTATTCTCATCTGGGCATTCAAATTCAGTTTCATTAATCTGCCATATATAAACATTTCTTCAATTAGATGTTATTAAAATAAATGTTCCTGTGTGAAGATAATTTCTCATAAATGTAGTCATATGGTCCCTTAGAAACAAGACTGTGTCCTTGGATACGGCCACCTCTGCTGGAGAGATTCCACAAGGAAACAAATAGTTTCTGAATATTAAATGTCTGGGAGTTACGGCATGTCCCACAGCCGTCCTGTAGTAATGATTGCTGAATCCAGGAGGTCAGACAGGGCTCAATAGCGCATGTCTGGCCACTGCTGCCAAAATGTGAGGTGGTCGTATCCGAGGAAACTGTCTCATTTTTAAGGGTCAACATTCCTACATTTATGAGAAATTATCTTCACACAGGAACATTATTTTTAATAACATCCAAGAAATGTTCACATATGGAAAATGAATTAAATTAAATGTAAATGCCCTGATGAGAATACCCTTTAAGAAATATAAATGGCCATTAAAAAGTCCATATGAGGACAGCTTTCCATTTTGTCGTGCAGCCCATAGATCTTGAATATGATCAATACTGTAGATTGGGTGGCCACCTGATAACTGCATTGAATTTTGGTTGCTGTTGCTAAGCAATTATAGTAATTCCTAGAGCAACCTGTTCTGTGTCCACAATCCAATGCTCAGGCTGCATCATTCTTGACATACATCTGAAGGATTACAATTACAACCCTTCTTAAATGGAATACATATGTCAAATATAAGAGGATAAGGTTGAGCAGCTTGTGAGTTCTTTATTTCAAGTGACAAAAATGATCCATTATGCACTAGGCTTCGAAGAATTTCAATGTATTGCCACCGGGAACCAGATGGATTTCTGTGAGACAAAGTCCTGCTTGTCATATAGAAATACTAGGACAACTACCCTGTAAAGCTCCTGCACCCCAGTGCAACAAATAATACAATCCCCACATTTATAATCTGGGTTCGTCATATGGGCATTGGAATCCCTACAAATTAGTCTTTAATTATCTGTCAGCAGTGCAAAATTGCAGCATTTTAGCCCAGGAGAGCTGCTTTGGTACAAATGTACAAAGAAGCAACACGATTGTAGAAAAACTACTTTTTCTCTTCCTAAGTCTGCAGCTCTGCAAGTGCTACTGGGCAAGGTTCTTCATCATGCAGAGCTGTCTGCTTTTTACACCGAGTCATGAAATGATGTAAAAAGCTCCTCATTGGAGACTACAGCTGTCAGTATCCATTATGAAGCCCCTCCCCAAACAGCATCGGCAAAGTTGCAGTTTCAAAGCTGCAGTGATTGAAATATTTCCATAGTTCTGCTGTTACAAATTACATGCATAAAATATGATTAAACAGCTCTCCGGAATGATACCTAACATGAGCGATCAACACTGTTGGTAGACATAATAGCAAACTTTATTCCATATCAGTCATTTATTCATATGATACATTTCATGAATTGTAAATGAAAGAATATAATTTGCTTGTGCTTACTACACAGTATTGAAGAAGACTGCGAGTGGAATATTTCATGTTTTACCTAAATTACTTTCTATTTACTATTTATGGTCCAAGATTACCCATAAATAAATTGACCTTAGACGATCTGCCTAGGATGCTTGAGATCTTATGAAAGACAACCCTAAGAGGGACCTTACTGAGGAAGCTTTCTACTGGAAGTATATGGGACCTCATAACTTTCCTCACTTACAGATAAGGCTCATTTCACATCTCTTAGCAAAACCAACATGTTACAGACATCGAGTCACTCTGGGCTGGACACTAAATGTGTCCCCCTATATAACAGACAGACCAACTCCATTATATGCAGGAAAAAGTAGTTCACTCCGGTACTGAAGAATATCCAAATTAAAATTTCTTCATTTAATCCAAAATTCCAATATTACAAGGTAAAAGCATAATAACAACACCTTGTATTTTTATGGGATACAGGCCTACGCTTTTCAGATGTAACATACACCCTTAATCATGGCACAAGGGTGTACGTTACATCCAAAACGCGTAGGCCTGTATCCCACAAAAAATACAAGGTGTCGCTATTCTGGATGCTTTTACCATATAATATTGAAATTTTGGATTAAATAAAGAAATTTGAATTTGGATATTCTTCGGTGCCGGAGTGAACTACTTTTTCCTGCATATGTGCAATCGTCTGGGTCCGGACGCACTCCTGGAGCACGAGTTGGGACAAAGGTGAGCCATTGACCATTTTTTCTTCTGTGGCAACTCCATTATACTCCATACAAGACCTAAAAAAAGGAATCATTAGGTCTCTCAAAAAATTGGATCTATTAAGTACAAATCTAAAAACTGCATATATCATACAATATGTAAAAATCGTTGATATAGGCCTCCAAAAACATGTTGTATTTCTATTGAACCTGTCGGATAGAAAAGAGTTGAAATATATTTATATATACAATTATATATCATTTTCATTTCCCATCTTTGTCAGGCCTTTAGTTATTGTAATCCTTTATAACTTAGTATCTGTATAGTCGCTGGACTTGCACTTTTTCTATGTTTTTCCTGGTTTTGGCTCACAACAACTGAAGGTAATAACTGAAGACCTAACATAGTTGCGAACTGGGCCTAACTGGTCTGAAAGGATTAACCAAATGTTTTTGAGCTTCATAATAAATATAACATAAGTTTTTATATTTGTCATCACAAAACTTATTTCTGCATTGTTTATCACATAGATTTGCACTGTACTTCACACCATACATCTATTTGAGCGTATTCATAAAACCAATATAAACATTTAAACTTTACATGGTTTAAAAATAATGCTCAAGTTATGGTAAAAATCATGATATATTATCTATAACACTCACCATAACCTAGGTGAAGTGGCACTGGAGATCTATGGATCAATTTCCACAAATACAAGCTATTTGCCTGATCTGCAAATCATCCCAACAGATCGTTGTCTTATTGATCCCTCCGCAGTTTTCCGATCCTTCCCATAATTCACAGAGGGTTTTGTGTTTCAAACAGGACATTAAAGCAACAATATTTACTTGTGGTAAGAATTATTATTTAATCCTATCAGAACAAAAATATAACCATCTCTGAATGGTAAAATCAATGATTTCTTAAGTGACATTGTTGCCCATAATTTCTGAAATCTCACATCTCAATGTTACAAGGACAAACCCCTAATTCTCAACAGTCTCCGTTTCCTCGCTGTGACTCATGAATCTTAGTTTATAACCCATTGACATTCACATTGCTCTCTAGGGAGAGATTAACTCCTTGAAAAGTGACTTGGAAAATATAGAAGGTTTGACCCATTGCAATGATAATAATGATATAACAATAATCTTTATTTATATTGCGCCATCAAATCCTGTATCACTTTACAGATGGCCTTCTCTATTCACAACGTCAATTTGTTATTCACTTCAATGGTCTCTTATTATTAATTATAAATTGATTGTGAGTATCTTTACAGATTAATGATAGGCAAATACCTTGGCCCCCAGAGGAGAATGATTCTGGGCCCCTTACTTTTCTCCATAGTTGAAGTTCAGTTCCTAGTTGCAGAGAATGCATCTCTCTGATCAACTCAAACAATTTTCAACACGTTTACCAGTTTTTTTACTTCTTCATTTTTTTCAACATTTTTTTATTTATCTGGTAATTGAAAAATATAATATTGTAATAATGTTGATATTAATGAAAATAGATTATTATTTTATTACTATTATTCTCATTATGCATTTTTTATCCTTCTGCCGGTTGCCTATATGCAGAACATACAGTAGGACCTTAGACAATAATTTTCTTATTGATACATTTTCTGAGGTTGAGGACAGGTGGGCATACCTTGGTTTGGGGTCAGCTTGTTCCAAACAAAAGTGAAGAGACAAACAAAGGGCTAGACCCTTGTGTAATATTGTTAACACAATAACTGGTCAGCTTGTGTTCACCTTTTTAAGGGTGAAATCACCATAAAACATGGCAGCAGCCAGTCTCCATCAAATAATTCTGGAATGCCCGTGGTGGGTCAATCCTTCTGATCCATCAAACAAACTATTTGAAATAGAATCTTCAAGAACCCCCCAGACCATCAGTAAACCCAAGAGGTACAGAAGATTGTACTTATGGTAAATGCACACTTCCTTAGAAAAGTATTGCCATCATCCTGCCTGATGAAGTCTCCAGAATGGAGCCAAAACATGTTGCTTTAAAATAATAAAAGATCAGTCTGACGCTATGAGCTGTTTGAGTACATTGATCCACATACATTGGGTTCTATAGACAATTGTTTTGTAAGGAAGTGTGCACTTACCATAAGTACAAACTTCTTTACCTCTTGGGTATACTGATAGTTTGGGGCTCTTGAAGATTACTTTCAAATAGTTTTTATGATGGAACAGATGGCATGAACCACCTTGTGTCCTGTTTAGCTGCAGTACCCAACATTCTTCTCACTTCCACTTCATAATCTTTGTAACATTTATGACATTTGGTTATGTACAATTTCTAATTATTTCTAAATAATCATGTAGAATATTTCTTTTCCTTTATTGTGGAGCACAGTGCCAGGTTGCTTTCCAGAAATGACACTATCGGTTTTCATTCCTGTGCTTCACATAATGATGATTTCACCAATATTTACCACTCTATCAGGTTTATGTTAGCACCCTTATTTTGGAACTTCGGACCAGTGACCACCAAGTAATTTGCAGATCAATATGGTCTATTTTATTTAGCCTTTTCATGCTTTTCATTGGAGCCAGCACTGTGCATGAAGCCATTGGTCTCCTCAACCTTTCTTGCGGATCTGCTGTTTCGGGTTGTTCTTTTGGTGATATTTGGTGTTGTGGGCTAAGTCTTCAGGAGATTTTTGTCTCTTCTTCATGCCCAAATTATCAAACTATTACTCATCTAAACATTGATATCTTGCATACTGTGTGTAACATTTCTATACTCACATCATCCTAATTCTTATTAAAATTTCCATTCAATTTTCTATAAAAATGTTCTTCGTTTATGAGAAGCTTGTCATTTCAAAAATGAAAAGCATCTGAGCGTAACCTAATAGTCTGTAATCCAATGTTCCATGGTGGCTAATCACAAAGCTGCGAATCTGTATCACAGCAAATAAGATAGAAGGCAGCGATACAAACATTTGTCAATATACATGTGGTCAGAGGCTCGGGTTGAGTGATTTTCTTAATTTGTAACAAGAAATGGGTGGCCAAAGGCCAGAATTAAAATGTATTTGGCTGTCAGGTCCTCTCTGTAGCTAATCATATGGAAGCATCGACTAAGTTATCCTTCTTGGGAAAACGCAAGGCTAGATGGGGCCATTGACAGATATATAAATTGCACTGACCATGAAGATTGCCTATGATATCAGGCCTGTCATTTTAAATAAAACCCACTAACACTTGACGTGTAACCTATGGCCGTGTGTGCGATATATCACTGTGTGCATCACATACGGCCCACCTGACAAGACAGATAATAGTCATCTAAGTGTCTTGCCAGATCCATGCCTGAATTGGTCACTGCAATAACCATTTCAATATCCTGATCCTTAGTTAATACTGGCTTAATATATCAACGTAATTAGAGCTGGTGATGTATCTAAAACCCATTTTAATGCAAAATTCTGTAAAACAAATTCCTTCACATTTACATAAATTGATTATAGATAATGGTGAAAAATAATGAAAATATAACTTGTAGATATTAACCGCAATGTTTCAATACAGATGTTTCTAAAATAAATTGTTGCATAAAATGTTTTTTTAATGGTTACCTAAAAATTATAAATTCCCCAAATTTATACATTAACATTACTGTTAAGATGGGTTATATTCAAAATCATGTATTTTTTGTCTTTGGTATAAAGAATTTTTTATATATGATTTTATTTAGCTTTATATAAAAATTTCGAAAAAAAATCTATTAAAAAAATTAAACAATTAAAGCTTTAATTTCCTTTTTTTAGCTGAATCAGTCTTTTAGTCACCAAGGTTTATTTTAGAAATTTTATAAAGAAAACATTTGTGAAGCAAAAAGAAGAATTCAAATTTCATTTGAGAATTATTACTTGCAAAATTTTGCAATTTGCAATATTCAAGGCTCACTTGCACCAAAATGTTGTGTGTTTTTTTGCAAGTTTATGCTACTCCAGTTTCGGGGGAAATTGCCTATTACATTCATTTATTATTTCTGCCAAATTGATGAAATAGTTCATGACATTATAACTTTTTGTGCATCTTTGAAACTTTTCTGAATGTTTCTCTGCTTTTTATGCTATTCCCTTACTTGGATTAGGACAATATTTCACACTTTTTAAAAGTTACATGTGTAAATCTGGACCAAAGAAGCTGATTGTGTCCAACCTGCTAGACCCAATTTTGACTCTTTTTGAAGTCGTAATTCTTGCCCCCAAATCATAATTGTTGAGCACCTTCTTGACTTATAAAAGCCACACTAATATCTAAACTTAATGCACTGTTATTTCAAGACTTTCTACAATGCTAAAACATTCAGAATACAAAGAAAATACCATCAGTGTCAAATACAGCAGGTTCATGACATGCATTATGCCAGATTTTAGATTTCTGCAATCACAGATACCAAATTTATATAGTTCTTGTTATGTCTTTTTTATGATTAAAAAAATAAAGCTTTTAAAAACAAAAGTTCTTAGTATCCTCACATTCTGACAATGTAAATTTATTCTTTGAATACAGAACGGAGTAAGATATTCATTTAGACCATTTTGGTGCCTTTGAAAGCTTTGGATACTTTTTTCCTTTGTGGAGGTTACCTTATTGTTATTTATTTTCAAATAAAAATGGATCTAGCATTTCAGGATGCGAGAATATCTTATATTTGCAATATTGTTTGTTTTAGAGAAACAAGGGTGATTTGAATTTTTTATTATTGCAAATTGTTTTGAAATTTGATATCATTATTATTTTTTTTACATTTTTTATGTTATATATATATATATATATATATTTATATATATATATATATATATAGTCATAGTCAGTTATAGTATACTCAAGTCAAGATATCTAGCTGTTTTGTATAGACAAGGCATATTTATAGAATTTTATCTTCAAAGGTTTCTCCTGAGAATTTGCTTCCTTTCGGAGCTGATCCTCCTGTCATACGCAGAGCACTGAAATATCCTCTTTTCACTGACTGCATGGGATTTTCACACATAGCTCTGTATACTAAATGTATCACTGCTGAAATAAACGCTCTGTTTTGTCTGATACAGTTGGTAACAGCAGCTTTAATAAAGCGATGAAATAAAACGGCATGTAAGGACAAATTTTCGATGGCTTAATAGCTAAAAGTCAACACATTAAAAACTCTTTGTTGTATGAGGGTATAATACTGATTAATCCAGAAACACCTGCGACTGATTATCTTCCAGCAGCGGCCTAGTCAAATGATGCCATGCCTGTACAGCAGCTCACTGACATTGGATGTTAGCTTCACCCACGGGCGCTCGCCTGATTGATCAGGAGGCTTCGACCTCGCTGGTGCTCTTCTAAGCTAGGTCTGAACAGACGCAGGCTATAGGAAGAGCATGGGCATGGGAGAGCAACACCCAGCACCTGCCCACTCCATGGAACAGCCTTCTCCAAGTCCACCTGACATACAGGGGTAGAGTTCAGAAATATCCCAGCTTTTATGGCTGTTTTCAGGTTTACAAGCTATGATAAATGTGTTCCATTGTGTTCACAGCCCAACCACTTTTGATGGTTTCATTAGATAAAGCTCCCCAACTAAAGACAGCAATGTGGTTGGGTCTCTTCAGTACAGTGTAGGAAATGGGTTTGGATGAGTGAAAGGGTTTCTATTGACTAGGGTCAGCAAGTAAATGTCCTTATGGATCTTTAAGGTACTGAAACCAAACATTGAAAGCAGGCAGAAGGGACACATTCTCCATTCCCCAAGAAGCTTAATTCTTGTACCATATGTAGGAAGTTATTTCAGACATGTAGGGCTGAAATGAATAGGTAGATTGACATAGATAGATAGACAGATAAATAGATAGATAGACATGAGATGAATTGATAGACAGATAGATAGATAGATAGATAGATAGATAGATAGATAGATAGATAGATAGAACATAGATAGATAGACAGAGAGACAGAGTTGGATATAAGATAGATAGATAGATAGATAGATAGATAGATAGATAGATAGATATGAGATGAACAGATAGACAGATAGATAATAAAGGAAAATCCAAAGCAGCACAGCAAATGAGCTGTGAGTGCACAGCTGTAGGCTCCGTGGCGTGGACCGTTATATAAAAATCCAAAAAAAGGCAGCACTCCAAGGTAATTCAAAGTTCAAAGGTGACGTTTATTAGCATTGGAATAAACTTCACCTTTGAACTTTGAATTACCTTGTTGTGCTGCCTATTTTTGGAATTTTAGATAGATAGATAGATAGATAGATAGATATGAGATGTATTGATAGACAGATTGATAGATATGACATAGATAGATAGATTGATAGATAGATAGATAGATAGATAGATAGATAGATAGAAGGACGGGCGGACGGACAGATAGATAGACGGATGGATAGATAGATAGATAATTGAATTCATTTTATTGCAGCCCTGACTGTAATGGGTGTATCTGACCCATCAAATTAATTGCTGAAAATAGGAGTAAAAATATGTGCAAATTAGAGAGTTTACATAAAAGGCTTCTAATAAAGGTGTCCGAATAAGGGAATGTGGCAATAAACGGTGAAGTTCTTGCCGTAGATCAAGGCTTATGGTACAATTAAGTAGAGGCCCCATCAATGTGGCGCTGACACAATGCTTAATGGTTATAGTAACTTAGTGGAGATTCTGTGTGTTACCGCAATAAAAATATTTCATTGTTCCTCGTTAATGACAATTGTAAGTTCTCTAATGACTGACCGTGTGACAGGAGCCACCACACAGAGAAGACTATGAATAAGACTTTGTGCCGAAACACGTACATTTCTGTAGCTGTATCCTTATTTTTTTGCAACTTTTTATATGGTTCAATAAAGAAAATGTTTCTTTCTTAGTCGAAGGGGCTTGAGGCATGCAAATATGTTCACCTTTCTTCATCGCAACAGTTATAGTTAAAAGTATTTAGTACCAGTCTGTGACTAGGACTAACAACATGAAGGGATCAGATGCCCTTAATGTATTGTGTGTGTATCTATTTATCACTCCTCCTAAAATGTATGGAAAGTTTTGGAAAAAAGAACTTTAGAATCCAAACATTTACTACATTTGCCTATACATAGTCAACCAGAAAGGAGAGGTCCCCTTGAAACGTGGCTAGCTTATACTCACTCCACTCTGCTCCATAAGGCAATGTCCTTGAATATTGTATAAGTTTGGAGTGGACTACTACTGCAGAAGGACAATCTATGGAGTTTTGAACACATGTCGCTGTGGTATGTGTATTTTCATATGCACAAGAAAGAATTGTCTGTCATTGGATACTTATTCGTAATATGTTATGGCCACATAACGTTTAAATCACTAATTCAAGATGCATATGCACTAGCTATAAACGATGTTCCAAATTTATTCGGAGGCTTGAACCTCTTAATAAATTTAATAGGGCATATCTAACTCCACGACAGCAAAAGAATGAAAACTGATGTAGGAGATTCCAATCTTGGTACAACCCCGAAATGGCCATGTGCTTGTCCAGGCTGTAACCCCTGCATAGAACACATTTTGGTGGAGAAGGGAGGGGGGATGAGCACTCCACAACCCTTCCCTCCCCATAGAAAGCCGTTGGGGCTGCCAGGATGCCCCTCCCTGGGGGCTGTTATCTGGCCATAAATTGCCCCCATTACGGCCATTTACATTTTACTATTTTTACATTTTACAACTTTTGGCCATATACTACATTTGGAATGTCAATAGTACAGTCCATAATTCTGCTAACTCAGCACAGCATATAGGGGATCACTTGGGGGCTCTTGTCAGCTCCAACTCTCTTCTTCTAAAGGTTCCATTTCATTGAAATTCTAAGTCTGCAGCTTGTCCTAAGAAATTCCTGGATGGCATTGTATAGAACCGAGAACACGGCTAATTGATTCTCAGCAGCAGTAAATGAGCAGCTAATCTGATCACTAGGAAAACAGCTGTTAGCAGACTAGATATGGGTTGTCATACGGGGGGAGTTATGCAATTATCGAATATTTTATATGAACAACTTGTGAAGAAATTTCCTTAGGGTAACAGAGCAGAATGTAAACAGGAACTCAGGTGACCCCATCATTAGCAACAGTAAGGTGGAAGGCAATTATACTGCAGGCCTCTTATCAACTTACCTAGCTTTTATTTTATTGGATGTGACCCATTATGCTTGAGGATAACTGTTTTGCTAAGAAAAGTAGCAAATTTCCAAGCTTATTAATATAACTAACTAACAAGGCAAGTGCCATTTTTATTGAATAAAAGTGATTGCCTTTTATAGAGATAAATAGATAATTAGATAGATAGATAGATAGATAGGAGATAGATAGTGGTGGTTATTATGCCCAGTTCACAACTCTTTTAGGTTTTCAGTTATTGTGAGACAAAATCTGGTGTCTTGGAACACAAAGAACAGGTGCATGTCTTTCCATTGTACCTTATCTCTATATTGCAGCTGGAAAGACTTGCATCTGTTCTGTTTATTCCAACACTCCTGGGTTGGTCTCATAATAACTAATGCAAATAACTTCAGACCTCAGGCTGGGTTCACACTGTGCGATTCGATTGCAATCCAATGGCTTCTCTTTTAATCGCATGTTGAGATAACCTTGCGTTTCCATTGGGTTTTGCAAACCTTTGGATTGGATTTGGAGCCTTTGGATTCAATGTATGAATGTGGCCTCACAGAGATGTGAACAGGTTCTCTACTATCAGATGGGTGGTACCATGCTGTTTGCTCCAGTCCATGTCCACCCATATAGCAGTAGAAACTGATATCATAGGAATAGTGGCGAGGGAGATATTGAAAAGATCTTAATTGAAAAAAGCTGGTGAAGATGGTCTAAGGTCCTCTTTAACCTTTAAAAGGAACGGCCCTTTTTTGTTTTTTTTCTTTCCTTTTTACTCCACACCTCATAACTTTTCTTTTTTCTCTTTGCAGAGACATATGACAGCTTGTTTTCTGCAAAAGAAATTGTCCTTCCTAGTGACAACATTGGCAATATTTCACGCAAACCCTGGTGGAAAACATTTAAATTCCAAAAATTCCATAACTGCACATGAGCAAATGACAGATCCCCTTTATTTTTTTATTCCAAATTTAAATAGTTTTGTAACGTTTTATTAACCTAAAAAAGTAATATATTTTTCAGAAAAAAAGAAAGCTCTCCATATCACGATCTTCTGACACCCATAACCTTTTTACATGGAGGTCCAAAGGGTTTATCCTTTGTAAGATGATCTATCATTTTTGTTCAGGGACATGCACACTCTTTTGATGATATATTATTAACATTTTTATGGAAGGCAAAATTCAGGAAAAGACGGGATTTTTTCCAATTACAGTGTTCATTGAATTATTTGTTATAATTATTTTTTATATATCAGTTATTTTGGGATGTGGAGATACCTAACATGGTAAGTTTTGTTTATTTATTATGTGGATTTTTGGGAAAGGAGGGGTGTTTTTTTACTTTTTGTAGGTTCCCTAGGGTGTTACAACCTTACATCTGACCTCTCAAACAAAATACTGAAATCCAATACAGGCAGTCCCCGGGTTACGTACAAGATAGGGTCCGTAGGTTTGTTCTCAAGTTGAATTTGTATGTAAGTCGAAATTGTATATTTTATAATAGTAGCTCCAGACAATTTTTTTTTTTGCCCCAGTGATTGGAGTTAAACATTTTTTGATGTAATTGGACCAAGGATTATCAATAAAGCTTCATTACAGACACTTTTAAGCTAATTATTGCAGTCTGGGACTATAGTAAAGCCTCCAGAGAGCTTCACCAGAGGTCACAGTGGGCAGAGGGGTCCGTCTGTAACTATGAGTCGTCTGTAAGTCAGGTGTCCTTAAGTAGGGGACCGCCTGTATTTGTTTTGGAGTATGATAATATATATGGGCTCACAGTTACAAACCTGTTATGTGGTGGCAGATTGAAAGCTACGGGAAACTCTTAGTGGTTCCAGACTCTCAAAGCAATGGACTGGTGCTCCCTCAATGACATCACAAGGTGTGACACCCTTTATCGGTGCCAGAACCAATTGTGGATTTATTAGTAGTGGCCCCTTTCACACTTGTGTTGCAGATCAGAGTGCAATGAGTGAAGAACTGGCATTTTTACCTGTATTTTTGGTCAGTTTTTGCTAGGAGTCATTAGAGTTTTTGTGTTTTTCACATGCATGTTGTTTGTATTTTTACAGTGTTTTCAGTGTGTTTTTCATGCGCATGTTTCAAATCCCATGATTCTTTAATTGGTACCCACATGCCACTTCCTGCCTTTTTTTCACATCACCTAACAAGCCATCCATTTAAACGTATTTCACTCGCATTGCACTTGCAATGCTCACAAGTGCAATGCTTTTTTGATGCGTCTCCATAGACTTGAATAGGGCATGAAAACAACTGCATGCGCGTGAAAAAAAATGTGAATAAGAACAAACCCATTGAAAACAATAGGGCTGAGTGCAATGCGAGTTTAAAACGTCATAAGCACAAGCAGGACTCGCACATGAAAATCTCAGGTGTGAAAGGGACCTTAATATTGATGCAAAAGAAGGCATCATCTCCATGAGGCACAAACAAAGTTTGGCAATTTGAAATAACATGATCGAATCAACAACCCATGTCCAAAAATCTTGTAACTATAACCCATGATGTTACACTCTATACATTGAGGCCCTTTTAGAACGCTTTTAGTGAGTTCCCAATGACAACTCTTTGGCAGTGAGCTCAATAAAACTAATCTGTGTCTAGTTGAGCTTCACAACCTGGCACGAGCTATAGACAAGCATTTGGTTCTTTCTAGAGAAAAGCATAGTTTTTTTTTTTCATGTAAACCCCTTTTTCATTTTTTTTCTTCATCCAATGTTCTAATGAATCACAGCCAAAAAGAAGTTTTCTTGACTCCTGAATTATGATTATGGCTCTAAGTTATATTCTGAAGCTGTTGCTTAGGATATTAGTTCTTATGCATTGATTATAACTATGGGAATATCTCCCATATGGTCTTGGAGAACAAGATTAGAAAAGTTCACATCACTTTTCACCCTCGGGTGTTCTCTCACATCTGAATGCACAGTATGGATCTGAACATTCACATTTTATCCTGAAGAAAGGTCTGGGAAACTGATAGATTAATCTTGGGGATGCAGTAGCCTTATCATACTGACATGAAGGCAGCGGAATTGCTCCTGTGTAAAGAGAAGTTGGTTTAGTCAAATTAGCCATCTGTCTATGATGGATTTAAATACTGATCTGGTACATTTCATAACAGCAGTTGGCTGCCTTGTACTTTACATTGATCAGTATTCATGGAGCTTTGTAGTAATTGACTTAAGACTGTAAATTACTTCTATAGTCTACAGAAAACATGTCTACCTTGTTCACATCATCAAGGAAATGTGAAAACTAGAATATTCCTGCCGACTACTGAGAGACACATGATACAATGGACTGCTATAACTCTCTGCACCCCATATCCCCCTTCATCCTGATCCCCATCACCCCATGTTCTGCCCCTCCTCCCGTTTCCCACAATCCCATATTCTGTAAATGCTTTAGCAATGCTAACTTTTTGGTCCTGCCAATAAAGCTTCTTTAAATTAGAATTAAATATAATTCAGTTTTAGACAGATAACTAGATGGATGGATATATTGGATAATATCCCAAATCCATCTTGATCTTATCTAATTTGGAACTACATATTATAATGAAATAAACTATAAGTGTATTTTCCAAAAAAAAAAGAAAAACTTTTCCAGATACAGGCAGGCCCCGGGTTACATACAAGATAGGGTCTGTAGGTTTGTTCTTAAGTTGAGTTTGTATGCAAGTCGGAACTGTATATTTTATCATTGTAATCCCAGTCAGAACTTTTTTGGTCTCTGTGACAATTGCATTTTAAAAATGTTGGGTTGTCATAAGAATCAATATTAACACTAAAGCTTCATTACAGACACATTTGATAACTGTAACAGCTGTTTATTGTAGCCTAGGCCTAAAGCACAATAAATTACCAATATCCAGAGGTCCGTTTGTAACTAGGGGTCGTATGTAAGTTGAGTGTTCTTAAGTAGGGGACCACCTGTACCTTTACTTTACCTACTCCCAGTGGCTTTGTTGTGAATTGTTGACTAGCAGGTCATGAACTGCAATTTACTACACCGGTTACATGAATAAATAGAGTATAGGAAAGAAATGTATTTTGATATACATATCTGAGAATAATATATACTGATACTGAGAGTGTGTTTGGTTCCTAAACCTCCATTAACCACTTGAGGACGGAAGAATGAGAATGCATGTCCTGATTTACAGGGACTTAGTACATCAAGAAGAGCATACTCGCCAGTGATGGCACCCCGTGATTGCATTGTAAGCTGCCAGAACAGCAGGAGGTCTGATTATGGCTTATCGGTCTGCCAGGGAATTAAATCTATTAAACCTAGCCCCAGGTTGGGTCTAACAGGCTGAAGTATTGCAGTGTATCATAAAAGGCATCAACTGAAATCAAGTATGGGGCAGTAATAAAGTTAAATAAATTTTTATAAAATGAAAAAAAATAGAAATAATATAAATAAAAATCACCATAAATATTCAAGTTACAAGTTTTCATTGTATAACTCTAAATAATAAAAGAAATACAGACAAAATTAGTATTTCTGTACCTGTTTTGATCTTGGCTAAGATGATATTATTATGCCTGTACTGTGAAGGTAAGTAGTCCTACAGCCATTCCACAAACAGCAGAAACAAGCTGCAATCCTGCCACAGCTGGGGGCGGAGCTCAGCCTACTTCATTGCATGCGCATGTTGCCTATTTGCTGTGGATGAATAATACACAGCTTAAAGGCTTTTTTGCTGCTGATTTCTGCTGTATCGTGGGCGTGTGACCAATCCCATAAACTACAATCCACAGTCATATGCACACATAAATTATATATGCATAACACACATATAAACACAGCACCATATATACTCTGTATACTGTACATACCATATATATGCTACACATACAAATACACACACCATATATAAGAAACACTCAAATACAGGTGCATATAATTATGTATAATCACACCAATATCCACATACCTGTATAATACTACCAATATTACAGCAATGATTACACCACATACATAAAGCTATACCAGCAGGGAATATATTGCACATTACTATTTTTCACCAACAAATGTAATGCACTTCAGGGCTGCCATAAGGCAGATATAAACATCACTTACTGTATAACTATTTTAATATACCATCCAAAAGTGTTCCTCCCCCAACAATATACTAGCCAGGAGCTCATACCCTTACCATATAATAAACTGTCCAAGAGCCCATCCTCCACTTATAATGTATTATCCAGGGTCCCACCCCTCCCTCTTATAATTTATTGTCCAGTAGCCACTATCCCTCCCATATAATGTAGTGTCCAGCAGCCACTATTTGCCTCTTCCCATATACTGTCCAGGAGCAATTAGCCCCCCAACACTCATAATATATTATCCAGAAGCCATTATTATCCACCTTATAATATACCAGGATCCATTATCTCCCTCCCTTTATAATATACTGTTTAGGAGCAATTATTCCCCCCACCCTTTGTAATATACTGTCCAGGAGGCATTATTCCCCCTCATAATATACTGTCCAGGAGACACCCCCTCCTATAATGTACTGTCCAGGAGCCACACTATCCCTAAAGTGGCAGTGCAGGTAAAGTGGTGTAGGATTGGGACTGGAAAGAAAATGCTCACCTCAATTTCTCTGTGGGTGGTGAATGTGTGTCTTCCGTGCCCAGAATCATAATAACATCATTACGCTGCCGGTGCTGAAACAGCTACTTGCCATCCCATGCACTCCTGCTGTAAAGAGTGACAGAGCAGGAAGTGTCATTGTGTACCTCGGCTGTATCAGAGGACAGCTACCATGCAGCTGAAAGCTGTAATAGGGAAACCCGCGCATGCACGGATTTTAATCTGTAACAGCTGAAAATGGACACCCGCATCCCACTCCACCTTCGCACCTGTGTCAGCCGTGACCAGGGCCCTTCTCTTCTTGTTACGTCCCCAACTGCAGCAATACTGACCATGTTCAGCCATCCTGATCGAAAATTATTAAAAAGTCAGACTACCCCAAAGTAGGTGTGAACAGAGTACAAGTTTTAATAAAAAGTGGCAGGATTGCCATTGTATTCAGGAGATTTAATTCATTTTTAAGTTAAGTCTTCTGGAAGATGAGCAAGAAACAAAAAAAGTCTGTGTCCTCAAGGTGTTTACCAGCTATTATTAAAAGCTGCCACTAAAGAAGAAATGCAACAGAAAACAACTCCTGATAAAATCCATTAGTTGTCTGTATAAAATATTCATGAGCTGTGTCCAGGGAATTCATCACCCGTTACATCAGAATTAGGATCTCTGAACTAGACAACACGTTAGAGAGGACCATTCAATACTTCTAACTGTATAGAACTCCATAAATAAGTGAGCTCCAAAATTACATAATTTTTACTGAATCCCCCCATAATTTCCCAGTAATCAGTGATAATTTTGGCACCCAATATGTTTATTAGGATACCTACTGTTAAAGGACATCTACCACCAGGATGAAGGTTTGTAAACCAAGCACACTGACATACAGGTGTGTGCCCCTCTGGCAAGATCTGCTCTTCTTTTAGCTTCTTATGCCATGTTTTTTTTTTTTACAAAAAAATGCTTTTAACAATTATGCAAAGGAGCCTGAGGGGCTCCAGGCTCTATAAGGTTTAATGGAGCCCGGAACCCCTCAGATTCATTAACATAACTTTAAAGTTTTTCTTAAAAACAAGGGCATAAGAATCTTATAGTAGAGCAGATCGGGCCAGATTAGGCACACACCTGCATGTCAGTGTGCTTGGTTTACAATCCTTAATCCTGGTGGTAGATGTCCTTTAAACGGCTAGTCTTGGGCTGGAGCCCATAATGTGAGACATCCCAACATGACAATACATGACAATGACCAGCACTATTTATTTGAGAACGGTGGGAGTTAGAGAAAAAAAGCATAAAAAAACTACAACAAAATCAATGGAGTGGCCCCTATAACAGGTTATAAAGAGTAAGTGGAGGCAAGCAATCAAAAATCCTAACAATGATATCACAGTATGAATTCTGATAGAATAAAAGTAGAAGTAAATGTCTTAATCTGTCATTGGACTGGGTTCTAGACATGTCCACCTAGTGAGACGCTCGTATTTTATGTTTGATGCTCAGAAATGTCATGGTTTTGCTTTGTGAAATAGATAACAGAGATTACCCTTCAATTCCTGTACTCATAGCAGGTATACTTTGTACCAGTTCATCTCTTCAGGGATAGTAAACCTTTGAAATGTGCATGGTTATTCCCATGGGTTTAAGCAGGCTGAACAAACTCTCATTGCCAATCTGCACTTACTAGGCTGTCAACTAAAGTGCTCTTAAGTCTATACCTTCTGTGACAACAGCTGCATTCTGCTGCAGAACACAAACAAAATAGTCCTGAAATGGTATTTTCATTTCATCTATTGCTTTTTTATTGTTATAGCTAGAGAGGGGCGACATCAGTCCCACCGCCAGTTCCTCAATATCATGTCATTGGGCTGAAATATCTTGTTGAAAAAAAAAAACAGTCGGAAAAAAGTCGAAAATGTATTTTTCTTATATTATTATTTTTATATTTTTATGTTTACTAAAAATACAGGCAACTAACAGACTGAAAGTATAAGTAAATATACACTATTGTAGGTCATCAGTTGAATCCTACACACCACAGTAGGACATCATCTGTATTTAGTGTCTTGACTACATTGTTTGGATTTTTAAATGTTCAGGATTGGGATGTTGACTTCATATATAAGATTGAACACAGGTCAAAAGAGAGCAGCCTTCCTCAATTAGTAGCTCATGCTCTGTTGAACACAATTGTTAAAATGTTGACATTTTCTAAGTCAAATACCAACGTGAATCATCCACCACTTGAGGGCTCCTAGCTTTCAGACTTGCAGTTTGCAGGGTTTTTTTACTTTTTCTAGTTTCCAGTACCTTAAACTGAACATGCGAAACTCATGGGTGGGACTGGGTTCTCCTGCAGTTCTGTGTCTTTATGTCACACAAACCTTCTCCCTCTTCCACTAGCATCTAACAGCTCTAGCATCTAACAGCTCAACATCACAGCCCTCTCTTCTCTCCTATGGTCTTTGCTGCTGAATAGAGATGAGTGGGATTGCTTATTTAAGTTCTGGGCCAGGGTTTTGGGTGCGCCCATGTGTGCAGCCAATCCGGCAAATTGACGCCCCTACCTACTATTCATGCCTGTGATTGGATAGGGGGTACACCTTAAAGTTCGTGTGGTCGAATCTCTAATGCAGAGCTTCTGACACTGCAGATTTATAAATACTTAACTTATCAAAAAGCAAGTAAATTATTACTGCCACTTAACATTTTACTCATACGACACGTGTGGTTTTAGTGACGTCGGACTATCTGCTCACATTAGAATTTCATGCAAAGGTAACAAGAGGGGGGGTCATATTCCAAAGTGGCTGTATTAATAAAAAAAAAAGGGTTTGTCTTGAAGGGACAATTATTACTCAAAATAAATCTGTCAAATTAATTAGATTTGTTTTTTCAAAAAGCAAACAAATTTAGTAAAAAAGTGAAAAAACAAACTTTCCCCCCAAAGCCTTCATTTTCTCTATGAGACCAAACCAAGAAAAATTGTTGAGACATAATTAAAATAAAACCTACAAAAGATTGTCATGTCTCATCTTGCAGGTTTTAGAACACAAGGATTTATACTAGAGATGAGCGAACACTAAAATGCTCGGGTACTCGTTATTCGAGATGAACTTTTCCCGATGCTCGAGTGCTCGTCTCGAATAACGAACCCCATTGAAGTCAATGGGAGACTCGAGCATTTTTCAAGGGGACCAAGGCTCTGCACAGGGAAGCTTGGCCAAACACCTGGGAACCTCAGAAAAGGATGGAAACACCACGGAAATGGACAGGAAACAGCAGGGGCAGCATGCATGGATGCCTCTGAGGCTGCTTAAACGCACCATTATGCCAAAATTATGGGCAACAGCATGGCCATGACAGAGTGACAGAATGAAGCTAGATAGTATCTAAAACATGCAATAATTGACCCTGACACTATAGGGGACGGCATGCAGAGGCAGCGGCAGCAGGCTAGAGAGTGTCATGGCGACATACCCTAAATGGACTCAGGCTTCAAACCAATGGGTGGCAGAGAGGAACCAAAGGAGGTGAGCAAGAAGTGCTCAAATAATATCGGTACATGATAAAAGTTTGCCAGTATATTTTGTGGATTACACAGCAGGGTGGCGACAAAGTTAACATGGAAGCCATGAAAACAACCCAAAATTCTGCCTGACACAGCTCGTTTGATAAGGGGACCATGTATGGAGGCAGTGAACTAGTAGTAGATTAAAGGTGCTGCAGTTAAAACTATGTTAGTTGGATCTTGGCATGGAGCTGGCGCTCCGCTGCCAGACGAGCTTTCGCCAATCCAAGCCCCTGTCTCTAGGCTACTCCCCAAACAGCACTTTTGTATAAGATCAAGTGTAGTAGCGTTCTTATAAGTTTAGGATATGCCGGGTGAGGGGAATGTAAACAGATACGCAAGAAGCGCATGATGCGCATGGAGCTGGCGCTCCGCTGCCAGGCGAGCTTTCGCCAATCCAAGCCCCTGTCTCTAGGCTACTCCCCAAACAGCACTTTTGTATAAGATCAAGTGTAGTAGCGTTCTTATAAGTTTAGGATATGCCGGGTGAGGGGAATGTAAACAGATGCGCAAGAAGCGCATGATGCGCATGGAGCTGGCGCTCCGCTGCCAGGCGAGCTTTCGCAAATCCAAGCCCCTGTCTCTAGGCTACTCCCCAAACAGCACTTTTGTATAAGATCAAGTGTAGTAGCGTTCTTATAAGTTTAGGATATGGCGGGTGAGGGGAATGTAAACAGATGCGCAAGAAGCGCTGAAATAATATCCCTAAATGGTAAAAGTTTGCAAGTATATTTTGTGGATTACACAGCAGGGTGGCGACAAAGTTAACAACTTTGATGTGGAATGCCCTGTAATAGCTCTTGGGCGGTGTGCCTTTTATCGCCTAGGCTCAGCAGTTTCAGCACCGCCTGCTGTCGCTTAGCGACGGCACTGCTGCTGTGCCTAGAGCTACCGACTGATGGCGCCATGCCCACGGATGGTAATTCGGAGGAGGAGGAGGTGGAGGAGGGGTGGGAGGAGGTATAGTAGGCCTTTGAGACCTGGACCGAGGTAGGCCCCGCAATTCTCTGCGTCGGCAGTATATGACCAGCCCCAGGGTCAGACTCGGTCCCAGCCTGCACCAAGTTAAGTGTAGTAGCGTTCTTATAAGTTTGGGATATGGCGGGTTAGGGGAATGTAAACAGATGCGCAAGAAGCGCATGATGCGCATGGAGCTGGCGTTCCGCTGCCAGGCGAGCTTTCGCCAATCCAAGCCCCTGTCTCTAGGCTACTCCCCAAACAGCACTTCTAAGAACCTTTTGTATAAGATCAAGTGTAGTAGCGTTCTTATAAGTTTAGGATATGCCGGGTGAGGGGAATGTAAACAGATGCGCAAGAAGCGCTGAAATAATATCCCTAAATGGTAAAAGTTTGCCAGTATATTTTGTGGATAACACAGCAGGGTGGCGACAAAGTTAACAACTTTGATGTGGAATCCATGAAAACAACCCAAATTTCTGCCTGACACACCTTGTTTGATAAAGGGACGATGTATGGAGGCAGCTATATGGACGACTTTTGGAGGTAGCAATGGAGACAACGTGTGGAGGCTGCTATGGAGACAATTTAATTTGGATAGTGCCTGTATGTGGCAGTCCCAAACATTTTTCAAACCAGAGGAGCAGGTAGGTGGCCCTCCAGTAAAATGGAATAGATTGAGTGCCTGTATGTGGCAGTCCCAAAAATTGTTCAAACCAGAGGAGCAGGTAGGTGGCCCTCCAGTAAAATGGAATAGATTGAGTGCCTGTATGTGGCAGTCCCAAAAATTGTTCAAACCAGAGGAGCAGGTAGGTGGCCCTCCAGTAAAATGGAATAGATTGAGTGCCTGTATGTGGCAGTCCCAAAAATTCTTCAAACCAGAGGAGCAGGTAGGTGGCCCTCCAGTAAAATGGAATAGATTGAGTGCCTGTATGTGGCAGTCCCAAAAATTGTTCAAACCAGAGGAGCAGGTAGGTGGCCCTCCAGTAAAATGGAATAGATTGAGTGCCTGTATGTGGCAGTCCCAAAAATTGTTCAAACCAGAGGAGCAGGTAGGTGGCCCTCCAGTAAAATGGAATAGATTGAGTGCCTGTATGTGGCAGTCCCAAAAATTCTTCAAACCAGAGGAGCAGGTAGGTGGCCCTCCAGTAAAATGGAATAGATTGAGTGCCTGTATGTGGCAGTCCCAAAAATTCTTCAAACCAGAGGAGCAGGTAGGTGGCCCTCCAGTAAAATGGAATAGATTGAGTGCCTGTATGTGGCAGTCCCAAAAATTGTTCAAACCAGAGGACCGGGTAGGTGGCCCTCCAGAAAAATGGAATAGATTGAGTGCCTGTATGTGGCACTCACAAAAATTGTTTCAAACAGAGGACCGGGTAGGTGGCCCTCCAGAAAAATTAAATGCATGAAGTGTAGCAAGAGCCAGTGGGCCCTGTCAAAAAATAGCCATTTTCCTCTGCTTTACTGTACAAAGAGGAGGAGAAGGAGGAAAATGAGGAGGAGGAGGAGGAGTGGATCAATTATTCAGGTTGAGCTTCCTTCACCTGGTGGAGATTGGAAATTCTGAGAAATCCAGCCTTTATTCATTTTAATAAGCGTCAGCCTGTCAGCGCTGTCAGTCGACAGGCGTGTACGCTTATCGGTGATGATGCCACCAGCTGCACTGAAAACCCGCTCGGACAAGACGCTAGCGGCAGGGCAGGCAAGAACCTCCAAGGCGTACAGCGCCAGTTCGTGCCACATGTCCAGCTTTGAAACCCAGTAGTTGTAGGGAGCTGTGTGATCATTTAGGACGATGGTATGGTCAGCTACGTACTCCCTCACCATCTTTCTGTAAAGATCAGCCCTACTCTGCCGAGACTGGGGACAGGTGACAGTGTCTTGCTGGGGTGACATAAAGCTGGCAAAAGCCTTGTAAAGCGTACCCTTGCCAGTGCTGGACAAGCTGCCTGCTCGCCTACTCTCCCTCGCTACTTGTCCCGCAGAACTACGCACTCTGCCGCTAGCACTGTCAGAAGGGAAATACTGTTTCAGCTTGTGCACCAGGGCCTGCTGGTATTCATGCATTCTCACACTCCTTTCCTCTGCAGGGATGAGAGTGGCAAGATTTTGCTTGTACCGTGGGTCCAGGAGAGTGAACACCCAGTAATCGGTGCTGGAATAAATTCTTTGAACGCGAGGGTCACGGGATAGGCAGCCTAGCATGAAATCTGCCATATGCGCCAGAGTACCAACGCGTAAGAATTCACTCCCCTCACTGGCCTGACTGTCCATTTCCTCCTCCTCCAACTCCTCCAACTCCTCTTCTTCTGCCCATACACGCTGAACAGTGAAGGACTCAACAATGGTCCCCTCTTGTGTCTCGCCAACATTCTCCTCCTCTTCCTCCTCATCCTCCTCCACCTCCACCTCCTCCGATATGCGCTGAGAAACAGACCTCAGGGTGCTTTGGCTATCAACAAGGGAATATTCTTCCCCCGTCTCTTGTGACGAGCGCAAAGCTTCCGACTTCATGCTGACCAGAGAGTTTTTCAACAGGCCAAGCAGCGGGATGGTGAGGCTGATGATGGCGGCATCGCCACTGACCATCTGTGTTGACTCCTCAAAGTTACTCAGCACCTGACAGATATCAGACATCCACGTCCACTCCTCATTGTAGACTTGAGGAAGCTGACTGACCTGACTACCAGTTCTGGTGGAAGTTGACATCTGGCAGTCTACAATCGCTCTGCGCTGCTGGTAAACTCTGGATAACATGGTCAGTGTTGAATTCCACCTCGTGGGCACGTCGCACAACAGTCGGTGAGCGGGCAGTTGGAGGCGGCGCTGCGCTGCCCTGAGAGTGGCAGCATCTGGGCTGGACTTCCTGAAATGCGCACAGATGCGGCGCACCTTCGTGAGCAAATCAGACAGATTGGGGTATGTCTTGAGGAAACGCTGCACTATCAGATTTAACACATGGGCCAGGCATGGCACATGTGTCAGTCTGCCGAGTTGCAGAGCCGCCACCAGGTTACGGCCGTTGTCACACACAACCATTCCCGGCTTGAGGTTCAGCGGTGCCAGCCACAGATCAGTCTGCGCCGTGATGCCCTGTAATAGCTCTTGGGCGGTGTGCCTTTTGTCGCCTAGGCTCAGCAGTTTGAGCACCGCCTGCTGTCGCTTAGCGACGGCACTGCTGCTGTGCCTAGAGCTACCGACTGATGGCGCCGTGCCCACGGATGGTAGTTCGGAGGAGGAGGTGGAGGAGGGGTGGGAGGAGGAGGAGGCATAGTAGGCCTGAAACACCTGGACCGAGGTAGGCCCCGCAATCCTCGGCGTCGGCAGTATATGAGCAGCCCCAGGGTCAGACTCGGTCCCAGCCTCCACCAAGTTAACCCAATGTGCCGTCAGCGATATATAGTGGCCCTGCCCGGCAGCACTCGTCCACGTGTCCGTGGTCAGGTGGACCTTGTCAGAAACGGCGTTGGTCAGGGCACGGATGATGTTGTCTGACACGTGCTGGTGCAGGGCTGGGACGGCACATCGGGAAAAGTAGTGGCGGCTGGGGACCGAATACCGAGGGGCGGCCGCCGCCATGAGGTTGCGAAAGGCCTCGGTCTCTACTAGCCTATAGGGCAGCATCTCCAGGCTAAGCAATCTGGAGATGTGCACATTAAGGGCTTGGGCGTGCGGGTGGGTTGCACTATATTTGCGTTTCCGCTCCAGCGTCTGGGGTATGGA
Source organism: Engystomops pustulosus (assembly GCF_040894005.1). Lineage (NCBI taxonomy): Eukaryota > Metazoa > Chordata > Amphibia > Anura > Leptodactylidae > Engystomops > Engystomops pustulosus. The sequence continues at coordinate 55,424,450 of NC_092417.1, read as the reverse complement.
GAGCTGAACGCTGGTGGATGCTGTGGAGGATCGTGGAGGCGACGATGGGGTTTTTGTGGCAGGGTCCTGGGCAGGGGGCTGACTAGCAGCTGACACAGGGGAAGGAGCAGTGGTGTGCACGGCCGGAGGTGAACGGGCTTGTTGCCACTGAGTGGGGTGCTTAGCATTCATATGCCTGCGCATACTGGTGGTAGTTAAGCTAGTAGTGGTGGAACCCCTGCTGAGCCTGGTTTGGCAAATGTTGCACACCACAGTCCGTCGGTCATCCGGTGTTTCCTTAAAGAACCTCCACACTTCTGAAGATCTAGCCCTCGCCGCAAGAGCCCTCACCACGGGAGCTTCACTAGTTGACAGTGGCGCTGATGCACCAGCTCTGGCCCTGCCTCTCCGTCTGGCCCCACCACTGCCTCTTCCAACCTGTTCAGGTCGAGGACTCTCCTCCGTCTCAGAAGCACTGTGTTCACCCGGCCTCTCAACCCAGCTTGGGTCTGTCACCTCATCATCCTCCGATCCCTCAGTCTGCTCCCCCCTCGGACTTCCTGCCCTGACAACAACTTCCCCACTGTCTGACAACCGTGTCTCCTCATCGTCGGACACCTCTTTACACACTTCCACTACGTCAAGAAGGTCATCATCACCCACAGACTGTGACTGGTGGAAAACCTGGGCATCGGAAAATTGCTCAGCAGCAACCGGACAAGTGGTTTGTGACTGTGGGAAGGGTCCAGAAAACAGTTCCTCAGAGTATGCCGGTTCAAATGGCAAATTTTCCTGGGAGGGGGCAGACTGGGGGGGAGGAGGCTGAGGTGCAGGAGCTGGAGGAGTGGGGATTTCGGTGACATGGGTGGACTGCGTGGAAGACTGACTGGTGGTGGACAAATTGCTCGAAGCATTGTCAGCAATCCACGACATCACCTGTTCGCACTGTTCTGGCCTCAACAGTGCTCTACCACGAGTCCCAGTAACTTCAGACATGAACCTAGGGAGTGTAGCTCTGCGGCGTTCCCCTGCTCCCTCATCAGCAGGTGGTGTCTCACCCCGCCCAGGACCACGGCCTCTGACCCCTGCAGTAGTTGGACGCCCACGTCCCCGCCCTCGTCCTCTACCCCTAGCCCTGGGGTTAAACATTTTTAAAATGAGAGTTATAACTTTTTTTTTTTTTTACTTTTTTTTGTTTTTTTTTGTGTTTTTTTGTGTTTTTTGTTTTTTTTTGTGTTTTTTGTTTTTTTTTGAGTTTTTAGAACCAAACAATCCTATCCTATTGCTATGGCTATTTTCTAGCCAAGTATCAAAGGAAGCACACTACTATGCCAGATGAGATTACACTGAGTTAGTGCCTAATAGAAATCCAACCCCTACTGAATTTTCCCACTTCAGCCTTTGCTATGGATATGTGCGCCACTAAGCGCAGAACACAGCGGTCGCAAGTCTCACTACAAATTGCTCAGAATTGGCAAGTACATGCACTGCAGAAACTACAGCCACCAGCAGATCAACCAGAAATCAAATATATAGAACGCTACTGTAGGCTTCAAGAAGCTATTTGTATTCTCCTATGGCTATTTTCTAGCCAAGTATCAAAGGAAGCACACTACTATGCCAGATGAGATGACACTGAGTTAGTGCCTAATAGAAATCCAACCCCTACTGAATTTTCCCACTTCAGCCTTTGCTATGGATATGTGCGCCACTAAGCGCAGAACACAGCGGTCGCAAGTCTCACTACAAATTGCTCAGAATTGGCAAGTACATGCACTGCAGAAACTAAAGCCACCAGCAGATCAACCAGAAATCAAATATATAGAACGCTACTGTAGGCTTCAAGAAGCTGTTTGTATTCTCCTATGGCTATTTTCTAGCCAAGTATCAAAGGAAGCACACTACTATGCCAGATGAGATGACACTGAGTTAGTGCCTAATAGAAATCCAACCCCTACTGAATTTTCCCACTTCAGCCTTTGCTATGGATATGTGCGCCACTAAGCGCAGAACACAGCGGTCGCAAGTCTCACTACAAATTGCTCAGAATTGGCAAGTACATGCACTGCAGAAACTAAAGCCACCAGCAGATCAACCAGAAATCAAATATATAGAACGCTACTGTAGGCTTCAAGAAGCTGTTTGTATTCTCCTATGGCTATTTTCTAGCCAAGTATCAAAGGAAGCACACTACTATGCCAGATGAGATGACACTGAGTTATTGCCTAATAGAAATCCAACCCCTACTGAATTTTCCCACTTCGGTCTTTGCTATGGATATGTGTGCCACTAAGAGCTAAACACAACGGTAGCAAGTCCCCCTGCTAATTCCTCACAAAATGGTAAAAGATGCAAATTAAAATAAAAAAAGTAGAACGTTATTGTAGCTCTAAGAAGGGCTGTTGGGTTCTTTGAGAATCACTCCTGCCTAACAGTAAGCTAATAGAACACCCTAACGCTTTCCCTGACCAGCAGCAGCTCTCTCCCTAGCGGCATCCAGAGACAGAATGATCCGAGCAGCGCGGCCAGCGGCTAGTCTATCCCAGGGTCACCTGATCTGGCCAGCCAACCACTGCTATCGACGTGTAAGGGTACCACGTCATGCTGGGTGGAGTGCAGAGTCTCCTGGCTTGTGATTGGCTCTGTTTCTGGCCGCCAAAAAGCAAAACGGCGGGAGCTGCCATTTTCTCGAGCGGGCGAAGTATTCGTCCGAGCAACGAGCAGTTTCGAGTACCCTAATGCTCGACCGAGCATCAAGCTCGGACGAGCATGTTCGCTCATCTCTAATTTATACCTTTTATGCTTTGAATTAAGAATAAATCAAGTGATTAGTCTTTGCTGTTTATATGGTTACAGATGATGTATGATGCATAACCTATCCCCTTAGCCTCCAGCAATTCAGTCTTCTTCATTGACTGTCTATAGTGGAATATATCAAAGCCTGTCTAGAGTCTCGACCTATGAAGCCTCATTCATGTGTAAATTTCTTAAGAAATAAATTCTTGATAGTAACCAGGTCTCAAATAATTGTGCCCTTTCAGGCTGAGATAAACAAGTTCCATTACTTTATTCAATAAAAATACAGTTTGTCAGTTTCAAAGGCTGAATCTCCAGCTGTTTGGAACAAAAAGTAAAAAGTTGAATACCGCAGAGGATTTATTGACTCGTTGACGTAAGAACTCTCTGCGGCTGAGTAGAGGTAGTGGTAAAAAAAAATTTAAATTCACTATTACATCTAAAAATCAAAAAAGGTATTGTTGGATTTTGTCTGGTACTTAGTAATTGGTATATTTAACCAAATTTTAAACTAAAATAATTGCATTACAGTAAATAGTAAACATATTTTTGTAACCACGGGTCTGTAAACCATGGGTCTTAAAAACCATTCCAAATTATTTCAGAATCTAAAAAGGAAGGTGCATTTATCATCTTTATTTATAGATACTTTTGTCCAGAAATGAACAGGAAAAAAATATGCTAAAAAGCCAGAAGTGCACCCCCCCCCCTCCCGGAACATGTTATCACTCTTCCTGTCAACACACGTGAAATCTTGAATTTGCACTCTCTGTCCCTCAGTTGGCTTCAGTTATCCATGGTTGCCAGGGCATTGCATCAGTGAAGCTATAAGAGAGACCAAGTTATTCTGCACACATGAGGTGCGTCGGCAGAAGGGGGAAGGGGATGACCCAGGAGTGGATAACAGGTTCTCCAGGAGCCTGTGAAGCTGGAACTCCTTGACTTCTTTTCAAGTTAAATATCAACCAGAACCATCCACCATTAGAGGGTTCATACCTTTCAAACATACTGCTCATTCTCTATGCTAGGTGTGTTTCCTCTAGCAAAAAGGACCCCAAAGAGAAGACAGGAACCTCATGGGCGGGACTTGCTTTTATTGTAGTTCTGTGTATTTATATCATACAAATTTTCTTCATCCTCCTCTACCACCAGCTCCTACAGCTGATGCTCTAGGATCCCACTGTGCAGAGAGCACCTGATTACCCCTTTACCTACTATTAAAGAGGGTGCATGAATTGGCAATGAAAGCCCATTAGGAGTCAACCTGTTTGTTTCCGTGGCCATTTTTCATCACTCTGAAATCCATGTTTAGAATGTTTTTAATGAGCTAATAGTGCTTATCTTTTTCTTCCTTTCCGATATTTTAAAAATAAAAAACTCTCTATAGTGAAAGCATCATGCAGGAGGTGACAATAAAAAAATATATAACTTTTTCCATATATATATTATATATATATATATATATATATATATATATATATATATATATATATACAGGCAGTCCCCGGGTTACATACAAGATAGGGTCTGTAGGTTTGTTCTTAAGTTGAATTTGTATGTAAGCCGGAACTGTATATTTTATCAATGTAATCCCAGCCAGAACTTTTTTGGTCTCTGTGACAATTGGATTTTAAAATTGTTGGATTGTCATAAGAATCAGGATTAACAATGAAGCTTCATTACAGACACCTGTGATAACTGTTACAGCTGATTATTGTAGCCTAGGACTAAAGTACAATAAATTACCAATATCCAGAGGTCCGTTTGTAACTAGGGGTCGTATGTAAGTTGAGTGTTCTTAAGTAGGGGACCGCCTGTATATATTAGATCCACAATATACAGTTTGAAACCAAATAATTATTTTTATTTATGTGTCAATTAGCAAAAAAAAATATAATACTAATTAGATAATTACCTGAAGTGAAATAAGATAAAAAGACAGATGGCAGTTTTTTGGGGATTCTCGAACACGGCACATACCTCGAGTCACGTTACATTCTTTGAATAAATGTTGGAATTGTGGTAATTAAACTGGAGTGCAGTACAGCAGTGTTCATCTGCAGAGTGATAATGCTCTAGAAAGCGTTGTGTAAACTCAGGGGATTTTTTAATCTTTTTGCCTCTAAGCCTGGAATCACTGGTTAGTATAGTTTTATGGCGTCCAAGCTGCGTAGTGCTGATGCTATCAGAAAATAGATTTTATCTCTTGCTGCTTACAGCGAAAGAGAAAAGCCAACTAGTTTGTAACTCTAAAATCAAACATTGTACCTGAACTAATGCTGATTTGGATACAAGTGAATCATTTTAATTGCGCCATAAAAATACTGCGAGTGTGTAGCTTACAGGCAGAAATGGAAATGTACTGGAGAGATGTTCTGTTATGTGGCGAATGTGCATTTTTATCTTGGAATATCTACAGAACGTTCCTCTGGAGAAATCATAAGTGAGAGATGTGAAGAAAACAAAGAGAGTGCTGAAAAAAAAAACATGTTGAAAGGCAAAATAATGTTAACATCTGGATGGATAAGGGATATGGGGACACTTATCTAGATGGGTGGCAAGGGCACCTTGAATGGGGACATATTTCTCTTGAGCTGTACTGTGGGTCTGAATGTTTGGTTCATGGACAAAAACAAAATAATGTCTGGAATTTTTTGTAAACACCGATTGCACCATCTTTTAATACAGCTGGAAAATGTGAGTTACAGAGCAACAGGAATGGAAAGGATCACAGTGTGATCCATCGCCTTGACTAAGGGTTTAGCCTTTATGTGCATGCTCATACAAGTAGGGTGCAAATCAGTTCTCCTCATTATTCCCAAAGCTGGTAAGAAGTTAGTATTTCTCAGAGGGAATCTATCTGTAGGACATAGTTTTACAAGATGTCACCCACTTGTTATCCAGGGCAATGGCAGGTGCATGTGATGTAATTCTGTATTCCGGAAGATTTAGCATCACACAGAAAAAGTCCTTTGACCGTTGATCTGTAATGAGTCTGAGGGAGAAGTTTCAATGGTCTAACGCATCCTGGCTTGAATACTGTCCCATAAGGAATCTTCCTTACACAGGTGACCCACAGATTTGGTGTGCCATTCAAGCCATGAGAAAACATTGAAGGGTTACTCTTCTCTGTCCCTATGACTCCTCACAGGTAATTTGCATACATCTTTGAAGTTCTTTTTTGAGGTTATGTTTAATCTCCCAGGATACAGAAGGACATCATTGCAAACATATCTTATAAATCTTCATGACATGATCTTATATTGCATTAAAGTAAACCCCATATCCATACACAGTTCTGTGCTGTCCTTTACTGAACAAGGTGGTATGAATATTCTCTAGAGACATGGCATTTATTGCCTCAGCTGTCGTAACAACATTCATGTTCCAACTTCTCCAAGTGGATACAGTTAAAGGGGTTTTATGGGACTTTATCCTGCTGATCTTGCTTACTTCTGTTACAACATCAGGAGGTCCTAAAATATGACACTTAATTAGACCACATCATCACTTTTACATAGGATGTAATAGTACTGCATGGGCCAAAGTGACAATTGCTGATCCATGCAGTACTATTACAGTATGTACCAGTTCCAAGCAGGGCTGGCGTCAGAAGATGCAGGTGTCATTGGGCAGCATGGTGGCTCAGTGGTTAGCACTACAGCCTTGCAGAACTGGGGTCCTGGGTTACCTTCAGGTCCTCTGGTTTCTTCCCACATTCCAAAACATACTGGTAGGTTGATTAGATTTTGAGCCCCATTAGAGACATGGACTGGTTTGGCAAGCTCTGTGCAGCACTGCATAATCTGTGTCCACTATATAAATAAAGGAATTATTATTTTACATAGGTAAACTTCAGCTGACAAATGCATTAATTTAGCCAAAGAGATTTAAATTTCAAAATTGCACCTGATTTAGTTTTAACCCCTGGCCAAAGGGTTAAAGGGGTTATCCGGGTTTAAAAAAAATTTTATGGCCGGGCTGGGGAGGGCTATTTAAACATAATAAACATGTAATTACCTCCTCCGGTGCTGCCGATGTCCCGCGCCGCGGCCCCTTCTTCTCCGTGCGCCGGTTTCAGTACAAGGGCGCACAGGGAGCTTCCGGCCGGCCGGATGCTCCCATGCGCACCATCTCCCAGCGCTTACAACGCTGAGACATAGGGACGGATGGGAGGAGCCGGCCACATCGCAGACCGGAAGCTCCCTGTGCGCGGCTTCCGTGCTCCTGTTTGTTTACAGGGGCACGGATCGAAGTGACCGCGGTGCGGGACATCGGCGGCGCCGCAGGAGGTAAGTCCATGTTTATTATGTTTAACTATCCCTCCCCAGCCCGGCCATAAAAAGATTTTTAAACCCGGATAACCCCTTTAATATTTATTGTCTTGGAGATTACTGAAACATTTCTTTTATTAGGAAGCTGTGAGTCTTCTACCATCAGTGGGAATATGTTCATTGACTGCAGAATTCATTTGTATAGTGTAGTCTACGGTATACATAAAATGTGTTAACTTATTTAGTTAACGCACACTAACCTACCATTACAGACTAAATTATCAACAGACGGTGCTCTAAGGTAACCAAGTCATACCCAAATAGGTATATATGAAAGCAATAAATGTTAACTCCATATAACAAATACACAAACAATACATTAAGTGCCAATTGCAAAAACAACAGTGAGTACATCGTACAAGTAACCACAGCGATGCATTGACCTGTGTTGATGCTCGGTGGATGCTGGACAATATTCTCTGAACACAGGTCGATGTATCGATCATCGTATCGATGTCTTCACTGTTGTTCTTGAACTAGGCACAAACTTTTGTGTGACTTTCTAAGTAAAAAAAAAGTTGGGGTATATAAAAAAGAAATGCAAATATAACAATTTTGGATAAAGAATGACCTATCCTCAGGGTACATCATTCATGTAAGATCATAGGGGGATCTGAAATGTATAAACTCTTTTGGCGTGGTGGGAAGCATATCTCCATTGATCTGATATTGATAAACATTACTTAACCCTAATTTGTTCATAAAATCTCCTCTCAAATGGAGGAAAAATTATCATATGTCGGCACTAGATGCAAAAGCATATGATGAAAACCCTGCTCCTTCACCAATCCAGGCTCCATCCTCCTAATGTATCCGGCAATGAGCTACGCTACCAAGCAATTCACTGGCAAGCCCTCCCTGGTGTAGAATTGCGACTTGACCTGCTCCCATGCAGGCCTGAACAGGTGCAGGCTATAACTGATGCGCTGGTCGGAGAAGAAACACCCACTCAGCCACCAGGCACACCCTGCTTCACACCCCTGTACTCCCACTTGGCAAGAGATGGCATAAGGAGGTAAATAATTCATGGCTTCTGCTGCACAAGCCCTGATAAACCTCTTCCAATTGTTTTCTAAAAAAAATTCCTAACGTGAAAAAAAAAATATGTAAGTGATGAGATTTCGCACAGTAGAAAAAGCTTATTTTGTTTAACAGTAAACACATCCAAACAAATATCTGATTCAGTTTGATGGCAAATTAAATGGAGCGGTCTGGTTTCGAGACTCCATCGTAGCACAATTAGCGAGAGAAGATTCTTCAGTTTTTCCTGCCTACCATTCAGTGGGGCTTAATTAGAAATGTAGTGAGAAAGCCATTAAAGAGTCCCTCCTTCCCCTCAAGTCCACACATCCTTTAATTAAACACAATAACCAAGCAAGCATATCTTTACAAGAAGGGTACTTATTTTTAATTTTTTTTTTTTTTTCATTGGGTTTTTTTTTTCATATTTTTGTCTTTTCCAATTCGTAAAAAGGTTCACAATGAGTATTTATTAGAATGCAAATTGAAAGTCAATTGAAAACAAACTGTACTTTGTGAAACTGTGACCATGAATCTGTAAAGGATTAAAACATAAGGGACAGAATTAATTAAGAGAATGCCTCCAAAGCAGTAATGGGCTCTTCTCCTCAAAATTTGTATTTTCTGTCCAGATGGAGTTAATTAATTTTTAACATGTAAATGGCCCAGGGTTTTCTTGCTGAATGCTATTTCACTGATCTAATGTGAGGAGGCGGAGGGGATTATACATGGAGATTCTGCCTCCATGTCATTTATGACCTTTTCTATTTAATTAAAAAACATGCCAATTGATCTTATTAGAACTTTAAGATGAGGTGGTACATGGTAATGAAGCACTTTATGATTTGTCTCTGTGATTTATGACTGTGATATGAAATATAAAGATATCAGCTTGTTTTTCTCGATGTTACATTGAATATGGTAAAACGGCTGTACGAGGACTCATTAGGAATTTTGTGTTATTGATTAGCTGTAGTTATAAAAACTGCCTTGTTAATGATGCTTCATTATGTGCGGCCAACCAGGGTGAACCATTATATGACATTAAAATTGTATTAAGTTTAATTTGTCTTGATTTGCAAGAGGCGAAGTACAGATGTGGCAAATGGTAGCTTGACATTCAGTGCATTACAGACACATTGAAGTGACTGGTAGATACTGGAATACATTCAAATGTCACGCTGCTGTAGTTGATACTGGGATTTCTAATAACTAGTACAAAATCTGTCCTAGAATGTGACCATTCTGTCAGAGAGGAGGAGCTGGAGGCGTGTGTTATGCTAATCTTCTCTCATTATGTCCAATCAGTGGCAGAGAGTGTAGGAATTCCCTAAACACTCAGCTAGATGCTATGTATTGTGTTAACATTCTTCTAATATTCCGTTAACATTGCATTTACACAAACGCAATGTTACAAAACACAATGCAAACAGGGCGCAAACACATTGGAAACGCAAATGCAGTGTAAACACACATGCAATGTAAATGCCATGTAAATGTAAATGCAAATGCAATGTAAATGCCATGTAAATGTAAATGCAAATGCAATGTAAATGCCATGTAAATGCAAACACCATGTAGATGTAAACGCAAACATTATAAAAATGAAATGTAAATGCAAACACCATGTAGATGTAAACAGCAAGCAAACACCATGTAAACGCAAACATTATAAAAATACAATGTAAATGCAAATGCCACCCAAACAGCATGTAAACACAACGCAATCATGTAAACAACGTACAGATTACACCAGCGCTGATATCTCCGCAACCGTGGGGGCGAGAACAAAAATACAAAGTGCCACTGAATCTGTATAGCAACCCCTACAGAATGTTATTCTTCAATGTGTGAGCTGATGAAAGCTCCTCTTTAATGGGTGAACCGACCCTTACCGTTTTCCATCAACTTTAAAACAAGTGAGCTTCATGAGAGAGGAAAATCAGAACATAGTTAATAAAGCAAAAAGAAAATATCCCAAAAAATATTCTTTAGATAAAGCTAAAGAAAAATATGTATCTGACTCCTAATTTCTAGAAGCAGTGACTAATAGGAAACTAAATTAGTTAAGACAACGTTTTCTCTCTTCACCCACCTAGTCATAAGAAGGAGCATTATTTTTAGATTTCTATTTTTGTGTTGCTGTGGCCATATGTGCTTTTGTATGACCAACTGACTTTTGCATTAACAACATTTTTAAGTTACAAATAATTTAATTATCAATTTTTAACTCTTTCTGGGATGGGAGGATACTGGCTATTCTGCACCATAACCTTTATCACGCTCTTTTTACAGTACAAAGGACATTTTAAACTTAGCCTCCATTCACATTTAGTTTTATAATGCCAGCATACTGTAGGTTAAAGATGCTATTTTGTTTTTTATTCAGTTTTACAGGTGGTGGAATAAACATTCAAAATATTTTGCTCTTAATTTTTATTAGCAGTTTTCATTCATAGAAAAGTGTATTATATTTTATAGGATTCCAACAGTCATTGGATAGGCCTTGTTTCTGTGTCAGCGTGATGAAGGTCATACACATTTTTAAGTGATGATCAACCTTTTGAGTTTGGTGAGTCAAAATCCGTCACCAATATGTCGTAATTTTGTTATATTTGTAGCTTAAATAATGAAAAGTTCTCCTCTTCCAGTATTGCTGTGAGGAAGTTGTGGTGGGTACACTGAGATTTTGGTAGCTACTTTAAGATAATGGCAGGGTTTGAGGAGCACACACATCTGAGATGACTCTACGAAGTCACTGGAATAAACCTTGGTCCAGTTGTCTGCTGTTAACAGAGCAACTGTGGGACACAGTTTTAATGTTCCCAGGTATCTGGGTGCAAGTCCACAACAAATTTAGTGTCTAACTAACTGTCTTTACTGACAGGGATTAGATGGATAAAAGAGTGTCACCATAGACATGTGTGTCATAGGTTACTATTACTGGTCCACTTGGTAATGTGCTAGTATAGCACATTCCCCTATGTACATGTATGTAATATCAAGAGATCAACATATCCAATTTACTCCTGTAAGTACATTCATCACTAAAAAAAAATTTCCCAACTTGTGAGAGTTCCAGTTGTTTCTCTGCCTGTGTCAAACCTTGTATATGTAGTTGAGTAATCAGGTAAAATGAACCATAATTAAAATCAATTTTATATAAAAATCTGTATTGTTGGAGAGCATATCAGGTTTTAACTGTATATTTCAACCTTTTCCTGAAATATTATTTATAAATTATATGAGCAAGGAACAATAACTCTATTTTAGTTTCCAAAAATTGTGCAACTCCTATCCATCGTCTGTTTCCAGTATTACAACCTATCCATATTATAGAACAAACCCTATGGGCATAAGTGGCACTTTTCAGGGAAAATGTGGAACATTTAAGTTTTTTCTTTTTTTGTGAGCATAGCTGTTATTGTTAAAGACAAATTATCTACAATAAATGCTTTTGTATCTTCCATTTTACTGTAAGAGTCAATCGACAATGCCTCCCAGCTCTGCTTTAAAACGAAACACTAAGTAATAAAATAATTAAAGAAAGAGCCGTTTGCAGACACTGGAGGAAAATGAGTTGTGAACATACACTTTCTTTAAGAAAAAAGTACTTGAGCTAAAGGCAGATTGATACTATTTTGTAGTTTCATAATTAGACTGGGATGAGATCCAACATCTCCACTGAAAGCAGGGACTGATTTGCGTCAGGTAGTAAAATTAGGCTGCAAGCTCTTCAAAATGATTCATTGCACCTGTAAATTTGTCACCATATATAAATTTGCAGACACGGGCATGGTAGCTCTGACTGCTAAAATCTTAACCATTCCCCCTCATACTGTTTTTTTCAATCTGCACCATGAATAGGAAAATGTAGCATAGGTGCTTATGGGTAATTGCCCAATAGAGAATAAAAAAGGATTAAAAAATAACAGCTTGTGAAGCCTCAATGTGGATGCATTTTCTGCCTGAAAAGTGCACACTGATCAGAAGACCCAATGTGAGATCTTTAAAGAACAAAAGAGAAATTTTCTACAGAAGGTGTGAGACTAATTAGAATATCTATGGAGACGGAAGGCAGTGACTAAAGTCTTCTACCACGAACAGGACAGTTCTAGATTTCTGGGTCTATCCAATCATCCGTTAAGGAAGGAAGGTATATGCTGAAGTTCAACTTGTTATCCATACAGATAGATTTTAACACAATGGTGAATCAGGCAGGAGAGCACCTTAAACTCTCTGCTGCCTGAGGCAACCTACAGGATCCCCCAATGCTTTCTCCATGTCCAGTAGTCAAACTGGAGTCATATATAGGTTATATATTTTTTTTTGTCCGCTGTCCATGCAGTGTCTCACACAAATGCTGATATTGGTTGTGAAGAGTATCAGGTACTGCTTTGTAGCCAGTTACTGTCCCCCATCTTGTTAGAGGAGGTGCTGCCTAAGGCAAGAGGCTCAACTTGCTTAATGGCTAGTGCACCACTAGAAGCAGGTAGACATCTACTCTCTGATCCACCAATTAGTCTCTGTCACTGCTGAATGCTGAAGTGATGATGTCTTCTTGCCTCAAAGCCACACAAAGCAGTGGCAATGAAGACAAATATGTTGCTGAGGGGAACAGGGAGAGGTAAGTGTCTCATTGTTTCAAATCAAAAAGGAAGGAATTGATTGTATGTGGGGGTTTTAACAGAAACTGGAACAATGTAAAGATGGGACCATTATAAATGGGGACTGATTATAAATGATGTTACTGAAACAGCGTTAAAAATCAATAGGGCCATATAGTGGGGAGCTAGCGAAAAAATGGCATTTTAAATGGGCGCCTACAGAAAAGGAGCATAATAAATAGGGGATGCTGACATTGAAGCATTATAAGTGGGGAAAATGGAAGATAACTAAAAGTTAATTGTTTACATTATGGGGCATTGTACAGTGGGAGGGTTTTATAAAGAGAAGTATTATACAGAGGAGGAATTATACTATGTGACCACAAAAGAGCGGGATATTATATAATGTCAGGTAATGGGGATCTCATACTTTGTGGACACACAAAGTGGAAAGGGTAAGGGGTGTAGCTATAATAAGGCTTCTGGGATGTCTGATTTTGGCATCACGAAAATTGGGAATGATGATCACATCGAGACTGGACCACTGATTTCTGAAACGTTTGAGTGTTTGAATTGTAAAAGCTTGATGAGACCCTGATGCAAATTTAAAGTCAGTAGTTTTAGGAAAGATCTTCTTCATTTCTTTCTCCTTGGACAGGTGACAAGAACATTTTACAGTTTGGTAAGAGCTTACAACAGTGTCTCCAAAACTGCAACTAATCTTGATATTCAAAACCCAACCAGCAGAAAGAAATGATGAGTAACAATGCGATTCACTTTGGTTCCAGTGAATTAAAATAAGTACACACATGAAGGGATTGGCTTTATGAGCTGTGTAATGCTGTCATTATTTTTAGCACAGAGAAATAGGGAGCTAAATATAGCCTGAGCTGTGTGAGGGTGGTTGTTTCTTGTCCTGATTGTTTTAATAAATAGCTAAAATACAAGATAGGTGTCACATTCCTCCCAGTTCATGTTCGCAGGTTTGAATCTTCATTATATCCATGGGATGGGAAAAAAGAGAAGCAAGAACAATATTTTATTTTACACAGAATAGAAAAAAAGCTTGGGTTAAATCCTACTGTTTACAAGAGTGTAAAGTGTCTATCATGCCAAATGGTCACAAATAATGATCGGCATTAAATGTGCACTAAACAGTGTCTTTGGATTGGAAATGGACTTTAAGATTAGGACAAACTCCTTAAAGAAGACCTGTCACCAGACTTTTACCACCCTGACTAACAATGCCTGCTGGTAAAGGGTTACAAGGCCTCCCCATATCAACTAATATTAGCTACCAATGAGACATTGTACCCTAATTACAGCCATTTTTCTGATATGCAAATTAGTTTTTCTGACTCATTTCCTCTGGCATTGACTCTTCTTTCTCCCGGGATGCAAGTGAACCATGCCCCCATATTTTGACTGACAGCTTTGCCCATAGATGAGCTATTTTTTTAGTGTGTCAAGTTCTGCTTTGTAGCAGGGAACTTCTCCCCATATATATATATATATATATATATATATATATATATACACTCACCGGCCACTTTATTAGGTACACCTGTCCAACTGCTCGTTAACACTTAATTTCTAATCAGCCAATCACATGGCGGCAACTCAGTGCATTTAGGCATGTAGACATGGTCAAGACAATCTCCTGCAGTTCAAACCGAGCATCAGTACGGGGAAGAAAGGTGATTTGAGTGCCTTTGAACGTGGCATGGTTGTTGGTGCCAGAAGGGCTGGTCTGAGTATTTCAGAAACTGCTGATCTACTGGGATTTTCACGCACAACCATCTCTAAGGTTTACAGAGAATGGTTCGAAAAATAAAAAACATCCAGTGAGCGGCAGTTCTGTGGGCGGAAATACCTTGTTGATGCCAGAGGTCAGAGGAGAATGGGTAGACTGGTTCGAGCTGATAGAAAGGCAACAGTGACTCAAATCGCTACCTGTTACAACCAAGGTAGGCAGAAGAGCATTTCTGAACGCACAGTACGTCGAACTTTGAGGCAGATGGGCTACAGCAGCAGAAGACCACACCGAGTGCCACTCCTTTCAGCTAAGAACAGGAAACTGAGGCTACAATTTGCACAAGCTCATCGAAATTGGACAGTAGAAGATTGGAAAAACATTGCCTGGTCTGATGAGTCTCGATATCTGCTGCGACATTCGGATGGTAGGGTCAGAATTTGGTGTCAACAACATGAAAGCATGGATCCATCCTGCCTTGTATCAACGGTTCAGACTGGTGGTGGTGGTTTCATGGTGTGGGGAATATTTTCTTGGCACTCTTTGGGCCCCTTGGTACCAATTGAGCATCGTTGCAACGCCACAGCCTACCTGAGTATTGTTGCTGACCATGTCCATCCCTTTATGACCACAATGTACCCAACATCTGATGGCTGGAATCATCTCAGACTGGTTTCTTGAACATGACAATGAGTTCACTGTACTCAAATGGCCTCCACAGTCACCAGATCTCAATCCAATAGAGCATCTTTGGGATGTGGTGGAACAGGAGATTCGCATCATGGATGTGCAGCCGACAAATCTGAGGCAACTGTGTGATGCCATCATGTCAATATGGACCAAAATCTCTGAGGAATTTCTCTGAGGAATGTTGAATCTATGCCATGAAGAATTGAGGCAGTTCTGAAGGCAAAAGGGGGTCCAACCCGTTACTAGCATCATGGTGTACCTAATAAAGTGGCTGGTGAGTGTGTATATATATATATATATATATATATATATATATATTCCCCACTGATATTGTATCTTTCTATCCAGAAGACTTTGGGGTCAATGAGAAAGTCATCTCCCTGAAGTCTTCCTCTCCTCCGATTTGACCTCAACATTGACATCTCGTTACTCCGAAATCCATGATGTTTTATTTGCCAGCTATCTGATAATTTACCTCCCTGTATTGGAAAAAGAATTGTATGTTCCATAAGATAAGGGAACACATAACATATAACAGGTTATTTACTCCTTGTGCAACCAAGGAGGCAGGATATATAATGTAGGCCAATACAATAGAAAGAAGCCTTTAGTGAACACTGAATAAATGTTTTCCATAGGGAGTGTTGATGTGGAATATGGTACATTGTATAGTAGTAGTTAATTATGAAGAAACATGCAGGTCTATCCAGTTAAACCTATACTATATATAGTTAAACCTATATCAGTGTCAATCCAGAAGGAAGGTGAAAAACCCTAAAAGGTAGAAGCCATTTGACTCACGGCAAGGAAAAATTCCAAATAAGACTGTATGAATAATCAACATCTTATCAAAAAATCAAGATTCCATAATTGTAACATCTGTGCCCTTTTTTGCTTCAGCGCCATCTTCTGCCTTATTTCACTTTTATCTGTCTTAATTGATTTCCACCACACCAGCCCATTTCCTGTTGACTTTTTTTGGGTTACAGATAGTTAAGCTAGCTGTGATGGACAGATTTCTCCTCTTGTAGTTTAGTTCAAGAAATCAGTCCAATCAATCTCTTGACCAGGACTCTGATATCTAATAGGAATATCTGCTCACTTCCCAGAGCTGACTTTTAGCGTTTTCTCGACATCCATATGATATTTGATCTTTGCTTGTCTTGTGGCCATCATTTTTTTTTATTCTGTACTGCTTTGTGCTCTTGCTTTTTATCCATATTTCTACAACCATTCTTTCACTAAAGTACATGAAGGTAACGGCAATCAGTTGTCACCTACCGTCTATGGTAGGATAGGCATGTAGCTAGGGAGTTTCAATGCTCTTACAAATTCCAATTTCTGATCATGGGTAGAATTGCTACTCAAAAGGTACTTGAATTTTAGTATAGGTTATAGGAATAGGTAAAATTTTGCAAAATGTTGGTATACGAGGAGCCAACAAAGAGTTATGATGTCTGCAATAGGGCATATGGTGTAGTTTTCTCATCTAAACAGACCAAAAATTAATTTGATCAAAAACAATGTCTTAGCCATCACAAGGCCTGAGGTGTCTTACCAACCAGAAGTATATAGAAAGTTTACTGATATTAGGAGGTTGATTAGGTCAATTGCTTTAACCATTTTAACTTTATTGGATTATAAGATAGTTAATGTTTAATTTAAAAGATCTGTCATATTTATCTTCCAATATAATACCCTTTTAATGTATCATACTTTACTACTGGAGAAAATAATGAGATATTATCACTATTAATCTGTTTAATTCTGATGGACTATTTGATATTTTATTCTGAAAAATAATTAAAAAGTAAATGTTGAAAGCAAAATCATGCCAGGAAACAGAATCTTCGAAGCATTGATGGGAAACGGAGAGGTATACATCATAAAGTTAGGCTACAAATAAACCATTTTACATAATATATAAATAAAGCAGGTTTGGGTTAGTCAAACTGTATTTATGAAAAACTGGATTTTTTCCTGTCTTTCTTAATGAGGATGTCATCTTACCAGCAAAAATTTGTTTTACAACATACACCTGGACATAAGATAATATGAAAGTGCATTTGGCCCAGATTTAGGCTGTAGGATGTGTAATTCTGTATGGAAGAAGAGTGAAGTCCGGCGATACCTTTTTGAGGCCAACTGAGTATATTTGATGGTGAGTTTTCGAGAATACTAGTTCTCTTTGTCAGACATGATGTTCTGCATGAAACAGAAAATTCACAGCAGTTTATACACACTAGGCAGTAATCATCAAAGGATATTAAAAAAAACTTTACCACAACAGATTGATAAATGCAGGGACATTTTATTTAGAACAAGATGGCAATAAACAGACTAAAAACCTGTGAGGCAAGACACAAGAGCTCTGGCTCTTAACTGCTTGTGGCCACCGGGTCAGAGATAGGGGGTCATGAAGCTGGCATGAATGTCAAGACCACTTTGTAAAGTGTTGAATCCCTCCATTCTTTCCTTCCCCTCTGTGTCTTGAAATGTCCAATTAAAATAGTAATCTGCAAATCTTACATAGTGTGGTCCTCTATGAAAATGTGTAGCTACTGGGAGATCGTTCATTTTTAATATCAGATCGGTGCCAGTTCATGCGCTGATGGAGTCTCTGGCATGTTTCCCCAACAAAAAGGCTTGGGGTTGGTTGGACATTGTTGACACATAATAAGGTAGACCACATTATAAGACCTGCAGGAAAAGGTCCCCTTGATCTTATGTACCTGCTGTGATTGAGGTATAAGGTCACCTGTGTGAATGTGCTGCCACGTATTACACCTGTTTTGCAGGCAGGGTGAGGAACTATTTTCTGATGGGGGTCTCAGGGCACTCCGGACAACAAGTTGTTTCAGGTTTGGTGGTTGCCGGAAGGATTTCTTCACTCTTCTTCTACTCTCCATGGCTAACATGGTACAAATCTACACTACTAGCAATTCTGTATGGAGAAAGCATGAAGAGTGATTGATTGTTGTGAATGTGTATAGGAAGGGTAAAAGCCGAATTAATTTGTCTCTACAACCTTTTATTACTGGTTTTTATGGTAAAGATGTGTCCCTTCTTACCTCTCCTTGGCTGTATATATAACACAAAGAAATTTGCGGTTACCCAATAATCAGGGGAAATGTATCAATTTGTATATTTTGTTGTAACAAAGTTCTCTGTGCAGCAAGAATCAATGGATTTAGGTGTTTTTTACAACCCTTCAATTTCTAAAAACTTGGAAAAGGGATGTGTGACAAAATTATGCAAAGTGTCATAAATTTGGTGCATCAGTTCGGAGCAGTTAAAGACGATGAAGTCTAGCTGTGCACCGTCTTCCATTGTGTTTTTAGTTGCAGCTTGTCACGAGTCATTTTAGCATGTGACATTATTACATTTACATTGAAACCCATAAAATATGTTTATGTTAATGGTGGACACATAGATATTAAAAATAGGTCCTGTGACCCTGTGTTACCGCCTGCAGAGGCTCCTGGGGCTTGTACTAGCCTGATTGGGCACTGGGAGCTAAGGCTACTCCACGACCCCAGTAGCCTCTGCAGGTAATTTACATATTACTAAAATAAAGTTTTTAACAAGTAAGGTTTGGTTCTAGGAATATTAAATCACAGATAAGGCAGAAGCAGGCAGAAGGAATCTACCATCAGGTCTTCTTGTGATGGTAGATTCCTTATGGTAGGTTCCCTTTAAATAACAAGCTAAGCTCTGAACAAGTTACATGTAGACATAGATGAGATGGGATTCAATGAGCAAATCCATCAAGCCACATCCTTTACAAATCAGTGTTAACTCCCAAGCAATTAATACGACTCTCTGCATTTTCCGCTGCTCTCTTACTGGGACTTATTTACCTTAGCGTTAAGCAGTGAGATATGTCCTAATAAGTTACAGCGGGGGAGGGCAGCTATTGTTTTTTTCTAGGTTCATGAAATATTTTAATGAGTAGTCGACTCCTCTGCAGTTACAGCAAATGGGGCATTTTGTAGCTCTGCTGGGAGTCCGGTCTGTAATAGATTGGCATCAATAATTTTAACATTACGCTGACATCTCTTAAGGAAATCATTGGGCTGTGAATTTAAATTAGAATTTTGGCTGATAAAATACAGCGAGGCGAGATCTTCAAAATGGACAAAAGCAGATTTATTACATCTAAAACACAATATAATAGACAATATAGCACTTATTCATAAATCTTAACAGTTGACACCTGCAAGGATGTGCTTTTTTAAGTATTATTTCATTAATATCATAAAAACAATAGTTTTTATCCAGTGCCAACATATTCCAAATCACTTTTCATATCATATTTTTGTTTCATTATAAAATAGTATTTTTGAGGACAAAGGCTGCATACTAGTGAATATAGAAACCAGATTAAGGATGATGCAGCCATGATGAATCTACCATATGATCTACCTCAGTAACCAGATTCCCAATGGTAGATTTCCTTTAAAGGGGTTGTCTCAATTTTTCAAGTATCCTGCTATCCATGGCGATCTGTGAGGTTCCAACTGCTGAGACTAGAATGGGATTCTCAGCAGTCTGAACAATGAGGGTCTCATTCTCCCCTATAGTTTGTGGGAGTGTCAATTGCCAAGAGATGTGCTCTGCAATTTACGACACTTTCATACTATTCAATGGTTCTCCAGATTTCCATAGGAAATAAACCCGTTGACTATGTAAAGTTTATAAAGAAGAAACCCAGTAACAAGATCTCTCATGGAAGATGTCTTCTTTTTTCTGGGTCACAGAAGTCACAATGTATGCATACGGCCTGTGATTGAGACATGTGAATTACAAGTCTACACAGTTGGGAGGCAATCATCTGCTCCAAGGCTCCAAATGTTGGAAGATACATTATGAACAGTCTGCAGGTGTCGTCAGATGTAAGGAGAATCAATTGTATGCATGTCAAACACACAATTGATTACAATAGCGGCGCAGACAGGCACTTGCATGTCTATTCATCGTGCCAGCGCACAGTGATGACATCATCAGTGGTGCTACCCCCACGTCATACAGTGTGTGCATGGCTGAGGTGCACGGATGGACGTGCATCTACCTGCACTGCTGCCAGAGAGAAGAGGAAGCGTGGGATCTGTGGGATCGCTGGTTGTGGTGAGTACAGAGTTTATTGTTTTTGTTTCATTAAGGGGGCGACTGCTGACGTTTCATTAAGGGGGCATCTGCTGCCATTTCATTAAGGGACTTCTGCTGTCATCTCATTAAGGGGGACTTTTCTGAAATTTCATTAAAAAGGCCTCTGCTGACATTTCATCAAGGGGGTCTCTGATGTCTTTTCATTAAGGGGGCCTCTGCTGACACCTCATTAAGGGGGCCTCTGCTGATACCTCATTTTGGGAGCCTCCGCTGACATTTCATTAAGGGGGTCTCTGCTGATATTTCATTAAGGGAGCATCTGCTGACATCTAATTAAGGCAGCTGCTGTGAGCATTTCTTTAATAAGAGCTGCTGGACACTACATATAAGGTGTATAAAGAGTCTGGTTCTATGAGTATCATTCTGTGTAGTGTGCGGGACAGGGGTGGCAGGGAGAATTTAGGTTAATGGGGCCCCAAATTCAAAGTTTGCACCAGGGCCCAGTAGAGTCATTTTACGCCACTGTTAACCAGGTAGATATGGATGAGCTGTGCAATGGCTCTCACTTAGTTGGGACTGTAATTGAAGCTGCTATAGTCCATGGTACTGTAGCAGAGAAGATAGAAATGGAGTTTACACGGTAAGATGAATACATTTCTTTATAATAAAGTGTAATTATCATTAGTAAGCAATGCTACATCTGTGGTGGCAACCTATGGGACCTCCAGGAATAGCACTTTACATGGTTCTACAATATGTTGTGCTGATTAAACATTTATTTAAAACGTTCTTATAAAATAATGTTATGTATGGAGACCAGATGACGATGATATTAAGCAGAGTAATCCCGCATAGAATCATCACAAAACTGGTACATGGGGAAAAGTAAATTCTATGTAAGAATATTAGGGAAAAGAAAAATCAGTGTTCTTCAACCAATAGCTTATGTCGTGACGACTCCAGAATGTCTTGTCACTCACTATATCTCCTAAAACATCACTAAGCCAATTGCTTACTGAAATACACAGATTTTCTCCTACTCCCAGAAGTCTAATTTTATGTACCAATCATTTTCAAGGCACTGTATCAAACATCTTGGAAAAGTCCAGATACACAACATCCACAGCCCCCCCAGGTTCAGTCTGGGACTTACCTCCTCATAGAAGCCAATCAGATTAGTCAGACAGGACCGATCCCTCATAGACCCATCCTGATGCTGGGTTAGAAGGTTATGTACAATGAGATAGTCCAGGATCGCATCTCTAACAAACCCCTAAAATATTTTCTCCAAACAGAAGTTAAATCCACAGGTTTGTAGTTTCCAGGATCCATTTTTTTTTGTATATTGGCAAAATATTTGCTACGTGCCAGTCCAGTAGAACAGAACCAGTCCTTAAAGAATCTTCAAATATTAAACATAATTGTCTGTCGAACCAGCACATAATGCAGGATTGGGAATGTATGCCATCTGAGCCCGGTTGTCTATTTTAGTGGTTTTGAGGCAGCACACAATTCTTCCTGGCTTAAACTGTTGATATTCAAGAGACAATTTACATTATCCCTCCTCATGTTTTTCCACAATGGAATTTTACGGGGTAAAGACAGTTGAAAAAGCGACATTCAATAGATTCCCTCATCTCCCTCCACCATGACCACCAGGCTATTTCTCAGAGGGTCCACAATCTCCATTTTTACTTGTACTTATACCCTGGCAAAAATGTTATCCAAAAAAGGAAATGCAAATAAGTAGTTAAGAGGCAATGTTTTCCTTATCCTATCCTGGAAAATATTTTACGTATTTCCCAGAATACCCCAGTCAAACATCAATGGCCATAAGTCTCCACACACCTACAAGACGGCCTTTATTGTCATAGTCAGAGCTCTTACTTTCCCATCCTAGGAATATATGCTTCTTCCCTTGCCTGTGTATTGAACTTCTACAACATAAGTACAAAGGGGGACTTGTATCTTTATTTCCATTTGTTTCTTTTTTTGCTGTTGTTTCTCTAGTATACCTTTCTCTGCACCTTGTGCAGTGTGCCTTATATATCTTTATTTTCCAGATGTTCTATGCAACTTTTCATTTCTGTATAACTTTTTTAATCTATTTTTGCAACTTTTCAGCCACAAATCTGCATGGAGTCTGTTTTAACATGCAAATTGGAATCAGTTTACATGCTTTACGTTTTTAAAATTTTGCACATAAATGCCTGCTGGGCACGGAAAGTTTTTTTTCTTAATTTATACATGTTTACATTCACAGTTTATTGATATTGATTGGTCACTTCTTCGGGTGTGTAAGTGTCCCACGTGTGAGATGTGTTTTCAAATGCATTACAGAAACGCATGAGTTTTACATTTTACCATGCATTTGGCTGGTTAGAAAGCATTTTTCCTTCATTGCTGGAAGTGTAAGCAGCTGTGAAGTAAACACTTCCAACAATGAAGAGAAACACTTTAAAACCAACCAAACGCACTGTAACGTGTAAAACACATATGTTTCTCCAATGCTTTTAAAAACTAGTTCTAACCGCTACATGTGACTGCACCCTGATATGTCCTCATCTGCCTGGGGTGTGGCTAGATTATTTAAAAATGCAGGCCATGGCCTCAAATTCAAAATTTACAGTAGTGTCAACTACTGTACATAGCCCACTGTCATGGCTTGTGTCCATGTGGATTTGAGACCTTTGCAACAAAAAGTCTTGAAAAGAGCCAAAACTTGCATCTGCCAGGATAGGAAAAACTGAACATGTATCACAAGGAAAAAGACTTGATCATCATAGATAAGGCTCAAATAGGACCTACCATAAGTCTCAATTATAAACCAAAGAAAAAAAAGAAGATACGTTCCCATAGAGTGTCATCATGGTTCATAGGCAGATAAGCTTCTCTAGTGCTTAAAGGAAATCTGTCAAAAACATTATAAAAAAGAGAGACTTTCTCATCGATCCAGGCACTGTGATTGTGGTAATCTTCTTTTTTGTTATCCATGGCCTCCATCCTTCTTAATCCCTACTTTCTTCTAAAATTATGCTAATGAGCCAGATAGGCTCTTGTGGGTGTTAGAGTTCATCTGTGATGTAGCTTTACAGATTGTTACACTGTCTCACGCTCCCCCTGCTCTCTCAGCACTTCTCCCGTTCCTCTGCGGTATATAATCTGCAGTACAGCCCTTCAGAGCCCTTCTGGCTAATTACCATATTTTAAAAGTTTTTTTTAGAAAGAAGGTGGCAATAGTAAGCAATTATAAGAGGACTACCACAGTCACAGTGCCTGGATCTATGAGTATGTGTCCATGGTTTATCATACTTGATTTTGATGGTAGATTTCCTTAGTCTCTGGCTTTTAGCTGCTGGGAAACTGTAACCTTTATTAATATATCCTGTACCATTTGGCTACATAATATGTTGTAGTTTCTCAACACCAGGATATGCAACATAATGATATATAAATAGATTATGATGGATACAAAAGTCAACATACAGGCAGTACCCGGGTTACGTACAATATAGGTTCCATAGGTTTGTTCTTAAGTTGACTTTGTATGTAAGTTAAAACTGTATATTTTTGTCAGGGTCGCTAGGGAAAATGCTGGGACTTCTGGTTCTTCTGCTGGTGCCAGCAGCGTTCTCCGACCCCCGGCGCGTATCCGCGCAAACTCCACCTCTCATCCCGGGCAGCGGCTGCTAAGATCTTGCGCTGTCTAGGAGTTGTGTTCAGAACTGCTGGGACTTGTGGTACCTCTGCATGGTGCCTGGTTGTTCTGCACCATGAGGGGTTAATTCCCAGAAGCTGTCCAGCTCCTATCAGGTTCTGGAGGTGGAGTGGAGGTGCATAAATTGCAGCTTCACTAGTCACCTGTGCCAGTGTTTCAAATCCCTTCTCCACTCGCTCAGCATTAGGTTTGACTTGCTCTGTATCTGTATCTGTATCGTTGTGACCTCGGCTCGTTTTTGACATTGACTCTTTGTGTACTGATTTTGCTCTTGACGTACCCTCTCGTTGTGACTCCGGCTAGTTTACCATTCTTTTGTGTTTTATGTTTGTCAGTCTGTTTGTGTTCCCCTTCCCACACTTATCCAGCGTATTTCGAGTCTTCAAGTAGTCGCCCCACGGTTTAGCGTGGGGGGGCTATAGGAAGGGACAGAGGTTGGGGCACACTATCCCCTGTCTTCTGTGTTACCCAACCCTAACAATTTTATAATTGTAGATCCAGACAATTAGTTTTTTGTCCCAGTGACAATTGGAGTTTCAAAATTTTTTGCTGTAATTGGACCAAGAATTATCAATAAAGCTTCATTACAGACACCTTACAGCTGATCATTGCAACCTGGGACTACAGTAAAGTATCCAGAGAGCTTCACCAGAGGTCACAGTGGGCAGAGGGTTCCGTCTTTAACTAGGGGTCATCTTTAAGTCGGGTGTTCTTAAGTAGGGGACCACCTGTAATTTCTAAATTACATAATCTTGATTTCTTCTTTAATCTTTAGCATATTTAATTAGAAGAAACAGGTGAAATTGGCATAAGACAATACCAATTATTACTCATCAAAGAAAAGTTACATAATAGTGGTAATATTATCGTAATCTCCCTCCAGGAAATATTAACAATATCCCCCATAACTTGAATAATTCACCTCAACACCAAACCAAATTACATTTAATAAATTGTTTTAATTAAGTTGCTCTAACAATGTGATTGAGGAAACTAAAAAATAGACAAAGCACTTTGTTATAGAGAATCCAGAGAGATCGCTACAGCATGCATGAGTTTCTAAGGATGATTTTCATTCACATTATTGTGTCTTAGGTGAAATCTTCGCAAGGGATAAAATCAGTAATTATACTTCTGTATCAATTAAGAAGCACTTTCATAAAAAGTATAGCAACACTCCACCAAAAAAAAAGCTTGTTTGCTTCTGAATATTCAAAGTCGGCCATTTTGACACCGATGTGCAGTTGTCTTTGGTCACCTAGTCAATTGAGCATGATTACACATTTTCTAGTGACAGAATGGGTCCCCATGGTTCTCTTATTTTCTTGTTTTCTCTTACTTGGCCTGGACAAAATGTAGTTTGAAATGAAACTTCATAGAAGAAAGAGTTAAAAAGGAAAAAGGAAAGAAGTATTTCCAATCCAAACTTGAACAACCAATTTATATCATGGAGTATTTAAAGGGGTACTCTGGAAATATTAACGTCTGTTATAAAAATCCATAATGCTATGAATAAATAAATATTTTATGATTCACAAAATGTTATGGGCTTTCTAAAGTAGGCGGAGTTGTCATTAAGATGGCTACCACTGGAAACTACAAGTCACATGATCCTTTACTTCTCAGTAACCCCTCCTCCCTTTTATGCTCTGCTCCCAGTGATGATGTAACAGACTCTGTTACTATAGTAATGATGTGTAACTGCCATCACTGCACATTACCTCACTGAGATGACGTCTCATCACAACACTGGCCATACTGGATGCACTGCAACCAACAGTCTACAGCCAAACATACGACGATCACATGACCTGCCCAGACAGGTGCAGGACATGTGATGTGGACGTGTGACCAGCGGCCATCTTCTGTCCTGTGTCTGCTCCACACTGAGAAAATCAATGGACTGATTAAAGGGCCAGTAGCATTTTAATTCTTCATTACAGTCTATGTTGTCAGCTTTTTTCTGCTAAGGGGAGCAACCTTTTAAATAACAACTAATTGTATATGAATTATGCTGATTCCTGGAATACTTTAAAGCAAAATGAAGATAATTAGATAATCTCTAAAAACAAAACTGCCAGGGACCTCTAAAACATTATATTCTTTGTGTTTATTATTGGCTTTCATTTTATAATAGTAAAATATATTAGATTAGTTGTCTTGAAAAAAAATGTATACTATTAGGAGGTTGTGTAGATGTAGAATCCCTTTAACAGCCATGAATGAAAAACCTATGGCACCTGGTCAGATTATCTATTCTGTATTTCAGTAAACCGTACAATATAAGCAATCGCAAGGCGTCCAAATGCAAATGCTATTTATTCAACTCTGGACACAATTGTGCAATAAACTGCTATAACGCTACTAAATCTTCAAGTCATGAACCATTTTCATGACATGTGGCTGAAGAGATTTCATTCTGGACTATACAGTGTTTGCCCTATTGATCACAGATGTAACTTGCAGCTTTTGGACCCAATATTAAATCTCAAACCAGGTTCCCACCTACTGTGTATTATTTATGGAACTTATTTACAAAAAAGGCATTCGCCTCACTGAAACTCATTTGTCAATTAAAACCTCACTTTTATTAAATCTTTCTAAAAAACCATGTATATTGTCCCAAAAATTGGTGTGAGCAATTTCTTGTGCAATATTAAAATTATGCAGGCTGTTGTGGAAACTTTATTGTGTGGTATTGGAGTATTTTGTTGACGGTTTGACTGAGGTATCCTGAGATACACATGTTATATTAGCGATAGTACCTTAGTCCTAACAGTAGGTGTCAGTCTTATTCACTGACTTAACTAATCTAAATGAACCTGAGACTGCAACACTGTTATAGTTATTTTGTAAATACAGTGTCAATTTAATTTTTTGCTTGTCTACAGGCTCATGTGTTCCAGTACTGTTTGTTATCGCTGTAATTGCTCTATTGACAGTTTACGTCACTGTCAATGAGTTCTATATGCTCCACTCCATGTATATACACTAGAGCAGTGGTGGCGAACCTATGGCACGGGTGCCATAGGTGGCACTCAGAGCCATTTCTGTGGGCACTCAGACCAGGACAGAGTCTCCAAATAGGACCAAATCCACCTGCAGTCCCAGGAAACTTAAGAGATACTATTTTAAAGCGACATTTCATTGGCTGTTTGAAAAGTGAGAGGCTGTTGACAGAACTGCAATGTCTTTGGAGGCCCCACCATTCTCTTTCTACAGAGAGATCCCAGAGAGAAGCTACAATGAGAATCTGCATTTGCCCTTCTTTCAACTGTATTGGTGGCCTCGGGGGGTTGATACAATTGAAAATTGACGAAGAACAAGTAGAAATACTCCTTAAAATGCCATGTTGGCACTTCATGGTAAATAAGTGGATATTAGTTGTAGCTTGGGCATTCGGTCTGTAAAAGGTTCGCCATCACTGCTCTAGGACATTGGTGGCGAACCTATTGCACGGTGCCAGAGGTGGCACTCAGAGCTCTCTCTATGGGCACCTGCGCCATCACCCCAGCACAGTGTTCACCAGACAGGACTCAAGGCCTCTTGCAATCCCAGACCGCTGAGGACCCTGGAAGGAAGCTACAATGATAATCCAAACACCTTCTTTTTACTGTATTGGTGTCCTCAGGTGCCTATACAATTTAAACATGTGACAGAGCAGGGAGTAATAAGTTACTGCTTAAATTGTCGCATTGGCACTTTGTGAAAAATATGTGGATTTTGGCTGTAGTTTGGGCACTAGGCGTCTAAAAGGTTTGCCATCGCTGCACTAGAGTCTCAAGGTCTTCTATTTAGCCTCAGTTATAAGTTGCTGTGCCTTGGTAGGCTACGCTCATATCTTCCTTGCTGTCATGTACTCATTCTTGATCAACACACACACACTTTGCCTGCTAACTACAATCTAATTTCACACTAATGCCCCCCCCCCCCCCCGACATGTTTCGCCACATCCGTGGCGTCCTCAGGGGTGCCGGGGCTAGAGTGTACTCGTGTATGCTCAGCTCCAGATTATAATACTTCTGTTTGTGTCGTCACTGCAACACTCCCCTTCCACTTAGCCAATAGTGGATGTTGTTTCATATAGACCAATGGGGTGCTGATACTCCGTATTTCTCCCATTGATAGTCACTCACCCAATAAGAAGATGTCTATGCTAGCGTATGCGGGTAGAGTTTGATTACGCCGAATATTAGGACCTCGCGCACGTGCAGAGGCCAAAAGTGCAAAGACGCAAGTCAGAAAAATCGCACATGCGCGGAAGCCAGACCCGTCACCTTCCATCAATTGGGCGCATGCGCGGGGACTTCAAATTATTTTCGTCCCATTTGGCCAGAAATTCTTTTCTATATGATGGAGCATTCACCTTTTATTTTCAATGTAGTGGGACATCCAACTCATAAGGAGACCTAAGGTAATTGTCAAACTTCTTAATAACATCCACTGAAGATATTTAATGACAGTGGAATGGGATTGCTGTATTGTGATACAAAACCAAGATTTAATGGAGCGATAAATTTGCTAAAAATAATGAAATTGTCCAACTATTTTATCAACTATCACTGTATTTTCATGTAATTTTTACCCATATTGGTCATTCTAATTTATTCCAAATCTTATAGAGACCATTTAATGGTTCTCATAGAGTATTATCTCTCATAGTTTATTGTTTATAAATGTGGAAGATCCTCCACCGATTTAAATCAGTGTGCTCCCTAGGTTGATACATACACTTAAGAAAGACCTCGATTGACCTAACCACGAATTAGGGGATCATAATATGAGTATTATCTCTCTCATAATTCATTATTTGTAAATGTGGAAGATCATCCACCAATTAATATCAATATATTTCCTAGTGTGATACATACACTTAAGAGAGACCTCGATTGTCCTTAACACGAAAATGGGTATCATGTTATGAGTGTACCATTGGTCCTCCATGATGGTTTCAGGTTAGGGCATCACTATAATTCAGTAGTAGGATATCTGCAGATATGTGAGACGTGATGGCTGACAACCATGATGGTTTCAGGTTAGAGAATCACTACAATTTAGTAGCAGGATATCTGCGGATATGTGAGACATGAGGATGACAACAGATACTTTAAAGAGGAGACTTTTCCAGGTAGTTCACAGAAAGGCAGAGAATGTAAAGCCCTCATTTAGGTCTTTTGGGCTTTCCAATCGCTCTATCCACCGGGCTTCCAGTTGAAGTAATAACTTATCTACATTTCCTCTCCGGGGACCTATTTTAATCTGGTCAATAGCCCAGAATTTCAAATGGTTCATGTTGCCTCCATGTTTCAGTTTTACATGTCTCGCCAAAGATGTTTCCTTATTCGTCCTGATCGTACTAAGGTGTGCAGATATTCGTCTTCTTAGTTCCTGAACTGTCTTGCCTACGTATATTTTGGGGCATGCACAGTGTGCAATGTAGACCACACAGGTACTTTTACAGTTCAGAAACTTCCGGATTGTATAGACCTTCCCATCTACTGAAAATTGTTTCAATTTCAGCATATATTTGCAGAAACTACAGTCTCCGCAGGGGTATGATCCTGTAATAGACCTTGTTAGCCACGTTTGTTTGCTGCTATATTTTTGTTCAAAATGACTGTGAACTAAGGTATCTTTTATGTTCTTTCCTCGGTGATAGGTGATACTTGGTCTATCGCTAATTACTTCTTTCAGGTCCTCATCTGACTGTAGTTTGGACCAGTATCTATTCAGGATATTCATGAAATCCTTAGTACAGGAATCAAAAGTCCCTATGCAACGTACAATCTTAGAATTTTCCTTTTTTCGTACCGATTCTGAGATTAGGGTGTCCCTGTTGGCAAATTTGTCTCTCCTATAGGCCCGTTTTAACATCTTTTTAGGGTAATCCCTATCAAGGAAACGTTGGTATAGTATTTTGGATTCAATCTCGAAAGCTTCGTTCGAAGAACAATTGCGTTTGGCCCTTAGGTATTGGCCAATAGGAATTTCCCTTTTCAGGGGTTTAGGGTGCCAGCTGTTCCAATTTAATAGGCTGTTTGTTGATATAACCTTCCGATAGACTGCAGTCTCCAAATCCCCACAGTGATTTATGCTTATTGTTAGATCCAAAAAGTTTATTTTCGACGCATGGAACTCGGGTGTAAAATTCATGCCTATATCATTTTTATTCAAGGTGTCAACCAATCCATAAAAAGTGTCCTTGTCCCAACTCCAGAGGACAAGGACATCGTCTATATAATGGCCCCAAAATAGTATGTGATCTGTGTATTGTGTGTTCTTGTCACTGAAAACATAAACAGATTCCCACCACCCAAGAAAAAGATTTGCGTAAGTAGGTGCGCAAATAGTGCCCATGGCAGTACCTTTCACCTTATTTATGGAACTGGTGTCAATTTGTGTAGCAGGGAAGTCTTTAGACTCAAGAGTCTCACTAAAGCTTCTACTTTTGTACCCCTTCAGCAATGGAAAATACAAACTCATGGAATTTTCTACAAATATAATTCCAGATAAGAGTCAATAATAGTGGTGGACAATCTGATGTATATTCTACGGGGGGTAATGAAGTTTTCACTGTGCGCTAGATATATAAAGAGGCAATGGTCTCCAGGAGTACTTGGGGGGTGGCTCCGCTGGCTTAACAGGCTCAAGCTATTGAAAGTGTGCAGGGTCTGGCACAAAAACACTGTGCACCAGCCCACTCATCCACCAAGCACAACCTTCTTCACACCCTTACATGACCACTTGGCATGCAGGTGGCATAAAGGGGGAAATAATCATAATTCCTGCCATTGCACCAGGAATTTCTAATATTTCAGGGATGTATGTCAAACTACTAGTGTACAAGCCGTAATAAATATCTCCCATTCTGACTGCATGTCAAGTTGATAAAGGATCCTGCATATTGGATAAGTCACTACTAGAGCAAGTCTTAGCTAAGCTGAGCAAGTGGTTTTATAGGAGTCCTTGGCAAGATCACTATAGGCGAAACATCTATTATAAGTCATCATTCTCCTGCTGTGAAGAGAGAGGGGGAGCATTTTTTAATTAAATTTTTTTATTTTCACTTATGTGACACAACAGAAATACAAACATTTAGATACGGAAAACAAACATTAACACAGGAAAGCACAAAAGGGAGGAGCATTTTCAGTGAGGCCTTACTGCAAGATCTAAACAAAACAAAGCTCACATTAAACAAAGAATATCCCCTTCCCGACATTTGACGTACTATTACTGCATGGCGGGAGGTGCGTTCCCGCAAAATGCAGTAATAGTACGTCATGCTTTTGGCGCCGGCTCCAGAACGGAGCCCGCGCCAGAAGCTGCGGGTGTCGGCTATATATTATAGCCTACACCCGCCTCTAACACCCGCGGCGTGCTAGGGGCATTTGAGAAGAATCGGACCCCCCCCCCCCCCGCGGCGCTTACCGGGGGGGTCCGCTGCTCCGATCGCAGCCCCGGGACTGCCGGTGCCCGGGGCTGCACGATCCTCTTCTGTGAGCCGGGTCCATGCCTTCTGGCAGGACCCGGCTGTAATACACTGAGCATACGCAGCATGCTCAGTGTGTTACATTACACAGTGCAATACATCTGTATTACACTGTGTAATGTGAAGAAGAGCTTGAACAAGTGATCAGTGGATCACTTGTTCAAGCTAACCTGTAAAAGTTAATAAAAAATGTTAAAAACACTACATAAAATCATTTTTTAATAAAAAGAATTAATTAAATAAAGTTAAAGTCCCCTAAACACAAATATTCCCTATACACATGCAATAAAGTGAAAAAAACACAAAATCGCCAAAAAACCTCCCATATTTGGTATCGCCGCGTCCGTAACAATCCGTACAATAACTCAAAAACATTATTGGACCCGCTCGGTGAACGCCGTAAAAACAAAACCCGTAAAACACGCCAAAAATGTACATTTTTCATAAAATCTCTACACAAAAATGTTCTAAAAAGTGATCAAAAAAAGTTATGTGCGCCAAAATGGTACCACTGAAAAGAACACTTCAACACGTAAAAAATAAGCCCAAAACTAGCTCTGTCAACCAAAAATTATTAAAGTTACGCTTCCGAAAAAATGGCGATGCAAAAACAAATGAGATTTCCTCTATATTAGTTTTTATCCAGTAAAATTGTAAAAATAAATGAAAAACTGTATAAATGAGGTATCACCATAATTGTAATCACCTATAGAATAAAGATAATATAGTATTTTTAGTGAACGGTGTACGACCCCCAAAAAATATGAAAAAAAAGTAAACCAAAATTGACAATTTTCTTTTCCTCCATACATTCAAGAGTTAATAAAATCTCATCAATAAGCTAATGACCCACGAAAAAGAACTATTTGTAAAGTGCATCTCATGTCGCAAAAAATAAGCCCTTATATGTCCAAATTGCCAAAAAAATAAAGATTGTATAGCCTATAAAAAGTGACAATGCATAATCTGCTCTGAATGGCGCAGCTCCCTTCGATGCCCTGGCGTGTGCCCATACAGCAGGTTACCACCACATATGGGGTATTGTTATACACGGGAGGGATTGGGTATCAAATTTTGTGGAGCGTTTTGATATTTTATCCACTGAGAATTTGTACATTTTTTGAAAAACACATTCATTTAGCCAAAAAAGTTTACTTTCAAAGTTGTATACGATTTTGTTTTAACCCCTGTAAAACAATTAAAGGGTTAACAAACTTCATAAAAGTTGTGTTATGTACGTTGAGGGGTGTAGTTTCTATAATGGGGTAATTTAAGGGGTTTTACTTTTATTTAGGCCTCTCAAAGTGATTTAAAACCTGAGCAGGTCCCTCAATAGCAGGATTTTGCGTTTTTTATGAAAATGTGAAAAATCGCACCTAACGTTCAAAGGCCCATAACATCCTACAAAAATAAGACGAAGCCTAAAAAACCATGTCCACATAAATTAGACATTTAGTGAATGTTAGTTATTACATTTTTTTTGCGGTTATGACTATGTATGGAAAAAGTAGAACATTTTGAAGTTCGAAAATCAAGAATTTTTCCAAATTTTCACCAAATATCTGATTTTCTCATAAATAAATGCAAAACATAACACCAAAATTTTTCAACTAACATGAAGTATAAAGTGTCACGAGAAAATAATTTTAAAATCACTTGGATATGTTAAAGCGTTTCGAAGTTATAACCATTTATAGTGACACAGGGCAGATTTGAAAAAATGGGCCGTGTCAGGAAGGTGAAAAGTGGCTTCAGCGTTAAGGGGATATAAAGTATAGTTTCATAAAGTCTGTATATTCCCTGTATTCCCTAACCTCAGACACCACAATTTTTAACTGCAACTTGCATGTTTTTTCTAGATTTTTAGAATAGATATTGGCTGATAAGAAAGGGGGGGGGGGATTGTGGACCTCCTGTGATGCCCATATGGGTTTTCTTATAATATAAATACTGATCCTGTAAAATTTTGTTGTCACATTTATTCAATATGCCACCATACAGCTTGTGAGACAGGCCTCTCCTGTGATATTACTGCTGGATTATCAAAACTGCCAGATAACAAGTATATGAACAGTTTTTTTTTCAAAGTGTAATGTAATAAAGTAGTAGAAACCAAAATCCTCTGAAATATGGGAAGACCTCTTAAGTATGGGATTTGTTGTGACATTTTGTGGCATGATTTAAATGAATAGGAGAATTCCTTCCTGTATACAATTTCATCCAGAGCTTTGTTCTTATTACTTGATGCTGATTAATATGCTGAGGATGAAGGAGATAGAAAGACTATACCTCAAATCCTGCGAGACCCAGCTTTATACTGGCACTTATATTACACTGAGTTATTCTAGATGTTCATCCCTTGAAAATGCATTTGTATCCTATACCACACTCTCTACTGAGAATATGCAACTAAATAAATCAGGCAGGATTTTCTCCCCGTGTGAACATGAAATAGAATTCCAGCATTTTAGTCATTTATTGCTGAAAACTTAGTCTCTCCCTTAGCTTCTAAAGAGGAAAGCAAAGGAAAATCTCAGTAAATAAACTTTATACCTTGCCGACAATTGTAGAAAAGGGAAGATTTTATCATCTGAGAATGCTTTGTCTTCGTCTACACTAAGACTTAGAATCTATACTATCAACAGGAAAATATATAGATAGGTAGATATGACATAGATAAGAGGTACAGGAAATGAAATTGAATAAATGAATAGATAGACAGATAAATAAATTGATAAATAGAAGAGATAAAGATAGATAGATAGATAGATAGATAGATAGATATGTGTCTTGGTTGAACACACAGCTGAAACGTTCCTAAAGGTGGAATTAAGAACCACTTTTTTATTATTTGGGAGTGCTGCCGTTTTATTGAATACATCATTGGACTCTTACGGGTGAGCGGCTCAGGATAGAACCCTTGTTTTATCTCCTTAGGACTGTGCTGCTGTTTTTCACATAGATAAATAACTGTAGTTAGATTTAATATACATACTTAGAAATGAAAAACATAGAAATGTAGATAAGAAGATGATAAAGAGAGCTATGTTATAAGATTGTGCATAGGTGCGATATACATAAACTGAAAGACAAACACACCATGAGAAATGCAGATGTGATCAAGATAAAAAGATATTAAATATTTATCTATGATAGAGATGAGTAAATCATCCAAGTGTAATGCTGCTGAAAGCGAACAGTTAAAGATGGAAAGGTAGAACCTTAAGCCCTAAGGGTAGATTCCTCCAACTGTCCCTACTTAATTATCCATCCTCCTCTGAGCGGCAGGTGACAACTGGTCAACGTTCCCTTTCTACACCTAAGTGAATACACGAAGACAAAAACAGGACAAAACAAATACAGAAAAGCGGTAATATAATTATGGGTCAAAACCAAGAGGACAATGTAGTACAGAATCCAGAGAAAAACAGATGGTCAGAAGAAAGGCAAATAGTCAAAAAATCCAAAATACAGAAGTCCAGAAAATGCTAACAGGCTCAACGAAGACTTATAGAAAACACTGGGAAGTGGGCAGACAAACCTCTGGAGTCCCAGTCCAGAAAGTGAGCTGGTTTAACTGTCTGTAGCCTAAATAAAATCAACAAGAGAGATGGGGTGGTGAAAATCAATTAAGACATTAAAGAGTGGA
Organism: Engystomops pustulosus; assembly: GCF_040894005.1. Taxonomy (NCBI): domain Eukaryota; kingdom Metazoa; phylum Chordata; class Amphibia; order Anura; family Leptodactylidae; genus Engystomops; species Engystomops pustulosus. Next base: position 55,389,303 of record NC_092417.1, on the reverse strand, counting down.
ATAAGGCAGTGTTCTGACTAGTCCAGGACAAAATGCAAACTAAGTACAAAATACAGTCAGAAGCACAGCTTCTGCCATACTTTACTTGACAAATGTTACACCAAGATTTGATTAATTTGTTCAGATGCAAATCAAATGGTTCCAAACCAATGCTGCTCCAATTGTCCTATAAATTGATAAAATACAATAAGAAAATATATAGATTATAATCAGATTTACATTTTATTTGATGCCTGAAAAATGACAGATTCATACAAATAGACTTGCTCATCTCTAATGATATGGCAGATAAAACATAAAGCATTTGTGATAAAGATGAACAGAAAGGGTTTAAAATAGATACACATATTATCGATAGTTATGATTGATAATGACTAGAGATGAGCGAGCACTAAAATGCTCGGGTGCTCGTTACTCGGGTCGAACTTTTCCAGATGCTCGAGTGCTCGTATCGAATAACGAGCCCCATTGAAGTCAATGGGAGACTCGAGCACTAAAGAAGAACACATTGCAGATGTTTGCAGATGTTTTCACTGAAAGAACACATTTAAAGAACACAGTGAAGAACCCATTGCAGATGTTCTGTACATCTGCTAACTTATCGGAAGACACGTGTGCCGAACGGTGTTCCCATACATCTGCAATGTGTTCTTCACACATAATGTTCTTCACATACTATTGTGAAGAACGCCATTCAGCGTGCGTGTCTTCCGATAAATTAGCAGATGTTCGGAACATCTGCAATGTGTTCTTCACTGTGTTCTTTCAATCTGTTCTTCACTTAAATGATCCTGTGTTCAATGTGTTTACTGTTTTAATTGTATTCTTCACTTTTCTTCACTGTGTTTCGTTAACTAAATGTTCCATCTCGAGCTGGCGAGATACTCGTCCGAGCAACGAGCCTTTTCGAGTGCCCTAATACTCGAACGAGCATCAAGCTCGGAAGAGTATACTCGTTCATCTCTAATAATGACACATAATTGGTGCAATAAAGACAATGACAGCTTTTGTACCAATATATATAGAGCCAGTCCCCGGGTTACGTACAGCATAGGTTCTGTAGGTTTGTTCTTAAGTTGAATTTGTATGTAAGACGGAACTATATATTTTATAATTGTAACCCCAGCCCATTATAGCTGTTTATTGTAGCCTGGGGCTAAAGTACAGTAAATACCAATATCCAGAGGTCAGTTTGTAACTAGGGGTCATCTGTAAGTCGGGTGTCCTTAAGTAGGGGACCACCTGTACTGTGTTATAGTGTGTTGGAGAGAAAAATGCCAACACAAATATTGTACTAGAGGACGGAAAGGAAGATTTTGATACTTGTGAATATGGCGAAATTTGCTGACTATTGGTTGCAATGCCAGTACTATAAACCCCCACATTCTCAATACCAGGCAGTTGTCGGTTAATTGATCCAATAATTGATTTACTTACTTTTCAATCTGATCGTGTTCTTTGTTAGACCCCCTGTAACTATTTCCATTAATACTTACTATACACATATGATGTGTGATGTGTAGTTCTTTGACTCTAGAAAGCAGGTAACCGTCTAATACTAAATAACATTTTCCCATTAAGATGCCTTCCCATGAGTCACTATGGCCCCTGAGATACCATTACCTGCTGAAGCAGTCCCCTCCTCCGCACTGGGTCCTGTGTGGTTGACTGACCTTCACAGGGAAGAACTGTAATGTGCAGAAAATACGATTCACTTTATGTCATACACAATATATGTTAAACATGTAATTAGCAAGATGAGATGGATGAGAGGATCAGGTAATTATCTTTACCATGTAAGAGCTTTATGAAGTTGCATTCAAATATTTTTTCAAGGAGACTGGTAAAGATGATTTTATATACATGTAGAATCTGAATTTGGCAGAATCTGGATGAGGCCCTAACTTTACCATGTGGCCTTCACCTAGTGTGATGTTTCTCCAGTCTCCCTACTGTCCATATTCACTCTACCCTTCATCCACATTGATCACTAACTGTGTCTCTCTATTATTTTACTGAAGATATATCCACCATTGGCCCGAGAAAAGCTACCGGGACCATTAATTATACTCTGGTTATGAATGGTTATGGTTATGAATGCCATGACCGGTGCATGAGCCAACCTCTCAAGATGCAAAAGATAGAGCAGGCCCTACTGGTGTCCTTGTGTCATTTCCCATAGTCATTGTGGCATGAGAAGAGCTCACCTGCCTATAAACCACATAAAGCAAACAACAGTCCACAGGACCATTATTTGTGTCCCATATAACTGCGCCCATCGCATGCAGGTATCCTAAATGTGTATAAGTCTTTCAGATGGGTGTGACTGTAGAGCAGTTTAGTCAAGAGAGCTAAGAGCACAGGTTAGGGTTGGTCCCCAGTGTACCTGATAAAACTATACTCCTGTTCTATAAATTCATTTTTCACAGTCCTGCTTCTACCATTCAGGTATTTGAACAATGTAATGAGGCCTTCCCTTAGCAATCTTTTTTCTAAGCTGAAAAATCTCAAGCTTAGTTATTCTTCACTGTAGTTCATTCTAGTTTATCCATTACCTTAGTTTCTGTCCCTTTTATACATTGGTGCCCAAAACTGTACACAGTGGGGCTCATTTACTAAGGGCTTTGCCAGTTTTCTGTTGGACTTTGCACATTCTATTCAGTGCAAACTGCTTGCACATGTATTTAAGAAGTGTTTGCACCACATATGTCTCACACGCAACCGTTTTTTGGCGCCGCTGCACTGTGCTTCACGTGACACAAATTGGTACACTGCAGGGAACGTTCCGGTGCTCAGTAGGACCGTGCGCCAGATTTAACATGCAAATTCCGACAGAAATGTGTTGCATGTCCTATTTTAAAGCTGCACCAAAATAGTGGTGCCTCTGTCGGGTATAGGGCACCAGATTAATAAAGAACGTGCGCCAGAAATCCTGAATCTGGCACCCCCTGCACTATACACAGGTAACTGCACATAGTACAGACTAAATATTCCATGTCTGGTCTGATCAGTGAAAATCTACTATATAAACCCAACTTCTAAGTAAAATACACAGATTTTTCCCCTAGTCCCAGAAGTCCCATTTTATGCGGCACTGTATCAAATGTCTTGTAAAAGTCCAAATACAAAACATCCACAGCCTCCCCAAGGTCCAGACAACTTACCTCCTCATAGAATCCAATCAGATTTTTCTGACAGGACTGATCACTCATAAACCCGTGTTGATGCTGGGTTATACGGGTATGTACAGTGAGATAGTCCAGGATAGCATCTCTAACAAGCCCCTCAAATAAGCCCACAACAGAAGTTGGACTCAGGTCAGTAGTTTAAAGGATCACTTTATGATTCTATTACCTATTATTTAATTTAGACTGCTATGGAATTTTTTTTCAACATTCGGCTTATATATATATATATGTGCCTGTATGTATGTATATATATATATATATATATATATATATATATATATATATATATATACTGTATATCTACAACAATGGCAACAGTCTTGATACTTTCTGTCATCATTGATGTTTTATTCATTGAAAGGAAAAATGGGCAATAACTCTAACATTTTTAATCCAAAACTCGATGGAAAATTGAAAGGGTCAGTACCCAGAATGAAAACATATGGTGTTTTATGACACAAGGGCATATACTGTATGGAAGTAGTGAGAAAAATGGAAGTAGGCCGTGATGTTGTGCTTCAGTACACTAGCCCATAAAGCGCTTGATAAAATTGCCTATCCTGCCGGGAACATATTAAAGTGACACGCTTTAATGTATTTGTGTGACCGTGGCAGTGTACACTATTATTTTAACGCTACAAGTTTAATGGATATTATCAATTTACAGTGAGCGTGGTGATGAGAGTGGAAAAAACATCACCATGATTCTTACTAGCTTTGGAATAAAAATGACTCAACAATTGACGGGACAAGGAAAGAATTATAACGATTCCTGATAAAGGTCCGATTTAAAGGGTAACTCTAACTTTAACGTCATTTATGGCAAAGTATTGATATGATAGTATTATTAGAACAAAGACCTTTTATTTGTGGAGATGTAGGTCACAAGGAGGTCCACCATTTCTTTTTCCAGTGTATACTGCATGATATGTGCAATTCTCAGAGTTGGAGAAAATGTAAGTCCTTGCTGTTTAACCCTTTGTAGCAGTGGTCCCCAACCATTTTGCATCCAGGGACCAGCTGCACCCAAAAAAAATTGTTTGCCCTGGAGATATATATCTAACCCTAACACATATAATGGGGCACATTTTTTTACTTGTCCGAGGAGTTCACCTAAAGTGCATTGCTCGACGATTCACTAAGATCCTGCACCCGATATCCTGCATGTGTTGCTTCCCCGCTCAGGTCCCCCAGAGTTCACCTTCTTCTTCCCGGTGTATGTAAGTGCATGGCTTGCGACACAATTTTAAAGTTACATCACACTATCAGTCCAAATCCGTCGGATGATCATACGGCCCGCCCCCCAATTTCTGTTGCATGAAAGTCGGAGTGATTGAACCAAAATCTGATCGCGTGCGACACAATCCCCTTCTAAATAACTGTCCCTTCTGTGCAATCCCCAAAAACGTCGGGAAGTCCGACGGAAATGCGATCCATGGACCCTTAGTAAATAAGCCCCAATGTGCTATTTCCAGAAGCCCCTGGTCTAAAATGCTTCCCTTCAAAAGCCCCCTCCTTATAGTGGTTATTTTTCAGTCTGTCTATATAAGAAGGGGGCTACAGAAAAGGGGACATTATAATACCCTTTTTATAGCATCCCACACAAACCTATACTGTCCCCCTGTCTTTAGCCTTTTCACTTTGAGGAAAAAAATATTCATACTATACATACTCATGTATATGCCACCGCATCTAATTTTACACCCCCCCCCCCATAAAAAACACAGGGAAATATTATTGACTTAAGTAGTATGAACCTATGGTGGGAAATGTAGCCACTACTCTTTTTTTATATAAATTCTTTATTTAAGCATTTTTCACCCATTAACAACTGGCATTAAAATATTGATCCTACCCATCAACACAGACACACAGACATACTCCATATGTATATAATGATATGTATAGCCACTACTCTTTTATAAAAAGTCCAGCATCCTCCCCTCATCATTGAAATGTACAGTATCAGCTTTCACATATGAATAAAACGGCCAGCAGAAGCCACCCCAAATAATGAAATATCCACAGCAGAGCCCCCTCTCACTAATAAAATATCCATAGCAGAGATCCCCTCGTTAATGAAATGTCCACAACAGAGCTTTTCCACATTAATGAATTGTACACAGCAGAGCCCCCCCCCCCCCCATTTAATAAAATGTCCAGAGCAAAACCCTGTTAAAAGAAAACTCTAGCCTTACCTCCAGTTTCTTCTCCTCCTGCCCATGCGCGCACACTATAGCCTCACACTGCCATGAAACCGCCCGGTCATAGTGCATGCGCCAGATAGGAAGAGAAGAAGACCGAGACGCAGGTAGAAGAAGACAGAGGTAAGTATAGAGATTTTTTTTTAAGTTGAAGCTCTTTTAAGTTTAAGGTCTTGGGCTGCGGCGTGGCGGTCGAGCATCTCTGCATTCGAGGAAATCTACCAGCAGAATTACTGAGGGTAGACTACCTTCACTTAATGTGTGTTTTTTTATCTTCCCTGTATAAGTGTGCTTCTTATATCCTGGAATGTCCTCAATTAGGAATCTTTTAATTTATTCACACATTAACTTTCAGAGGCCTACCTGATCCTTCATGCACAGGATTTGCAACTTGCTAAGAACTGGATGACATCAGCGGCTCTCTGTGTGGAGCACAGGAAAGACAAGATGGGCTTCCAAGAATAGGGTTATGAATAAACTAAAAGACAACTGAGAGGGGCTCAGATGGTGTAAGGTTAATTAGCATATTTTTTACATCAAATTTTTTGAAAGAAGTGGTCATTCGCAGATATAAGAAGCACAGTTCCATAGAGAAGATGGAGAAACGCATGTAAGTGTAAGTAGTCTACCATCAGTGATTTCCTTAAAATATTTACATTAATCAATACAAGAAGAGAACACCTATTAAGACTGAGGGCCTAAAAAGGCCTTCAAGGCTCGTTTGTTAATGTTGAACTTTGCATAAGTGATCATCTATTTTGAGATATTATCCCAAAGTGGCATGCCATGCTTGTCTATGTTTGTACAGCTGCCGGATTTTGTTAACAAGTATTGGAAATAAAACTCTTTGGTCCAGTATATTTAGACTCTGATGATAACTTTAGCCATAATGCTGTAACATGTCCAATGGACCACATTGACTTTAAACAGAATCTATCTTACTCTGTAGGGAAATCTCTAACTTTGACATGAAAAATGGTGCTTGCAGAGCCTTCCATGCAGATATGAGCGCATCCGTATTTCCTTCTTATTTTGTGTGCCCTATTAAATAATCCAAAATATAAATCAAGATGCAGAATAAGAAGACATTGCCGTCACCATCGAGAGGGAGAGTTCTCTTTAGGTGATACCCTTGGTTTTTATTACCAGTGAGCGATGGGTCATAATACAGGATTAAGCTTTGGCCCCTTTCTAGCAGCAATCACTGATTTAATAAATAACTTTCAGAAGTCGCTCTGCACCATCCTGACTTTTCTGCAACGGGGAATGATAGAATAATTGGGCATACATCAGTACTTTCTACGGGATTCTGCAGTTTCATATGGCACTTTGCAAATGGCATACACATTAACTTCATTTTATCCTCTCAATGTGAAAGGCATTTCAGAGTAAATGATAAAATAAAGAGAGCACATTATTTAGACAGGCTGGATTCAGCCATTTAATATGCTTAGCAATATTCGCTTTTCTGTTTTCAGACACATGTTATCTACTGAATTAGTAGAAATTTCCTGGCAAAATAGCTGACAGACTTTTTTAATCACAGCTTATGTGGTGCTTTTTAAGATATAAAAGTTCTCGAGAATAACAAAAATTTTATGTGCTGTGTATTTGGGTGAAGAAATGTGAAAAAATGGCGAATAAAAGCGAAACATTGAAAGATATTCCATTGACCCAAAGAGCATCAGATCAAAGGATAGACCACAAAGAAGCATTGTTTTATCCTTTACTATTGTCTTTCTGCTAACATCTACACTCAATGGGGCTCTTTTACTAAGAACGGTGCAAACGACACTATGTGCAAACTGCTATGTGCCTGTGTAGTGTGCAGAGGGCACCAGATTCATGTTTTGTGGCTCACGTTCTTCATGAATCTCGTGCCCCCTGCACTGCTCTGACTTTTTTTGGTGCAACTTTGACATGGACTGTGCGACATACTTCTGTCGGACTTTGCATGTTAAATCTGGCGCATGGTCCGACTGAGCATTGGAATGCCCCATTCAGTACAGAAATTTGTGTTGTGTAAGGAATAGTGCAGCGGTGCCACTAAAGGCGAGAAACCTTCATAAATGCATGAGCAAGCAGATTGTACTGAAAAGGATGTGCAGAGTCCGACAAAAAACGGGATCACAGGCCTTAGTAAATGTGCCCCAATGTTTGTTGAAAAAAATCTAGAAAATTGTCTAGTACTAGTACTAGACTATGAGCCATTATTAAGCAACTGCTGGCAAGAGAATAAAAGTATGGGCTATATTAAAAGGTGCATGGTTGTCCCAAACACAAACATAGTTCTTATACTTTATAAATCACTAGTCAATTGCACATAGGGTATTGATGTGGACATCGCCGCACAAGAAAACCATGGCAGAGTAGGTTCAGTAGTAATAGACCAAAGTACTAGATGGAATGGTTAAATTGGGTAACCAAATTTGGGATGCAATAGGGTTAAATATTGGTCTTAAAGGGGTTATCCGAGATTTAAAAATTTATTAGGCTGCGGTGTATTAGTTAAACATAATAAACATGTACTTACCTCTTCCGGCACCGCCGATGTCCCGCGCCGCGCACAGGGAGCTTCTGGTTCGCGATGTAGTCGGCTCCTCCCATCCGTCCCTATTGTAGCGTTGTAAGCGCTGGGAGATTGTGTCGGATGGGAGCTTCCGGCCGGCCCCCTGTGCCCAGTGCCAGGCGAGGTAAGTAGATGTTTATTATTTTTAAATAGCCCACCCCAGCCCGGTCCTTTTAAAACCCGAATAACCCCTTTAACCCCTTAACACATTATGATGTACATGTACATCAAAATGCCATTAAGGATATATGAAGAGGGCTCACGTGTCTGTATGAGACTGCACAACCTGTCATTCTGCAGAGACAAGGCTGTTATAGATTCTCAACATACTTAAATAGTGTAGTATTGCAGTATATGGTAGGAATGATCAAACATCCACGGCTTAAAGTACCCTTGGGGGTCTCAAAAGTAGTAAAAAAATAATTAAATACAAATTTTAAAAAAAAACTGATAGAACTTATATAAAATAAATAAACAAAATCATAAACATGTTAGATATGGCCGCATTCCAAAAGCTCCAATGTATCAAAATATAAAAATCGTTATTCCCGGTGATGAACCCCACAACGGAAAATAGAGCCCAAAAGGCCGAAACAAATCTTATTCAACATTTTGCAACAAATAATACATTTTGATAAAAAGTGATCAAAAGGTACAGTCCCCAAAATGGTTGCAATTAAAACATCACCACACCCCAGCAAAAATGACATCTTAGGCCCCTTTCACACTTGTATTTTTCAAGTGCGTGTTCTGCACGTGTATTTGATGTGCAGAACTTGCATTGCACTCTGACCCCTTGCATTTACAGGCGGTCCCCTACTTAAGAACACTCGACTTACATACGACCCCTAGTAACAAACGGACCTCTGGATATTGGTAATTTATTGTGCTTTAGTCCTAGGCTACAATAAACAGCTATAACGGTTCTCACAGGTGTCTGTAATGAAGCTTTAGTGTTAATATTGTTTCTTATGACAACCCAACATTTTTAAAATCCAATTGTCACAGAAACCAAAAAAGTTCTGTCTGGGATTACAATGATAAAATATACAGTTCCGACTTGCATACAAATTCAACTTAAGAACAAACCTACAGACCCTATCTTGTATGTAACCCGGGGACTGCCTGTAATGGGTTTTGTCAATGGATTTTTTTAATGCGTGCTAAAATCTCAGCATGTTCTCCTTTTGCAAGTCACATGTGTGAAAATGCACCATACAAGTCTATGGAGACACATCAAAAATGCATTGCACTCCGAGACACATGAAAATTCAATACAAACCCTGATTGCCCTTTAATCAGACTCTGACGGCAACACAAGTGTGAAAGGGGCCTTATTGGTGTCAGAATAGGCAAAATGAAGAAATATTTCCACCAAAGATCCTGTATGTCCTAAATGTAACAATGTAACAGATTCAAATGACTAAATGTCAGAAGATGGATTGTTGATCAACTGATTTATTCTAAGGATCCATTTCCCCCTTTGTGTAAAATCACTTTTCGGCTCAATGTTTTGTGAGAGTTTTGATTGGAGTTTTTTCACATAGGGATAGATGATAGATAGATAGATGTATAGATAGATGATAGATAGATGTATAGATAGATAGATAGATAGATAGATAGATAGATAGATAGATAGATATGAGATGGATAAATAGAAGATAGATAGATAGATAGATAGATAGATAGATAGATAGATAATAGATAGATAGATAGATAGATAGATAGATGTATAGATAGATGTATAGATAGATGTATAGATAGATAGATAGATAGATAGATAGATGTATAGATAGATGATAGATAGATAGATGTATAGATAGATAGATAGATGTATAGATAGATGTATAGATAGATGATAGATAGATAGATGTATAGATAGATGTATAGATAGATAGATAGATAGATGTATAGATAGATAGATGTATAGATAGATAGATAGATAGATAGATAGATAGATAGATGATAGATAGATAGATAGATAGAAGATAGAAGATAGATAGATAGATAGATAGATAGATAGATGTATAGATGTATAGATAGATGTATAGATAGATGTATAGATAGATAGATAGATAGATGTATAGATAGATGATAGATAGATAGATGTATAGATAGATAGTTAGATAGATGTATAGATAGATGTATAGATAGATGATAGATAGATAGATAGATAGATAGATAGATAGATGTATAGATAGATGTATAGATAGATAGATAGATAGATGTATAGATAGATAGATGTATAGATAGATAGATAGATCCAGATTTTTACAATCAGGAAGACTCACATTGAGATTTCCCCTATAAGATCTGGAAAGCTGCACAGCTGGCACTGATAATATAATGAAATCCATTATCACAATGTTGTATCTTGTGTCCTACATGTAGTCATGTTATTTTACCTTTGGACATGATACAAATTGCTACTTGGCTCATTTTGCTTTTGCAAATGTTGTCTGGAATGAGTAATGAATTGGTGCATAGAGAAGACTAGTCGCACATCATTCCTGGCAAACTTCTGCTCACCATATGGCATATCTGTGTACATGTCAGATAGCTTGACGATAGAGGGCTGCCAAATCCTATCATTAATATACTTTTTGTGCTTCATGTGCTGGATATGACCTGGATTATGGAGATAATTAGACCTGCTTGGAATATAAAGGTTAAAGAGTCTTGTTTTATATGGAATAAAGCAACGTTTCTCCAGCTCAATCTCTATCATCAATCTATCTTTTCTATAGTCCTTGAAAACCACTTGACACTGTTAGGAGTGTAGAGGAACCGTATTTCATCATTGCCTTATATTTAGTAGTGCCATATGCAGAGAGATTTTTATTCAGGCACGGAATCGAAATCTTTTTTCATAGTCACCCAAAATTGAAGACAGGGACTCACTGGATAGTTTGGCACCCAAGTCTAATTTTGGAAATGAAAACTAGCCCTGTCGCAGAGACACAGTACATGAAGGGCTGCCTCCAGGCTTGTGAGGGGCCCATGCACTGAAATTGCATTGAAAATGTGCGTGAAAAACTGAGACACTGAAAAAACTCTGACTGAAAACTGATTGAACTCTGATGCAAAATGTCAGTTTTTCACTAACCAACCCTGATCGCACCCTGATCAGACTCTGACCTGATCTGCAACGCAAATGTGGAAGGGTACTTACTCATAGATCCAGGCACTGGTCTATGGTTATATGTGTTATCCATGGCCTCCTTCCTTCTAAAATCAACTTATGCTAACATTATGCTAATGAGCCAGAAGGCTGGGGGGAAGTTATCATACTCCCTCTGTGTACATACTGTGCAATGAGCATGTCCCCCCCCCCACTGTGTAAGATTACAGCAGAGTGCAGTGCTGAAGGAGCATGGGAGAGACAAGGTTACAGCCTGCAAAGCTACAGCATGGAGAGGCTCCTGCAACACCTCCAGGAGCCCTTCAGCCTCATTAGCATAATTTTAAAAGTTGATTTTTAGAAGGAAGGAGGCCATGGATAGCAAATATAAGAGGATTACCACAGTCACAGTGTCTGGATCCATGAGTAAGTGTCCCTGGTTTATCATGCTTGATTTTGATGGTGGATTTCTTTTAAGCTTACATCGGGAACCAACCATACAGACTTAAAGAACGTAAGGCACCCAGAAAGTATTCGACTAGGAACAGCTGGGAATAGTTCTTTATTGGACACCTCACTACCCAGCAATATAAGGCTTAACAAGTAAAATACAGTCCATTTTTCAAACCTCCTGTTAAAAAGAGTCCCCATTCGGGTCTATCTTCGGCAGGAAACCTGCTATGCCCATTCATTACATCAACCAATTGATTTTCCATTGGAATGGTGCTATGCAAAGTGTTCTTTGTAGTGGTTCTGCAGGACAACTGGACTATGGTTGCCTAATTTCTCATTAAATAAATAATCAGTGGGTTATGCAACCATCAAAAACTCTTTTAGAGAATTATTTGTATTTTTTTAATGAATCTGGTATTTTTGGGTACCAAATTGAATCCAAATATTTTAAGATTTTCTGATTGCTTTTGACAAATCTTGAATATACAATAATGGTGGAAGTCTAAGGTCCCTTTCACACTTGGATTTTTCACGCGCTTGTCCTGCGCATGCTTTTGATGTTCAGAACTTGCATTGCACTCTGACCCATTGTAATCAATGGGCTTTTTCAGACTTGCATTTTTTTTTCACGCACACATGCACATATTTTTTAACGCACATTTACATCTCAGAATGCTCTGCTTTTACAAGTCACGCGCATGAAAAACACACCATGCAAGTTTATGGAGATGCATCAAAAACGCATTGCACTCTGAGACACATGCAAGTGCAATGCAAGTGTGAAAGAGGCCTCAGAGTTTGTTGAGTGTCTCAGTTTTTCATGCGCATTTTCAATGCACTTTCAAGCAATTTCAGTGCGTTTTTCATGCGCAGAAAACGAGCTCTATCATTTCTATGGGAATTGATGCGTGAAAAACGCAATGCACTTGCATTGGACTTACATGTGTCTCAGAGTGCAATACGTTTTTGATGCATCTTCATAGACTTGTATGGTGCGTTTTTCACGCGCTTGACTTGCAAAAGTAGAGCATGTTGAGATTTTAAAAAAAACTGTGTTTAAAAGAAAGCGAGTCTGAAAAAACCCATTGATTACAATGGGTCAGAGTGCAATGCAAGTTCTGCACGTCAAAAGCATGCGCAGAAAACGCGTGTGAAAAACGCAAGTGTGAAAGGGGCCTTATTGTCCATTTCCACCATGTCTGTTGGGCTATCATTGTCATTGCTGAAAAGCAAAAATGAAAGGAGAACGAATCAAGATAGGAGCTTATTATACATTTACTCTGTATTTTCGAAGACTAGAGGCCATTACATACCAATTTCCAGGACATTTAGGGTAACATAGATTTGCACCCTATTAGAATCATATAAAAAATAGAGTGAGTGAATCTTGAATGATTCGCTCATCTTCGCTCATCATCAGCTTATTTAAAAGGACCTCTATAAATCTTTATTGTGCACATAATAAAATATATTTCTTTGAGATTAGACCTGTGAATTATCAATTTACTTGCAGTACTGAAAGTGACCACCTGGTGCGCTGTTAGTAACTAAGACTACAAGAGTTTTATAAAGGCCTGAGCACTACCTTATGGTAAAAGTATTGAAGACAATAATCTGTTTTCTGCAACAATTAACAAATTTCAAATACCTAGCCTTAGATAACAATATGACATAGGATGGACTTACAGAAAAACAATATATTCTCTGTATCCTTCTTCATTTAAATTGAGCTCAGATACAAATACATCTGGCTTATCTGGAAGAGCTAGAACTGCCTGCTGATGTATATTGGTTAGTCAGTTCTATAATCTAAAAATCTGAATCTGATCAGTGGCATAAACATATAGACCAAATTAACTCATGTCATGGCGTATAATCACACTCCCCGTTTTAGTGTGGGTTTTTGATTGACATGCACATAATTTGTTCACAATGTGTTACATTCACTGTTACTTTTTAATCAAATGCTGTCATTGATTCCAGATACTGAGAGTTATTATACCTGCTTTCCTGACTGACATTAAATAGAAATTATTCCATCGTCACTTTAAGATTCTAGGCTCACACACAGTTGTAAGGCAGCTTGGATATGTGCTATCACCTTCACATGATATATAGGTAAGGACTTTTTTTTTTATTGTAGACTCCTGTGGGGATAGTTCTTATTTTCTTCTCCTAGAATGTAAAATATGTGTCTATGGTTATTGCTCGAGATGAACAGGGAATGTTCCCTTGGGTGCTCAGTGCCAGGATACTTTTGCCCACTGTGGACGCATACATACAAGACTAGGGCAACATTGAATCTTTGCCTTGGGTAGAGCACACAGTTATGCTCTCCCAGTGGTTGGTACAGAAATACACTAACCCTGTATAGTTAGGGTCTTCAAAGACCTCGGCCAAAATCTAAGATTACCTTTATCTAGGGTAAAAGATTTAGCATGTTTAGCTATGCCAGGTGCCGCTCTACATCACATTCTTCCAAGAACTGATCTGCCACTGAGCACAAGGTATAAACTCCACAGAGACCTTGTTTGTACCCCATTTTGTATATGGCAGTTTGAACCTAGGATCCTGGGTTAGGGTTTATGTTAAAATTCAATTCTAGAATTTCAATGAATACTGCTGTCAATTATAAAGCCAAATAAATCATAGAAAGAGACCAAGGAATTACTGCACCCTAACTAATACCTTAAGTCAGAGGTACTCAATCTGTGGGTCACAACGGTCAAATGACCCTTTCACAGGGTTTGCGAAGACCATCGGAATTATGTTTTCCGATTGTCTTAGCGACCAAGACAATGCTAACCTATGCATCTTGGCCCACTTCAAGAACACTCCTCAATGTAATTTAATAATTATATGTACCTGCATCTTTAAGGTGCCATCTCCAAGAGACCGGCATCGCAATTACACACCGTGCTGCCAACATTCTTGTACCAGAGACTGGAGAGCCACATAAAACTGCAGTGATAATGGGAGCGCATGCAGGTAAGTACATTTGACCACTAGCTACTGGGGGGCATCTCTCTGTCTGCTGGCTACTGTGGGGGATTCTTGTGACTGCTGGCTATTGTGGAACATCCCTGTGACTCCTGGCTACTGTGGTGCATCCATGTGACTGCTGGCTTCTGTGGGGCATCACAGTGACTGCTTGCTACTGTGGGAATCCCTGTGACTGCTGGCTACTCTGGGATGTTTCTACTCGTCCAGATGTTGCTTTCAGTGCAATTGTAAAGCAATGCTTCCTTGGCTGCTTGGGACTAGAGGAAAAAGTAAGAAGGTGTCGACAGGGCCTATTTATATTTGCAGCTCCTCCTGCTGACCCCCCTGTACAGAGGGACCCTAGAGAGAAGCTACAATGATAACTCTTTTGTTTCAATTTTGCTGGTGTCCTCAAGGCCGATACGATTGAAAGTTGAACAAGGAGCAATAAGTTACTGCTTAAAATCACTTTTCAAAAAATAAGTGA
This sequence comes from Engystomops pustulosus, assembly GCF_040894005.1. Lineage (NCBI taxonomy): Eukaryota > Metazoa > Chordata > Amphibia > Anura > Leptodactylidae > Engystomops > Engystomops pustulosus. The sequence goes on along the minus strand of NC_092417.1, from coordinate 55,374,299 downwards.
GATTTGGATTGCAGTTTGTGCACTTGTTACAGAAAAGGTTTGGCATCACTGCCTTAGGTGGTCTATATGTCACTAAGGCTTAGCTTGCCAAATTTGGCACATCTAATGACCAATATTGTTATATCAAAATTATTTAAATAAATGTTTCAGTGTAGGTAAATATAATATCCTTTTCAATACATATAGTATGTATGAAGCTGTCAGGCGGTCCACTAATTATGAACACCCAACTTACAGACGACCTCTAATTACTAGTGGACCTCTAGATGTTGGTAATTTACTGAAGTTTAGCCCCAGGCCACAATGGTCAGCTGTAACAGTTATCACAGGTGTCTACAGTTAAGCTTTATTGTTAATTCTGGTTCTTATGACAATCCAACAATTTTAAAATCCAATTGTCACAGAGACCAAAAAAAATTTGGCTGGGGCTACAATTATTAAATATACATATTCTGACTTACATTCAAATTCAACTTAAAAAACCCATAGAACCCATTTTGTACAAAACCCAGGGACTGCCTGTATTTTCTTTCTTAGAGTTGCATGTATTACAAGGGTTAAAGAAGTTGGGAACAATTGTCTTCTATTTATATTCCAGCATGCAGATTGCAATGAAAAGATTAATATACACAATGTAGTTTGTGTTCCTTCCCATGGTCACCATCAATAATGTGGGTCACATCTGCTGCTTGTAATGCTATTTGAGAACTGCTTACCTAGCAGAAACAGAAGAGGCTGCTAGAGGCAATAATATATAGAGGAATCTTAGTAGAACACTTTAGCGCAGTAACATCCACTTAAGAAAACATGGATTCCAATAAATAAAACAGGTTCAAGATGTTATCTTTGTATCAGTGTTTTGAATCAATAGGAAACGGACTATTGGTTGTATAAAATATTTCTAGTGGTTTTATGATATTGCAGCTCATGTGTCTTGGCTTGTTCAACATTTTATACTTAACATGAATGTAATGACATCAATATTATTATCTTGACATCAAAAACATTATATGATCATTTTCAGGGGTGGGATTCAAATTTTTAACAACATGATCCCTACTTAGGGAGCGAGAAGTCTGTCCCACCAAGCAACGTGATGAAGAAATGCTACCTACTTTAACCAAAAATTCCAATATTTATAATACATTTTATATTAATATAATCTTTTTGTATCTGTGGAGTAATTTAATTAGTATTTCTCAACCATATAGTCTTGTAGCCTAGATTATAAAATACTTATTTGGAAAACTGTTTAGATACCTACATGCGAATACTATAGTTATAGATCTTCATATAGACTGTATACCAGCACAGCCCATTTACACCCCATAAATACCAATATTTTCTGATAACTGCATAAATCCAGAAACTGTAGCGTCTGTGTTGCTGCAGCAAGTCAGAGGAGGGAATCAGCACACTGCCCTGCTTCCCCCCACGGAGAGCCAATCAGATCCCACCTCTGAGTTAATTTATTATTTTTCTGAATTTTTCTGAAATTCAGCACTAATTTCAATAAACCTCCTGCTATACTATATTTTCCCTTTGGTGCTTTGGTGACATTGAGCTTGTCTCACCACTAACAGCAGGTTTTAGGGGTTCACATGAGTACATTGAGTCCATCTTCTTTTACAACCTAGCTGCTAAAGACCTTACCAGCTGCCAGATACAGCACCAGGTGCTAGTATATATAAAAATCATAAAATAATGTACACCTCCTTGATTTCCAAGGTTTTACATGTCAGGATATAAAAAGCAACAGATTAAACTCCTTAGAAGGTCTTGGAATCAGATAGAAGATCTTAAATCAAAAGCAACAACCAACAAATTATTTAGTAAAAAATAATTCCAAAATCGCATAATCCATGCTTTACCTTCAATTACATTATTTTATCGGTTTCACATAATTATAGAGGAAATTGGCCCATTAATGCTTTGCAACATCGCTTCAGTTCAGTTAAGTTTGTGGTCATTTGATTGTGCACAGTTTTCTCAGTTTTGTGGTGTTGACTGGCCCATTGATTGATTGATTGTTTTCTTTTGATAAAAGTCTGTTGTATATTTGCTGGTGTGCTTGTGATCATTCAAGAACTGTTGCATGTCCCAGTTTTAACCAAGCTTTAAGGGAACCTGTCATCAGAAATTGGCCCAAAAAAACACTACCAATATGTTGTCAAGCAGTTGAACAGCTTCTAGAACATGTTCTTTTTCATGGCCCAGTGTGGTGGCATCATCCATAACATCAACTTTGAAGTTAAATGTATAAAGTCAGGGAGGTGGAGAGTTTAACACTGAAGTCATGCTCTTCCTGCCTCTCAATACCTCCTCTCATGTGATCGACATCATGCACCAGGAGATCTGATCAATGATGTCTCTGGACACAGGACCATCAATTACAGCAAATGGGGCATTCTAAGACAGAGATTGCTTGACTTCAGTGTTAAACTCTCTGCCTCCTTGACTTCATAAAAGCAATATACATCACACTTCAAAGTTGATTTTCTGGATGATTCCACCACACCAGGTCATGAAAGAAACATAATCTGGAAGGTATTCAGCTGCTTGACAGCATATTGCTAGAGGTTTATGAGTTCAATTTCTAATGACAGGTTCCCTTTAAACTGTTGGATAGACTATCTTAAGTTTGACTTTAGAACACAGAAGAGATCAGATCATGGTTAACTCAAAGACTACAAGCACTTTGCCATCATTTACTGCAATGAATAGAAATTGTGCCAAAGGGATGTGTACCAATAAACTAACACTATTCACACTAATATAACCATATAGTATATAGCATTTCCTTCTACAGTAGCAAGTCTAGTATATTGTACATCATAGTTTTGATGTGATGTGAATCACCATTTGCAGCAAAAATACCTCTCATAGCCGCAATATACAAAGTAAATTTTGTCATTTCTGCAGTGGCAGACATCCTCAGACAGCATACATCATCCATGTATGGCACAGTGTATAGCACTAAGCAGCACCAAATGAGGTCTCTATTTTGACTTTGTGCTACCTGCTCTCTCTTATCTACATTGTACGTCTATATATAAACTGGATATGGTAGCTTAAATCTTTTTTATAAGATATGTATGCTTATAGCAATGCTCTGCCGGAGCACTATAAGCGGTGCCTTATTTCAATTCACATTCACCATGACCCTCAGTGTGGGTCGCGGGTTAAACTCTGCCATGCTGCAACCACTAATTTTTCGCCCATTCACTAAACCCACATCAGTGTCATTTTCTGTAATGTGAAACTGTCAGGCATCCATTAGAAAATAATATAGATTTCAGTCAGGTCTCTGCTTGCTTGACCCCAGCATGCTTAAAGCATGATTTCTCTTATAACATTGACAACACAAAAGCACGTAATATGTCCAAAGCTGAAATTGAAGGTGTAGAAGAGACAACGTGATAGTGGTGACATTTATCACCAATACATATTTGTAATAGTCTTATCACACATTACTTAGGTGCAGTATTACAATGCGGGAGCTTGAAGGCTTTGTTTCCATCATAGAGTTTGGAAAAGTAAAATAAAAGAAAATACTAGAAGCCACAAATAAAATAATTTGCTTTTAAAGGAATGTTCAAGAAAATTGAGGTCTAAAAAGTTCATGGTTCACCATAAGGTTTTCTAGGGTTCAACCGAAACACGGTGCTGGAAAAGTTGCCTGAATTGCACGCTGGACAACTTACTGTAATTTGCTAAGACAGTCTGTTATATTTTAGGATGATCCCAGCATGTTTGTGCATGGTTTTTGGTACACGGGAAGCCTGTAAATTCATGCTGAGTATGGGTATATGACTAGGGGTCTCATTATTGGTGGTCTATGGCTGGGAGTAAAATTGTTGTAAGTCTGTAAGTATTGAAACACATATTATGGCACAGAATATCCCAAAGATCTGCAGTGGAATCAATTTGGCAGCGAATTAAAAAAGAAGTTGTTTTCTCCTTTACTGATGCCATGGCAAAAATATATGTCATGGCATCAGTAAAGATTCTAAACCTAAAATTGTGCCTACTTCTTTCTTTCCCTGATCATGGATAGAATCCAATTGGTGACATAAAGGCAGAAACATCTCTAAAGGCAATTCTGAACGTATTTGTATTTCTAACTGATAATAACTTACCCCTGAGTGATGGGAAGTGCTATCAGACGGAATGTCTGCCACCAGCAGGCCCACCAGTATGTAAAAAGACTAGTAGGATGAGGTCCCTATGGCCATGCAGCCAATACGGTGCTCCCTCCCACAACAATGAATCCAAACATCTTTAAGCTATGGCTTTTATATTTGGTTTCCCATAAAATATGAGCTCAAGCACAAGGGATATTAGAAATGAAATGTAGCTATCAAATATTTATTATCAGTAATATTTTTTGATATGCTACCAAGGAAATGCCAAAAATAAACCATCTTTTCATATTTATCTTTTCAAAAATTGTTCTCCTGTTTTCAAGAGAACAAGAGCAGGGCCCTCCCGCTCTTGACTAAAAGCCGTTTACCAAGTCAAAATCATCTGTTCAACGTAGTGCATTGATTCATGATGTACCCGGTATGGCAAACAATGATACATTTTAAAGAAAAACAACTAGTTTTAATATTTTATAAAATGTGAAAAAATCCCCAAATATCTCAAAAAATAATTGACATAATTTTACTTTAGTCAACATATTCCCTTAATGATCAGGACTCCAAATGGTTTTAATGAGGAAACTCTGTCAGCGGTTTTCTGTATTTGTTGATTAAAAGGAAATATACCATTTATTTTTATGCATTGTGAACCAAACAAACCTTGAGAATGCTGTAGCTACACTGATGTAGAAAAATATCTTGTTTAATCCCTGAATCAAGTGGGTTTGCTCAAAAAACAATTATAAAATTCAGGACCTTGGGAAAGCTGGGAGCATACTGGCTGCCTACATAAATACATTACACGGAGCTCTGTAAAGACAGGACTATAACCTGACTCATACACAGCAGCTTGGGGATGGTGCAGCGATTGATTACTTCTGCCTGTCAGGGACAACACAGTGAATACAGTGTTTTCTGAAGCAGTGCATACTTATTGTAAGGGGAGAAGCGCAGAGCAGCCACAGGAGCGACAGTGCCTCATTTTCATAATTTCATAATTGTTTTTTCAGCAAAACCACTCAGTTTAAGGATTAAACAAGCTTTCTGCATCAGTGTAGCTACAGCATTCTCAAGGTATGTTTGGTACATAATGCATGAAATCTAATGGTAGATTTCCTTTAACATCCACTACTTTTTCATTTGGTGGGCTAAATAATAATTGTATACATTTTTTTCAAGACATAAAGCTATAACAAACCACTTCTATCTTATCCCCTGAGTCTTCGGCTTTTGGCGGGAGACCCATCCTGTGATCTGTGCAGCTGCTACATTAGGACACACACCATCAGTTGTAGTGATGGGTGTTAGCATGTTAACCAAATTAGAGACATATATGGAAGTTTCTGTCTATCATATAAAGGAATGTACATTAGCTTAAGTATGTTAAACCCACTAATTTCCGGACTTCACAATTTTTTTCAGTTACAGAGATGTTGGGTTTTAGTGTCCTCAAGAGTTAAGTAGCCCCTCCATATGATATCCGGACATCATACATCAGTCACTCACAAGAAAAAACCTTCATTATATGCATGAAAGCCACTTTCACTAAAGTGCTCTGGACGAGCTGACAAATTGTTATCATTCATCGCGCATAAAATCGACTGTATTTGTATATTAAAACAGTACAAGGTCAATGCAAGATTCTGTCAGCTAATTTGCAAATGAACAAGCTGGATACAATAGCGCCATGAAAGCTGTCACATTGTAACCTGTATCTCAGAAAATCTTTTCAGTCCTTTGGTTCCTGAAAGAAAAGCGTAGATTAGCATTGGAATTGTGTTAGACATTAACCTACCTTGTACAGACCTGAGAAGAAAAATATAATACTGCGAGACTAAAAGTCAAAATTAATAGTCAATTAGAAAAATAAGAAGAGAAAAATAAGAAAAGGACTTATAGAATCTTTTAAGGTTAAAAAACAATCTACATAGACTTATTTGGCCTTTATAAAAGGTGGACTCTCAGTTAGCAACTACAATCTGTGTGCCTTTATTTCCCTACAGCTCCCCCACAGGTAAAATAAAGTATTACAATATGTTCATAGAAATCAATGAGATGTCAAAGTATTTCTTAGTAGGGCTGTATCTACAGCTCATGCTGAATAGGCACTAAGCCTTTATATACTCCATTAATGAAGCATTAACATTTGACATTACCATGATTTTTGAACATTTGAGTACACTATACACTCGTGTATAAGGCGAGTTTTTCAGTACAAAAAATGTATTGAGCCCAACTCGACTTATACTTGAGTGTATAAAAAATAAAGTTACATACTCACCTTCTGAAGCTCCTCGATAGTCTGCTTGGCTCTTCTTGCTTCCCTTCTTCATTGATAACAGAGGGGGCAGAGACGCATCTATGTGCTCTACCTGCCAGCCCACACTATGAAGCGGCGGTGTGGCTGCTGCAGACCTCATAGTGTGCACCATTGGGTAGAGTGCATGTATGCATTTCTGCCCACTCTGTAATGAATGAAGAAGAGAAGAAAGAGGAGCTGTACAGGCTATCGAGGAGCATCGGAAGGTGAGTATGTAAGTTAATTTTTTTATACAATAAAGGCTTTGGGCATTTCATTATTTGGAGGGCTGTGGGGCATTTCATTTTTAGGTGGGTTGTATCAGGCAGTTCATTACTAGAGGGGCTGCACAGGGCATTTAGTTGCTAGGGGGGCTGCTCTAGGGCATTTCATTACAGGGGCTGCATGAGGCATTTATTTTCTGGTGGAGGAAGGGCTGCATGGAGCATTTCATTACTGGGTGAGGCTTCTGGGCATTACATTACTGGGAGAGGATGCTGGGCATTACATAACACGGGTAGGCCTCAACCAATTCTTTTCCCCCATAGGCTTATACTCCAGTCAATACGTTTTCCCAGTTATTTGTGGTAAATTTAGGGGCTTCAGTTTATACTCGGGTTGACTTATACTCGGGTATATATGGTAATTATGATACTATTTGGTTTGTGTTAACAAAGGAGATCATCTTAAACTATAGCTTAGTGGTAATCATCAATTTGTAGTGATATGAATAACTTTATAGTAGAGATGAGCGAACACTAAAATGCTCGGGTACTCGTTATTCGAGACGAACTTTTCCCGATGCTCGAGTGCTCGTCTCGAATAACGAACCCCATTGAAGTCAATGGGAGACTCGAGCATTTTTCAAGGGGACCAAGGCTCTGCACAGGGAAGCTTGGCCAAACACCTGGGAACCTCAGAAAAGGATGGAAACACCACGGAAATGGACAGGAAACAGCAGGGGCAGCATGCATGGATGCCTCTGAGGCTGCTTAAACGCACCATTATGCCAAAATTATGGGCAACAGCATGGCCATGACAGAGTGACAGAATGAAGCTAGATAGCATCTAAAACATCCAATAATTGACCCTGACACTATAGGGGACGGCATGCAGAGGCAGCGGCAGCAGCGGCAGGCTAGAGAGTGGCATGGCGACATACTCTAAATGGACTCAGGCTTCAAACCAATGGGTGGCAGAGAGGAACCAAAGGAGGTGAGCAAGAAGTGCTCAAATAATATCGGTACATGATAAAAGTTTGCCAGTATATTTTGTGGATTACACAGCAGGGTGGCGACAAAGTTAACATGGAAGCCATGAAAACAACCCAAAATTCTGCCTGACACAGCTCGTTTGATAAGGGGACCATGTATGGAGGCAGTGAACTAGTAGTAGATTAAAGGTGCTGCAGTTAAAACTATGTTAGTTGGATCTTGGCATGGAGCTGGCGCTCCGCTGCCAGACGAGCTTTCGCCAATCCAAGCCCCTGTCTCTAGGCTACTCCCCAAACAGCACTTTTGTATAAGATCAAGTGTAGTAGCGTTCTTATAAGTTTAGGATATGCCGGGTGAGGGGAATGTAAACAGATGCGCAAGAAGCGCATGATGCGCATGGAGCTGGCGCTCCGCTGCCAGGCGAGCTTTCGCAAATCCAAGCCCCTGTCTCTAGGCTACTCCCCAAACAGCACTTTTGTATAAGATCAAGTGTAGTAGCGTTCTTATAAGTTTAGGATATGGCGGGTGAGGGGAATGTAAACAGATGCGCAAGAAGCGCTGAAATAATATCCCTAAATGGTCAAAGTTTGCAAGTATATTTTGTGGATTACACAGCAGGGTGGCGACAAAGTTAACAACTTTGATGTGGAATGCCCTGTAATAGCTCTTGGGCGGTGTGCCTTTTATCGCCTAGGCTCAGCAGTTTCAGCACCGCCTGCTGTCGCTTAGCGACGGCACTGCTGCTGTGCCTAGAGCTACCGACTGATGGCGCCATGCCCACGGATGGTAATTCGGAGGAGGAGGAGGTGGAGGAGGGGTGGGAGGAGGTATAGTAGGCCTTTGAGACCTGGACCGAGGTAGGCCCCGCAATTCTCTGCGTCGGCAGTATATGACCAGCCCCAGGGTCAGACTCGGTCCCAGCCTGCACCAAGTTAAGTGTAGTAGCGTTCTTATAAGTTTGGGATATGGCGGGTTAGGGGAATGTAAACAGATGCGCAAGAAGCGCATGATGCGCATGGAGCTGGCGTTCCGCTGCCAGGCGAGCTTTCGCCAATCCAAGCCCCTGTCTCTAGGCTACTCCCCAAACAGCACTTCTAAGAACCTTTTGTATAAGATCAAGTGTAGTAGCGTTCTTATAAGTTTAGGATATGCCGGGTGAGGGGAATGTAAACAGATGCGCAAGAAGCGCTGAAATAATATCCCTAAATGGTAAAAGTTTGCCAGTATATTTTGTGGATAACACAGCAGGGTGGCGACAAAGTTAACAACTTTGATGTGGAATCCATGAAAACAACCCAAATTTCTGCCTGACACACCTCGTTTGATAAAGGGACGATGTATGGAGGCAGCTATATGGACGACTTTTGGAGGTAGCAATGGAGACAACGTGTGGAGGCTGCTATGGAGACAATTTAATTTGGATAGTGCCTGTATGTGGCAGTCCCAAACATTTTTCAAACCAGAGGAGCAGGTAGGTGGCCCTCCAGTAAAATGGAATAGATTGAGTGCCTGTATGTGGCAGTCCCAAAAATTCTTCAAACCAGAGGAGCAGGTAGGTGGCCCTCCAGTAAAATGGAATAGATTGAGTGCCTGTATGTGGCAGTCCCAAAAATTCTTCAAACCAGAGGAGCAGGTAGGTGGCCCTCCAGTAAAATGGAATAGATTGAGTGCCTGTATGTGGCAGTCCCAAAAATTATTCAAACCAGAGGAGCAGGTAGGTGGCCCTCCAGTAAAATGGAATAGATTGAGTGCCTGTATGTGGCAGTCCCAAAAATTCTTCAAACCAGAGGAGCAGGTAGGTGGCCCTCCAGTAAAATGGAATAGATTGAGTGCCTGTATGTGGCAGTCCCAAAAATTGTTCAAACCAGAGGAGCAGGTAGGTGGCCCTCCAGTAAAATGGAATAGATTGAGTGCCTGTATGTGGCAGTCCCAAAAATTCTTCAAACCAGAGGAGCAGGTAGGTGGCCCTCCAGTAAAATGGAATAGATTGAGTGCCTGTATGTGGCAGTCCCAAAAATTCTTCAAACCAGAGGAGCAGGTAGGTGGCCCTCCAGTAAAATGGAATAGATTGAGTGCCTGTATGTGGCAGTCCCAAAAATTCTTCAAACCAGAGGAGCAGGTAGGTGGCCCTCCAGTAAAATGGAATAGATTGAGTGCCTGTATGTGGCAGTCCCAAAAATTGTTCAAACCAGAGGACCGGGTAGGTGGCCCTCCAGAAAAATGGAATAGATTGAGTGCCTGTATGTGGCACTCACAAAAATTGTTTCAAACAGAGGACCGGGTAGGTGGCCCTCCAGAAAAATTAAATGCATGAAGTACTATAGCAAGAGCCAGTGGGCCCTGTCAAAAAATAGCCATTTTCCTCTGCTTTACTGTACAAAGAGGAGGAGAAGGAGGAAAATGAGGAGGAGGAGGAGGAGTGGATCAATTATTCAGGTTGAGCTTCCTTCACCTGGTGGAGATTGGAAATTCTGAGAAATCCAGCCTTTATTCATTTTAATAAGCGTCAGCCTGTCAGCGCTGTCAGTCGACAGGCGTGTACGCTTATCGGTGATGATGCCACCAGCTGCACTGAAAACCCGCTCGGACAAGACGCTAGCGGCAGGGCAGGCAAGAACCTCCAAGGCGTACAGCGCCAGTTCGTGCCACATGTCCAGCTTTGAAACCCAGTAGTTGTAGGGAGCTGTGTGATCATTTAGGACGATGGTATGGTCAGCTACGTACTCCCTCACCATCTTTCTGTAAAGATCAGCCCTACTCTGCCGAGACTGGGGACAGGTGACAGTGTCTTGCTGGGGTGACATAAAGCTGGCAAAAGCCTTGTAAAGCGTACCCTTGCCAGTGCTGGACAAGCTGCCTGCTCGCCTACTCTCCCTCGCTACTTGTCCCGCAGAACTACGCACTCTGCCGCTAGCGCTGTCAGAAGGGAAATACTGTTTCAGCTTGTGCACCAGGGCCTGCTGGTATTCATGCATTCTCACACTCCTTTCCTCTGCAGGGATGAGAGTGGCAAGATTTTGCTTGTACCGTGGGTCCAGGAGAGTGAACACCCAGTAATCGGTGCTGGAATAAATTCTTTGAACGCGAGGGTCACGGGATAGGCAGCCTAGCATGAAATCTGCCATATGCGCCAGAGTACCAACGCGTAAGAATTCACTCCCCTCACTGGCCTGACTGTCCATTTCCTCCTCCTCCAACTCCTCCAACTCCTCTTCTTCTGCCCATACACGCTGAACAGTGAAGGACTCAACAATGGTCCCCTCTTGTGTCTCGCCAACATTCTCCTCCTCTTCCTCCTCATCCTCCTCCACCTCCACCTCCTCCGATATGCGCTGAGAAACAGACCTCAGGGTGCTTTGGCTATCAACAAGGGAATATTCTTCCCCCGTCTCTTGTGACGAGCGCAAAGCTTCCGACTTCATGCTGACCAGAGAGTTTTTCAACAGGCCAAGCAGCGGGATGGTGAGGCTGATGATGGCGGCATCGCCACTGACCATCTGTGTTGACTCCTCAAAGTTACTCAGCACCTGACAGATATCAGACATCCACGTCCACTCCTCATTGTAGACTTGAGGAAGCTGACTGACCTGACTACCAGTTCTGGTGGAAGTTGACATCTGGCAGTCTACAATCGCTCTGCGCTGCTGGTAAACTCTGGATAACATGGTCAGTGTTGAATTCCACTTCGTGGGCACGTCGCACAACAGTCGGTGAGCGGGCAGTTGGAGGCGGCGCTGCGCTGCCCTGAGAGTGGCAGCATCTGGGCTGGACTTCCTGAAATGCGCACAGATGCGGCGCACCTTCGTGAGCAAATCAGACAGATTGGGGTATGTCTTGAGGAAACGCTGCACTATCAGATTTAACACATGGGCCAGGCATGGCACATGTGTCAGTCTGCCGAGTTGCAGAGCCGCCACCAGGTTACGGCCGTTGTCACACACAACCATTCCCGGCTTGAGGTTCAGCGGTGCCAGCCACAGATCAGTCTGCGCCGTGATGCCCTGTAATAGCTCTTGGGCGGTGTGCCTTTTGTCGCCTAGGCTCAGCAGTTTGAGCACCGCCTGCTGTCGCTTAGCGACTGCACTGCTGCTGTGCCTAGAGCTACCGACTGATGGCGCCGTGCCCACGGATGGTAGTTCGGAGGAGGAGGTGGAGGAGGGGTGGGAGGAGGAGGAGGCATAGTAGGCCTGAAACACCTGGACCGAGGTAGGCCCCGCAATCCTCGGCGTCGGCAGTATATGAGCAGCCCCAGGGTCAGACTCGGTCCCAGCCTCCACCAAGTTAACCCAATGTGCCGTCAGCGATATATAGTGGCCCTGCCCGGCAGCACTCGTCCACGTGTCCGTGGTCAGGTGGACCTTGTCAGAAACGGCGTTGGTCAGGGCACGGATGATGTTGTCTGACACGTGCTGGTGCAGGGCTGGGACGGCACATCGGGAAAAGTAGTGGCGGCTGGGGACCGAATACCGAGGGGCGGCCGCCGCCATGAGGTTGCGAAAGGCCTCGGTCTCTACTAGCCTATAGGGCAGCATCTCCAGGCTAAGCAATCTGGAGATGTGCACATTAAGGGCTTGGGCGTGCGGGTGGGTTGCACTATATTTGCGTTTCCGCTCCAGCGTCTGGGGTATGGAGAGCTGAACGCTGGTGGATGCTGTGGAGGATCGTGGAGGCGACGATGGGGTTTTTGTGGCAGGGTCCTGGGCAGGGGGCTGACTAGCAGCTGACACAGGGGAAGGAGCAGTGGTGTGCACGGCCGGAGGTGAACGGGCTTGTTGCCACTGAGTGGGGTGCTTAGCATTCATATGCCTGCGCATACTGGTGGTAGTTAAGCTAGTAGTGGTGGAACCCCTGCTGAGCCTGGTTTGGCAAATGTTGCACACCACAGTCCGTCGGTCATCCGGTGTTTCCTTAAAGAACCTCCACACTTCTGAAGATCTAGCCCTCGCCGCAAGAGCCCTCACCACGGGAGCTTCACTAGTTGACAGTGGCGCTGATGCACCAGCTCTGGCCCTGCCTCTCCGTCTGGCCCCACCACTGCCTCTTCCAACCTGTTCAGGTCGAGGACTCTCCTCCGTCTCAGAAGCACTGTGTTCACCCGGCCTCTCAACCCAGCTTGGGTCTGTCACCTCATCATCCTCCGATCCCTCAGTCTGCTCCCCCCTCGGACTTCCTGCCCTGACAACAACTTCCCCACTGTCTGACAACCGTGTCTCCTCATCGTCGGACACCTCTTTACACACTTCCACTACGTCAAGAAGGTCATCATCACCCACAGACTGTGACTGGTGGAAAACCTGGGCATCGGAAAATTGCTCAGCAGCAACCGGACAAGTGGTTTGTGACTGTGGGAAGGGTCCAGAAAACAGTTCCTCAGAGTATGCCGGTTCAAATGGCAAATTTTCCTGGGAGGGGGCAGACTGGGGGGGAGGAGGCTGAGGTGCAGGAGCTGGAGGAGTGGGGATTTCGGTGACATGGGTGGACTGCGTGGAAGACTGACTGGTGGTGGACAAATTGCTCGAAGCATTGTCAGCAATCCACGACATCACCTGTTCGCACTGTTCTGGCCTCAACAGTGCTCTACCACGAGTCCCAGTAACTTCAGACATGAACCTAGGGAGTGTAGCTCTGCGGCGTTCCCCTGCTCCCTCATCAGCAGGTGGTGTCTCACCCCGCCCAGGACCACGGCCTCTGACCCCTGCAGTAGTTGGACGCCCACGTCCCCGCCCTCGTCCTCTACCCCTAGCCCTGGGGTTAAACATTTTTAAAATGAGAGTTATAACTTTTTTTTTTTTTTTACTTTTTTTTTTTTTTTTTTTGTGTTTTTTTGTGTTTTTTGTTTTTTTTTTGTGTTTTTTGTTTTTTTTTTGAGTTTTTAGAACCAAACAATCCTATCCTATTGCTATGGCTATTTTCTAGCCAAGTATCAAAGGAAGCACACTACTATGCCAGATGAGATGACACTGAGTTATTGCCTAATAGAAATCCAACCCCTACTGAATTTTGCCACTTCAGCCTTTGCTATGGATATGTGCGCCACTAAGCGCAGAACACAGCGGTCGCAAGTCTCACTACAAATTGCTCAGAATTGGCAAGTACATGCACTGCAGAAACTACAGCCACCAGCAGATCAACCAGAAATCAAATATATAGAACGCTACTGTAGGCTTCAAGAAGCTATTTGTATTCTCCTATGGCTATTTTCTAGCCAAGTATCAAAGGAAGCACACTACTATGCCAGATGAGATGACACTGAGTTATTGCCTAATAGAAATCCAACCCCTACTGAATTTTCCCACTTCAGCCTTTGCTATGGATATGTGCGCCACTAAGCGCAGAACACAGCGGTCGCAAGTCTCACTACAAATTGCTCAGAATTGGCAAGTACATGCACTGCAGAAACTAAAGCCACCAGCAGATCAACCAGAAATCAAATATATAGAACGCTACTGTAGGCTTCAAGAAGCTATTTGTATTCTCCTATGGCTATTTTCTAGCCAAGTATCAAAGGAAGCACACTACTATGCCAGATGAGATGACACTGAGTTATTGCCTAATAGAAATCCAACCCCTACTGAATTTTCCCACTTCAGCCTTTGCTATGGATATGTGCGCCACTAAGCGCAGAACACAGCGGTCGCAAGTCTCACTACAAATTGCTCAGAATTGGCAAGTACATGCACTGCAGAAACTAAAGCCACCAGCAGATCAACCAGAAATCAAATATATAGAACGCTACTGTAGGCTTCAAGAAGCTATTTGTATTCTCCTATGGCTATTTTCTAGCCAAGTATCAAAGGAAGCACACTACTATGCCAGATGAGATGACACTGAGTTAGTGCCTAATAGAAATCCAACCCCTACTGAATTTTCCCACTTCAGCCTTTGCTATGGATATGTGCGCCACTAAGCGCAGAACACAGCGGTCGCAAGTCTCACTACAAATTGCTCAGAATTGGCAAGTACATGCACTGCAGAAACTACAGCCACCAGCAGATCAACCAGAAATCAAATATATAGAACGCTACTGTAGGCTTCAAGAAGCTATTTGTATTCTCCTATGGCTATTTTCTAGCCAAGTATCAAAGGAAGCACACTACTATGCCAGATGAGATGACACTGAGTTAGTGCCTAATAGAAATCCAACCCCTACTGAATTTTCCCACTTCAGCCTTTGCTATGGATATGTGCGCCACTAAGCGCAGAACACAGCGGTCGCAAGTCTCACTACAAATTGCTCAGAATTGGCAAGTACATGCACTGCAGAAACTAAAGCCACCAGCAGATCAACCAGAAATCAAATATATAGAACGCTACTGTAGGCTTCAAGAAGCTGTTTGTATTCTCCTATGGCTATTTTCTAGCCAAGTATCAAAGGAAGCACACTACTATGCCAGATGAGATGACACTGAGTTAGTGCCTAATAGAAATCCAACCCCTACTGAATTTTCCCACTTCAGCCTTTGCTATGGATATGTGCGCCACTAAGCGCAGAACACAGCGGTCGCAAGTCTCACTACAAATTGCTCAGAATTGGCAAGTACATGCACTGCAGAAACTAAAGCCACCAGCAGATCAACCAGAAATCAAATATATAGAACGCTACTGTAGGCTTCAAGAAGCTGTTTGTATTCTCCTATGGCTATTTTCTAGCCAAGTATCAAAGGAAGCACACTACTATGCCAGATGAGATGACACTGAGTTATTGCCTAATAGAAATCCAACCCCTACTGAATTTTCCCACTTCGGTCTTTGCTATGGATATGTGTGCCACTAAGAGCTAAACACAACGGTAGCAAGTCCCCCTGCTAATTCCTCACAAAATGGTAAAAGATGCAAATTAAAATAAAAAAAGTAGAACGTTATTGTAGCCCTAAGAAGGGCTGTTGGGTTCTTTGAGAATCACTCCTGCCTAACAGTAAGCTAATAGAACACCCTAACGCTTTCCCTGACCAGCAGCAGCTCTCTCCCTAGCGGCATCCAGAGACAGAATGATCCGAGCAGCGCGGCCAGCGGCTAGTCTATCCCAGGGTCACCTGATCTGGCCAGCCAACCACTGCTATCGACGTGTAAGGGTACCACGTCATGCTGGGTGGAGTGCAGAGTCTCCTGGCTTGTGATTGGCTCTGTTTCTGGCCGCCAAAAAGCAAAACGGCGGGAGCTGCCATTTTCTCGAGCGGGCAAAGTATTCGTCCGAGCAACGAGCAGTTTCGAGTACCCTAATGCTCGACCGAGCATCAAGCTCGGACGAGCATGTTCGCTCATCTCTACTTTATAGATTATAACAGTGCCATAAAACTGAATTAAAGGGGTTGTACCAAGATTGAATGTTGGGACCTCCACTGATCACAAGAACAGATGTCGCGTTCTTGACTACTGGTGAAGTGGGAGGTTGAGAATGAGAGCATTGGAGCAAAGCACCATGTCACACACTCCCATTCACTATCTATGAGAGTAGAGCACTGTACATGTATCAATATATGAAACTTGGAGCTTGTACAGAGCCGATATATGGCTGTGTGTATGTACGGTTACAAGTTAGACTTCTTTTCTCATTTTTCTGCTGGATGTAAAAAATGTTTTTTTTCAGAACATATTTTAAAAAAATACACAAAGTATTGTATGTCTCTATACAAAGAATATCAAAGAAATGAAACAATGTATTCATTAATCATGGGAGGTAAGAAGTGGCCAAACTATAATTGAAGTGAAATATGTAATTATACTTTCCTATTGCCTTTCTAAGAATGTTACAAATTAATTGTTCCAAGATGGATTAAGTGATTATTTTTTTCCGTAATTGTTCTATCATAAAAACATTCAACTTTATATTTATCTTCAATATAACGTAGAAATTTCTAGATAATATAAAATAATGCTTTTCTTCAGAGAACCCTGCTCTCCTTAACCTGCTAAGCACTTGTTCTGAAAAATTAAGTATCTAGTTGACCTTCCTGGAGCCCCCACTTATGATGCCTGTTTTACCCTCGGCTCCAAGTTAAACTACCCTCTTCCCCTTTTTTAGACTTCACAAATAATGCTCTTCGTATAACTCCCCTCCTAATGTTGTCCCCACTTCTTATATCACAGAGCTCTCCAATTGTGGAGCCCCATATTTAATAATTGCTCCTTATTCCCCTGCAGACGCCATGCTCCCCTCCCAGCCCCTGCTGTGCGGGACTCTGATGCTCACAGTTGTCATGATATGTTACCACCCGGCCTCAGTGCCATATACAGAAGTATTTGATAAGTAAAGGTGGAGAGTGGAGTCAACAGCTAATGGTTTTGCATTGCAGAAAATCTACATCATATCTGTTCTGTATGGATATATCCAACCACTTGTTGGACATTTTATGCTGTATAACCCCAGAAAGCCATTAAATTGCACGGATGAGCTGTAGGTTACAATTACCTTGGGATTATTAACTCCTATTTCTGATGCCTTTCCTAATAGAGGATA
Organism: Engystomops pustulosus; assembly: GCF_040894005.1. Lineage (NCBI taxonomy): Eukaryota > Metazoa > Chordata > Amphibia > Anura > Leptodactylidae > Engystomops > Engystomops pustulosus. The sequence goes on along the minus strand of NC_092417.1, from coordinate 55,357,187 downwards.
TTTTACCAGACTCCAATGGCTCATCAATAGAGCGGGGAGTAGTGGCACTCGAGGGATCATTCATCTATACATCGCTCATTAGAATTAGAGAACATTCTCAGAACAATTAGCATATATTATCACACAAGGTCTATGTGTCGTCTTCCTGCCCTTTCCAACCTCCACTTTATCTTGCATAAAAATATACATCATAAAGTTCCTCTAACACAAAGTCAGATCCCAGTAATTGCCTCTTCCTGCAATGGCTGAAGATATAAAATGTATATCTCATAATAGTCTATTGTTTTCTCCCACTTTGCATTAGTAAATGCTGTGCATTAAGTCGTACTTCACTTTACAACATTTCACTGCTAAATCTATGCCAAACGGTGAGAATATCTGTAAATACTCCGTTTTAGTTCTTTAAGAATGGTTTTGAATTTGATCATGTTTTCTTCTCTATTAACATTCATAGCTCAATCAAAAGTCCTGTGGCTGGAGCTAGCTGTGAAATTAGCATAGTTCATTCTGAGATCCCACAATGCCCTGCTTTCTAATAACCCTGGGACACTATGGATACAGTGCTAATTATGTCCAAAGGTTCAGCCCTTAGTTAAAACAGTTTTCTGGTTTAACAAAATTAATTATTAGATAACCTTTTACAAAAATTATTAACATTAGCAAAAGAAAGAGACTCCACACAGGAGCTGGTTGGTGGCTAAAATGTGAATGTTTCACATAGCAATGAATGACATTAACATATTGAATTGTGTAATACTTAATTTTTCCTGTGGAGGCACTGCAGGATTTTGGAACTAATTTTTCCCACAGATTACAGTGTCATATAAGGACAACCTGTGACAAGTTTATCATCTGAGGACACTTCTTACAAAGAAGGGATTGTTCAACAATTAAATATTAACAAAAAAATGTCTGCTTTTATAAGCCCCACATAGATTTTTAGTTTTCTCAGTTTTACTGAACCATGAGGCTTCATGCACTTGGTGTTACTAGTTGCATGAACTGTGGGTGACAGCTATATGGGTCCCTTCATTAACATGCTGCTAAATGAGTCGTTAGCGAGTGGTTAATTTGATAACACAGAGACAATCTAGTTTGTTCCTCATCTTTCTTAGAAGTCTTAGGTCTGTTTCACACGATATAATAATATAAAATCCATGAAAAACAATACACATACATAAGAAATAGTGAATATAAATTATGTGCATCATAATTAATATGAATTATGATGCACATGATTGATATTCACTATTTCTTATAGGTATATGTATTGTTTTTGAGGAGCCTGCATGCGTGATGTCTTTCTTTCGGCAATGCATTTTCCCTCTGTGGGTTTGGTGGTATTGCAATTTATTGATTTTAAAAAGGGCCTTTTTGCTCATAAATTGGTGTCTTTTTAAAAATAAAATCCCAGCCACACACTAGACAAACAGTCTTGTTGGACTAACAAGAACACTGGATTGGGGACACTGGACTCAGGGACAACAGAAATGACAGTGCATCCTAAAGCTCAATCCCCCCAAAAGCCTAGCCTGCTAGTTTCTGCTCATCTTAGGTGATACGGGATAACCATGAAGATGGTCTCTTCTTATGACAAATTTCAGACATGAAACAGGACAAACAAATAAGTGTAATAAGGGTGGGAAACAATCCAGATGACAACTGAGAGAGCATATAAGGTACAAAAATGCATACACAAAGGGATAGTCACAGAACAAGAGGCAAACATCAGAAACCAAACACAGAAGTACAGCAATAAAGTGCAGTCAATAGAGCTAACCAGAAAATATAACCAGCAAAGAGTAAAGCACATTCAGGGAGTAGCACCTCTGCTTTAGGTGAAAGGGGCTGAGATCTGAGAGTCTGAGCATGTTAACTTTTGCTGGACCAGGACCAAGCTTGCAGAGAGTCAGGCTTCAAGGGATATTGACCATTTGATTTAAAAGAAAGTAAATGTTCTGAAAGTTAGGAAAAATAAATGAAAAAATTAAATTGAGGGGGTGCAGAGGGTGTTGTCACAACCGAGCTTAAGAGGTTTATGGGGCCCATAAGGTGTAACTTTCCCATATGATATTACCATAAGCCATATATGGGCTTATATTTGTGTTGGGGCCTAGCATGGCTTATGCATTGGACCAATAGCTATCTATCCATCTCATATCTATCAATCTATTATCTATATATCTACTTATCACTGTATATTGATATGTTAATTGGCTTATTCATTTGATTTTTAAAACAGATTACTGAGGAGCAAATAAAGAAATCCAGACATATTCACTTACTTCATTACATTGGATCATCTGCACTCGTTATAAGGCTTTGCCTGGCAAATGTCCATTAGCATGCATTAATGATCATCATGGGTAAATGAGTCTATTCCCCAGTGCTGGGCTCTCAATGGGAACATGGAATGCCCTTCTAAGCTTTTCTGTGACATCAATTATCATATCTGCATTTTAATACTGCATAATAACCTGGTCCCCAAGAGTCATCAATCAGAAGACATTAGTCAAGGAGAGACAGGCATTCATACATTGAAATCCACAAGTGCACAGACACCAAACAAATACAGTCATATTAATGGGAATTTTCTGTAGGACTAGTGCTGCTGGGATGGCTGATCCTGTATATCTCCATGTATAAACCAGAACTAGAAGCTCCTTAGCCTCACTACAAATTATATAGCAGATTCTCTCCTATCATGTGCCTTATACTAGCGTCCTCCGATGTTATAAAGATATATTTCAGCTCTCTCAGGCACGGAGGCCTAGTTGCAGTTTTTGTCTGAACCTCTGCATCCCACATACATTTTATTATTGTGTGTAACAGTTTGCAACTTTTTGCTGAAAAAAAACATAGGGGAGATTTTTTTGTTTTCTTGTCGTTCTAGTTTCTTTTTTACCTTTTCTTAGTGTCTGATTTATCTTGTGTTACATCTGTGCCAGAATCTCCTGAAGTGTGCATGGTTAGGCTGATAAGACGCTGAATTCCTCTGCTTCACTTTAGTTAGCAGTCAGAATTGTGCTCAATTGGATGGGCTACTGATTGAATCTACCAAGCTTTACCTTAATGTGAAGCTTAATTGAATACAAGAGAGTTTTTAAAGGGGTTGTCCGAGTTTTGAAAAAAAAATATATGTGGCCGGGAGCGGGCTGCCTAAAACAATAAAGCTGTACTTACCTTCCGGTGCCCTCCGGTATCCAGCGCTGCTGTCGCTCCGGTCCGGGTGCCATGTAAACAAACATGGCCGCATTCAGCTTCCGGCCCCCATACACAATGCTGTGTATAGGGACGGATAGGCATACCCGGCCACGGCCGGCCGGAATCACGGCAGCTAAGGGTGCGTCCACATGTTCAGTTTTACAGATGCAGTTTTTGAAGCCAAAAGCAGGTGTGGATCATAATGGGTTGAGGCTAATAATTGAAAGGTGCTGCTCCTCCTCCTACTTTTACTCCATTCCAGGTTTGGGCATCAAAAACTGCATCCAAAAAACTGAACGTGTGGTCACACTCTAACCCTTTACCCATTAGCTCAAGAAAAACAGAAAATCTCACCTGGAGTTAGAGAAAACTGCTAAGAAAAAAAGGCATATAATGGTAATAAACAGAACCAAAACTCTTTTTATTTTATCTTCATACAATAAAATCATAAAATTCAAAGAAGTTGCAATTTCCTTTTCTCATGACAGTATCTGGACATGTTTAGCCAAGAGCAAAGATAAAGAAAAATGCGTGTGTACTGAGAGATATTGACCACGCAGATGATTTAGTGCATAAATTGGTTCAGACATGAAAGGTTCCTATCGATGCCCTATTCTAATAAGATATCTCCTGGACCCGAGCCGCTTCCATTACAAGGATACCTCCTTTCTGCTATTTATACCTCACATGTGATGTATTTTCTGACCTGTAATTATTACACTCCTGCAATTCCTTCTACATGTCTAATTATACAGATCATTACTTTCCTTGATTTTCAATATAAACTGCTCAGTGTGTGTATAATTAGGATGTCCCTCCTTTTCCTGACTGTATATGTGTGTATACACCTTATTTATAATGACAGGAATTTGTGCAATTCCATCTCCTCTGTGATATATTTACACTGTACCTATAATCTGGTTTCATCACAAATCCATCTTCTTTGTATATTTACACTGCTCGTGTAATCTGTATTAAACCTACAATTACATGCAGTGCAGTCGAGGATTCCGTCTCATGCTTCCTTATAGAACAGAGAGGTTTTCTATATCTTATAACAATCCATTTTTTAATGATTTACAGAATAGAAATTGCACCTCGCTGCCGCCCCTTCCAGCACGGACTCCGGTGATATTCTCCGTTAGTTTTTACCTTTAAACTCATTTAATCTCAATGGGGCACATGTATCAAACTTTTGGATTGCCTTTTCCTTTAATTTTTTTCATGGTGCTTGTGCTCATTTGCTATTTTTTTTGCACCTAAAGATTTGCCGTCGCCTAGTTTTTTGCAGTGTTCCCTGAGTTATCACCTTAATCCAGATGTGAAAGTTGCGACTTTTCTAAAAAGTTTGGCGCTAATCTACGGCCGCCCCTGAGCAGGCAGAGAAAATAGTTGGGGAACTAATTGCAACATTTGGAGACTTTTTGCAACTTTTATTTTAAAAAGTCGCAAATTCACTACAGACCAAACACCTCTTGAAAAATAACTATTACCTTGTCCGGTACTCCCGGTGTCCCCGCTGTGCTCTTTCCGTGCCGTGCCCCTCTTAGGGCATGCCCATCCGTTACCACAGTGGTTGGCCGGAAGCTGCAAGAGCGGATCTTCAGTTTCTCTCTAAACAAAGAGGGGCACGGCACAGATAGAGTGTGGGACACAGGGAGCGCAGGACGAAGTAAGTACTAGCTATTTTTTTTTAATGCAGCCCACTCCTGGCCATCTCATTTTTTTAGTTAGTCTCGGACAACACTTTTAAGGGGCTTGTACAAAGGTTGAAACACATGCCTTCTTTCTTCCAAACACAGTGCCCTACCTGACTTTGGTTTGTGCTGGTAGTGCAGCTTAGCTTTATAGAAATGAATGGAGCTTGGCAATATCAGGAACTACTGATGGTCATTAGAGGTGCTGTTTTTTGGAAGAAAGCAGCCATGTTTTTGTAACATCTGTACAACACCTTTAACTCAGTGTTAACCTGTACCTGGGCTATATAACCATTAGTTCTTCATGGCTTTACCGTTCCAAAGGGGTTCCTCACAATCAGGCAATCTCAGAGCAGATTGACCCATTTCAGTCTTTGATACCCAGAATAAATACACCCAGTTGTCATGCAGAGTTATAATAAAAGAATCTCTGACATGAGTAGGTCAATAATTAGATTTTGTTATATGTGCTTTAATGTGAAGCATCAGTGGTTCTGCACGTCTACTCACAGGAATCCTATTGTCATCCATATTGGAAGAGTCATTTGCATTCGTTCTGCACATTCACCACTGTAATTAAAATGTATTGTCCTAATCAAGTCTGCCCTAATAAGGTCTGGGCATTTGGGATTGATAACTTACGAGACAAGTAGAAGGTTGATCTCAGGTTCTGTGATAACAAACACCACAGGAGAACCAAGGTTTGAGATTCACATCTACACAAATATAAACTCTGGTATTTTAAAGGGAAGTGTGACATTTGTAAAGAATTAAGAAGTCAGGAGCTGACAGATATTGTGGGGCAAAAAAGGGGCAAGGGGCGCACTTTGGCCACGGTGGTTGTAAAACAAGTATGCTCCCTCGGACCCTAAATAGTGACCCTAATGGACCCTAAGCGACTAGTGACATATCTGTATGTACGGAAAGGGCTCATGTCTACTGACACCGATAGCGGGTGATAACCCTTTGACTGCTGCCGGAGGCAAAAGCTAGCGGTGCGTGGGTGCAGCCATTTTACCTTTGATCCCAACTCCCGATCTCTTGCCATTACAACAGCCTGGAGTCTTTATAAGACCCAAAAACCTGTCATTGCTGAAGATCTGTAACAATATGCCAGAGACACAAATTTTCTGCAATACTGCAGTATATGGTAGGAGAAATCAGACTCCCTCAGGTTAAAAATTTGTAAAAAAAAAAAAATCCATAAATTTAAAAAACCTAAGACTTCAAATCGACCCCTATAAAAATAAACAAATAAAATAATAAACATATTAGGTATCACACCGACCCAAAATTCCCGATCTATTAAAAAATAACAACGGTTATTCCTGGACCGAATATAACGCCCAAATCGCCAGAATGCTACTTTTTATCCTTTTTGCAACACATAAAAATGTAATAAAGAGTGTTCAAGAGTTCATACAGTCCTCTAAATGGTAGAAATGAAAATGTCATCTTATCTTGCAAAAATTGGCACCTTACACAGCTCTGTAACCGAGTTGCATTGGTCGAGTGTTGCTCTCTATGCTCAACTTCTTCTACTCAAAGTTTGCAAATACAGAAATGTTTAGCATAAATCAAAAATTCTTGTGAAGAGTTAGCGCGGGCCAGCTGCTCCACTGCTGCATAAAACATAGAATTCAGAAGACATTTCAGTCTAAACAGTGTAATTGCTTGTGATCATGTTAGTAATCTTCAGCAAAACAACTCTTCTTACTGTGCACCTCCTGCATCACAGATTGGGAAAATTCATCTATTTACTGCAGATTTTTGTTTTACCCCATGGCATCCTTTAGGTTTACACGAAAAGCCTGAAGCCTAGTAACTGCATGGTATACACTAACAAATAGAGGGCTGACAATGTTACAATGTTTTAAAATACACCCACTTTTCTATATATTTAAAGCTAAAGATTTATAACTTAACCAAAGAAAAAGTCCTCCATAGAACTCAGATTGGGTCCAATACCTACGACAAAGAAGGAGACAGCGCCCTTCTCTGTATAGTGTTTAGACCAGGTTACTGCAGATCAACTCAAATTAAGTTGCAGGGACTACAACCACTACAGCCACTACACTGAATATGGAGCTCTTTCCTGTTTCAATCTTTGTTTATCATCTGCTGAGAACATCTGATCTGTGAGGGTGCTATGTATTAGACCCCACCAAGCTGATACCATTGACCTATCCTTAGGAGTGGAGATACATATTTTTAACCCCACAGAATGTAACATCGCAGACATAAAAGTGTTACTGATGTTACCGCCCTTTAATTTTGTTCAAGACATATTCCCATTTCAATAAACCTATTTGATACAGTTTATGAAGTTAAAGTATCACATTTTATACTAATCTTAAAGGGGTTGTCCACGTTCTGCAAGTAATTAATGTTGTTTGTGTCACGAAAAGTCAGAATATTTACTTTCTCAATTTCTCGCAGCTTTCTAGATCTCTGCTTGCTGTAATTGTATTGGAAGCTTCATAGTTTACTTCCTGTGGTTAAAACTGATCCTTGGTCATGTGATGTCACACAGGTGCACGGCTCGTTATAACATACACCAATGATTCTAATGAGTCATGCACCTGTGTGACATCACATGACCACAGACCAGCTTTCATCCACAGGATGTAAACATTTGTTACACAAACAATATCAATTATTTGCTATTTCAAGATTCCAAGATCTGAGTACTCAAACCTCAATTTGAATACTATAACCGTTACTCAAAGACTTCGCTGTGTTTAAATTGAGGTTTGAGTACTCAGAATCTTGGAATCTTGAAATAGCAAATAAAGCACTTAAACAGATCCCACAAACCAGTGCACCACAGTGTTCTAAGTCCAGCTGCAATCCTTGAATATAAATTTATTTTTTCACAGTCCTGCTACTACTAGCTACACACACAATGGTATGCTTACAAATTTGTCCAGGCATGCTACCTAACACTAAATGCAGCTTTGTATGGTCAAAATTTCTAGTAGACTCCCTTTAAACATACACATTATATGCATTCAATATCTGACTAAGTGCCTTAACTTTTTGATTTTAAAGGACAGGACATTTTCTTTCAGTTTCCTAGGCCATCTCACAATAGCCATCCAAAAACTCCCAACTTAAAAAGTAGGTGCAGCCCTATCCTTCCCCCACAAGGCATAGAGAATACATGAGAATCAAAGAATAATGAGTTGCATTCACTAGATCTTTTATATACCATAATAAAACAATTGTAACTGGTCATAAATGATTTCTCTTATTATTGATCCTTATAATCACATACGACTATATTGGATCCTCGGCCAGATACCTTGGAATGACCTTGTTGTTAGTTAAGGATACAACAGCAATTAGAGCCATGTACACATCAGTCACAGGAACGGACCCACAAGAAGTTTTTGATTTTTGTCCGTGAAACAAATGATGGATTGTAGCTACAAACATACAAGCACTTTCTGACATTTCTATCCCTGTCTTCATACAACATGACATGTAAAAACTAAAAAAAAAAATGCTTTTATTATTTTCTGCCGACAGGGAAATAAGATGTCAAAAATATCTCTAAGGAGGGATTTCTGAAAGCTGTGACCTTCAAAGAGCATTGTAATTTGTCTAGTTGTTTAACATGTTAGCGATTATTTGTCTACACGATAATTAAAATTAATGAAGATTTTTCACGTTTTGTACATTTATTCAATTTTGTAATTACAATATATTTCAGGTATAACGTAATGATGATCGTAAATAATGTGATCATCTTGTTAATTATAGAAACAATTAAAAATAATGAATTATTGCACAGATTTAGTACAAGTAATTTATAGTTTTTCTTGCTGGATAACCTACTGTAGTACCTGCTGGCCATGCACTAGTCATGTGAACCTAACAATTTCTGGGGGCTGGATTATCATCTGTGCCCACTGACTCTACCTAGACTGCAAATGTTGTAGTAAGCACTTGGATTTTAAACCATTTGATTGGAGCTGACCTGCAGTACCCCAGCACGGCCACTACACAGTAGACAGAGTCGTTCTGGGTCAGAATGAAGAAAACTCTTACCACTATAAAATTATTTGAACCAATTCATCAATAAATCATTTTTAGACATTAATATTTTGGTATTAGGATGTAACCATAAAAACAGCTCACACCATGTTTATAATGTAATGGAAGGCAGATATAGAAAGTATTATAGCTGACTCTGCAGCATATAATGGAGAACTGAGCACTTAATAAATATGATTTTAATTACATTGAATGCACAGTGTCTGCATCCTCTGTCTGCATGTTCCAGTAATTGACAAATGTCACAATTAAAGTTGCTCACATTCAGTCAATCTAATTATAACCTGTTATATCTATTTGCTCCATTCAGTTCTTTATCTCTATTTTTATCTAGGTTTTATTTGAAATTTTACACATTGCAATAAGCAAAATAGTAATAAGTAATTAAAATCTCTATTTTTATCTATCTGTAATTGTATATACTTCTCTCATTAGCAATCTATATAGCTCTATTTATTAGAGATGAGCGAGCACTAAAATGCTCGGGTGCTCGTTATTCGAGACGAACTTTTCCAGATGCTCGAGTGCTCGTCTCGAATAACGAGCCCCATTGAAGTCAATGGGAGACCCGAGCATTTTTTGTAATAAAACTGAACAGTAAAAGAACAGTGCAAAAAAAAAAAATTCCAGATGTTTGCAGATGTTTTACTTGTAAGAACACATTGAAATAACACTATTCTTCACTTTGCAGGTGTTCGCGCGTGTCTCCTGCTAAGTTAGGAGATGTGCACGAACATCTGGAATGTGAAGAATAGTGTTCTTTCAATGTGTTCTGCACTTAGATGTTCCGAACATCTCCGAACCTAGCGGGAGACACGCGCGAACACCTGGAAAGTGGAGAATAGTGTTATTTCAATGTGTTCTTACAAGTAAAACATCTGCAAACATGTGTAATATTTTTTTTTTACAATAAAAATACTTTTATTCAATTTATTTTATTAATTTACTGCTCGATCTCGAGCCGGCGAGATACTCGTCCGAGTAACGAGCCGGTCCGAGTATGCTAATACTCGACCGAGCAGTATACTCGCTCATCTCTACTATTTATCTATTTACTTTATTTTCTGTTTATCTCATTTTCTACAATCTATCTAATCAGCCTTTCTTTCTATCTACTGTTGTACCTTTAAAATAAAAAATGGTTTCTAGCATAATATAAGGTCTGTATCGGTGTCATCCTTTGTCAGTGGTATGCAATTTAGGAGGCGCTGATTGTATCTTTGTTCCATTTCAACAACTACAGTGTGAACCAGGGTTTAAGCTGACTATGCTTTCCTGTGGCATTATCTCTGGTTCATTGCTCCTTAACCCTATGTAATTGACAGCTTCTCACACTACTCACCTACTCCCTGTGTTGTTCTGACCCAATCACTATTGAACCTGGGACTATGAGATCACATAAGAGTCTTGCCCACCCTTTCATGTGCGCTGGTTATAGAGGTTTTTTGCTTTTGACTCTGATCATTGTGTTTTTGGTATTCAAACCTTTGGCTCTTGTTCAGACTACTGTAATTTTGTACTGTGTTTGCCCTCTTACTTGGCTCTGCCAACTATTGTTATCTGTTTAGTGTTTTTGACTTTGGCACAAGGAGGGATCATTGAACAGTTACTGGGCACCATCAAGGGTGGTTAAAGTAAGTGGGTTGGATGAGATTTGTGTGTTCAGAATTAATGGTCACTGCCTTGTCCATTTTTCAGTAGCTAGTCCCCCATTACACATTTTTTACTAACTCTTTCACTAATAATGTATGTAATGACATTAGAAACTGGAAAATCTCTTTAGAGCTTACTGTAGCCCTTGTTGTTATGCCCCCCGGTGCCCATTATTAATCTAAACAAACCATCCAGTCCAGGAGGTTATTTATTGGTTCCTTCTTTACTCTGAATTATTCCATTCACAAATATCTTGGAAACTCATAAAGGCTGCAGTTTTTTGTCACCAGTGTGACATTAAGGATTTGACAATGTCTTTGGAGGAAAGCTGCCATATGTTTCCAATCCTGTACAACCTCATACTCATTATGGTACCTTACATGTTCTTGAAGAGTTCACAACTGGGACTCCACCACCTTTTTAAAATAAGAGACACCACCAACAAAATTCAGAACTCCCACCTGGTCCTCTATAGAGACCACATGATCTTCCTCTAGGAGCACTTCTCACCTTCTCAGTGCAAATGTTGGCCAATGCCCAACCATCGAGCTTCCAAGACAAAACTCAGCCTCCTACATATGTCGCTCTCAGCACAATTTTAAAGCAATTACTAGGCAGGATTGTCATGTGATTGGTTGAAAAGGTGATACAATGTCCATACAGAAAGGTTCTAAAATTCAATGACATAAATTTGTTTAATATTTTTTTTGTCTTCACCAATGACATTTCTTCTGGAATTTCCTAATCAAGAAATTCCTCATGGTCATTCATCGAACAGGCAATGCCATAGGAAAGTTTACTTTCCAGCTGTGAACCCTTCTCTCTATTAGCATTTTAATGGCTGTTTCTACAATCGTCCTCTGCTTCTTGTAACCGGAGATAAGCAGAGTCAATTATTTCATAATGAGTACATCTTAGGAAATAGAACGAAGTAGTAGACAAGAATTCCTTCTCATAATTTATTTCATGTGTTTCGTCTGTACATGCCTACATCACTTCACACAGCTCAGACCTACGGGTAAATAATGTTCTTTATAATAAAAAAAAATAAAAATTCAGCCGTCTCTCAACTTAATCCCCTTTTTCACAAACATCTTTGCTGCATTATAGGAGACTAAATCCTTGTGGCCATTAAACATTCTATTTTTGGCCACTGCTATCTCTCTGCTACATAATTTTGTATAATCTTTTAAGGATACTGAGCAAGAGTCTGAGGGTGGCAGGACTTATGGTGTAGAAATTCACACAGTATAATGACAAATTGAGAAGTGGGCCAGCATTAATCTAAGGATTATGAAAATGAAAAATATTATGTTCAAAAGAGTCCCTAGAAGAATTATGCTTTAGCAGATAACTTTAAATTACAGTCTTTCTTCGGGCTTTAGAGACATATTTAAATGTCATTAACTTAACAAAGATGTCTCTTTCACCTTGTTTTGACTCCTTAGAATGTTTTTTTTATCCCCCCTCCCCCGTCTAAAGAAAATGTGCACATTTCAAGGGTTTCTCCATTTTAGTGAACTCAATTGCATATCACCTAAGAGCCTATTGAGATTTCTAATTCTTTGTGCAGAAATTCCCTTTTAGGATTGTACAGAGTGGAGAGGCCCTTTAAGACACTAGGTAGTGATTTAATGGGGCACATTTACTAACTCGTCCTGTCGCGATCCCCGAGGTGCGTTATCCGAGGAGGATTCGGAGCTGCCACGATTCACTAAGGTCGTGCGTCCAATTTCCTGCATGTGTTGCTTTCCCGCTCAGGTTGTGTGCGCCAAAAAAAACCCAGTTACCGCATTTTTCGGCCTATAAGGTGCACCGGACAATAAGGCGCACCTCTAATAAATGCCTGCTAAGACATCTAGGTTCATATATAAGGCGCACTGGAGTATAAGGCGCAGGATCAAATGCAGTACCTAAAAATGACCAGCAGGTGGCAGACCTGTGCACAGTTCAAGCCAGCTACACTTCCCGGGAAACTTGTCTTCAGCGTGTCAGAGAGCTCCGATCTCAGAGGTATGGCTGCTGGGGGTTAATGCAGGGTGATGCAGCAGGGGTTAAGCGGTCTCCCTCTGCCCCTTCTCCTTCCCTCCTCAGGCAGGGTGTTATTCCTGTGGGCAGTGGCGTAACTAGAGTCCACTGGGCCCCGGGACAAAATTCCTAATGGGGCCCCCCCCCCCCTCCCCAACTTTACCTAAAAAAAACCCTCAAAACCCTTTCTGCTAACCGATATTTCAGTGATTATTACATATTCTGCCCCCCCACAATTAATTATTTAATATTCTCTCCCCCCATAATGAATTATTAAATATACTCTCCCCCCCATAATGAGTTATTACATATTCTACCCCCCACAATTAATTATTACATATTCTACCCCCCCACAATTAATTATTACATATTCTGCCCACCCCCCACAATTAATTATTACATATTCCCCCCACACACACACTTAATTATTACAATCTCCCCCCCCCACACAATTAATTATTACAATCTCTCCCCCCCCCCCACACACACAATGAATTATTACATATTCCCCCCCCCCACACAATTAATTATTACATATTCTGCCCCCCCCCACAATTAATTATTAGATCCCCCCCACACACACACACACACAATTATTACATATCCCCCCCCCCAATTAATTAATTATACAATAAGCCCCATTTTAAAATAAACCCTATACTCACCACTGGCAGCGGGTTCGCGTCTTCTATCTTCTTGCCGCGGGCAGGCAGGAAGGGGTGCGCGGCCGCGTGATGACGTCATCACGCAGCCGCGCATCCCAGTTCATGGAGCGATGTGCGCCGGGGTTGTCTTCCGGCCACATCGCTCCAGTTATAGTGCTCGAGCGGCCGCTTATGGCCGCATCGAGCACTATACAGGGACGGGCAGGAGCTTCCTGTCCGGACGGACAGAGGCGACTGCCAGTGGCGTACCGACCGCGGTCGCCATTGAGACGGTCGCCCGGGCCCCCCCGTCCGATGGGCCCGGTCTCAATGGCGACCACTGCGACCGCGGTCGGTACGCCACTGCCTGTGGGGTTCCCTGTGGCTCCTTCTCTTTCCCCTGTTACAGGGCTGTCAGGTATGGGGGATTGTTTACTGATGATGATGATTGCCGTGGTCGGCACCATGGCAGCTCCGGTTTCTTCGTGCTATGGGAGGGCAGGATGGGCACAATGTTAGTTAAACACTGGTAAATGTACAGTGCATCTTGTCTGTAGTACATTTCTGTATAAGTTTATATATAAGGCGCACCGGCCTATAAGGCGCACCTTTGATTTCTGAGAAAATTAAAGGATTTTTGGTGCGCCTTATAGGCCGAAAAATACGGTAAATGCGGCGCAAAACGGAAAAAGTCAAGAAAACCAACAAAAGTGTGGTCGGCGGACCCTTAGTAAATGTGCCACAATATTTTACATTGTCAACAACTTTCAATTAATCAGAATGAATGAAATAAATATTAACTGAAAAGAAACTACTTTTTTCTCTAATTGTTTTGGCCTTTTACTTTTTATACTCCTTCTTTCATGATAAAATGTGTTTCATTCTGAAACCTGTGCTGAATTCTGTCTTGCTGGCAAGATGAAAGGAAACAAACTAATGTCAGATTGTGCAGGAGATCTATGGGGTTGGAGATAAATCTCAGTTTCTAGGTCTCTGCCCACCAACTCAGAGACAATTTAAAATCACTCAATCATGCACTCAGCATTATAGCATCAGTTTTTTTATTATCTGTTTTCAATTCTTGCCTATTTAGCAGTGTGATCTATACAAAATTGAGGAATTTTAGTAGAAAATTTCACATCCACATCCTGAAAGTGGTCATTATTCAACATTCATTTCTATATACATATATGAAAAAGTGATAGTATCATCAAAGTATAGTATCATGGAAAGTTATCCTGTAATGGGTTTGTAATACAAAGTAAGCTTTGGCAAAGTTTTCAAAAGATTCAGTTTAAAAGGGGTTTGCCCATGAAAGAAAGTTTGCAAATTTTAATCCTGTAGCAATGTTTACACAATAAAGATCATTTTTAAAACCCATTCTTTACAATTTTACTCAGTTTTCTGTTTTAGCTCCTATAGCTCAGTGATGGTCAGTGTAAGATTCCAGAATGTGGGCGGGGACTCTCTAATTAGATACTTCATGATTCCTCTGTGCTATGAGATGCTGTATGCTGACCATAGATTTAAGGTCGGATTCCAGTGCAACCAAAATTGTGTACACCAGGACTGATAGAGGCACCTTAGAATTATATCAATGACATATCATATAATTATTAAGAGTATAAAAAGCAAGAAAACTATGGATCTTTTGTATAAGAGTCTGAGCCGATGACCAAGTTAATAAGGGAGCAGTCACCTTTCTTTTGTACGTGAAAATAAATAAAATTGGAATAAGTGTTGTAGTCACATTCTCTTTCAGAAATTAATTTGACAATGGCTAAACTAGAATCTATATTCTATGAAATGACATGGTCTTTCCTCTTCATCCCTCACAAAGTGTCATAGACATTGATGCAGAAGATATCCCAGTTGGGGTCCTTATTATAGCTCTGATGGAGTAGTAGAACAGTGAAGAATATAGAGCAGGCTTGTCATTAGGAGAGTAGGCATGATGCAATGAAGTTATTGGATGTAATGAAAGCATACTTAGGACCTGAGCCATGGATTAGAATGAGGAGTAGAACAATAGATAACAAAAAGACATTCCAAAGGGCAAGCCAAGAGCGTCACTCGTGAACAATACAAAGAGTCAGTGGGCCATATCAGAATACTGTAGTACATATATGATATTCATATATCATATATCAGAATTCTTGATCTGTATGTAGAACAGGAGGGAGCCATGGCCAAATCCAGCAACTTTGCTTCTTTCTTCCCTGTTTCTTAATTTCCAAGCTAACAATGTAAACTAGACTATACTGTTTTAGTATATCCACCACTTTCCTGATTCACCTAAAATGCAATATATTTGCTTCTCAATGTTCATTACTTAAAGGGGTATTCAGGGAATATGAATGTCTGACACAAAAACCCATGATGATATAAATAAATGAATACAACAATACTCAATGTCATTAGTCACAAAACAAAGCTTAAATAATTTGATTTTATGATTTACTAAATTTATGGCCTCTCTAAAGTAGGTGGAGTTATCACTAAGATGGCCGCCATTGGAAACTACAAGTTCCATGATCCTTTAGTACTCAGTAACTCCTCCTACCACGTATGCTCTGCCCCCAGTGATGATGTAACAGGTTTTCTTGCTCTGTTACCATAGTAATGATGTGTAACTGCCATCACCATAACACTGGCCATACTGGATGCACTGCAACCAACCGACTACAGCCAAACTTAGTGGTGATCACATGACCCTGCCCAGGCAGGTACAGGACATGTGATGTGGACATGTGACCAGCAGCCATCTTCTTCCTGCAACGGACCGCGCGGAGGAAATTAACGGACTGATTAAAGGGCCGGTAACATTTTAATTCTTCATTACAGTCTATGTCACCAGCATTTACTGCTAAGGGGAGCAACATTTTAAATAACAACTAATTACACATGAGCTTATATTTTGAGTGCCCACTTGTATATGAATTATGCTGATTCCTGGAATACCCCTTTAGGCAAACAGAAAAGTTCCATTCATCAAAAGTGAATTAAAAATCAATAAAGTGGGAATCTTGGCTATACACTACAATACAGATGAACAACAAAACTCACCATTGAAGGTGATCACAACGTTAAAGCTACATTTAGAAATCTCATACAGGACAACCTTGAGATGTATTTGGCAATGTTCCAAACACAAGTCATTACCAGGCGAACTGAATCTGTGCCAGGTAAAGATTACACATTATAGCATAAAAGAGAGAAATGCTCTGTGACATCACAGCTTTTTACAGATAATTCACTCTTACCGTAGGGAAAGTCCTTATGTGATTTCTCTATGAGCTTATTTTAGGCACTGTAAATACATGGTGAACTAGTGTATGTCTATCTATCTATCTATCTATCATATATACTTATCTATCAAGTATTCATAGACAGATAGATAATTCCAATCCCTGTTGTTAGTTCCGGAACAGCTAATCAGTTTGGGTACCAGCTGCTGTCCCCCATTGATCTCTTACTAATAACCTTTCCTATGGATAGGTCATCATTATCAATAACCAGGAAAATGTCCTTGATGTAGCCAATCAAATGTCATTGTATCTATGCATTAACGATTTGCAGATTGCTCTTAAGAATCTAAGATTGTAAAAAAAAAGTAAGCAGCCTGTGTATACAGCTCTATAAAAAAAAAAAAAAAAAAAAAACATGAGTCTTGACGGCTCAAGATGACAAATTTGTGGCCCATATTTTTATGGCTTGCAAGATATTTTGTAAAAAGTATTTCTACTTACCCTCACAACACTTTTCCCAAAAAGTCAGCATCTGGTGTGCCCTGGTTTAGATTTCATTCCAACTACAGTGGTAGCAGCCATAGCAGCCGCTATGGGGCATGCAGTGTCAGGGGGCCCTGTCATCCGACCTGATACTAGAGAATGGAGGATGTGTACCATTGTACACATATTTTGCTGCATATTGTACAACATAATATGTATATAACATATATGTTTTATAAATATATATATATATATATATACTGTATCTGTGATCTGCATATGCTGTATTATGTTTATACGGTGTATGGTGTCTGTATATACTGTATTATACTGTCTGTGTATATATATGCTGTATGTTTGTATATGGCACTGTATGTGTGTATATGCTCTATATGTTTTCCCATAAGTATATAAATGTGTGATTGTACCTTGCATGTGTGAGTTTAAGTACTAAGAGGGGCTCAATTTAGAGGCCTCTGCCTCTCCTAGTTACGCCACAGTGCACAAGTGTCTTAATAAATAATTTGATAGGGTTACTATTGGATGTTTTTTATCATGTGATTAGGTGTAGTTATAGCATCACCTCCATTTCATTATGGAGAAGCCATCAAAACGGAAGCATTTCTGAAATGCATAGGTTGATTTTCTTGCTGTAGTTTTTGTGTATCAGTGGATTGTTATAATATTTTAAGGAATTCCGAATAAAGAAAATGTTTTTACGAAGAACTTGGCGACCTGCAGCTGGACTATGCTTTTTCCTCTTACATACACCAGAAGCAATGACTTCAATCTTCATAAATACCCCCCAATATATTTTGATGTAGCAGGTAGCAGGTACACATGAGTGTAGGGTCACACTACATAGAGTTTGCCTGCTGTCTGTTTCTGTGAAAAATTGAAGTTTGCATAGTTTTTAATTAAAAGTATTTTATGTTATACAAATCGGACCATTGAGAAACCCTGTTGAAGAAATCAACATTATCTTTAAAGCTATCCAAATCCAGTCAGTGCTAATTTACATCACAACATTGTACTGTAAAGGAAACTTAAGTGTATATAAACATTTGAAGGATTGTTTCAGGGGATTTACATTATCTCTGGACAATGTATACAGTAACATTTTAGCAGTTTCCTGCTTCTGGGTGGAGACAATGTTCTACGATGTCTTCCATATTAAGCAAATAAAGCAACCACGATTTTTTGCTTTCGAATATTCCCTCATTCAGCACATTTACTTACCCGTCCCATTGACGCCGCCAGTCCGAATGTCCGACGAGGATTCGGAGCTTCCGCGATTCTAAAATCGTGTGTCCAACTTCCTGCATGTGTCACTTCCCCTCTGAGGTCCGCCGGAGTTCACCTTCTTCTTCCCGGGGGATGTGAGTGCTGATCTTGAGACACAATTGGATTTTTAAATTCCATGGTTTGTCCGAATCAGTCTGGTTGTCCGATGGCCACGCCCCCCGCACAAAACGAAAAATTTGGGAAACCCAACGGAAATGCGTCCAATGGACGCCCCCTTGTGTCTTATGCATCAGGCAGATATCAGAGGTCCAGTCTTCTATTGGTAAGGTAGATAGGGTATGCTGCATGTTCCCAGGATCAGATACTGAATGTTGCTGGATAGGGAAATCACATGGATAGAGTAATGAAACCTGTTTTTTCATTACCCTATCCATGTGAATAGACAGAGCTGGCAGAAACAGGACCTACAGTTACTGTTTGAAAGCATGTGGGGGGGTGTGGGCTTCCAGCACTGCATTGCTACCATTGAATTGTCCTGTGGGAGGAATTCCCCCCCCCCCCCCGATATGTAATAAGTGTTTGTTTACTATTCTTCTAATATGCAGATGTGCATAGACTTTAACAACTGTCATTTACCAGTTTCTAACCTCTCAAACCTTTCCAAAATAGGCTTCACACTTTTATAATATTTAAATGACGCAAACTCTTGAGGTGTTGACCTTGATTGGCAGCTATGTCTAAAGAAAAAAGTCCTCTGTATTTGTCATTACAAATACTGCTGTCTATGGGTAGCGGCCACGGACAAATGTCATCCATTTAGTATGGAAGTGCCGACTGCAACTGCAAAAATTAATATTTTATGACACCCTTTTAGCTTAGTTTTTTGGGACAGCTGTTTTTTATTTCTTTGCACGATTGACATATTAAATGTACAGTACTAACTTTGTTTATTTTGAGACTTAGTATACAGAAAGCAGACATCTCCTTATCAAAGATTCATGTCCCCTAAAAGTAGACAGCTGCTGTCAGGGCCCATACAGTATGTGCCATCCTCATTCTCCAGGAGTAGCGTGACACTGAAAGGATTTGTCTCAATGTGGACATTAAAAACTATTATATAAAATATGTGTAATCCAAAGTATATAAAACAATAATAACTAGCAAGTTTCTATGACCCATGACAGAACATGTAATACGAGGAAAAGAGAATATTATTGAGGGACACAATCTGCACAATTACCGTATATACTCAAGTTTAAGCTGACCCAAGTATAAGCCGAGGCCCCTAATTTTACCACCAAAACCTGGGAAAACTTATTGACTCGAGTATAAGCCGAGGGTGGTAAATGCATTGGTCACAGCCTCCCCAGTATATAGCCTGCCGGACCCTGCCCCGTAGTATATAGCCAGCACCTGCCAGCCCATATCCCCCAGTATATATCCAACCCCCTGCCCCAGTATATAGTGAGCCCCCTGCCCCAGTATATAGCCAGCAGCGGGGGAAGCCAGAAAGGTGAGTTTTGATACATATTTTTTTACCCGAGTATAAGCCGAGTTTGGGCTTTAGCCTATTTTCGTTATTTATGGGCCTATGTAATAGTATTCTGGCTGCAGTTCATCCCTTCAATCCACTGACTACAAAGTTTCCTTCTGTCGATGTATCACCATGTAGCACCATGTAGCACCATGTATCTGATAAGTGTTCTTGACCCCTTACTGTTTGGTACACACTCTGATAGATTGTTCCCTTATTGTTTGATCCTATTAGGCTGTCCAGTTGACCAACTTTCAAACCCTTGTTTTTTGAGTAATCTCTTGAGTTAACAATGTGCCATATTCGTAACTCCTACCTGGTCATTTGCAAGATCATTTTTCTCATGTTTTTCAAGTTACCACATAAAACTTTCATTCTTAACTAATGAACAAGTCTGTTAGTGTATTGAAATGAACGCTCTGTAATTTACTCCATAGGTCTTGACATTGGAAACACACTCCATTGATTTTGGTCTTGGTTATGGCAATGTACTTTATTGGTCATGATCTTGGCAATGTACTGTACCACATTAGACTTGATCTTGCTAACGACATCCTTAGATTCAACTCAATGTACTCAACTACAGTGATATATGTCATTGCTCTCAATTCTTAGCTATGGATTTAGTAATGTACACTATCGGTTTTGGTCTTCGTTATGGTCATGCACTAAGTAAGGTAAACAATTGGTTTTGGAAATACATCCTTTGCAAAAAACTTATATTGTATTCTGAATTCTTGCCATGGAAGAAGTAGTAACTGTATTTTATTTAACAAAACAGTCATGGGCCTGTATTTATTTTACCCAATGGAAATATGGGCGAAAAAAAAAGCTTTGAGACTTATCATACATGGAAGACTTTGATCAGCAAAGTATTCACACACAGCCTAAGTAAGCTAACTTCTATGGAAGATCCCATCTGTTTTTCTAATTACTTCCTTCAAACAGTAGCTTCACTTGTTTTGTCCTAGAGCTTTTCTTGTTGAATCAGCAGCTGTACGCACTTATAGAAAAGTTACATTGGTAGCTAGGAATCTATTATGCCATTCTCCTTTAATGATGAAGCACTGCCAAAAATCTGTTGTAACAAACACGCTATGAGAGAGGCTTTAAGAATGCAAGAACACAATTAGTTTGCGTGTCCGAGAACGAGCACTTTTGTTTATCCACTCCCATGTCCTATGAATGGACTCGGCATAGTAAAAATGTCCACTTCAGAAATGATTGAGTACAATTATGCGATCTTCTTTTTTCAAAAGTCCTTTTGGTTGAAGAAGGCTGAAAATACCCAAGTATTGATGCACACATTATTATGTCTTATCTGCAGACGATTGTGTTGTATTTACTTACTTTAAAACCTCTTCAAACGGCCATCTTTTTTATATGACCATCACCTTATCCAGATCAGATTTCCTGGACAAATATTGATTTCTACAATCCAAGCAATTATCAGATAAAAAATATAGTTAGGTGCTATACAAAATATACATGCTATTCATTCAAACTGATGTAAACTCTTTGAATTGTGCCTTCCTTATGATTTTTGGCAAAGTTCGGAAGATCAGTCTCCTGGCTGAACACCAAACCTGGGTATATGTTCTCTAGAAAGCTGTTCTGATTGACATTCCAGTATCCTCTATCAGCAGGCAATATGTGTGCACACAGTCCTATTCAAGTGTTGGAGCAATGCACCAATTGGCTTCTGGGGCAGTGTCCTTTAACTCCACTTGCTCCTACTCGGCTACTATATAGGTGCTTGCTTTTGACTTGTCTTTCTGACTCCCTGGTGATATTCTTTGTTTTTGCTGTGTTTTGCTGAGATCTTGACCTCTTGCCTGAACCTTAGCTATTCTACTGCCTTACAACTTTGTACCTCGAGCTATCTTGGTTTAGGGACCCGTGTCCTCTTTTCACCTGCATAGATGGCAAATTGGCAGGAATAAATGTTATAGGAAATGTATTGTTTGCAATTCTTCCCCATCTTGACACAAATTGGAGATAAGAAGACAGGTTTCCGATATGAAATTCATCCATCATCAGTCATTATTTTCTACAACATATTATTCATTCTGCTCATCTTTTTGGGGTAGACAACCCCCTAAGACCACCAGTTTTGGGTGTGTTATGAAAATATTTTTTTTCGGTTATCTTATAATATCCTATAATATCATTAAGTATCTAGCAAGAGGTTGAACTCATATAACTCATCAGTGGCCCTAGTCTCTGACAAAATAATAGTCCCCAAAGGCCTAGCAAAAAACAAGCTCATTAGAAGCTCAATTTGTAGAAGACCCTGTTGTTAAGGAGATCGCACTGGTTTCGGGCACCATCTTGCGTACTGTCAGCCATTTTGGATACAGCAGACATGTTCGCTGACCACTGTCCAGCTAGTGTCATGATTCAGCCATTTTTGTATAACCTGCCTGTAAAAGTTTTTCCTTGGCACATGTGAGAGATGATTGACCTTCAGCATGTTCTCCTTCTTATAATAAATGTATGGGTTCTGGAGACATTCTCTGTACATTCTGTAGATAAACATGTCTGAGGAACAAGGCCTATTAACTTTTTCCCAGAATGTGCTGGTAAATTCATTATGGCCAATAGCATTGCAGTATTCTATTCACGCCTCTTTGATGACTCTTCTGTCCTTTTTTGATATACGACTGTGTTTTTGTGAAATAAACGGGGAGTAGATCTTTAGATACACTAAGAGACTGACGTGTGTCTTGGGTTTGCTCTCGCCTCCCTGGTACCGGGAGCCATGAAATATTTAATTTGAAAGTCGCCTGTACAACTGAAGCAAGGACTGTTTTGAGTCCTAGATAAAAATCTCTAACACTGTTCTTGAACAATGCTCACCTTGCTACACAAGAAGACATAATAATGTGTAGTAGACATAATAATAATAATATTGTTATTATAAATAACACTTTCCAAATGTAGATCTTTCATAGGGTCCAAAAGCTTCAAGATGTATCTCTAGATAGCAGCAGGTGGCCCTAAGAATCATATTATCTGACAGACCCAAGTTCTTCCAGGCCAGTGCTAAACAAGATAACTGAACCTATCACTGCACTCCAGGTTTCAAGATAAATACAATCTAAGAAATAAATAGATCTGACACTTTTATGTGCAATAACACAAGATTATATGACACTGTAATTTATTTAAAGGCACATTACAGGCAGATACTTTTTCATGAACCTTCCCGGTGGAAATTACAGCACATGCATAGCAGGTCTGGGAATTGAGAATTACGGCTCATGTCTGTATCCTGATTCCTGGTTTTATAGTCTTGGTAAACAGCTATGTTAAGTAAATCAATACATCTGTATAGAGATATTCATTACAACTAAATGGCCATATGTATAGCCTGTATATTTTATTTTTATTGTTGGACTCCCAAGTAATTTCCATAGAGATGTAGTTTTGGAAATAAATTCATGTATTACTTTGGAATATCCATTTGAGTTTGCAGTTCTGTAAATTAGGTAACGCTATACTGACAGCATTTAAATACATAGAAATGAATGGAGGGCGGCAATAACAAATCATGAAAACGGTCTCCTAATGCTGGAACACATCTTTGCCTTAATCTTATGCCAAAAAGGTAAAATGATTTTTCTCTCGACTGCTTTCGCATCTCCAATAGAAAATAAGGAAAGCCAATGGACTGCATGCTCCTCTAATTTTTATGAGCAAGGTGAAGTCTTAGGTCATAAGAAGCATTAATGACAACCTACAGTAGAACTCTTATTGTGCCTGGGACATAATGTAAAGTCTGTAACTGTATCCCCCAAATACCATGTTATTGTTACTGTTCACCTTCATAGATATTCGACTCTGGGTTGAAATGACTTTACTAAAGAGAATGATGCACTTTATTTTTTTTTAACTTATATGGAAAGTTTGAATTTCTATTTTCTTCTATAAACAAAATTATGATATCAGCCTTCTAGTGTCAGATGTGTTGTATGCTGTTAACAACATACGGCCATGTGCATTACAGCAGCTAGAGATGGCCATTGGAGGCTCATTGTGGGCATGCTTAGTGAATTATCCAGAGGTAATGGTGCAGGTAAGTGGACACGTTAAACTATAAATATCACATTTTGTAGAAGTTAAAGTCTTTCTAATCCTTAGATACTGGGAAAAAATGCAAGTTTCCAGGAGAGGATAAGGAAAACATTGTCTCTTTTAGCTACCTTGTAAGGCAGCTCCCTTGACATAAAGCATGACCTTCAGGAAGCCTTATGACATCATGCGGGATTAAAACCAAATCAGTATATCTATTGGAGAAGGAACTGACTGGTTGATTGGTTTATTTTTAATCCCGCACCATGTCATAAGGCCTCTTGTAGGTCATGATTGATGAACAAGGGAGTGGCCTCATAAGGTAGTTAAAAGAGGTGAGGTTTTTCTTATACCATCCTGGAAAACTTATAATATTTTACCAGAATCCCCCTAGTGGAGCATCCATGGCTATAAGATTCCACACGCCTACATGGCGGCCTTAATTGTCATTCTCTGTAAGGCACATTCTTACTTCCCAACCTTAATCTTTAGATACAGATGTAGTAAAGTTAAACTTCATAACTAACACATTACATTAACAATCAGCCTAAACTTGACCTTTCTCCACTGATTTCAATAACTCTTGGTGGGTGTTATCACAGTGAACTGTGACCTTTTACTATAATCCTGAATGTGAATATAATGAGATGTGGTTTGTGTAGATTAATAGTTCAGAGTAAAAATTGCAATACTACAAAAAACATTGAAACACTCTATTTTTAGAACTATAAGATACACTTTTTAGGAGGAAAAAATATTGCTAAAAAGTGTCTGCTTCTTATATACTGAAGGTCAGAAGGATCCAGCACTGCCATACGCTCCCAACTACTCTCCTTGTAGATCGGGTGAAGCGCTTACATAGTGTTTTACCAGTTTTCTGAGAGAACAGAGGCTCCACAATGCTCTCTCCCTCTCATGACTTTCCCAACATGGTTATTAACTAGAGGACCAAAGTCAGGACAGGGCCAGGGGATGGGGCCAAGGCAAAATTTGCATCTGGGATTAGGTATGAAGTAGAAGTAGGTGTCTGTGTTTGTGTGTGGCAGAGAGGAGCATCTTAATGCGAATGTGTGGAGCAGAGTGTCTTCATGTGAATGTGTGTAGCAGAGCGTCTTCATGTGAATGTGTGTAGCAGAGCGTCTTAATGTGAATGTGTGTAGCAGAGCGTCTTCATGTGAATGTGTGTAGCAGAGCGTCTTCATGTGAATGTGTGTAGCAGAGCGTCTTCATGTGAATGTGTGTAGCAGAGCGTCTTCATGCGAATGTGTGTAGCAGAGTGTCTTCATGTGAATGTGTGTAGCAGAGCGTCTTCATGTGAATGTGTGTAGCAGAGCGTCTTCTCTGTGTAGCAGAGCATCTTAATGTGAATGTGTGTAGCAGAGCGTCTTCATGTGAATGTGTGTAGCAGGGCTGTGTGTGCTGTGCTTGTATGTGACCAACAGGGAATTTTTAAATTGGTGTCAAATATATTTTTCCTTTTTTGGGATGACCAAATCTGGGATGTGTCGTATAGTAAGGAGCGTCTTATAGAATAGTGCACTTGATTTGAACAATAATTAAGTTTCCAATGAAATTTTACTTGTAAGATGTGCATGTGAGTGAGAGCTACCACTTAATGTGATTTGAGATGTAGCGTGCATGCTCAATGATACTGATGCTTCTCAAAAATGTAAAAATGTGTAAGGTGATGAAAGATTTTATTTGCAAAATAGTTTGATTTCATCTGGTGTATATCCCAGAGCTACTCATGATAAACTCGACACAGATCTACCTCAACCTTGATGTTGCTCCATTCATTAAGGAGATGCAAATGCTCGATCATCACATCTCAGCTGTTTCTAATGACCCAGAAGCATCTGGTAACTTTCATTATAAATAATCACTTGATTCAAAATTGTGTCATCATGATTTTTTTTCTCTTTTTGGTGCACGTAGAATATGAGATGAGCTGCAATCAACATTTTGGCAAAACTGCTGCCATCAGGATCCTTAAAACGGGAATAAAGTCACATGTCTGTAGATTGTCCTCCTAATATACAGGGATGTTTATGAGTAACATTAACTTTCTTAAAATATAAATCCTCAAGATTGATGATCTTGAATGACAAACCACTGATTTGCATCGACATTGGGTCATTCTTTATTTCCTTTTTGGTGGCTCCACAGAGCAATTGAGTTCTTACCGCCAACCCCTCGCTTCCCCTTCAGCTTCCTATTATTTTTCTTCTTTTCTTGAGTTGGATGCAAAGAACAAAGCTAAATTTATACACATAATACATTGGGGCTGGGGAATAATTACGGTTATGACAATTATTGCAGATCTGAGCCACATTTTACCTACATACTACATACATACATACTAAAATTTTCACTAAACTTATTCCATATTTGATTTGTGGATCCAGATGTGGTAGACATATTTATCAGGGGCAAGTAAAAAATATCTGTCGCTAATGAAATCCAGGGTTTTTGACTAACCCAGGAAAAGCAAAGAAATTGGTTGCAACTTTTTAGTCCAAATGTTTCAAATCCGGTAAATAAAGGGGTTGTACCAAGTTTGTTTGATATCCCCAATCTTCATAAAAATTGGTGGAGGTCAAATGATAATACACACTAATAGATGGACTGGCAAGTGGAGCATTTTTTCTCCCACTCCATTCAACACACATCACTCAGGTATCTCCAGCTCTCTCATTTACTGTCTACTTGTGTGTCAGCCATAGTTGAGCACTGTGTTTGGCAAATTAGGATGCAGATTCCGATACCCAACGCTACACCAAGTGTGAATGAGGTCTGGCTTTTGTGATAACAATCTGATCAGCACTTTCTTACTGCTCGGACCAATCAGATTGTTATCTCCTATCCACAATAATAAAACTTTTCTCCACCCCTTGGTTCAACCTTGGTTTACCTTTAAGACTAAAACACAATAATTGGCCAAAGATAATAGTTTAATTCTTATTACATAAGCATTATATATTTATTGATTTAAAATTTAACATCTTTATTTTAAAGGATGCTGGTGATCTGCAGCATATGATAACTTTTTATTGGTTAAATACCATCTCTGACTATAGTACATACCTTGATGAACGGTCTAGTAACTGCAGCTTGTAGATATGTATATATATATATATATATATATATATATATATATATATGTGATCTCACCTGGAGGAAACAGCTGTAATCACTTGTGGGGTGTGTGAGCACATGAGATCTGTAGCCTCTACGAAGGGCAGATCCAAAATGCGTGGGGTGATGCCTGTTCTGCCTGATCTATCTGTATCCTGTTACATCTGAATGTACTGCTGTTGAAGAATGGCATATTATCAGCATAAATAAGGTTAAAAAAAAACATCAGTCCCATCTATTAAATTGTACAGAGTTGATCCAGAAGAAGGCAGAAGAAGCTGATCCAGAAGAAGGCAAAAACCCTGCAAGGCTGATGCCAAGCGACACAAAGCAGGGAAAAATTCCCTCCCGACCCCTAATATGGTGGTTGGAATACCGCCCTGGATCAACAGAAACTACTTATGAAAAGTTTTATCAGCATAAAATGTGATATTATTGCTCACCAGAAAGTATTGAGGTTTCTCTTGAAAATGTTCAAATTATCAGCCATCACGACTAGTGATGAGCGAGTATACTCGTCCGAGCTTGATGCTCGGTCGAGTATTAGCATACTCGGACCGGCTCGTTGCTCGGACGAGTATTTGCCCTGCTCGATAACGAGCATTTAATTAAAAAAAAAAAAGTGAAGAACAGTAAAAAGATACAATTAAAACATTTAATTTAATTGTTTAATTGAAGAAAACAGTGAAAGAACACAGTGCAGAACAGATTGCAGATGTTCGGGAACATCTGCAATCTGTTCCGGAGACACGCGTGCAGAACGGTGTTCTCCGCAATAGTATTTGAAGAACAATATGTGTGAAGAACACATTACAGATGTTTGGCAACATCTGCAAGTTGTTCTCTACACATATTGTTCTTCAAATACTATTGCGGAGAACACCGTTCTGCACGCGTGTCTCCGGAGCAGATCGCAGATGTCCCGGAGACACGCGTGCAGAACGGTGTTCTCCGCAATAGTATTTGAAGAACAATATGTGTGAAGAACAACTTGCAGATGTTTCCAAACATCTGCAAGTTGTTCTTCACACATATTGTTCTTCAAATACTATTGCGGAGAACACCGCTCTGCACGCGTGTCTCCGGAACAGATTGCAGATGTTCCCGAACATCTGCAATCTGTTCTGCACTGTGTATTTTCACTGTGCTCGTTAAGTTTATAATTTTACTGAAAAATGCTTGGGTCTCCCATTGATTTCAATGGGGCTCGTTACTCGAAACGAGCACTCGAACATCTGGAAATGTTCGGCTCGAGTAACGAGCACCCGAGCATTTTAGTGCTCGCTCATCTCTAATCACGACATCTTGTTGTACAGAGTTCAATAGTCTCACTGCTGACATAGTAAAGAGTCCCTCTATGGTGATGGTAGAACCGCCTCTCCTCTAGGCATAGAGGAGGGCACCTTGTCCTGGCCAAAGGCCTAGGTTTCATAAAATCTTGGAAGGACGTCCTTGTACTGATATTTCATTTTATGACTGTGATTGTGTTGTAGGTGATTGTGAGTTTGGGTTGTTTTTGTATGGACTGTAGAATCAATTGTATGTATTATGTGCTAAAGAATTGTGGCTTAGTTTCTTTTCTGCAGCTGTTTTATCTCAAATGCAAATGCCAACAACGTTGTATATTAATTGAAATATTGTAGCTTGCGGGTCTCTGTAATAATTAGATGTAGTAAAATAATACTACATACTGTATATATATTTCAAAATGAGATACTATGAGGTATAGTCTATCTAGCTCATAACCAGATCATCCACATGTTAAATTAGGACACAAAAATAATGGTGAGTCAGACTAATACATTTAAAACCTTAATTTGGCACGAGAGGGTCCTGGATTTTGCTGTAAGGTTAAACTAACAATGTGATTGCTGTTTTTTTTGGTTTATGCCTACAATAGAAGCTACCCCTTAAGCCAGCAAGAACCAAATGGACTAAAGGCAGCAGTAAAAAAAGAGATATAAATAGTATAATAGAGCTTGTCTCTGGAAATTGTTACGCAGAGCTGAATGAATGAAGTTTAAGTCTATGCACGGAAGTTAATGAGAACAGTAGATTCCCCTTAGCAAAACGTAGGCAAAAGGACAGATACTACCACTAGGTACAGAAATCATTAAAATATTCTGCATGAAGGAAAGTCAAGTAATATATTTCCAACCTGCAGGGC
Organism: Engystomops pustulosus; assembly: GCF_040894005.1. NCBI lineage: Eukaryota > Metazoa > Chordata > Amphibia > Anura > Leptodactylidae > Engystomops > Engystomops pustulosus. The sequence continues at coordinate 55,328,016 of NC_092417.1, read as the reverse complement.
TCAAGAAGTAAGAAGGCATTAACACAAGAAAGAAAAGGGAGGAATGATGCAAAGTGATTGAGCAAATAACTTGGAAGTAGCAAAGATGGTATTTATAGAGATCAACTTAACACAGGCTTATGACAAAAAGAAGTGCCCTGAGTGCGGGTAACAAGGGGCTGATATGGGGGGTTTAGATATCAGGCTAGATCAGACTGCAGGATACATCATATATCAGGTCCCATTGTAAGGAAAAAACACTGTTACTGCCGCTGCTTTCATAGATTATTTTCAAGTCACTGTCAAGTTCACAACTCCATCTTGGCTACCATTCACATCTGAAACCATCATACCAGTGATCAGACTGAGTGCCCAGACTGCAACGAAGACCCATTTATTTATCACAAAGTGCAAACATGGCAATCTAAGCACTAACTTCACACTCCTTACCCTGCCGTGGTTTTAAAATGTATTTTTATCCTGAGGACACCAATGTCGTGAAAGAAGGATACACAAGGATACACAACACTAGATCCAATAGGTTCAATAATAATCCAACCCGGTCTGCATCTTCTCGCTCCTTCTGCATTCCCCAAAATCCCAGGATGTTTTGCTTTAAAATATCACTGAATTAAACAACTTCTGGGCTGGTGGGCTGGTGGAAAGGGCTGGTGGGTTGGCTGGTGAACTTCATGATAGGACAGTATTACATCGTCCACAGAAAGGGATCTGAGTGCCACCTCTGACCCCTGTCCTCGTAGGTTCAACAACACTGCATAGTACTATGTGCAATACAAAAAGTTTTGTATAGTTGCTTATACAATGTAAAAGAAAAAGTTGTGTAAAATTAAGTGATGGTTCCCATGCTTCATATGCACCTCGTTGAATCTGGGAGAAGAATATCCTACTTAATATGTATGTTATGTTTACCCATGTATGTTCAAGGGAATTAGACATGTTCCTCCCTTTCTCTGCCATGCTGTATTATTATTATTATTATTATTATTATTATTACATGAATTCTCTACTGCTGTATATAAGGGGGTTCACATACATTACACAAAGTTGAGAACACATGTGATTACAAAACACAAGCACTACAGAGATCTGGAACAAGTGGAAGGAGGACCCTCCTGCTGAAGGAGGGCTTCAGCAGGAGACCTTTCCCCACTTCAACCGGATGTCTATAGTAGGACACCCGTAATATTTAGAACCTTTGTGAAATGCTTCACCAGAAGAAAAGAACAGAGATAAAGAGCAATAAACATGGTGCTCTATGTATGATGTCTATAAGCGTATTTGTTTCAGAAGTGGCAGAAAATCCTTCATCAATTTTTGCGGTTTCTTTTATCATTCATTTCCAGGTTTCCTGCTTCTTATCCAAGGAAATGTCAGTTCACACTTGTCACTTCTGGCTGTATCTTACAATTTATGTGACTTAAAAGTTATATTGTCACTCTTTTAAACCCGAGGAGAAATGTTTGCAGTAAATGTCTTGACATGTTAAACTACTGATGCGCTCACATTCTTCTCCTTTAAATATGCGTCTCCCAGGACAGAGTCTATGAAGTTGGACCATTGTGAAACCTTACTCAGCACCCAGAATGGACCTATATACAATTCATATATTAGCATGAGGTGTCTCAGTAATTATTTGTATTCTCTACTAAAAGGAACTTAATGGAAACCTACCATTTGGTTTGATGTATTATGAAGCAAACATACCTTGAGAATGCTGAAGTTACACTGATGCAGGATTATATCTTGGCTAATCCCTGAGCTGAGTGGTTTTGCTGATCAAACAATTATAACATTCAGGACCTTGTGAAAGCTTGGTCAGCATGGCTGCCTTGATCAACACATTACACAGGGGAGCTTGGAATTACAAATGGTGGTTAGTGAAGCATGACTAATCAACCTGAGCTGAATCACTCATACACAGCAGCTGGAGGATGGTGCAGCAATTGATTATTCTGTCTGGCAGGGAGAAAAGTGATTGCATCATCATCTCCTGCAGAGAAAAACTGGTAGGCTGGGAGAAGCAGGGAACCAAGCACTGAAGGAGCCATAGAAGGGGCAGAGCTTAATTATCATAATGTTATATCTGTTTTATCAGAAAAACCACTCAGGTCAGGGATTAACCAAGATATGATCCTGCATCAGTGTAGCTACAGCAGTCTCAAGGTATGTTTCATAATGTTCATAATGCCTGAAATCAAATGGTAGGTTTCGCACGCCCTATGTTAAAGGTGCACCACAAAAAAGTTGGTGAACTCTGTCGGGCCAGTGCAGGGAAGCGCCAGATTCATGATTTCTGTTGTACCTTCTTAATGAATCTGGGGAACCCCGCATTATACACTTTTAGTGAAGTTTCCCACATTCTTAGTAAATGTGTCGCATCAGTTTTCTATAGAAAAACAGCAAGAAAAGATCTAGAAAACTGTGAGGAACTCATACAGAACGTATACTGAAAGATTGTATAATTTTACATTATGCAAACAATTACCTTAATTTGCTGAAATGGGACAACCCCTTTAATTTAAGGGAATGTACATATCTGCCTTTTTCATGAGAGTCAAATGTTTATACAAGCAACTATGGGGGTCATTTACTAAGGGCCCGATTCGCGTTTTCCCGACGTGTTACCCGAATATTTCCGATTTGCGCCGCTTGTACATGAATTGCCCCGGGTTTTTGGCGCACGCGATCGGATTGTGGCGCATCGGGGCCGGCATGCGCGCGACAGAAATCGCGGGGGAGTGGCCGAACGAAAACCCGACGTATTCGGAAAACCGCCGCATTTAAAAACCGAAAATGTGTCGCTTGGGGAGCGCTCACCTTCACCTTCTATGGGATGGTGCATTCCGGGGCGTTAAGATTATTTTCGGCGCTGCAGCGCCACCTGGTGGACGGCGGAGGAACTACCATCTTAAATCCCAGCCGGACCCGAATCCTGTGCAGAGAACGCGCCGCTGGATCGCGAATGGGCCGGGTAAGTAAATGTGCCCCTATGTGTTTAGCTTTAATCCCCATTAGAGATGAGTGAATTATTAAAAATTGTGTTCACCAGTGGACCAATTTTCCTATGTATTCTATTCCTATAGCATAACACATGTTGGCATGTATGCTTTGAAGGGGTTGTCCTGAGTGAGCACAACAGCACAACAGGCACCTACCACGAAATTGGTTTCAGAGAACAAAAGGAGCTGGTTTATAAAACCTAAAAAAAAACCTTTTTCCCAAAATCATAGTGTTTACAATCCACAATGGTGTTTTGAGTCCGCTGGGAAGCACACCCCACTGGGTCTGGGTAGAAAGACATCTATGGTTGGTTATAAAATGCATGTTGGACAGAAGAGCATAGAGCTGTGATGAATGGGAATTATTTTTGAACACTCGGTTGTAGAAGTATTTTAGAAACCTACCGAGTTTTAAACAACAAAACTCTTAAGAGAACTACCTGCAGGTTTCTTACTAAACAGTAGGTTACTTGTTGCAGCTTAACATTGTAAAACATGAAGCATTAACTTCTTTTTGGTTTTAAATAAAAAATGTGCTTTTGATATTTAAGCTGTGAAATCAATAGATTACTTTTAATTATTCAGGTTTGGTAAACACTTTAGAAATTATTGGTCACAAGTGATAAATGCTAGAAAAGTGGAAAGCAAAAAGTTCAGACTTACAGCAACATTTTGTAAAATAGGTCTCTTTCCCTCATAGCCAGTACATCCAAGATGGGTATACCCAGCAGGTCAAAAATACTAACTGCAAATCTGTCAGAAGAAAAAAGAACAGTATCTCAACTCCTTCTGAACTCTAAACTAGCAGCTCCACAAGCTCACGTGGCCCAGAAAAACCACAGGAACCAGTGTGTATTTCTCCAGCATCCACATTAAATTATCTAATATTTTTACAAACTGAGGATGGATAAAAAAAATTGTTTTCCAATAAACTGAAAAAGAATGCTGCTTTTATCATCCCGCAAAAATCACATTTATGAACAAATACTATAAGCTATATAAAAAGGAAAAGTTGTGTCCAATTTTATATGCTTAAACTGGTCCTGAAAGGGGTTGCCTATGATTGGAATATGTATAAGTGTATAATAGTTGTATTACCAATCTCAGCCATGGCCAAGAGTGGCACTTTTCCTGGAAAAAAAGCATTCTACCTCTGAAATACCTCTGATATATAGCTCTTAATACTTTAAATGTACAATACATGTTTAACAATGCGGCTCTCAGTGCTGTTGGCGACAAGAAACGCGTTATCAGTAAGTAAATGCCGTACAGACATCATCTTTGTTATTGAATAATTTCACACTCAGCGAATGGCCATCAACCTTCAAATGACAGGCAAAATTAATGTACGACAATGTTCTGCGGGATACGTCATCCCGGCATTTGTTCTGTCTCGTTTTCATGCGTCATGTGGCACAACAATGGTATCGACATCTGCACCTTTCCGGAACAGCTGTGCTACAACAGAGCAAATCAATGCAATGCAATAAGATCTGAAGGAATGTTAGATTTATTACTCATGTTTAATTAAAGCTGATAGAGTTAACCCTTCACTTAAGCAGGGCTAATAATCAAACCGCTAATCTTATTCTGGAATCATTTCTGTTATAGGCAGATGTGTTCACCCTTGAGATGGCTTGGGTAGCTATTATTACTTGGGGCGTAGCCACGCAGTAATAATACAACACCTATAGACTATAATGGAGATATATTGAGGGTCTGTTTTTCAGAGGTATACTGCTCGAAAAACAAATCATATACATAAGGATTCATGAGTAAACAAGACCCCCACATACAATGTTAAGCTTGTGAAACCACAAGGAATGGGCTTATGAGGGGGTTCTTTGGTATTGTGATGCATTTTCATTGTCCTAGTGTAACATCTGTGCTGGTGTTATCCTCTCTTAGTGAAGTGTGGCTGAGGATGCTCGGATTATGTCATTGTTTTTCTCCTGCAGCTATATTTTGTAGAGGGGCCATGATTCTGTTAGAAGCTTCTCCTGGTCAGTGCTTTGTGCTTGCTATATTCTATGTTGGCAGCAAGCTCCTTGTGTTTTGACATTGTGTTTTTCTGATTTCTATATTCTGGTATCCTGATATTTTGCCTATAGTCAGACTAACCTTCTGCTTTGCGATTTTGTACTTCATTTGCCTTCTTTGTTGTTCCACAGCTCTGAATACTTTTCTTCTATGTTTGTCTTGTCAACTACTCCATGTTTTGTTCTTTGGTGCAGGGAGGGAAAGTCCTCTAGTTGTCTACCCACCTCTTAGGTTGTGGATGGATAATAGAAAGGGACAGCTGGGAAGTGAATGTTGCATTAAGGCCCTCTGTCTGTTCCCATAGCCTGAAATATACCCAGTTTGCAAAATAACTAAGCTCAAAGGATTAAAATAAAAGGCCACCACCATTTAAAGTTGATTGTGATCCTGTCTTTTGTGGCACAGAGCAATTCACCAGCAGTTTTGTCCATAGAAAGCCTCAGGTATTGTTAAATATTGTCCCTAGGGATCAATGTATACCATACTTGGGTACTTCAATATCTGCATTCTAACTGCTCCACAGCCCTTCTTGTCTGCTGTAATACCTAACCAGAAGCCTCCTTCTGCTCTTACACAGTGCAGAGTATGTGCTGTATTTATTGAAGAGATTTCACAAACTAGTGCACTCTCGCTTCAATCCTGGAATAGTAATGTATTTTTTTCACATTGCTACTTTCACTACATACAATCCTGGAATAGAAATGCATTTTTTACATTGCCGCTATCAGCACACACACAAATCTCCAGAATTACCTAACACTGTCTGCGGCTATGTTAAGTCTAAATCCATTTAAGAATATAATGAAAAGTGGACATGCATTTGGAAATTAGTGGATGGAATGGTAGACTAGTAGACATCCTTAGGTGATACGCTCCCAGAATAATTTACTTTGGTTTGGCTAGGAACAGAGCAGGTTTTTATTAGAAAAATATTGGCTTTAGGATTACCTTGGGCTCTCTATGAACTTAATTGGACTTCAGCTAACCTTATTGAGATACCTAAACTCAACGGGCCATGATAAAACAGCAGTTTAATAACTATTTCCACCTCGCTACCTCTCTATACTTAAACCCAGCAGAGCCAACACCACAGTTAAATGGTCAATGACTTCCTAGGGAATAATTTATCAAGGATGCTACATCTAAAAAAAAAAAAAAAAGACTATATCTCTTGGGTGCTGCTTATTGTTTTACGGGCGAAAAATCCAGAGGCTACAGATTCATCAACTCCCCAGAGACTATCGCAATGTCTCCATTAATAACATCCCAAACTCGATCTTCTGCTTCTTCTTATAAAGTGTGCATGGTTTTATGCATAAGTCCCAGGTTTAATGGGATTTCCACTGCTCCCCCGGTGGATGTCTCGAGATGAATTTCCTCCGAACGCTCATTGTACAAGCTCCTGCTAGAAATGGTAAACAAATTGCCACTATGGTTTTTTGATAAACTAATCTAGGCCACTGGCAGAAAGCGCTATATAAAACAGAACCGCCAACATAATGATATTGAGATGAGAAAAAAAGAGGTCAACTCACCGCACCAACATCCTTCATTGGAAAATTGTTTTGGTGCCATTCAGGAATAATTTATTACATTTTTTGACATATTTTTTCATTTTTTTTTGTCTTTCTTTCTCCTCCATCTTCGGCACTGGTTTTTATTTACAGCAGGGAATAAGGAAAAAATGGATTCTTTCATGCTATGTTGACTGCGTTTTCTGAAAAAATTACAGATTCTAGCAAAAGTCCCTGACTTGCCATAAATAATAGTAATAAAAATGTGTTAATATTTTTCCTCACACTTTGCAGAAATGTATGATTTAGTTCCATTGCTAAAAACGACAGGCTGAGATAATTTAAGGAACATTAAAAAAGAGGGGGGAAAAGGAAAATAACACAGTTAACGGTTGGCAGAATGTATATGTTTTATTTGTGGCTTGTTTACGCTACTAATCAAGGGTTTTTATGGGGCTGGGAATAATATACAGGCACTTGTTGTCACTAAGATGGACAGAGCATCAATCCGTTTTATGCTTCCATTTGTCCCTTTATAGAACAACATTGTGAGCACCTGGGATATTTTAGGACTATGCATTGGCCAGAGCCGATCCTGCTTGAGGCAGCAGTGAAGAAAAAAATTAGACGGGAACATAAAGTTTTCCAAAATGGTAATTGTAAACCCTAGAGGCCTGTAGTATGTGTATATACCCGGTATGACTCTATAGGGGGTGAAGTTACTGGGTAAAGGAAGCTGGGTAAAGGAAGCTTTCACAACAGGGCCCTAGGGTCTGATCAGGCCCCTCTGGCACATAATAAAACACTAAACACATGGACAGGTTGGGAGTGTGGGGTCGGTAGCAGAGGGGTTGATTTCATATTCATTCACCTTCAAATTATCAACTAAACTAAAACTAAAAATATTTGAAGGGGTTGTATACTTTCAGCAAATAATTGACATTGTTCGTGTAGTGAAAAGTTATACAATTTTCCAATATACTTTTTGTATTAATTCCTTGTGGCTTTCTAGAACTCTGCTTGATGTCATTCAAATGGAAGCTTCATTATTTACTTCCTGTGGATAGAAATTGCTCCCTGGTCATGTCATGTCAGAGAGTAATCAGAGCTGTGTGTTATAACGAGCCGTGCACCTGTGGGACATCACATGACCATTGACCGATGTTTATTCATAGGAAGTAAACAATGAAGCTTCCTATAGAAAGACATACATTGCAAAATGTATATTTTTACTACACAAAAATATCAATTATTTGCTAAAAGTGGACAATTATAATTTTACTATTTTGTGGCAACAATTTCTTCATTTTTTATGCTAAATGTTTTTTTGTTTGTATCAGAACATGTATCCTTCTGTTATGGTCATATAGGAAATGAGATAATAATAATAATAATAAAAAAAAAGGGCTAGAAAATGGCGTTAAAGTCTAAGTAGGAATTGGAGTATCCACAGCAAAAATCTTGACTCAACTCCAGTAACTATCCTGTATTTTTGGGACTTCGGGTGTGTGGCTAGTGGGAGCTTCTTTAAGTCCTCCGCCTACAAGACTGTGAATCTACAAGCAATATCCACACATTCTTGATGGTGTATTTGGCATAACCCCAATTGGTAACCAGGTGAGCAGCCCTAAATGGGTTTTGGTTGCTTTTCCACTATTCTAGAAGATATCACCTGAGGCGCCGTTCTCTGTTTGCCCCTTTTTTGTTTTTTTCTGTATTATGGTCATATAGGGCAATTTGATGTATACAGGTTATAGGGTTACCCTACTAGACAAGTCATTTATACCATGCTCTATCTACATAATACAATAGAATTGCTCACTGGCCAATCACATGAGATGCTGCGGTGGATATAACCAGTTATCTATGGGTGAGAGAATTAGACAAACCAGAAGAATAGAAACCCCCACTCCCCCTTGGGGTGATGGTAGGGGAAGAGACAGAGAGCTAATGCTTCATCTCTCCCTCAGAGAACATTCTAATTACTTTTATTTATAGTAAAATCCTGGGACTGCCCCCCACAGGCTAATAACATGACAGATGACATAAGAGTTCACATGTTGTCACATGAGTTCTTTACTCAAACCGATGAAGCTAGAATATCCTACTAAACAGGGGTAGTTTTTAAGAGTCCGAGCTAAAGCTGACATTCACTGTACATTGTCTTTTTTTAGGTTATTGACTTAGTACAGACACATGGCAATAACTGTGTTCACATACACTCATTACAATTATAAATTAATTTCCATTTACACATGTAATCTAATAGAAATTTGGAAACCCTACCTAATTGTATAAAGGGGAAGTATGTCTTTAGCATGAAATGGTATTTGTGTTAGACAGAAGTCTGTTGTGTCAAGGTCATTTACAGATATTTGTAAATTTTAGTTGACTCTGTAAAACTAGGTGTGATCTACTCATTAGCATTTTTCTTTCTTCATATCTTTTTGTTTACAGTTGTATTCTCTTATCAGTATATAAACACATCTGTTGTCTGCGCCTCAGCTGTAATGTTTGCACACAAGCTCTCGAGAGCCATTCGACTAGAATAAATAAATATGGTTTAGTCTGGAACACTAGTTTTCATCAAATCTTTTCTAAATAATCAAACTCCTGTGACCACACCAAATCCTTATTGAATCAAATTTTTATCCTTTGTATTTGTGAATACATCCAGTCTTGGCCAAAGGATAGGAAAAGGCTGCAGCTATATGGTGACATCTCATTGCATGGGCTCCATTACATTACAATTGCATCAATAGTTACCAGTAGAAACATGGTGGAAACTGAACTTGTCATCACTGCAAAAAATCCCTATATGCTTGGGTACTGCTACTGAAACACCACAGTGCTTATATCTTGGACCTCTTACAAATCAACTGAACATCAGTCAATCTGTAGGACTAGTCACTGGGGCAACAAAAACTGGGCAGAATCAGAAACAGAAATTCCCTTTAAGTGTTTTTTTTCCAGATCTTAAATTAAGGCCTAATGAAGGCATACCTTTAGTGATGAATGGACCCAAATCTGCACAATTCTGGTCCATGCCAAACATTGTGTGTTTGGATCCCCAAACCTGGCCTTCAGCTACAGGGTTCGGCTCAACCCCCACCATTGACACCCTGTTGTTAACTTTTTAAGTACCGTGTCAGTATGGATCTATGATCCTTGGGAAAATGGTGTCTTTGCAGGTGCCATTAGAAGTGTGACACCCACGACAGGTGCTCCAAGTTTCCATTGTGGTGATTGCTTGGATCCGTTAATCCATACTTACCTCAAGGTAATAATCAAGGCGTTAACCCTATAATCCTGAGAAATCATGTTATACCTGTTTAATTGTTACTATAGGCACAGCTTTACTGTACAGGTACTTGTTCCTCTCAATTATAGGGCCAGGGGTTGGAACTTTATCAAGCAAACATTTTTTACTATAGCCTATTAGCTTGGACAAGTATTATTTTCATAACCTTGTGTAACTCCATCATCTTGATATACTCATTACAGACAAACCATCAAATCTAGCAAAATCTAAGGAATCCTAAATGCAATTATAATTGTAATAAACCCAAAACCCAACTAAATGATTTATACGGCAACTTGCCCCTAACCTGGACTGGTGGAAAAGATTTAATAGCTGAAATTCCTTAGATTCCTTATGAGATGTTTACCATCAATTCTTCCACTTACTAATCCATCATACTGCAGCTGAAAGGCCCGAAATGCGTCTAATAAAGGCTGTATTTCCACAGTTCACCTGCTTCTCATATGAAGAGCTCTCCTCTCGTATTGGGTTTCAAAATTGATTTTTGAGCAATATCTATATTTATGGGTGAAAAGACAATGAGAAGACTTAGGGGAGATTTATAATTGAGCAGGTTTTATTGCGCCAGTTTTTTAGACTGTCTTAGGAGCTTTTTGTACATATGTGTGATATACAGTATGTGAAAAATGAGGTGTTAACGTCTGCAATGGATTTGAGATTGGTTGGTGAAAAGTTTTAAATTTTTACACAACCAATTCCTAAGTATTTTTTTATGCCAGAAACAGATTGCTGGATATTTGCATGTAATTTTTAGATTTTTTTTAAAAGTCGCACTTCATAAATCTAAGAACCTTGAGGGGAATTTATAATAAGCTGGCACATGGTGCACTAGTGTTTAGCACTAGCTAAATCCCTGCCATCCACCAGTCATCATATCTATCAGGAAGCTCCAACCTGGTGACTCAGTGGTGGGCAGCATGGTGACTCACTGGTTTGCACTACAGCCTTGTAGCGCTGCAGTCCTGAGTTCAAGTCCAATCCAGGTCAACATTGCCAAAGAGTTTGTATGTTCTCTCCAAAACTTACTGGTAGATTGATTAGATTGTGAGCCCCATGGGGACAGCGACTGATTTGGAAAGCTCTGTGTAGCGCTTTGGATTCTGTGTGCGCTATATAAATAAAGGAAATATTATTATAAATGCGGCAGGGGTTGCACCATGACCAATTTTATGATAGGTCCCACATGTGGGTAATATGTAAACATGGGTCAGGAACATGTCGACCCATCATGACACCAATTATGCCCCCTTTTAGGCCAAGTGGGCATAGTGTAAGGTGGGAAGTAGGCACAATTGTTGGCTGTACCTAAGAACTACGCCCAGAATTCTCTTCACAAGGTGAAGAGGATGTGGTCGCAACTGGGCCCAAGAGCCTTTGGGGGCCCAAAAGGTCTCACTTTCCCATATGAGAAGACTCGTACTATAAACCATACATTATAGTCGGGGGGACCTGGCACAGACCTTGTACTGGGGCCCATCAGCGTAAAGTTACACCACTGCACGATACCCCCCTATTGCTAATAATAAGAAGCAACACTAAGTACAAGGTAGTGCATGAAAGCAAAAGAATTTTACCTGTGTCTGTACTGGAATGGACTAATAGATGTAGACAAGCAGCGTTCATGGTATTAATAAGTGTTCAGTGGTGGTAATAAGTAAGATATCCAATTCCAGGGTGCAGATCCCTTTAAGACGCTGCCTGTGTAATGCAGGCCTAGCCGAACCTTTTCAAAGGCAAAATGTTTCTTCTAAAACAAGTTGTTTGTTATTTTGGCTCATTGCTTTATAAGCTGTGTTCTTGTATTTGCTTGTAGCCTGTAAATGCTAAACATTATAGGTCAATTCAGGATACGCAGCACTTATTCAAGGCTCACTTAGCTCGCAGGTCTGACACATGATGCTTAATAAAGCCGGCCAAGAAAATGTAACAAAACACATCGAATCAACTCCGGCTACAGGACTTAATAAAAGTAACGGTCAGTGTTACAGTGCATGCGGGATGCTGAAGGAATTATATGTGGGCGTTCATTAGAAGAGAGGGTTTATATTCTACTTCGCACATTCGTGATACAGCGTTGTTAGCCTTTGTGGAAAAATACTGTGTGCAGAAGATTAATATGGAGATTTTATATCATTTACATAAAGTGCAACACACATTTTAGCACCTCTTTTGCAATACAAAATGCTATCTATCTATCTATCTATCTATCTATTTAAAGCAACCGATTTTTCATATACAGACAGTCCCCTACTTAAGGACACCTGACTTACAGATGACCCCTAGTTAAAGACGGACCTCTCTGCCCACTGTGACCTCTGGTGAAGCTCTCTGGATGCTTTACTCTGGTCCCAGACTGCAACGATCAGCTATGAGGTGTCTGTAATGAAGCTTTATTGATAATCCTTGGTCCAATTACAGCAAAAAAATTTGAAACTCCAATTGTCACTGGGGCAAAAAAAAAATTTGTCTGGATCTACAATTATAAAATATACAATTTTGACTTAAATACAAATTCAACTCAAGAACAAACCTATGGAACCTATCTTGTATGTAATATGGGGACTGCCTGTACTAGTGCAGCTGAATCCTTTTGTTTTTTCTATCTATCTATCTACCTATCTATCTATCTATCTATCTCTATCTAGCTATACAATAAAGAACTGTAGGAAGCTGTGCAAAAATGTGAAAATCTTATCTATTTTAAATCTATTTTATATTTATTGATAAATTATTATTTGCTTATTATTTAGAGATCTAAGATATGTAGAGTCCCGGCTAAACTGCACTTTATCTTTCCCTCAGTTTCTGATCAGTGTGGGCGGTGCTCTCAAGCGGTGTGAACAATGGCTCACATTTGGTGGGGTTGTCCAACAGTAAAGGTTTTATGGGACACGGTTCTTGCTGTAGTTCAGAAGCTTTTGGGTGTTTCTTTGGCTAAAGAGCCCTCCATAGTTTTGCTCCCCCTATTGCCTCATCCTGTTTGAAAGCCCTCCCATTGTTTGCTCAGCTCCTGCTCAATGCCAGAACCGTTATCCCTAAACTTTGGAAGAGCACTAGAACGCCTTCCATCTCTGATTGGTTTGAAGAAATTGCTCAAATTCAGCAAACTGAAGAGTTGATGGCTGATATTCATAATAGAGTCTTGCATCACTATGAATGCTGGTCCGGCTGGTTGGACTTTCATGGGTCTCCTGATTATAAATCTTTTAATTAATGTACAGTTAGACTGTAATGCCCTCCCCCTACATACCCTCCCATCCTTTTTATTCTATTCTTATCTTTCTTCTTTCTTTCTTTCTCTACTGACACCCCTTAGGCGCATATTTTCTTTCTTCTTTTAGCCACTTAATGACTCGTAGGGTGGCTCTCTATATCTCTTGAGTGCTAATAGTTGTATATACATTAAGGGCACTACCCCCCAGTGTGTTGATAATATGTTTCACAATAAATGTACTTGTTATTTTCCAAAACTAATAGGTAATACCTCTGTGAGTACTGTATTATGCTAGATTGCATTTTTTTCTGTACTTGAAAGGTTCTGTATAAACTTTGTGTAATGTTGATCTCATTTTATTAATAAAATACTTTAGTGTTAAAATATAACAATTTGGAAATGTCAATAGTAGTGATCGTGAATTGTTTCTGCTTCATTGACAGCACCACCCACTGTTCGGATTATCCACTCGGGGCTGGCGTGTAATATAGAGGAGGAGAGGTACTCAGAGCGGGTGTACACAATACGGGAAGGAGAAACGTTAGAGTTGACATGTCTAGTCACAGGACACCCGAGACCACAGGTGAGTAAGAACAATACAAAAATCTTTGAGAACATTTGATAATGTGTTTAAAAAAAAGATAATTGGGAGTAAATAAAGGAAGAATGGAGCACTCACGTGTGGAAAGAAGGTAACGGATTTAATTTTAAACTCTTGGGGTCTATTTCATGATCTTTGATGAAAATTTCTGAAAAGTTTTGCACAAGTAGCTGGGTGAAGAAACATGTCCTTTCGTTCAAGCTAAGCTCTTGTAGTTTTTCCTTTTACAGCTAGAAAAATAATGTGATACGTGTACTATACGCGTCTTATTGCCACCCAATGATTGTGTTTTTTACCATCTTATCAAATTGAAATGAATGGAGGGAGCACCTATTTCAGAATGCTTCCAATGTCCTGACCTTTATGACAAAAAACTCTCTCATTATGTTTTTGTCATAATTCTGCTATATATAAACTCAAAGAGATAGGTTATAGATTTTTTTTTAACTTACAGAAATAATTTTGTGATCACCTTGACTGCATAGATTACGGTACCTCTAGAAGCAGTGAGGGGGCATAATTAGAAGTGTCGGGGCAGCCACAGGAGTGACAGAGCCTTATAATCATAATTTTATAATTGTTTTTTTTAGCAAAACCACTCAGTTCAGTAAGATAAGATATTTGTATCTTGTAATTCCAAGCTCCCCTGTGTAATGTGTTGATCAAGGCAGCCATGCTGACCCAGCTTTCCCAAGGTCCTGAATATTATAATTGTTTGATCAGCAAAACCACTCAGCTCAGGGATTAGCCAAGATATATATAATCCTGCATCAGTGTAGCTACAGCATTCTCAAGGTATGTTTGGTTCATAATGCATAGAACCAAATGGTAGATTTCCTTAAAGTATGGTTTCTTCTGGAGATTTAGCAACAAATTGTAGACAATTTGAAATGATAAATGTCATATGCGACATTTAGCACATCTGGAAATGAAGATAAATTTGCATTTCAAAATGTCCCCAAAAAGGTGCAAAAATCGCAATGCGCCGAAAAAGACAGAAATCACTCGCCAGAGATCTTGTTCCAAACATTAAGGGCAATTGTTCATGGACAGATAGAGGTAAAAGACAAGAGGCTGACGAAGTTAAAGACAGGAGGCTTTAATTTACACCAAGAAGTCAGTGCAGTACTTTTACTAGATGTATATTGGTAAATTACCTAATATCCTGTCCCCCACACTAACACACATTACGAAATACATGAGGTTTATTGGCCAACCCCTTTAAGTTCTTTTGTTTTCTATAGTTGCTGCTTTTTTTTTCCTCCAAATTCCCATGTTTCCCGAATTTATTCTTCTAAGCCTCCTGGGCTGTCCTACATGCAACATTACTTATAGAAGATGGTGTCAAGATGGGACGGAGAATATTATTGCTTTGTTGTAATTATGCCTGCAGTTCTGTAACGTGTCATGTACTCTAGAAAACAAATATCTTTAGCTTTTGCCAACTTGGTCCTGTTCCTGGCTTTTTGCCTTTCTCTCAGGCTCTGTGTGCTGTGAATTTTAAGCAGCGAACAACTTGCACAGTGTGCAAATGACAGGAAGTGCTGGCGGTTCCATCGTGGTAAATGAATCTGCTTATTTGGAGATAACATACTTTATTTAAGGCTACGTGACAACGTGGCAGGGCTGACGTCTAACATGAAAAAGGCTGACGAGTCCCGTTATGACACAACCTTTTATTTGTCGAAATTCTTTGTAAAACCTGTTGGGGAAGTAATCTTGGAAGACTAATGAGCAATCATCGGGCTGTAGTTGAGAGTGGAGAGCGACGTGGTTTCCTTCATTTTTCGCACTAATGTGATAGATCAAAGGGAATCAAGAATTATAATGCACTTAAACCACTTTGTCTACTAAACTTAAGAGAAGGGTTTATTTAGAGAAGTGTCAATGTTATCAGGATGAAGTATTCAGAGTGAAGGCTATCACTTCTTTTGCCTATGTATTTATTTGTAAGGACATTTCTCATGGATTCCATTTTAGTGGCATTAAAAAGGATGCATTTGCTTTATGGCAGCAGCAATGGATGGGTGTTATAGAGGTTTTCCAAGCTTATTGATGACTGTATAATACATAGTGGGAGAGGTAAACCCCACTCCTGCCGTCACACCAGACATGTCTAGGGGCTTCGGAGGGGCAGTTCTATGCCAGAAATTGCAACTATGTACAAGGCTTCTACGTCAGAAAGCTGACATACATGCTTCAATAAATCCCCCTCAGTGAATATTAGTGTAGTAAGGGTCAGACACTCCGGACCCCCACAGATCAATTGATTATGGTGTTTAAGAACAGTAGTGGTAGGGCTCGGTGCCTGGCCTGGAATCAGCTGATCGGGCCTCTTTCACATGGACATTTTTCCAGTTCAGTATTTCTGTGCATTATGAATCTGTATATACAAGATAGTTTTTTATCTGTATGTGCGGGTATGACACTGCCTTATCTGTATCCTTATCCTTATAAAATACTATGAGCTGTTAAATGATGGATGGCTGACTATTGGCTGCACCTCCCACTGTTTCTGATCTCCCTGGATACTGCACGTATTCATAATTATAGTGACTACATTTTTGTTCAGGGGTTATGGTGGACTTGGGGTTCAATGGCTTTGACTGGACAATACTTGATCCAGTAAGTGGAGATTGGAAAATGAGAAAGAGACCAAGGAGAGCGATTATTCCATATAATTTTCTTTTCAATCAGGAAACCCCTATTATAGCCCTGTCATCATAAAGGGAACGTGTCAGCAGCCATCGAATTCAGGTGGGGAGAGCTTGACTTCAATGCTAAGCTCCACTCAATGGTGGACTTCAATGCTAAGCTCGTGCTATGGCGTATGATGAAAGCGACACCCCTCTGGCTTAGGCCTACTGATTTATCCAGTAGGTAGCTGCGCAGGTGTATTTTTATGCAAAAAAAAGATGAATGTTTGCACGGTCTAGGTATTTCAGGGCTTCTACGCCACTTTTTTAATGAAGTGTTAATCACAAGATAGTGATTTATCGCGTACATTTTTGCTGACAGGTTCTCTTAACCCCTTATCACCGACACTAGTTTTCAGCTCAATGACCAGACTCGATTTTTCAAATCTGACATGTCTCACGATAATTGGTTATAACTTCGGAACGCTTTAACATATCCCGGTGATTTTGAGAATGTTTTCTCGTGACACATTGTACTTCATGTTAGTTATAAAATTTAAGTGATAAGTTTTGCGTTTCGTTCTGAAAAAAAGTGAAAATTTGGCAAAAGTTTGTAAAAATTCTTCATTTTCCAAGTTTGAAATGTTCTGGTTTCCAGACAGGAAGTAAAACTACCCAAAAAGTTTGATAATTAACATTTACAGAATATCTGCTTTATGTTGGGATGATATTTTATGCTTCCGGTCATTTTTCTAGGATGTTATGAGGTGCAGAACTTTAGGTGCGATTTTTCTTATTTTCATGAAAATTGCCAAAACTCACATTTTGAGGGACAACTCAGCTTCCAAGTGACTTTGAAAGGCCTAAATAATAGTAAAACCCCATAAATTACCCCACTATAGAAAGTTCACCCCTCAACATATGTAAAACAACTTCTATTAAGTCCATTAACCCTTTAAGTGTTTCACATGGGTTAAAAAATATGGACCTGCGATTTAGAAACTAGAATTTTTTTGGAAATACATTCATTTAGGCCAAAACTGACATTTTCAGAATAAATTAAATGATGAAACGCACTGCAACGCTTGATGCCCAATTCCTCCTGAGTGTACTGATACCACATATGTGGTGGTAAACTCCTGTATGGGTGCACGGCCGAGTATAGAATGAATGGAGGCGCCATTCACAGCAGATTTGTATTGTCACATTGTACAACCTATACATTTTTATTTTTTTTGGTAATGCGATCATATGAGGGCTTATTTTTTATGGGATGAGATACAATGTATAAATAATTTATTTTGGGAGTCTAAAGCTTATTCATGAGATTTTATTAACTATTTCAAGGGGGACACAAACAAAATCATCAATTTTTATTTTGGATTGTTAGCATTTTTTTCCCCCCGCTCACCGTAACGTAAAAATAATATTTTATCTTTATTCTCTGGTTCACTACGATTGCGGTGATACCTCATTTATATAGTTTTTCTTATTTTTGCTCAATTTTCCTGAGCAAAACCAATATTGGAGAAAATCGCATTGTTTTTACTATTGACAACTTTTCAGGGCCATAACTTCTCTATTTTTCTGTTGTCAGATCTGGTTGAGGGCTTATTTTTTGCGAAAACAGTTGTTCTATTCAGTCGTATCATATTAGGTAACGTAACTTTTTTTGATCACTTTTTAGAACATTTTTTGTGATGGTGTTTGATGAAAAATTGTATATTATGGGAAGTTTTTCGAGTTTTTTTTTTTATGTAGTTCACCGAGCGGGTTCAATATTGATTTAGATTTATTGTACAGATTAATACGGACACGGTGATACCAAATATGTACGTGTTTTTGTGTTTTATTTACTTTATTTGCATTTTATGTGTTACTGGGGAGATTATGGGACTTTTATTTTATTTATTTATTTAATTATATTATAAAAAGATTTAATTTTTTTTTTTTTTTACTTTTTTACATTTTCTACTTCTTGGCTTGAATAAGCGATCATCCGATCGCTTATTCAAGCCTTTACACTGCAATACACTTGTATTGCAGTGTATAGTGAAAGTAACTGAGCATGCTGAGCATGCTCAGTTACATACAGCCGGGTCCTGCCAGGAAGGCAGGACCCGGTGAGAAGAGGAGCCGACAGCCCCGGGTCACTCGTCGGAACCCGGGGCAGCGGCAGGAGGGATCGGATCCCCCGGTAAGCACACCGGGGGTGTCCGATCCACGGGGGACACACTTGCACGCCGCGGTCATGCTTGACCGCGGCGTGCAAGGGGTTAAACACCCGGGATCGGAGTTTTTCCGATCCCGGGTGTTAGTGCCGGGTCTGGGCTGTGATATCACAGCCCGACACCGGCAACAGCGAGACCCGGTGTCCCGAAAACTTCTTCTGATGCGCCGCCGTAGAAAGGCGTCGCATCAGAAGAAGTACCCTTAATGACCGCCGTAAAAACCCGATAGGGCGGTCATTAAGGGGTTAAATAGTCATTTAGGTAGATATTAGTTAAGGAACCTTACCACAATGGACCTCAAAAATTATGTACAGAAGGTGCCTTGGACATTATTTATCCATTTTAAGAGTAATTTTCATCTAATTTCCTATATTACTTGGCAGTGGTGCTCATGCAGCCATTTTTGTAACAGTAGACAGTAAAACAAAAACAAAAAAGCAATTACACTTTTCAGGAGATCTGCTGAAATATTTGCTGAATATGAAAATGTTTATCAAAGGAAGATTCCTATGTGCCGCACTAATAACTCTAGCTGTGTCGTAGAAAGCAGAGTCACACCTTATCGTGACTCACAGACCGTCTACTATTCAATCACTTCCCTTATATAAGATATTCACAGCAAAGTTTTCTAGCGTTTGCTGTATTTGTTGGATCCTTTACACGAGCTGCGGATTACACTTGACAAGGTCTAGGGCAGTGATGGCAAACCTTTTAGAGACCAAGTGCCCAAACTTCAACCGAAAGCCACATATTTTTCACAAAGTGCCCAATGCCAATTTAAAGTAATTTATTGCTCCCTGCTGTGTCGCAGATTCGAACGTATTAGAGCCCTGAAGACACCAAATACAGTAGAATGATGGAGAAATTCGGATTATTATTGTAGCTTCCTTCTAAGGTCCCCTTAACAGGATGAATCGCAGGCCCTGAGAAGGGGCTTCAATGATAATCCAGCTCTGCCCACTCCTCCTTGCTCCTCCCTTACTCTTCAAGTTACTTTAAAATAGTGCTGAACACGGCACATTCTGGGCTGCCTGTGACTGCAGGAGGAGGAGTCCTGAATGGTGACCTTTGTGCTGGGTGAGGGCCTGGGTGCCCACAGACAGGGCTCCGAGTGCCACCTCTGGCACCCGTGCCATAGGTTCGCCACCACTGGTCTAGGGTGACCTTGGCTTTTGCTCTATGTTATTCCATAATAAAATTGTCACCACCCAGAAATTATGAAGGGATCTATGACTTTTACTTGTATGGTGCTTGTATTCGTCAATATCATGAGGCCACTTGATATGTTCTAGATGGCCTTTGATTGAGTAGGAAGAAGACCACCATTAAAGTGACCCATGAAGTCTGGTTTTCTGTCATTGGGTCACAGGAAGCCCATGACACTAGCCTGTCTCCTCAACATTTAGGAGTTGTAAAGTACACAACTTCAAAGTTAAAGGCCAAACTCTTACATGGTAATGCTCCGACTTAATAATCTCTGTGTACAGTAAATCAAATATCAAATATATTTAATGAATATAATCGGTTAGCAGAACTCAACTTTTTTTTACACCAAAGTGCAGATACAACAAGATTACCAAACCAAACAAGAGGAAAAGAATGCATCAAAATGCTCATGGGATCATGCAAAAACATATATCAAATTTTGTAGGTCCATGACAGACAATTCACAACGCTGATTAAAAACATTAAAAACACATAATATACAGACCAAAAAATTGTACAGTAACCAGGTGTTGGTACACTGTAACTGCCCACTGTCAATCACTAAGTAGTGATGTTAAACCTCCCAATTGAGTCTCAGCCGGAACATGACAGTAAATGAGAAAGAGTACCAAGCATGCTAAATGCACAGAAAAAGGTCCAAAGATCTGTGTATACACAGGGCTGAAGAATTTGACTCCCCGCTTATATGACAGTTCTAGGCCTAAATTCCTAGTTATATGGTAAACGTGACAAAGTGTCAAGAAGAGACTAAAAATGCAATCAAAGTGTTACCACCAATGAGCCGGCATACAATGGGAGGAGGTTTCATAGTTTCATAGTTTATACGGTTGAAAAAAGACACTTGTCCATCAAGTTCAACCAAGGTTGTTACCCAAATATCCAATGTCCAAGGCGAATGCAGGGAAGAAACCAACAGCAGTGGCAGCTTTTCTCTTCACTTGAATAATTCATATGATTATTGATATTTGTTTTATATTAAGTAGCTACTGGAACATCCTGTGCCATCATGTGCAGTCACTGTATGAGACTAGGCTACTTATAAAGCTACCTGACTTGTACAGATTTCAAGAGCAAGACCAAAAAAAGAGGAACACAGCCAACTCTCCATGGAATTCTTTTCAAACTACATGGTTTGTGGGACCAACATTTTCCACTAGGAAAGGGTCCCCGGAGGTTGCACCTGTACTTAATGAGGATCTATTGTATATCCTATGGACATACCATACATTTTTCAAATTCAATTTCAATATTGAATGTCTGGATGGATGAACAGGCAGTTTGAGGTTGTTTAGTGCTATTTTTGTTACAAATTTTATGGAGTAGTAAAATTATGGTTAACATTATAAGAAAATATATTACTTTGGTACCTGGAGAAAAATGATGTCATTGGTGGATCCCAACCACCACAAATTTTCTTGTGTCAATTTAGATGTGAATATATTACATTGTGAGGATTTCTACTTTTTATGATAGAACTTTGTTTCTTTCTTAGTCTTCTACATTGTTTATTATGTAGACATCTCACTGGAGAAGTGCTCGAGGGAGTGTACATCTCACCTAGGTTGCTACGTAGTGTGAGATGGTAAGTCCAGGATTGACCTGTTGCTCAGCAGTGTTATGCTGCTGAGTTGTTGTTTAATCTTGCCACTCCCTCCCCGCGATCCAGTTCGGTAGGTTTTGGGTCAGGTGAGCTCTCCTCCTAATCAGCCTGTGAAGGTAAAAGCTTTCCAAAGCTTACAGGTCCCCTCCCCCCTCTCAGCCACTAAACAGCCTATGTGGGTTTGGAGGAGGTTGCGAAGGCAGCCACTGCGGGAGCTAAAAACTCACCCTGCGATATTCAGGCTACAGACGCTGCGTTTGTGAGTGTCAGATAGGTGAGACAACCTGTTAGTAAGCGCCCAGACGGGTAGGTTTTTTTGTTTGAAATTCTTAAAGCACGGTGTTGCTGTATTTATGTTGGCTGGACTGTTTATGCTAAAAAATAAACGCCAAGTTCACCTTTTATACATCTACGTCTGCTGTGAACTGTGTCTTAACCCTCCATCCCCCCCGGGAAGATCCCTACAATTAGTTACACAATGTTGGTGGCCTACATGACCCCAATGCTTTTACAGTACATTCTACCCCTCTGTAAAATTCATCCTAATTCTCTGTAGTAAAGCTCAGCACTGCTTCAATTTTACTTTAGCTTCCGTAACACCAGCAGCGGCTCTTTCCTGCTCCACAATCTGCTTTTTGACTTTTCGCCAATTAACTTACTTGGTTCACTGCTCCTTTCGCCAAGAGCAATCATCCCTGATAGTGATTAGGCAATCAGCTTTCTGACAATAGCAAAGAGCTTGACCCAACTGACAGCTTTGATTTGGAGAAGAGTCCTGAAGGGACTGGAAGGTGCCAGAGACACCTCAGTAAGGCCAGAAAGGATCCCGAATTGCAGTTCTTTAGGTTCTCCTAACAGCAATTGACCAGGCGCACAGTTGGCCCACCTTTACCTGCTCAAATTAAATCCAGTTTAGTCAAGCTGCATAAAGACTTTATTTTAATGGTTTACTGAATTTTTTTGTCCTATAGAAAAGGTTTTCATGTTCAGCCTTGTGCTGTGTTATCTTTGCTTCTCTGTTTCTCGGAAGTATTGATTTACTGCAGCTGGTTTATACTTAAAAGTTTCTATTCCCCTCTGCTTACCCACATCTATAGACGGCATCTAAAGCGCTGTTGAAATAGAAAAGACATTGACATGTAAAGTTATTCAGCTTTCTATCAAAGTGGAATTTAAGAAGATCACATGTTCTGTGTAATGCTTAAAATACATCCCGGATAAAAGATAAAATGTCAGTTTATCAAAAATATATGTTATCAAAAAGCTTCGACACAGACATTGCAGAGAATCTACACAGAAAACTGAGTATAGGCCTAACTTTGACAAAGAGCTCCATCAAATTATTGGCGGCAACAGCTACCATATATCTTTTTGATCATTAGGGGTGCAAACTGCAGATGTATTTATATTGCTCCTTTGCAGAACAGGGAAAGTGTGAGTCATAGCAGCCTGCTCCAAAACTAACAGCACAGAGAGACAACAGAGGGGGAAATGAAGATAACAAATCACTGGACTACTGATTTCTACAAAACGGAATGGAATAGACTTTAATAGCTCACTAAATTTGTGACTTTTACATATTGAGACTTTTACATTTGGTGCAAATTCCAACATATTGAATGTAATGCTGCTTTTTGGGAATGGACAATAAGATGGAAATGGAAAAGACTGACACGGACAGTGAGCCATAAAGCTAGACCCAGCCAGCTGTCCCTACCCACTTGTCTATCCTAACCTAGACTGTAGGTAGGAACTGGTCGTCATTCACAACACAGTGACAAAAACCGGACAAACAAACAAAGAAAAATGGTACAATTATGGTTCAAAACCAAGAGGACAATGCAGTACAGAATTGAGAGACAAACACTTAAGATCAAATGACAAGCAAGGGACAAAATCGAGGAAACACTGGCCAGCACAGGTAGCTTAACTGTCTGCAACCTAGAACAAGAGGAGACAGAGGAATGTAGTGGACATTGAGGCAGCTAGGAGTAAAATAAGGCAGTCTTCAGAAAAGTGCAGGTCAAAAGTCTAACTAAGTACAAAATCACAATTATCGTGCATCCTCAGCTGTACATTACAGGCAGAAGATAATGTTGAAGCCTAAATTTGGCACAGATGTTACATCTGCCCTAATCAAAACTGACTGTAAATATTGTACTTAAAGGGAACCTGTCACCAGGAGCCCCTTTTCTGGCTCACCCATGTCTCCATAGAGTATAGTGTGCACATTGTCATAGTGTTTTTATGATAAACTAGCTTTTCATGATAAAAAGAAAAGTTGGATGAAAGTTTACCTTGCTCTCTGTAGGGCAGTGTCCCATGGATGTGGCCAGTGAGAAGTTGCCCCCCCCCCCTTGGATAACCATTCTGTTGTGCATCTATTTGAAATAAAATGCCCAAATACCTATTTTTTGAAATAGACACATGACAGAGCAGTTTCCGGAGGGTGGGTGGGGGAATCGCTTCTCACTAGCCACTTTCATGGGACACGGGACACTGCTCTGCAGATAAACTTTCATCTAATGTTTCTTTTTATCGGGAAAAGCCGGTTTTATTATAAAAACACTTTGGAAATGTGTACACTATTCTCTATAAGGACATTGGGGAGCCAGAAAAAAGGCTACTGATTACAGGCTCCCTTTACTTTTACTGAAAGCAGTATAAGTGTACAGGTTATGAGTTCCCCTAGGGCTACATTCACACGATGTATGCCCGCCATACCGTAGTACAGCGGGCATACAACGGCGCCGGGGAGAGGAGGGGGGTGGAGATCGCCACACAGCTCCGTCCCTCTCCATAGAGTAACATTTGGCCCGCGCCGTAATCCGTTGAAAGATAGGACATGTCCTATCTTTCTACGAGCTACGGAACGGTACGGTGCAGCACACGTGCTCGCGTACAGCGCCATGAGGCCATTCCGGTGTATGGGAGACGTAAATATGCCGTATATTTACCGGCCATATATATGACCCCCATACTTTCCTGTGAATGTAGGCTAAGTGTAAGCTAAGCAATTGGAGCTAATACACAGTGAGCAAGACCTTGAAGATTTCTTATGTATGAATTTTACATGCCAATAGACATGTATATACTGTATATAACCTCCAAAAGTGTTGGCCCAACCACTTCAGACAGTGGGATCCCACCGATTTGATTCTGATGACCTATCCTAAGTATAGGTAATCAATTATTAAAGCCCAAAATATCACTTTAATACCCACATTGTAATTATTTGTTTGTTTGTATCATAACTTGAACTGAAATGTGTTTTGAGTGAAATGTTTTGCAAACATCAGAATGGTAGAAAGATTTTCATTACTCCCACTCGTCCGTCTCTTGGGTCTGAATGGCATGACCCAGAAGAGTGTATCACATGGTGTGTACTGATTCTGAAACAAATCTATGATAGACATGGCTGCATTCAAGAGAAAGGTCCAGGACAATCAGATATGAGAAGTGACCTTTAAACTATGAAGACAGGAGATCGATGAAGGAGTCAACCTTCTTACTGCTGAATCTTAAAGGTAAATTCTGCTGGGTAGGTAGGATGTGGTGAGCAAAATGGACAGTAATAGGGCTCATGCCACTAGTAATATCACATTGAAGTTAACCAAGTCATGACCACTAGCACAGGATAATTACCCAACATGTAATCAATCATGTAGTTGCCCGGTTACCCTAAAATTATACTAAGACTAATATCACATTAATGACTGTTGTTTATGCTGAATCACTAATGGATGTCCTATCTAAGGTGCTGAAGGAAATACTAATCTTCACAAATGTATTTTATGAGCCAAAAGGACATATTTAAGAAGAACAAAACAAAAATGGCTTGAATGTTGTGAAATTAAAAAAAAAACACAATTAAAAAGCAATAAGAACACATAAGGAATTTTAACATGGGGGTTGGTTGGATCTTGCATGTGTTCAGATTCTTTGACATGTTGTATGGCCAACATCTGGGTTTTTGCAATGCTGCTGTAAGGGAAAAATGAAAAGGCCTAAATCTCAATGTCAACAATGTCCCTACCTAATTATCCATCCTACCCTAAGCGGTAGGTGACAACTAGTTAATGATCCCATTTTATGCCAAAGTGATAAAATAGGCGCTAACAGGACTAAAGAAACACAAAAAAATAGTCATACAAATATCAGTGAAAAGCAAGAGTGTAGAATCAAGAGACAGATTGATGGTAAGAAGGCAAGGGGTCAAAGAACCCAAAATACAGAAATTCAGAAAATGGTAGCAATCTCGAAGGAAGACTGGGTAGTTGGCAGACAAATATCCGAGACTCAATCCAGATAGAGATCGAAGGAGGCATCTGTTCATCACTGCTAGTTTAAATGTCTGCAACCCAGAACAAAGTAAAAAGAAGACAGAGGTGTGTGGTGAAAACTGATTATGGAGCCAGGAGTGGAATAAGGCAGAGTTTAGTGCAGAACAGAATGCAACCATCTTCTGCTGTACTTTACGGGCAGAGGATAACACTGAATTCAAAGCGGGTGCAGATTTCACAGTTTTAATCAGTTTTGTCATTTTTATGTTCTTATTTTTACAATGTTACAGTTTGAAATCTTGTTTTTGTGCAGTCAACTTTTACTTTCAATGTCATAATTTCATTGTACCTATAACGTATTGACTCCTTTATAATAACTCTATCACCATTTCTGGCATTATAATTAATTTTTTTCAATACTCTTTATTGAATCAGATAAATTGTAAAAAAGTAAAATGCTGGTGGACCCAGTAAATAGTGAAGAGTTATCCGGTGCTCAAGAACGATCCTGAGAGATGATTTCTTTCTCGATTAAGACTTTTATTGGTGGCAATGCGGATCAGCTCTGGAACTGGGCTTTCATCCGGCATCGAATCATTTTACATTATTTTGGAATTTGCAATGAAATGATACAAACAAAGTCTAAATACAAAAGTAGAATATATCCAAGTATGAGAATATAACTAGAGGAAATGGGGAGAGTAAGTGAAACAGGAGTTGAGAATGGGAATCATATCCATTTACTCTTAAGATCTGCTACAGTTCACACATGTCTCAACTATTCATAACAGTGTAACATCTGCCTAATTTACGGTTACACATAGCTTTCTAAGGCAGTCGTGTGGGTCATCAACAGGTCAGATGATTTCTGAATCAACATTGGCTGGAAGTGTTAGCCATGGGCCCCACATTGAATAAAATGATGGGAGGGATTTTTTCGGATACACAGTATTGTCCCAGCATATCTCTTAAAACAGACACATTTGGGGGAGATAGAAGGATTTTTCCAAGACTTGACAATCTGCAGATTGGCCTTTTGTAGTATGTGACAAAATAAGCCTGGAGGCCAGTGGAGAGTCTGCGATAATTTGGAGGCCTAGAATTGAGGTCAATTAAGAAGTGCATAAGAATGGTGCAGGTTCAAAAAAATATTCAGGGGAGATCCTTTACGTTCACAATTCCTCAAACACCAGTCGGAACTGCCCTGAAATATTTGTGCCAAGTGGAATGAAGTATAGTACGATAGTATCTAGTTAAAATTTTCTATTGAACCTAAATTTCTGCTGATATCTTAATTTTTGAGAAAAATGAGCATCAGGTTCTCCTACCTATGTCATTTCTGATTCTGATGTCTGCTAATTTTTTGTGCCTCTAGTCATCATTTCTACCCATGTCCACCCACTGAGTGGAAACCCCTGTGACATAGACAGGAGCCCCTGAGGGTCATTTGCATAATTATAAAAGACTAGGCTAGTAGAGGCAAGAAGAGTGGATCCTGTTTCAGGAGACACACACCAGCATGTAAATGTGCTTGGTTTTGAAGAACTACAACCATGTGGTAGATTTCCTTTTAATTTTCTGCTCCCCATCCCCTCTCACAGCATGCAGTAACAGAGGTCCCTAACACATGCTACTATGATTTCGGAAACTTGAATTTTTGAACATTAGCAGATTTTGCATGAGGTCAGGGGTTGGACATACAACTGCTGGTGAGAAAGATGACACAATTCCAAAATAATGTTTTGCTTGTTCTTATATGTATGCTTGTTGATGGCCATGGTAAAAGATACAGAACATATTTTCATCTATATAGAAAGTCAAACATGAGTAGGACGTTAGCGTGCCATGTGAACCTGAATGTATATTTGGCCTCAGTTCAAAAGCTTCCTTCTCTGCTTGCCACCAACTTTGATTAAACACCTTTCAGCCATAGATGGGTTTTTATTCCAAAGCCCATAAATTCAAGTCTTTTTCTGGCGTTATCCCAGTTCAGTGAAGTGGAAAATATTTTTTTCAGTACACATTGTCGCATCCTTGAAATCAAGATTGATTTAATTTTTGTTGTAAGAATAAGTAATGAAATAATAATGAAATAATAGGATATGTCATTAAAGGGAGATTCTGTACCACATATAATCATAGGATTTCAAGCATAGGCCTTCAATATTCGATTGGTGGGGGTCTAACACTCAACACCCCTGCAGATCAGCTGTCCTGAGCAACATAAAATGGAACAGAAAGGAGTCAGCTCCATTCTCCGTATAGTGGTCATACCATGTTACTGCAATTCAGCTCTTAAGATGCAGTAACCACATAGCGATGTCATCCATGTGCCGTCCAATTTTGTCAGATGCATTGACTTCTATGCTGCAATATTTTTCTCACGGTCAGCACATCTGTGAAAATAACAGACATGTGAACAAACCCATATAAATCAATGGGTCAGTATGCCATCCTCAAACAAAACATTTAGTATACGTCCATCTGAATAAGCCTCTCCTTTTACATTTTATATGCTACAAATGCTAATATAATGATATTCAAATTCATTCATGAATCATAAAAATAGACCATCAATGTCCAAGTCCCCAAAAATCCCTTTCGTTGGGGATGTACACTGTGGATTGGAAATTCTGTAAGCGAAATAGGATGAAAATGGTAAATCAGCTTCACGATAAAATGGTGTTATTTGGGGGACACTCACTTTAGGAAGGTTACTGCGTGAATCATTCCTTGCACTTTCCTGAAGTCTACAGTAAACACGCTGCAAAGGTTATACCTGACAACAACAATATCTTCTTCATTATAACTACTAGACGGATTGGAAGTTTTCTGTACATACATTATATAACAACCACAGCGCTGGCACCTGAAATATTTTATTTAAAAGGGC
Organism: Engystomops pustulosus; assembly: GCF_040894005.1. NCBI lineage: Eukaryota > Metazoa > Chordata > Amphibia > Anura > Leptodactylidae > Engystomops > Engystomops pustulosus. The sequence continues at coordinate 55,299,456 of NC_092417.1, read as the reverse complement.
AAATGTTTAATATAGTGTAAAAGCTAATGCTTCTGATAACAGTTTCCTTGTTATACAGATGAAGTGGAACAAAACCTCTGTTTAATTTAAAGGGATTTTCCACAATAGCACCTTATCAGGTGGTATGTACCTGATCATAAGGACCCCCCACATGAGCATAGGAGCTTATGTTTCCTGTGATGCGCCATGCAACTTTTGATGAGGATAGCAAAGAGTTGTACAACATACATAGTGAATACTCCTACAACCTGCATCCATGATCATCACTCCAATACAGTGGGTACATTGGGGCACATTTTCTAAGGGCTGTACACCAATTTTCTGTCGGACTTTGCACATTCTTTCTAATGCAAACTGCTTGCACAGGTATTTAAGAAGTGTCTGCACCACGTTTGTGTCGCACCGTTTTGTGGCACAGCTGCACTAGGCACCATGCGGCAAAAATTAGGGGGAGTTCCGGTGTTCAGTCAAACCGCACGCCAGATTTAACATGCAACAGAAATGTGTTGCATGCCACATGCTAAAGGTGCACCAAAAAAAAGTGGTGCACTCTGTCGGAGCAGTGCAGGGGGCGCCAGATTCATGAAGAACCTGTACCAGAAATCCTGAATCTGGTACACGCTCCATTAAAACTGCATATATCACAATATGCACCAGCTTTAGTAAATGTGCCCTGATGTGTTTGATACTTCAACCAATCATAAAAAGGTAATGCAGAAAGTGGAAGGGTTAACGGGACAGGTTATCGTGTATATCCATAAAAGAACTCTGTAAGATTGGACTTAATAGATACTAATTGGACGGTACATTTCAAGCTGCTCTTTTGACTCGCAAGGCTGGAAGTCAATTGAGAACCTTTACATTTTCTCATAAGTCATTATCCATTCATCTCAGATACATTTACAATGTATTATATAATAATCACAAAATAGTCAAGTTTTTTACTAAAAGGAAAGGTAATCATGGAACATATCAAAGAAGACCAGAATTGGTGGGAGGTGTTGTCCATGGTGCTGAACACAGAGCTTAAAGGGATATTCCCATTTCAATAAATTAATGTTATTGTTTTTATGATAAAAAAGTTATACAATTTACCATAATATTTTCAGTATGAATTCCTCACGTTTTTAGATCTCTGCTTGCTGTCATTCTGTAGAAAGTTTCTATGCTAACATCCAGTCTACAGAAATGGTCACACAGGTGCACGACTGGTTACTAGCATAGTGAGTTAAACTTCTACTGATGCTCCATGCACGTGTATGATAAGCGTTCAACAAATACTCCGCACTCCTGATATTAAGATCAATATCGGACTTTATTAATAAAATTGCCAGGCGTTTTGGTTCAGAACTTGAACCTTCTTCAACCATGACGGCTTCAGAGCTGTGTGTTATAAAAACGTAAAGAATTGATGAAGAACATATAATGTTAAATTACAAATTAATTATAATTTAAACAGAACTTAATAAATAAATTGGATATTTAGTTTTCTAAATGTTAATTTTTATGTGGCGGTGGGTTGTTCCCAAGCTTATAGAGATTGATTATATATTTGTAGGGAGACCCTTCCACTTATTTATTGGACTTGTAGTTTGAATTCTGAATTTTGGTAGATTGTACAACTTTTTATCTTAAAAAAAATTTAAGGAAATCTATCATTTTCTTTTATGAATTGTGAACCAAACATACCTTGAGAATGCTGCAGCAACACTGATGCAAAAACATATTTAGTTTAATCCCTGCTCCAAGTGGTTTAGCTCAAATAACTATTATAAAAGTCAAGAACTTGGGAAAACTCACTGACCGTCTTCTGTGCATAAAAGAGCTGCCTGAACTGTCCAGGCAGGACTAATCGACCTGAGCTGGATGACTCATACACAGCAGCTGGGTGATGGTGCAGCGATTAATTACTTCTGCCTGTCAGGGACAACACAATGATTTTATTCTTAGCTACTGGTGGGCAGGACAAGGCTGGATAAGTGCATAATTAGGGTAAGAGGAGAGCGCCAAGGCAGCCCTAGAGGTGTCAGAGTTTCATTTCCATAATTTTATAATTGTTTTTTCAGCAAAACCACTCAGTTCAGGGATAGTACAAGATATATTTATGCATCAGTGTAGCTAAAGCATTCTTAAGGTATGTTTGGTTCATAATGCATAAAAGCAAATGGTAGATTTCCTTTAAGAGCTAGTTTTTCCAATGTAAAGATGCCATGTAAGTGCCTAGAAGTATTGTTTTCGATTGCCACATTCAGATTTGCAATATCTGTGGTTCAAAAGTTATCAACACAGAGATTCTCTATACATTCGCATAACAATTAGATCCCACACCTTAAAGGGATATTCCCATTTCAACTAATAAATGTTCACGGTTCATAGATTTTCTTTAATGGTGGCTTTGGAGAGGGTGGCATTGTTTCAGACATAGACATGATATGTCAAATGAATAGATAGAGGGGAGTTTTGGTAGCTATCCTAAATAGGTTTATACAGTTAGATATAAAACTATATCCTATCTATATACCTTTCATATTCACAGCTGGTTGTGAGTACACAATATCTAAATCAATAATATATGAATACCTACATAATGGAGTTAAAGTGTGTAATCCCTATTAACTTCTAATGCTTTCAGATAAATTGAGTTTTCGGGGGTTTGCCCAGAATGAGGCAGCTGTTTCATTATTAAGCGAGTTCTTGTTATAAAAATTGAAAATGATTTAGTGTGACATTATTCAGCTCACTGAAAGATTTTACCAATGTTCACTGAGCAACTGACAAAACTAAACTTGACTCATGCCTAAATTAGTACCCAGCATTATCTGCAGGAAGAAAGAGATCTCCATTTCATATATTTTTTTTACAAATTTGAAGGAATGTGTGAATGCCAATCTAGATTTCATTTAAAGATCAATTAAAGATGGATAATTTTGTGAAGATTTAGTTGATATATCTATAGATAACATCTGCATAGATCCGTTACCCCTGCATTGTTGTAAAAATAGAATAAGATAATTCTGGCCTCCATCATCCACCAATAGGTGGAGCTCAGGAGCTTATTGGATACTATTTTATTAATTATACTAATCTACATGTAATACACAGTAAAAAGGTTCTCCCATGAAGAATATCATTTACAGTCTACCCCACCTACAATTACAAACATCTTTTTCACATCTTAAGGATGATATTGCCAGATATCCCAGAAGTGATTTTAGACTAGCATTTAAACAAATGTCCTTTGTCAGATTTCTGTGCCTAGGTGACACATGATTTTACACAGGTAACAGTTGTGAACTTGGAATTCATTTACTAGTGAGTACACATCATGCCTGTATTATACTCATGTTTGCTGATAAGGGCACCCAAACACAATCGCATGTGTTAACTCCTTAAGTGTCACCAACAATGATGGGTCCAGCAATAAAAGAATCAAAATAGAGATCAAAACTGAAGAATGAAGAACAAGTACTCAGTTTTCAGTGACAAATAATATTCTAGTTTTTTTATTTTATGTTATGTCATTCCATTCCATCAATGGGCACAGCAGAAGTAAGGTTCTCCTACATGGGCTTAAGATAAGGAAATAGAGCTGAATATTTTGGAGCTCATTTCGATATTAGCAAGCTTTATCAGCTTTTAGAAATTAATTCCAGTTGTAAGGTCTCAATTATAGACCAGTAGATCTGAATGCTAGACCACCATGCTGGTAGCCATCCTATTATTCTTATAACCTAGTGTTGGTTCATATTGTGAGACCTCCCATCTACAAACAGTATATAACTGGTTACAGGACTGTTATATCTCAGTCACCGTTGTTGTTTTCCGTCATTGTGAAGGAAAGCACTAGCACACAGTGAGAGTATTTCTTACATTTGTGCCAGCAGGTTAGGTACCAGCATCCATGACTTTAAACACTGTGGGATAGAGGAATCAAAGCCAAGACAGTGTAACTCCACTCTATAGTAGTTAACCCATCTTATCAAAGACTGGCACCAGCAGGCTATTTCCTTCTGCATCTTCTAAATCCTTATTTTGTGCCTTTTTTTATTATAATTGGCTCCTACAACAGGACAGGGAAACCATTGCTACAATTTGTAGTACGATTTTGGTAACTGTTGGTTCTATACAGAGTTTATGTAGTATCTTCTTGATGTGAGAACAAATGAGGAAAGGCATCTTCCTCATTCTCTTTTCATTTTTGTAACTTTATATATTATTTATTTTGTGCCACCCATTTGGCAATGATAAGCAAAGTAGCCTCTACAGTGTGATTTTGTTCTCCCAGTGAAAATTTTAGTACCATTTGATTAGACCATGAACTAGTGAGTGTAAGGCCTTTGGAGGAGAGGGGTCTTGTTTTGCAACCTATTATTTTTTCTATCTGCGAGTGAGAACCTATTCAAAACTCTTCTCTCTTTCTTGTTTTGGGTAAGTAGCCTGGCCCATAGGTCATTAAGGAGAAAAGAATTGAGTCGTGAACTTTAAATAAAGTATTGTCACACTTCAGGAGGGAAAGTGTGTGGAAAAGTCTCTTGGAAGAGTCTGTGGACCCTCTGGACCACCGCGGGAGATGGTATGAGGCCCACGGTGGCAGCCAAGGTAGTACGGCAGGAAATGCAGGAAACAGTTCCAAACCTGAGATGACAGCAGGAAACATGCAGGAATACTGGTAACGCTGTAACACAGAGGAACACTGGAGACACAGGGAACACTGGAGGGCTTTTTCTTGGCAGGAAATGATCCTGAAGATCCGGCGGGGATTGAAGGTAGGTGCTGGATTAAAAGTGCGAGCCGGATAAGTAAGAGCTAATCAAGAGGACGCTGGCCCTTTAAGTCTTAAAGAGCCGGCGCGCGCATGCCCTAGCAGTGGGAGTGCGTGCCCATGCAGGAGTACAGCCAGGAGTGTGGATCAGGACAGTGGCAGTGGGGACCGCGACACATAGAGGGACACGGGTTTGTCCGCGATCTGCGACTAGGATCGCGGGTGCATCTGTGACAAGTATCATTGGCTACTTGCCAAGCCAAGCCAACCAAAACTCAATTATCAACTTGGAGAAGTCCTCCAACTAGCTCAGAGATCTTCCATTTTTGCTGTGCAAAGGAAGGAGGTAACAACTTCTGCCAGAGCCTTAGAATAAAACCTGAGTAGTTATAATTTTAGCTTCCAAGCAAATACCTCATGTAGAAGGTCTTCAGTAGCATGACAATATGTATAAAGGCATTCCGTTTGCTGCTAAGGATCTGGGACTATAACAAGTTCATCTCATTAACATTTTATCAGAAGGTCAGAATCCACCTATGGTTCTGATTTATGTTGCAGTGGTAGAGAGTAAACTAGAAACTTGACTGGTTGATATAATACTAATTTAAAGACCTTGCTTTCAATGTGGTCTTCCATCATGGGTGTAACTGAAAGCCATAAAGGGCACTCCATAAAAAAGTCTCTCCAAAAAACTGGAAATACTGTTTTTGTTGTAAGACAAAGGGACATTATATCACTCTCCTAATGCCCTTAGGCCAGACTGCACCCCCGAATCCCTTCAAATTACCCTTACGTTAGACTCAAGTCACATGTGACAATTGTCCTTTAAGATCTTCGGATTTTGGATCAGTTTCCTGAACTTTTGCTCTTCTGTCTATTTAATAATTATTACATATTCTGTAAATATAATTCTGTTCGAAATTCTGTTAAGTCGATTCAAGATGCTGTGAACATGAAACTTTTCAATTGCTGAAAAAAAACATCAAACGCAAAAGACAGTTAAATGATCATAGAAATTGGCAGTGAATCCAACCTACAAAAATCAATTGAGGTGCAGAGTGACAATCTGGCCAAGCGAGTGAAGCTATGCAGAACACAATTAGGCAAGCAAGCCAGCAGGATGGCAGGCTGGAGAGCAGTGAAATAATAATTACTAATTTAAGTGCCATACACATAATTGACAGTAACCAATATCACATTTGCTCAATGTTCAGCTTGAAAAACTTATTCTCCCAGTACTCCAGTCTGACCCAAGTAACTTTAATATTCCAGTCGCAATAACAGTCTCAAGTGAGACGCTGAAAATGTTCTAGTGCCCAATAGATTACATTCTTAAAAATGTGTCTTCTACACGCACTATTGTCCTGGCTTCTTCTTTTATTCAACGCAATATAAACAAGATCCAGATACTCCCCTCAAAATAGAAATATTTCCTCCAAGATTTAAAACCACTAAAAATATTCAGAAATAGACACTATTATCTTGATCAATTCATATTCAAGAATGTACTTTTTACTGCAGATGCCTTTTTATGAAAAAAAAATATATATATTCACTACTAGTGTGGATCTGAACCCCAAGAATCCCATTGATTATCTTCAATCCAGGAAATGTTTTGCCCCCTTCATTGTCTACATAGATACAGCAGCTGCATGTATGGGCCACTGTGCTCGGACCTACTACTCAAATGGGGGGGATTTATCACGACTTATACATCTGAATACTCCTGACACAGAGCTTTGTGACTATTTTCTCTACTATGCTACATGGTCAGGGGTGGTTCCAGGTCATGGACTGGCCCAGCGTGGTGACACCACACATCTGTACACAAACTACGGTCTGCTCGAGTTCCAGGTGCAGTTTATAGCGTAAATTAAATGGGCATGACTTAAAACGTGCTATCACGTGGGAAATGTAGTCTACAACTAATTCAAACAAATAGGCAGTATATAATACTAGGCAGATAAATCTTCCAGATTTAACCTCGAGGATGTGGTCACATGTCGTGTTTAACACATGCGTTTAAAAATGCATTGCAAAACCTGAAGAGAGACAGCTAATTAAACAGCTGTTAACACTTGTGTTTACAAAATGCAAATATTAATGCTTGTGTTAACAATGTGTTAATGGTTGCTTTTTGTAAGCACAAGTGTTAACAGCTGTTTAATTAGGCAAATCTCTCTTCAGCTTTTGCAATGCGTTTTTAAAAGCATGCATTAAACGTGACGTGTGGCTGCAACCCCAGCATCTACTTGTAGTTAATCTCAAATCTGTGATCCTTGGGCTGTGGACTCACAGCAATTTAAACCACTCGCCAGTGGCATAACTTAAAGCTGATAGGTCCCAGGGCAAAGTCTGGGCTCCCTAAGCCTCTTCGGCCCGGTTGCGACCACACCCTCAAGTTACGCCACTGCCACTGGTGACTTATCATGGATGCCCCTTTAAATAAAGAGATGAATACTGTTTTGGGATTTGTAGATACCAATGCTTAATTTCTAATACCAGTGTTAACCCAAAATAAAATGTCCGACCTAGGTTAGACTCACTCAGCGGGTACAAGGTAGTAGGAAGCTAATGCATACTTACCATTTAAAAATAAAAATTTAGGCCCCAAGTAACACTTTCAAAACACACATTTAAAAGAGGAGTTTACATACTTTCTCCTTTACATCCTACTCCTATTGTTCACTTGCTTTATGTTTGCTCAAGAACTTCCAACAATCTTTCCAAAACTGAATTATAAAAGTCATTAGTTCAGTCCCTTACAAAGAGTCTAATAGACATTCTGGAATCTGGACATTAGAAACTACCCATGATCAACAGCATCACCAATGTTTTCCAGGTCAAGGGCTTACAACTGTAATGATATGTGACATCTACAATTCAGAACACCTTTGCCTTCTACACACGTGTATATTAGTTATACTCAGAGGCTCAAGTGTCCTTTTAAATTGATTGTTCTTGAAGAAAATAATCCATCTTGTTTTTCTTCTTATTCATATGGGATAGCAATTTCTTTATATGGAATTTGTAATTTTCATTCAGAGAAATAAAGCTATTCCATCGAGCCTGAGATGTAAATCCACAATTTGCTGGCCTGTGCTGCATGCTATTATTTGTCATCTCGGTGGGTACAATAGGGAGAAGGCAGAAAGCTTGTATAGTCCAAGTGGGTATATTAATCACACCGTGGTACGTTCTGATGCACGGTAAATCACTTGATATCACGTTATTGGATGGTATAAATTCATCACACGTAGATTTTTCTTTTTCATATTTTGATCACTTTACTCCATAAAATAGGTAGTATCTGCAATACTAGCACTCGATAAATGAACAATAATATAAAGCCGTTCTGCTAACCAAAAGCCGCATTGTATTCATGGATCGTTATTAGTATTCTGTAAATTGTTCTATTTCCTTTCTTACTATTCATTACATGTTGCAGGAGCAAATGTATTCTATATAGAGAGGCACTTTATGCTGATGTGATTGGAATATTCACATTTCATACTTTATTGTGTACTTTTATTTTTTTATTTCTCTTGTAGAACAGTGAACACAAGTGATCCGAGGCTTGATCAAGCTAGATCAACATTGTTAGGCCCTAGGCATTGAAAAGTTCACTGGTGAATGACATTTCATCTTTAGAGAGCCATTAATATTTGAAGAATGGAGACGGATTTTAATATTAGTGTGCATACCTATTGTTATTATTAATGATCATAAATGTCCAACCGTTATGTAAAATCTATTGGAATATGAAGGCATAGTTGATCTTGAGATAACAACTCAAAGTTATAATTTGTTCATCTTTGATTTAGGTAATCTTAAAAACCTTATAAACCAGATGATGTTAGCATCTTACAATCTGAAACACTTCTCCTAAAAAAAATAACTCCTGTCTTGTTCTACAGTGCTATGCCAAGCGCAGACAAAAAGGAGGAGCTATACAGGGATCTAAAGAAAACCTGCTAGTTAATTCATTACAAAAGTCAGAGCAGCACTGAGTATCTTAGAGAGACAGAAGATGAGCTTTCATTCATTGCTTTGTATGATCTGGAGCGAGACTTCTAAGTAAAGAGTAAATCCTAACTGGACTCCTAGAAAAGATAGTAAGAGTCCTGATTGAGGTCTCCCTGTAGCTGTGTGGAAAGACGCTTGTTAATCAATGTGTGAGGGTGGAGTAAGCAGGACTCTCAATGGAGAACAGATATCAAACGTTTGGTTCCCTTCTTCCTTCAATGTTTGCCATCGTCCAGGTTTCTGCAGTGTTCCCTGAGTTACCCAGATGTGAAAGTTGCAACTTTTTAAAAAAGATGCAAAAAAAGTGCACATTTTGGGCAAATCTACAGCTGCCCGATGGCGCCTTTTGGAGACCTTTTGAAACTTTTCTTTTAAAAAGTTGCAAATTCACTTTAGACCAAACGCCACATGTATCAATAAGAAAAAACCTCTAAGATACATCTGACCAGCAGAAAAGCTAAGAAAAGTCATACAAAACAGCGGACTTATAATAAATGTCCCCCAATGTCTCACCTGACATGAATAACTTTTCTCATATACAAATATGTATCACAGAGCTTTAATTTTCTATGTGTAAACCATGGGGTGCACATGAAAGATTAGAGATTAGAAATGAGATGAAGTATTTGAAAAAAACCTGCGGAGAAAGTCTAGTCTTATGCTCTGCCTCCATTCTTCCCTAGTTTACTTAGTATTTCTCTTTTAGAGTCACTGGCCTAAAGAATTACATAGTCTGCCTAGGTTGTGTGTTCTCCTTGCACTCCAGTCAGTTCAGTCTTGTTTTGTATCTTTTGTACTTATTCATGATTGTTTTTTATGTAATGTATGTGAACCCCTTTTTGGAGCATATGGCCCATGGAATTTATAAAATATAATATAAGTCAGCTGTTTAGCTCAATGGCTGCCATTTGTTACCTCATTTTATGGCTTGCTGCATTCCCTCTAAGCCACAAAAGGTGCAGTTATGAGTCAATTAGCTGTGTCAACTTTTTCTCAAAACAGGTAGAATTCATGAGATAAATAAATGGTCTTTGAACCTCAAATATGGGAAGGTGGTGTTAGGATGTGCCCCATTCCAAAAAAATACTTTTCTGAAGACTTTACATAGAATACTGTCTCCAGTGAATGGTTTCAGATACACTGCTCACTACAGGAGAAAAAGAAAAAAAAACAGAGAAACTGAAGTATATTACTAAGTTTACTATTCTTACCTGTTCTATTCATTTCTGAAATTATAAAAAGCTTCAAAGGTTTAGTTATTCTTTTTTTTTAATTTTCAGTGGTGGGATGGGGCCTAGAGGTAGTTGTAAGGCCATCATTGTTCATCTATGGAGAGGATAAACACATTTTTCACTGCAGCATGTTCTATATGTTCTCCTTCATGCAGATGATCTATTGTGTAACGCCACTATCACACTGTTATCCATCTTTAAGTACCTGCTCAAAGAACTTATGTTACTAGATGTATCACTACATTTTAGTTAATTTTAAACAAGGTCAAGGTGCACTTGTGTCTTTGCAATGTGTTGTTTGATGATTACCTATCAATAAAAAGCAGAACCCCGACATATCAGAAAACTGTAGCATTGGGAAAACCACTGTGGCTTTTTTGTGGCCTACTAAGCCCAGTCTTGGTAGGAGTTAAAGGAAATCTACCATCAGGATTATGGATTATAAACCAAGTACATTTACATGCTGGTGTATGCCCCCTTTGTCAGGATCTGCTCTTCTTTAAGATATTTATGCCATAGTTTTTACGAAGGCTTCAAAATGAGCCTGAGGGGCTTCACACTCCATAGAAGTTAATGGAGCCTGGAGCTCCTCAGGTTCATTTGCAGAATTTTTAAAGCATATTTTCTTCAAAATCGAGGGCATAAGAAAAGCAGATCCTAATAAAGGGGGAAGACCCCAGCATGTAAGTATATTAAGTTTATTATCCATGATCTTGATGGTAGATTTCCTTTAATGGTACTGATTAAAAAGGAAGCAAGACTTATTGTAGTGTCGCAACCTTCTCAAACAGCTGATTGGTTGATATCAGACCCCCATCCTTCTGATATTGACAATCTATCCTAAGGAATAGAGCAGTGATGGCGAACCTATGGCACGGGTGCCAGAGGTGGCACTCAGAGCCATTTCTTTGGGCACTCAGACCATGGGTCCAGGCAGAGTTCACCAAATAGGACCTAATCCACCTCCAGTCCCAGGCAACTTAAGAGCTGCTGTCAGCGCTGTTTTAAAGCAACATTTCATTGTCTGTTTGGAACTGCGGGAAAGCGAAAAGGTGTTGACAGAACTGCATTATCTTTGAAGGCCATCCTACTGGACCCACCATTCTTTATCTACAGAGAGACCCTGTAGAAAAGTTACAACTAGAGTCTGCATTTGCGTTCCTTCTTTCAACTGTATTGGTAGCCTCAGGTGGTTGATACGATTGAAAGATGTGGAAGAACAGGCAGCAATAAGTTACTGCTTAAAATGCCACGTTGGCACTTCACGGTAACTAAGTGGATATTGGTTGCAGTTTGGGCACTCGGTCTCTAGAAGGTTCGCCATCACTGGAATAGAGTATTAAAAACTAGTCCTGGCTGTCAGTTTCATGTTAACCAATTTGTGTTTCTACTTTCCTGGTACCACACTAACTGTATTTTCTGATGCTTGCTCAGATCAGGTGGACCAAAACAGCAGGAAGTGCATCCGATAGATTTCAAGACTCCAGTGTATTCAATGAGACCTTGAGGATTACAAATATCCAGAGACACCAAGGAGGAAGATATTACTGCAAAGCAGAAAATGGGCTGGGCTCTCCTGCAATAAAGTCAATCCGAGTGGATGTATACTGTGAGTATAAAGGACATTATTTTCTTCTAACCCTGTTATTATAGAATGTATACTGACACATGGGGCCTATAGTACAATTGATGACCACTCACATCTTTCCTGCTTTATGTATAGTCCACACTGATTATTCTTTGTATGAGTTGTATGCCACACATACTTGCATCCATTCCTGATTTTTTTCTTTAAAACCTTCACGCTTGTTATAAGTGATGGAAAACTGGATATAGATGCATAAATATAAGAGCTTATAACACATAATAGGCCAAAAGGACAGAATACTGTAAGTGGTGGAAAATGATGCTTACAACTCGAGAGCTATAGCTGGATGAAAGCACTATATATTCTCCTGTCATAGAATTATGGAAAATAGTGGGGGGACGTGGCTGTTCTTGTGGCCATCAATATAAGGAATGCAGAACTATTACTGTGTGTAGTCCTAGATGATTTCTGGTCATGATCTTATGGGCTACAAGGACGTATGGGGCAGAATTATTATCCTAACAAATTCTAGTTCAGTCATGTATCTGCATAAGATCTGGAATCAATGTGACAAACCATTCCCAACTTTTTACATGCCATTGGACTAATTACTACAGTAATTAATTATGAATTTTGTGGGGAATTGATTGATCCTCCCCAAAGGTCCATGATATTGTTGTTTGAATTCACCTCTACAAAGAGGAATATAAGTGCTGTCCCAGGTTCATTTCATTTTGACTACTTTGAGCCTTCTGCTACACTATTTTGTTGTAATGGGTTGTCTCATTTAAAACAGACCCAAACTTTCCATGAAGTGATGTTGCTCAACATGATCCTTGGGTGAGTGACCAAGTGAGATGGAAATGAGCACTATTACAGCTAGTATTTATGAATGATCCAAGAAAGGCAGAAGTTTTTATTTCTTGCTATGTTGGATATTATCTTGGCTACTTCGGATGTTGAAGGGCTGGAAGACAGAGTATTGTAGAGAGATATAGCTCAAAAGGGTCCAACACATTTGTGCAGTATTTTGAAATGCTACAACAGAATATTTGGAATTCAGAAATGTTCTTTTTTACTGAAAAACAGCATTGAGCAGATCCAAACCGCAATGTTTGGGTTCATAGAAGTTCAAGACTGGGTTTGGCTCAACAAGACCCCCCACCCTCTGACATTAAGGATGATGTCACACGTGCCGCTAGCATTGCCTTCATTACCATGATGCCTGAACTCTAATAACAGCAATTAGTGATTTGCTTTACAGCAGCCCCATGGCCATAGGTAGCAATAGCAGGAGCCGACTCATTGAGGTCTATAAAAAGTTTATTAGCATGTACAGGAAGGGGAGTTACATGGAGTTAAAAAAAGAAAGACACAACACAGAAATATGTAAATATTATAATTAAGCGTGTTATGTAAATGACTTGACTGAGGTATATAAAACACTATAGAATTATAATCTAGTATTTAGACTATGAACCAGACTGAAAACTACAATGCATTGCACTTTTACCAAAAATGAACAGTGAAAATATTTTAAAGGCTATGAAAAAAATGATTGAAAAAAAATTACATAAAATCTTTAAAAACAGGTCTTATTCAGGTGTACCCTTCCATGTAAGAGTGAACTAATTATCTTGTTGCTTTAATAATAATCTTTATTTATATAGCGCCATCATATTACGTAGTGCTTTACAAATCATAGGAAACAAATACAAATATAATATAACATGACAGAGCACAACATTTGTATGGAACAACAGGAGTGAGGTCCCTGCTCGCCAGAGCTTACGGTTTATGAAGATGATGGGGTAACACGAGGTAAAAGAATATTTAATGGTCAAGCCATTCTTCTTAGGGAATAGAGCAAAATATAATAAATGGAATTGCTGTCGCTTGAACCAATCAGCCGTCATCTTATATACCAGGTCCAGGGTGAATGGGACTGCAGAGAAGTCTGGTGCCTGTTGGTTGCTGGATAACAGGTGGGAGGACGACACAGGACGGGTTAGTAGAAGAGTTAAAACTTCATGCGGTTAATGAGTGTTATAGGCTTACCTAAAGAAATGGGTTTTAAGAGCACGTTTGAAACTTTGGAGGTTAGGTATTAGTCTGATAGTCCGGGGCAGAGCATTCCATAGAATTGGTGCAGCTCTAGAGAAGTCTTGGAGACGCGAGTGGGAGGTCCGCACTAGGGTAGAGGTTAATCTAAGATCACTGGCAGATCTAAGAGCACGAGTTGGGCGATAGACTGAGATAAGAGAGGAGAGGTAGGGGGGTGCAGCATTATACAGAGCTTTATGGATGAGGGTTATTATTAGAGATGAGCGAACATGCTCGTCCGAGCTTGATGCTCGGTCGAGCATTAGGGTACTCGAGACGGCTCGTTGCTCGGACGAGTATTTCCCCTGCTCGAGATCGAGCATTTAATTAAAAAAACACAGTGAAGAACAATGAAGAATAGAATAAAAACAGTGAACACAGGATCATTTAAGATAAAAACACAGTGCAGAACACAGTGCAGAATAGATTACAGATGTTCGGCACATCTGCTTACTTGTCGGGAGATACGCGCGGAACGGCGCGAACAAAATAGCATGTGAAGAACAATATATATGTGTGAAGAACACATTGCAGATGTATTTAAACATCTGCAATGTGTTCTTCACACACATATATATTGTTCTTCACATGCTATTTTGTTCGCGCCGTTCCGCGCGTATCTCCCGACAAGTAAGCAGATGTGCCGAACATCTGTAATCTATTCTGCACTGTGTTCTGCACTGTGTTTTTATCTTAAATGATCCTGTGTTCACTGTGTTCACTGTGTTCACTGTTTTTATTCTATTCTTCACTGTTCTTTACATCTGCTAACTTGTCGGGAGATAATATACGCGCGGAACAGTGAAGAATAGATCGCAGATGTTTGCAAATTATCAGAAGACATTATTTTTCAATTAAATAACACATTTTATTCCTGAACCATGGTCCCTTTGAAAAATGCTCGGGTCTCCCATTGACTTCAATGGGGCTCGTTACTCGAAACGAGCACTCGAGCATCTGGAAATGTTCGGCTCGAGTAACGAGCACCCGAGCATTTTAGTGCTCGCTCATCTCTAGTTATTATTTTAAACTGTATTCGAAAGGAGACTGGCAGTGACTGGCATGAACTGTAGGCATCCGTGTAGCGTTTAGTCTGAAAGACGAGCCTGGATGCTGCATTAAGAATTGATTGGAGAGGAGAGAGTTTGGTGAGTGGAAGACCGGTTAGTAGAGAGTTACAGTAGTCTAGTCGAGAGTGAATCAGAGCAACAGTTAGCATTTTACAGGTTTCAAATGTGAGAAACGGTCGGATTCTGGAGATGTTTCTGAGATGCATCCGGCAAGAGCGAGCAAGAGATTGAATATGTGGCTCAAAGGAGAGGTCGGAGTCCAACACAACCCCAAGACAGCGGGCCTGCTGCTTTGGGGTTATGGTGACCCCACAGACTGATATGGAGAGGTTAGGATAGGCTCTGTTAGTGGATGGTGGAAAGACAAGAAGTTTGGTCTTAGAAAGATTAAGTTTCAAGAAGAGAGAGGACATGATGTTAGAGACAGCAGAGAGACAGTCACTAGTGTTCTGGATTAAGGCAGGAGTGATGTTACGTGCTGAGGTATACAGCTGGGTGTCATCAGCATAAAGATGATATTGAAAACCAAATCTGCTGATGGTTTGTCCAATGGGTGCAGTATAGAGGGAGAAGAGAAGAGGACCTAGGACTGAGCCCTGAGGAAACCTGGGCTTTACTATGTTATACTAATTATACAACCTAATACTACATAAAGTATTTATTGATTATTACTTATTATTATCCTGAAACATACTCAACAACTAATGTGTGTCCATGACTTAAAATATAAATACAAAAAATGTCCTTGGGATAAAAACGTAGAGCAGCTGAGTAATTATAGTAACATTGGGAGTATTCAACCAGTATTTTGTGAGCGCCAAGTGTATTGATATAACAGAGATTTTTGGTACATTTTACTATGTACAGCCTGGGGTTTTTGAATGTGAAAAAACTGTGATGTGTTATTTTTTAAAGGCAAAGTGTCATCACATAATTCTGTAATTTTAAAGTTTATATGGTATATGTAAGTTTGGGAATTTTGTAAATTCTAGTAAGATTTCTCCATGATTCTCTGAATACTCTGTTTGGGCTCTGGCTGCTGAGTTCTTAGCTGCTCAGCTCACTGCTTTCTCAGCTGCGGGTTTAGTAATACAACGGATAACCAGTCAGCTGCTGGGGGCGGCATCTTTGGGATAGATATATGACTACTGCTCAGGTGACTCATTGCTGGTTATTTGTTTCTTCTGTGACCTGACTCTCTGAACGTAATTACGCCTAGTCTTTATCCAGAACTCTGTACCCTGATCTGATCCAGTAACCCAAAACCTTGACCTGGCACCAAACCCTGAACCTGTACTCTGATCCATGTTTAAGAGCCTGCAACCAATTACTGTACTTGTACCCCTATTCCGTGCCTGTTTCCTAAGTCTGCAGACTTATCTGCCTTGACAGAATAAATATTTCTCTTAAAACCCTGACAATTACTAATTGTTTAGAAGTGTGCTATACAGTAGTAACCTCATTTACATCACAGACAGGATCACAATAGAAGACAACAGCTTCATATCTGCATAGAAATCACCATCACTGCTTCCACTACTGACAAGATGATATCACAGCTTATCTGTTACTCCTATCTGCCCAGACCAGACTCAAAACTCTCCATAGGCTTCAATAAGTTGTTCTACTCTATTGTTGCCTATCTCCATGAAGCTGCTGTAAAGCATTTCACTAAATGCTGTTACACAAGCTCAACCAAGATGACAGGCTCCATAATTAAGGGCATAATAGAAAAAAATGCCACAATCAGGCAATGAAAGCCGGTTGTCCATGGTGGTGATGGAAGTGGAGTCTTTTTACCAAACAATAGTCAAGACTTCAATTTCAATAAAGAATTTGCCGTTCCCACAGCAGTTTATTATATTACGAATTTTACTTAAGAAAAAAAACTGAAAAATTACAGAAAAATACAATCTGTTTTCTACACAAGTTGTGTAACATATAGGCCCCCTCTGTGAGGAGGATAAAGGTGGGCATCTGCAGGAATCCATTTAATAGGAGAGAAAGGAACCTTACTGAATGAACGAACAGCACATCAAAGGCCGTCATTCTTTGCTGTATGGACGACGCATTATATGTACTTCTGCTGAACAAGTCTCCATTCTATAGTTTCAATAGAGACTTTCACTGTTCAGAACTTCCAACCTTGTGATGTATTTTTAAGCTGATCTTTAAAGAGTATTTCATGTGTAATAATCAGTGATATTTTTAAAGTAATATAGTAACTACTATAAATCATTTGTGAAGGCTCACTTGGACCCCTATGCCTCAAGAAGCTCAAGACCCCTCTATCACTTGCTGGGTCAGAGACACAACTTACATGATACATTTCACAGTGAGAATCAGGAGATTTGCTACATTGAAGTAATGACATCACATCATTTTCTAATGGAGTGATCCACTTTGCAGCTGTCTATAATTGAAGGAAATTTGTCATAAGGATGAAGGCCCTCAAATGGCCACCAACCTGTTATGTAGGACAGTGACAAGATCACAATGATGTCGCTCTATATTCTGATTCAGAGATTTAGCTTTAGCCTAACACACATTGAACAGTTTTAAATGACCTATAAGGAGTCACGGAGGCAGAGAAGAGTCCCACTGGGATGTCACTCAGTGGCTATAGTGTTGTTCCTTTGTTCATGTACATCATGACAAGTCTGGGTGGCAGCTATTGAAGGTAGTTTATGAAGATGTACTTTCCTATGGGACATGTAAAGTTAAAAAACCCCAAAAGGGTTTCCCACTTTGTAAATATTCTTTTTTGTTAACCCCTAGCTGCATCACAACAGGATATTAAGTTGTATGACAGCTGCTTCTGTTGTACTATCCTGCCATGGTGAGCACAAGCTCAGAAGTTAAAGGGGTATTCCGGGAATATGAACGTCTGACACAAAAATCCATGATGATATAACTAAATGAATAAAAAAATACTCAATGTCATTAGTCACAAAACGGAGCTTAAATAGTTTGATTTTATGATTTACAAAATTTATGGCCTCTCTAAAGTAGGTGGAGTTATCACTAAGATGGCCGCCACTGGAAACTACAAGTTCCATGATCCTTTAGTACTCAGTAACTCCTCCTACCACTTATGCTCTGCTCCCAGTGATGATGTAACAGGTTTTCTTGCTCTGTTACCATAGTAATGATGTGTAACTGCCATCACCACAACACTGGCCATACTGGATGCACTGCAACCAACCGACTACAGCCAAACTTAGTGGTGATCACATGACCCACCCAGGCAGGTGCCGGACATGTGATGTGGACATGTGACTAGCAGCCATCTTCTGTCCTGCAACGGACCGCATGGAGGAAATTAACGGGCTGATTAAAGGGCCGGTAGCATTTTAATTCTTCATTACAGTCTATGTCACCAGCATTTTCTGCTAAGGGGAGCAAAATTTTAAATAACAACTAATTACACATTAGCTTATATTTTGAGTGCCCATTTGTATATGAATTATGCTGATTCCTGGAATACCCCTTTAAGCTCATCAGAGCAGGAGTCCAGCATACACTGATAGTTGTGCTACTGCCACAGTGCGCAAGGTATTCTGAAGGCTATTCCCTGTTCATTGGCACCACACAGTGTCACAGAGTACAGGACATTATAAGGGGGGCAGCTGTATCAAAAGGAGGCAGTAGAAGAGGTGGGGCTGTGGGAAAGAGAACCACAACCACTTAGGTTGTGGTTAGGTAAGGGTGAGGTATACATTTTTTTTAGGGACTATGGGGGCAAAAGCGCACCCACACCAGTCCCTGGGGAAAAAAATGTGCCATGCAGCCAGTTTGTGGTAATAAAATGGTTGGAGACCATTGCTCACTGCTGTGAGTTTCAATGATCAGTACAAGGTCTCATGTACATCACAGTTTTTTTTTTGGTTTTTGAGGTCTTAAAATGGCCCTATTGACTTTAATAGAAAATACGGCTATGTATCTGGTCACCGTATTTCTCACTGCACCGTGAACTGGCCATTAGACCGCAATGTAAAAAATAGAACATGTCCCATTTTTTAACATTCTTCTGCTGTACAGTCTCTTGTTAGAAGTCTATGGGAGCACAAAAAGAGACCTACATATTTGGGGCCATTTATATTATCTATATTTATCTTATATCTGCCTGTCTTTTTTCCATCTGCTACTTTGGTAATTTATTCTTCTCACTTTTTCCTTGTGTTAAATGTTTTCTTTTAGATCTCTTTTTGACATTTGTTACAAATGTCTCAAGTCACTTCTTTCCATTTTCTAAGTTAACTTAAGAATGGTAACGTCTAGTGTTTTTTGCGTCAAAATTTAGTAAATCTGGAATAGAAGATAAATGTGTCTTACTGACAATAAACAAATGTCTGGTGGACATTTCACAATGTCCACAAAAAGGCGCAAAAAATGTCAAGGCGCCAAAAAAGTCTCAAAAAGACAGAAAAAATAAAAAAAAAATAAAGATAACTGACCCCCATTGTGTTGTCCACCATATAGGATCTGTTTTTGCAGTGGATTGCCCGGGAGACCAGGTCATGTAGGTGCCTATCTATCATATTTTTTGGCAGATATTGCCAGTTTACAGTGGCATATGAGTCACATATGGTTGACACTTGGCCTTCTATTTTCAGCCAGAAAACAGCCGCAAAAACGCCAACCGCAAAATGCGTATGGTCATGTGCATGAAGCCTAACTCTGTAAGGGAATATGAAAGACTTTAAAGATTACAGAATTACTACTCATATTAATGGGCCATCCATTTAATGCATGGACTTAGTCCTCCAGAGAGGAAAAGATATTCCAATTCACTATCTACTTGATCAAGGTCCCGTTTTGAGGATCTACCTATTAACTCAAAAATACTCTATAGAATCTTTGAAATTGGGTTTTGCAATAGGAAAAAACGTTCTGTAAGCAACACACTATTATCCCCATAAATGACACCAGATCTGGGCAATTTATAGTAAACGAGGCTGGAAAAGGCCCAGATCTGTTTACTGAGCAAATCTAACTACCAGAAGATTTAGCAGAATAATATAAATGAGGTGAATGATGGGAACTGGCAGACAAGTGAAATCTCACACAGGTAATATAAAGTCTGGCATTTCAGAAGAGCTTTGATGCTAAAGCACATTATTCCTTTCATTTCTAACTCATTTCAGTTCTGGCCACCCTGTCATGTTCAAAGTACAACAAAAATACTTTTTGGGGAAGAAAATGTAAATCTATGGATTGAGACTAAGAGACAAAACTTAATGTTTAACAGAAAGTTCTTAAAATTACAGGTGTTATACACCTTACACAAGTATTTTTTTTAAATATGTTCTCCTAAAAATAAATTCTTTACAAGGTTGTATTCTGAAAACCCAATAATCAGGTGTCATCTGAAGGGGAACCTTACAGCAAGTGATCAGTTTCCCTAAAGTGCCCCCACAGGAAAATAAAAGCATTACATGAACCAATAAATTGCAATGGCAAATTACTCCTTGATTTCAATTAGATTTCTGTGAATAAAAAATATTATTCTTCAAATGTAGAAAATGTGCAGTATGAAAAAATACATGCATACTAGACATTTATTATAAATGGATACTACAGAGTAATGTGTCAGCATATGATCCAAACTCCTCCCCTTGAATTGGCTGATATATTAAGAGGCTGATATCTGGCATCATTTGTCAAGCTCAATTCTATGCCAGATCCAGCCTGGCATAGGACTGCACTATAGCATGCGCCTGAAACAGGCCAGCATTGCCCCGTCCCTGCCCAAGTGGTGTAGGGGGCAGAATACAGTATGTGCAATTCCCAACTTTGCACCAGGAATGGGGACTAAATCACATTTTGTACACCTGGGGCCAGATGTATCACTGTTCTGCGCTCAAGTCTCGTTGTTGCGCCTTAATTCTGGCGCATTGTTGCTACAACCATCTGTGATGAGTTGAGTTCCTGCCTGTTATTAATCACTTTACTTTTGCCAAAGTTTAGGCACAATATAGGCGCAATGTTAGAATTGGCAGTAGAATATCTAGATCAGTGATGGCGAACCTTCTAGTGGCCGAGTGCCCAAACTGCAACCCAAAACCCCCTCATTTGTTGTGAGGTGCCAAACAAAAATTAAAGCAGTGACTTATTGCTCCCTTTTCAACAACTTTCAATCATATTGGCCTCCTGAGGACAGCAACACAGTAGGAAGATGGAAAATTTTCATAATTTTAGCTTCTTCCAGTGTCCCTCTGTACACAGAGAAAATAGTGAGGCCGGCAGGAGGTCCTCCAAAGATAAATTGGCCCTGTCTACTCATTCTCCCTCTTCCTACAGTCCCAAATAGCAAAGTAAGTATCTAAATATCACTGAAAGCAGCATCTTTTAAGTTGCTTGGAACTTCAGGAAGATTCTTTGAATCCTGTCTGGTGTGCTGGGGAGATGGCCCCGGTGCCCACAGAAAGGGCTCTGAGTGCCGCCTCTGGCACCCGTGCCATAGGTTCGCCACCACTGATCTAGACTATATAGATATCTAGAATATAAAAAATAGATGTCCCTTCGTGTTATGCTTTCCGTATTTTTGTGCACACCATTAAACTGTCGACTTTATGTTAACTAAAATATAAGCTGTGATTTTTACAGTTTTGAAGCTGATCCTAAACAGCATGGAGCATATCTTTATATGACATCGTCATGTGTCCTGCCATTACTCATCCTGTCAGCTGTGTACTTTCAAGACCAAGTCACTTACAGATTGTCACCGATGTGTGTCAAATTTCAAGCATTGGGATTGCCCTGCTCGCTGAACACGTGCCTATAGTGCTTATTTGTACATTTGGATTCTTATCTGCTCTTGTGTTGTGTGTATAGGTTTTTGTAAGAGTTTTGATTTCAACAAGGGATGTACAACCTGCTCCTGCGAGCACAGAAAAGCCTTAACTTGTGCAACCTAAAGAAAATGTTGTCCCTTCACCATGTGATGATAGCAGTGATAGGTAATCAGAGATAAGTGGTAAATTACTGGCTACACATTAATAATCTTTATTTATATAGCGCCATCATATTCTGTGCTTTACAGATCAAGTTGTAACTAAGGAACTCAAAGTATGAACCAGACACAAATGATTTAAGAGCACTTTGTAGGGGCGTGGAGAGGGTCTTCTGAATTATTTCCCTTGGACAATAACAATGGTCCTGTGGTAATCAAGCACTATCCAGGAAAATATTAAAAGAAGTAATAAACCTAACACAGAAATGATTTTATAGAAAAGCCCAACCTAAAACATTCAGAAATATGTATGTAAAAGTTTGTTCAGCCAACTGGATGTCTGGTTAGATTACAGGACAAGATGGCTACTCCATTGGAGTAACTTTTGCCCACCCCTAAATCACGATGTTAAAGAGAAGGTCCACCATCCAAATCTGTTCTCTTTGTATTGTAAATTAAGTTTTAAAGCAACTTTAAGAATATCCTACATTTAAAAAAAATATATCACTATTGTTTTATGTCTGAAGCGTTTATGCAGGCTACTGTGATGCCATGGAAACAGGCTCCAGTTAGTTAAATTCAAACCATCCAAAACCAGAATATATGATTTTCTTTTCCTCATCAATGTCATCAATAAGACACACTAATATGAAGTACAGACAACCCCTAGTTAAAAACGGACCTCTCTGCCCACTGTGACCTCTGGTGAAGCTTTCTGAATGCTTTACTATAGTCCCAGACTGCAATGATTAGCTGTAAAGTGTCTATAATGAAGCTTTATTGATAATCCTTAGTCCCATTACAGCTAAAAATTTTGAAACCCCAATTGTCACTAGGGCAAAAAAAATTTTTTGTCTGGAACTACAACAGTAAAATATTAAATTTCGACTTACATACAAATTGAACTTAAGAACAAACCTATGGAACCTATCTTGTACATAACCTGGGGACTACCTGTATTTTTAAAGTGCATATAATCTCGCAGAAAATAAGCCCTTATATGTCCAAATTGCCAAAAAATAAAGATTGTATAGCCAATAAAAAGTGACAATGCATAATCTGCTCTGAATGGTGCAGCTTCCCTTCAATGCCCTGGCATGCGCCCATACTGCAGTTTACCAACACAAATTGAGCGGAAAGCTGAGCAGGTTCCTCAAAGGTATGATTTTGCGTTTTTATATGAAAATGTGAAAATCGAGTTCTAAGCCTCATAACATCCTACAAAAATGAGGGGGCGCATAAAAAAAACCTAAACATGTAAACATAAAGCAGACATTCAGTAAGCTATGAAATTATGTTGGTGTTATGATTTTGCATCAGAAAAGTTGAAAACTTTGAATTTCAAAAATTGAGAATTTTCCCAAATATGTACTTTTTTCATAAATAAATGCAAAAAAAAGTCATCCCAATTTTTCAACTAACAGGAATTGCAATGTGTCATGAGAAAATCACCTGGATATATTCCAAAGTTATATCCACTTTTGGTTCAACATTAATCATTAAGGGGTTAATGTAGCATATTGCAGAGTTTACTTTATCACCTGCACTATTCATTTCTGAAATAAATAAGCTTCAAAGGTTAACTTACAATTTAAATTTGTGATTTATTATTACACAGTTTCCGTGGGACAGTTCTACATGTGTCTGTGGAGCTCCGCTGCCCATCAGATTTATTAAGTGGCTTTTGGCCCTGTAATACATCTTTTTGCAGATTTCTTATTTGTTGTCTGCCAGTTGCAGAAATAGTTGCAAAACACATAAAAAGTTGCGGCACATACACCGTGGGGAGAGACTGGAATAATTTTGCGTGAATTTACGTGAATGTCAGGGGCAGATTACGACGGACTTGGATCCTGGACTGTATGAATATTGTTGCCCCTACAAGTGTGGAATCACTTCCAATGTGTAATCAGCTTTTTGGGAAATGAAGGATGTGTCCCTTCTCCCTGCTTTCAATCTGCGGTTTCAGGACCTTTGGATGACCTTCAAATGTACTGAGATGGCTGTTGTATACATGTATTGACAGCAGGAACAGATTTCATGGGTGGAGGTCCTTCTCAGCATAAAATTTGGTGGGTGGTTTGAGTGGCCATGGGCCCCCTAGAATGCTTGGGTCCCGGAATTTGATGCAAGAAGGGTGTGTGTCAAATTGACTTTGCTTTGGTCTATGTTTATTCATCGCATAGAAAAGACACAAAACTCCCACTGCCCCACAACGACAACATTGCACCAACACAAAGCCACACATAGATTAAAAAAATTGAAAGAAACATCACCTCCTCTGTGTTTTACATATTAACTTAATATTGTATATTTTATTCAAAGATCAAAGTCTTGGGGGGTACATGACAGATTCCGTGCAGGCTATTAACAGCGTTATAGCAAAACCCTGACTTTGACTTCTGTATTATCTCCTACCTTGGATCCCGTCTTGCATCGGTGAACCAAATTTCCATTCTTTTAGCTCGAAATCTCTGCATTTTGGGAGAAAGAAATTAAATTGCTTAATGTAAACTTAATTGCACGTCATAAATGTACATGTTTAATTTTATTTGAAATCACTGAATTCTCCCGTGTAATTTGCCGTGCGGTAATTGAAACGTTTGTACAGTTATTTCCTAAAACAATAATTTGCATTCATCTTGACGGATCCAGTTTCATCAATATCCCATCAAAGGGTTTTTATTAAGACAATGTAACGATGATGATCTCGTTTTCCCTATGTTAGATGATACACGTGTGAATTTCATATGCAAATAACAGCATCCCTTATACACTGACACCATGTAAACAATTCAGACGACATCTTAGTATTGAAAAAAAAAAAATAAGGCAACAAACAGAATAACGAGTGGAAGATTTGTATTTTTATTCTATTTCTATAGTAAAGGCCCCGGGAAAAGAACAGAGGCCGCTATATTTAGACCGCAGTCTGATTTGAAAGATAAATATACATAATTTCCAGAAGTATTTTGGAACGGTGGCTGAATGAAGCAATCAAGTCTCTTTTCAATGCTTGAACACATTCATTTTAGGTGGAAGAAAATAAATTATCATATTAAGCATCACTACAGTCTGACCCAAGCATTTTCTGCCATTATGATAAAAGCACTGTTTTTGCAGACACATTTGCCGATTTTAACTCATTAGCTTGTGCTATTTGGAGCTTCAGTTTGAAAAAAAAGGACTGCTAAGTGGAAGTCTTGTGTATTAGGACAGCAACAGACACTGTGATTAATGGGCTTTTCTTTATATGCCCTTAAAGGAACACTCCAGATAGGACTAATGCTGGATGTTATGCCCAGTATGGGATTCACAAAACAATATACAGGCAGTGCCTTGGTTACGTATAGATAGGGTCTTTAGGTTTGTTCTTAAGTTGAATTTGTATGTAAGTTGGAACAGGAATAGTTTAAAATTGTAGCTCTAGACAAAAATTATTTTTGTCCCAGTGACATTTGGATTTTTAAAATTGTGTGCTGTCCCGGGACCAAGAATTTTCAATAAAACTTCATTACAGACACCTTACATATAATCGTTGCAGCCTGGGACTATAGTAATGGCATCCAAAGAGCTTCATCAGAGGTCACAGTGGGTCGGGAGGTCCTTCTGTGACTAGGGGTCGTCAGTAAATTGGGTGTCCTTAAGTAGGGGACCGCCTGTATGACTCAGGGATTCTATCTTAGGTGATCATTGGCCTTACTTTAGACATAGCGCAGTGTATCAATTTTACCTGGGATGTTCTTTAAATGAAAGACCTTTAAATGTAGCAAAATAAAATGGATTAGTAAAGCCAGTTCATTGAAATGGAACAATGGGTTTTCAAATCTGGTCAATTCTCCTGGGGTTTCCCCTTATGATTTATATACAAATATACAAAGAGATCATATATCTCTCCCAGATGTTTAGCCACAACCCCTTCCTTTTCCACCAAACTAATTTTATAAATTCACAGCTACACGGCAATATTAACCGATAGGCTAGCTCCTTAAAAATAGCTGACACAATTTCTTTTAGTCATCCAATACATCTACAATATGAACTTGGGGGTTTTATTATCTGTAGCATGAAGTAGGTTGGTTCATTTACTGTATAATTTATATAATTTTCTGGTGAAGAAACAACAAGTGGGACACAAATGTGAATTGGAATGAAATTTATTGGCTATTTCAAACTTTTGTAAAAAATAATAAACTGGAAAGTGGGGGGTGCAATATTATTCAGCCCCTTTACTTTGAGTGCAGCAAATTCACCCCAGAAGTTCAATGAGGATCTCAGAATGATCCAATGTTGTCCTAAATGACTGATGATGATAAATATAATCTACCTGTGTGTTATCAAGTCTCTGTATAAATACCCCTGCTGTGTGATGGTCTCAGGGTTCTGCATCATGAAGACCAAGGAACACACCAGGCCGGTCCATAGTAATGTTGTGGAGAAGTTTGAAGCCGGGTTCAAAAACAATTTTATATCTTTATGTTTGAAGCCTGAAATATGTATCCAGGATAAAAAAAAATGGCAGTTTTCATCCAGATCTAGTGCCACACATGACCAATGAGCTTTAAATAACACATCTGCATTCTAGGGGGAATTATTAAGATTGGCGCATCATAATATTTCCTCACTCCCCTACCGGTGCACAGCATGCCGAAAGAACTAAGATGGTTCAGCCTGAATTAAATCAGTGCCAGGTCAGACCTGGCATAGATTTCAGCTATAAGCTGCACCCGTAATCCGGCACAGGCTGTAGTAAATTTGGCTGCCCATGGCATCTCCATCGCAGACACCACAGAAAACTGCCATACAAGGCATCATAAATCTGCCCCACTGTGTATAAATTGTAAATTATGGGTATAGAATCAACAGCATTTAAATTATTTTTGCTAATTTCAACCCTTGCAATGCAAAGCACAGCAGAAACCAGCCATGTGCAACAGGCTCATTCAACAGCAAGCCTGCCATGGTTGTCCCTAGCCTATGTTTTTTCTAGAACAATATTCACAATGGGAGATATACAAGAACTTAATATGTACCAGCAATTTCTTCTATGTGCTCCACACTTGTGAATGACATTCGAGATCCCCCTTCCCCTTGTTATGTACTCATTCCCCACATGAAAATTTTCCTTTAGGCACCCCTCTCCCACCCAACAATACACTCCATGCATGAAAGACATCATATTAATAAGCCTTTTATGCCTGCATCAAAATAAAGGATGATTTTAAGCTCGGATTTTGAAAGCTCCTTCTGTGATGTGAAAGAAAAACTAGAGGTCCGAATTTTCAAAAGGAAAATGAAAATCTTTTATAAAAAGAACTTTCTTTTGTCTGTAGTGTCACCCAAAGGAAATCTCATCCCTAGATTAATATTTACTGCACAGTGAAATTCTGCCAGGCCTGAATCTAAATCTGTAAAATCATGAAAAGGAGCCTGAAACTTACAGTACGTGAACTGAAAACATCTATTATTTGGTCTACTCGTCATATTAGCTGGTCAAGTTGGGACCCTTCTTTTATTAAAATGGCAATAAAAGGGAACCTGTCAGCAGAAACTGACCTACCAAACCACTACTAATATGATGTGGCGCAGCATAACACCTTCCTGATCATATTTCACTTGGTGGCATCAGCCAGATAATTAACTTTTAAGTGAGATGGAGATTGGATGTATAAAGTCACTGAGCAAAGTGGAGAGTAAAACTGACTGAAGTCAAGCTC
The DNA here is from genome assembly GCF_040894005.1 of Engystomops pustulosus. Classification (NCBI taxonomy): domain Eukaryota; kingdom Metazoa; phylum Chordata; class Amphibia; order Anura; family Leptodactylidae; genus Engystomops; species Engystomops pustulosus. Next base: position 55,272,003 of record NC_092417.1, on the reverse strand, counting down.
TCCCCATCTCTGAATGCCTCCTTCACTGTAATTGATGTTCCTAAGCCAGAGAAATCTTTAACCAATTCTCCCGAATTTTAGTTTTAAACACAGCCAAAGGGGAATTTTGAATCTGTAACCTAATAAAAACAATTTATACCTCACTGTACAGTTGATTTTTTTGAATGATGTCATAAAAGAAACATGATTTGGAAAGTGTTAATCTGCTTCACAATTTACTGCTAGTGATTTATAAGGTCAATTTCTGCTGACAGAAGTGAAAGGTAAAAATTATGATATACCTGTTTCCCTGAAAATAAGAAACCCCCTGAAAATAAGGCCCGACGGACCCCGCATTTACATGATCTATGGGGGTCTCAGCACAGAGACCCCCACTGATCAGCAAATTAGGCCCTTTCCCTTGGAAAGCCCCTTTAAAGGACATCTACCACCAGGATGAAGTATGATAAGTATAACTATATCATTTATATACTGCAAGAGGTTGTGATATGTGTGAAGATTTAATGGGATAAAACCACTGACTGTTGCATTGTGCTACAAACAGCTACCTGGACGAGAAAGGAAAGTGCTATTGCTACATATGATAAATTGGAAACAATGAGAAATAGAGTCACAAGAAATTCAAGATGAAATGTAGTGTTTGTAGAATTATTAGGATGTTAGAGAAGTAGTTGACATAATGGTCCTTAACCCCTTTAGGGTGCAGCCTTTTTTTGTTTATATTTTACTCACCACCTTCAAAAATGTATAACTTTTTCATTTTTTCGTGGACAGAGCTGTATGCGGTCTTATCTCTACATAACAAATGGCAGTTCGTAGTGACAATATTTATTATTCCATGTCTTGTAATGGGAATCGAGAAAAAACTCCTAATGCGTTGAAATCGATGAAAAAAACATAATTGCACTATTTTCTTGTAGGCTCTGTTTTTACGACATTCACTGCGCTCAATAACACCTCTACTTTATTCTCGGGTTTGGTACAATCACAGGGATACTAAATATATACAAGTTTTATTGTGTTTTAATACATTTTTAAACTTAAACTTTGTGTAGGTAAAAAAAAAATTAGCGCACTATGTGCGATTCTATCTCGCCCTTCCAGCCGCTTTGTCTTTTGTTGTCAGCAGCTGCTCTTAGATTATGTGGAGGCCCCAACATATCAGTAAACTGAGAAACTCAGTATCTGATATTCATAAAATCTTCTTTATTTAAGTCCAAGAATAAAAACAGAACACATATCCACAGAGACCAACAACCGGACCTACGCGTTTCAACTGATAAAGCCTTATTCATGGTCTGATCAGCCAAAACGTGTAGGTCTGGTTGTTGGTCTCTGTGGATATGTGTTCTGTTTTTATTATTTTATGAATATCTGCCGTCTAAGTCTGCAGTTGAGTGCTGAGTATCTCTTCCTTTCTCCGTAAAAAAAAATTGTTTCGCCATCTTCTGACACTTTCTGACTTTTTCATACTTTGGTGTAAAGAGCTATGTAAGGTGTCATTTTTTGCAAGATGAGCTGACATCTTCATTTCTACCATTTTGAGTAGTGTACAACCTTATGATCATTTTTTGTTAATTTTTTTATATGTTTTGATTGACCGGACATTGTTGCAGTGTTACCTAACATGTTTATGATTTTACTTGTAATTTATTTTTGTATCAGTTCTATGGAAAGGGTGAGGATTTGAACTTTTATTAATTTATTTTTATAATTTTTTTCCTTTTTTTAAAACTATAATTCGGACCTCCTAGGGTACTTTAACCTTAGGTTGTCTAGTATCGTACAATACACTGCCATACTACAGTATATGTGGACTTTCCACATCATCTATTACAATGTGCAAATTGCAGATCTGCATAAAAAAGATCTTTGGGGAGCAACAGTTTGCTGCCAAGACAACCTTGGGTCTTTCTAAGGCCAGTGGCTCTCATGTCCGTCGGAGAGCCACTGGAGTTCACGGATCGTTGCTGGGTGTAGGTAAGCACGTGTTAAGCGACACTTTTTTTAAAAAAATACGTCAGGTTTTCCGAATCCGCCGGGTTTTCTGACGGCCACTCCCCCCGATTTCCTTCGCATGCATGCCGGTGCTGATGCGCCACAATCCGATCGCGTGCGCCAAAAATACAGGTCAATTAAGGGAAAATCGACACAAAACGGTAATATTCAGGAAAAACGTGATTCGGCCCCTTAGTAAATGACTCCCCCTTGTCTTTGATTAGATCTACTGTCTTATTTTTGGGGAAACACGGTATCTTTTAAACAGCAAGATATGGTCAGCATTATTATAATTCCTATGGTAAGGACTAGACCACTTGTCCCTCCTGACGCCAATTTTTGTTGCTGCATTAACCAATCATTGCATGTTGTTGGTCTTCACAATGATGTCATTTAAATGATTGGATAATCTTGCCACATGAAGTTAGTAACTGGCTGAAGAGCAATTGTTTGATCCAGGGATTTAAAAGGAAAGGAAAATCAAAGGAATTGGCCAACTATCTAATGTGTATAAGGTTTTTCTGTAACCTGATTGAGGAAAGATGAAATATGCTACTATCTACCTTTACATTACAACATACTCTTGTGAAGAAATATAAAGTCCAATTTATAATCCTACATTGTTAATTCAGGTAGGGCAATAAAAAAAACATACATATTGATTAGAGATGAGCGAACACTAAAATGCTCGGGTACTCGTTATTCGAGACGAACTTTTCCCGATGCTCGAGTGCTCGTCTCGAATAACGAACCCCATTGAAGTCAATGGGAGACTCGAGCATTTTTCAAGGGGACCAAGGCTCTGCACAGGGAAGCTTGGCCAAACACCTGGGAACCTCAGAAAAGGATGGAAACACCACGGAAATGGACAGGAAACAGCAGGGGCAGCATGCATGGATGCCTCTGAGGCTGCTTAATCGCACCATTATGCCAAAATTATGGGCAACAGCATGGCCATGACAGAGTGACAGAATGAAGCTAGATAGCATCTAAAACATCTAATAATTGACCCTGACACTATAGGGGACGGCATGCAGAGGCAGCGGCAGCAGGCTAGAGAGTGTCATGGCGACATACCCTAAATGGACTCAGGCTTCAAACCAATGGGTGGCAGAGAGGAACCAAAGGAGGTGAGCAAGAAGCGCTCAAATAATATCGGTACATGATAAAAGTTTGCCAGTATATTTTGTGGATTACACAGCAGGGTGGCGACAAAGTTAACAAGTTTGTTGTGGAAGCCATGAAAACAACCCAAAATTCTGCCTGACACAGCTCGTTTGATAAGGGGACCATGTATGCTTACAGTTCATGCCAGTCGCTGCACTGGCTGCCAGTCTCCTTTCGAATACAGTTTAAAATAATAATAACCCTCATCCATAAAGCTCTGTATAATGCTGCACCCCCCTACCTCTCCTCTCTTATCTCAGTCTATCGCCCAACCCGTGCTCTTAGATCCGCCAGTGATCTTAGATTAACCTCTACCCTAGTGCGGACCTCCCACTCGCGTCTCCAAGACTTCTCTAGAGCTGCACCAATTCTATGGAATGCTCTGCCCCGGACTATCAGACTAATACCTAACCTCCAAAGTTTCAAACGTGCTCTTAAAACCCATTTCTTTAGGCAAGCCTATAACACTCATTAACTGCATGAAGTTTTAACTCTTCTACTAACCCGTCCTGTGTCGTCCTCCCATCTGTTATCCAGCAACCAACAGGCACCAGACTTCTCTGCAGTCCCATTCACCCTGGACCTGGTATATAAGATGACGGCTGAGTGGTTCAAGCGACAGCAAATCCATTTATTATATTTTGTTCTATTCCCTAAGAAGAATGGCTTGACCATTAAATATTCTTTTACCTCGTGTTACCCCATCATCTTCATAAACCGTAAGCTCTGGCGAGCAGGGACCTCACTCCTGTTGTTCCATACAAATGTTGTGCTCTGTTACATTACATTTGTATTTGTTTCCTATGATTTGTAAAGCGCTGCAGAATATGATGACGCTATATAAATAAAGATTATTATTATTATGGAGGCAGTGAACTAGTAGTAGATTAAAGGTGCTGCAACTATGTTAGTTGGATCTTGTGATGGAGCTGGCGCTCTGCAGCCAGGCGAGCTTTCGCCAATCCAAGCCCCTGTTTCTAGGCTACTCCCCAAACAGCACTTCTAAGAACCTTTTGTATAAGATCAAGTGTAGTAGCGTTCTTATAAGTTTAGGATATGCCGGGTGAGGGGAATGTAAACAGATGCGCAAGAAGCGCTGAAATAATATCCCTAAATGGTAAAAGTTTGCCAGTATATTTTGTGGATTACACAGCAGGGTGGCGACAAAGTTAACAACTTTGATGTGGAATGCCCTGTAATAGCTCTTGGGCGGTGTGCCTTTTATCGCCTAGGCTCAGCAGTTTGAGCACCGCCTGCTGTCGCTTAGCGACGGCACTGCTGCTGTGCCTAGAGCTACCGACTGATGGCGCCATGCCCACGGATGGTAATTCGGAGGAGGAGGAGGTGGAGGAGGGGTGGGAGGAGGTATAGTAGGCCTTTGAGACCTGGACCGAGGTAGGCCCCGCAATTCTCTGCGTCGCCAGTATATGAGCAGCCCCAGGGTCAGACTCGGTCCCAGCCTGCACCAAGTTAAGTGTAGTAGCGTTCTTATAAGTTTGGGATATGGCGGGTGAGGGGAATGTAAACAGATGCGCAAGAAGCGCATGATGCGCATGGAGCTGGCGCTCCGCTGCCAGGCGAGCTTTCGCCAATCCAAGCCCCTGTCTCTACGCTACTCCCCAAACAGCACTTCTAAGAACCTTTTGTATAAGATCAAGTGTAGTAGCGTTCTTATAAGTTTAGGATATGCCGGGTGAGGGGAATGTAAACAGATGCGCAAGAAGCGCTGAAATAATATCCCTAAATGGTAAAAGTTTGCCAGTATATTTTGTGGATAACACAGCAGGGTGGCGACAAAGTTAACAACTTTGATGTGGAATCCATGAAAACAACCCAAATTTCTGCCTGACACACCTCGTTTGATAAAGGGACGATGTATGGAGGCAGCTATATGGACGACTTTTGGAGGTAGCAATGGAGACAACGTGTGGAGGCTGCTATGGAGACAATTTAATTTGGATAGTGCCTGTATGTGGCAGTCCCAAACATTTTTCAAACCAGAGGAGCAGGTAGGTGGCCCTCCAGTAAAATGGAATAGATTGAGTGCCCGTATGTGGCAGTCCCAAAAATGTTTCAAACCAGAGGAGCAGGTAGGTGGCCCTCCAGTAAAATGGAATAGATTGAGTGCCTGTATGTGGCAGTCCCAAAAATTCTTCAAACCAGAGGAGCAGGTAGGTGGCCCTGCAGTAAAATGGAATAGATTGAGTGCCTGTATGTGGCAGTCCCAAAAATGTTTCAAACCAGAGGAGCAGGTAGGTGGCCCTCCAGTAAAATGGAATAGATTGAGTGCCTGTATGTGGCAGTCCCAAAAATTGTTCAAACCAGAGGAGCAGGTAGGTGGCCCTGCAGTAAAATGGAATAGATTGAGTGCCTGTATGTGGCAGTCCCAAAAATGTTTCAAACCAGAGGAGCAGGTAGGTGGCCCTCCAGTAAAATGGAATAGATTGAGTGCCTGTATGTGGCAGTCCCAAAAATTGTTCAAACCAGAGGAGCAGGTAGGTGGCCCTGCAGTAAAATGGAATAGATTGAGTGCCTGTATGTGGCAGTCCCAAAAATGTTTCAAACCAGAGGAGCAGGTAGGTGGCCCTCCAGTAAAATGGAATAGATTGAGTGCCTGTATGTGGCAGTCCCAAAAATTGTTCAAACCAGAGGAGCAGGTAGGTGGCCCTGCAGTAAAATGGAATAGATTGAGTGCCTGTATGTGGCAGTCCCAAAAATGTTTCAAACCAGAGGAGCAGGTAGGTGGCCCTCCAGTAAAATGGAATAGATTGAGTGCCTGTATGTGGCAGTCCCAAAAATTTTTTAAAACAGAGGACCGGGTAGGTGGCCCTCCAGAAAAATGGAATAGATTGAGTGCCTGTATGTGGCACTCACAAAAATTGTTTCAAACAGAGGACCGGGTAGGTGGCCCTCCAGAAAAATTAAATGCATGAAGTACTATAGCAAGAGCCAGTGGGCCCTGTCAAAAAATAGCCATTTTCCTCTGCTTTACTGTACAAAGAGGAGGAGAAGGAGGAAAATGAGGAGGAGGAGGAGGAGTGGATCAATTATTCAGGTTGAGCTTCCTTCACCTGGTGGAGATTGGAAATTCTGAGAAATCCAGCCTTTATTCATTTTAATAAGCGTCAGCCTGTCAGCGCTGTCAGTCGACAGGCGTGTACGCTTATCGGTGATGATGCCACCAGCTGCACTGAAAACCCGCTCGGACAAGACGCTAGCGGCAGGGCAGGCAAGAACCTCCAAGGCGTACAGCGCCAGTTCGTGCCACATGTCCAGCTTTGAAACCCAGTAGTTGTAGGGAGCTGTGTGATCATTTAGGACGATGGTATGGTCAGCTACGTACTCCCTCACCATCTTTCTGTAAAGATCAGCCCTACTCTGCCGAGACTGGGGACAGGTGACAGTGTCTTGCTGGGGTGACATAAAGCTGGCAAAAGCCTTGTAAAGCGTACCCTTGCCAGTGCTGGACAAGCTGCCTGCTCGCCTACTCTCCCTCGCTACTTGTCCCGCAGAACTACGCACTCTGCCGCTAGCGCTGTCAGAAGGGAAATACTGTTTCAGCTTGTGCACCAGGGCCTGCTGGTATTCATGCATTCTCACACTCCTTTCCTCTGCAGGGATGAGAGTGGAAAGATTTTGCTTGTACCGTGGGTCCAGGAGAGTGAACACCCAGTAATCGGTGCTGGAATAAATTCTTTGAACGCGAGGGTCACGGGATAGGCAGCCTAGCATGAAATCTGCCATATGCGCCAGAGTACCAACGCGTAAGAATTCACTCCCCTCACTGGCCTGACTGTCCATTTCCTCCTCCTCCAACTCCTCCAACTCCTCTTCTTCTGCCCATACACGCTGAACAGTGAAGGACTCAACAATGGTCCCCTCTTGTGTCTCGCCAACATTCTCCTCCTCTTCCTCCTCATCCTCCTCCACCTCCACCTCCTCCGATATGCGCTGAGAAACAGACCTCAGGGTGCTTTGGCTATCAACAAGGGAATATTCTTCCCCCATCTCTTGTGACGAGCGCAAAGCTTCCGACTTCATGCTGACCAGAGAGTTTTTCAACAGGCCAAGCAGCGGGATGGTGAGGCTGATGATGGCGGCATCGCCACTGACCATCTGTGTTGACTCCTCAAAGTTACTCAGCACCTGACAGATATCAGACATCCACGTCCACTCCTCATTGTAGACTTGAGGAAGCTGACTGACCTGACTACCAGTTCTGGTGGAAGTTGACATCTGGCAGTCTACAATCGCTCTGCGCTGCTGGTAAACTCTGGATAACATGGTCAGTGTTGAATTCCACCTCGTGGGCACGTCGCACAACAGTCGGTGAGCGGGCAGTTGGAGGCGGCGCTGCGCTGCCCTGAGAGTGGCAGCATCTGGGCTGGACTTCCTGAAATGCGCACAGATGCGGCGCACCTTCGTGAGCAAATCAGACAGATTGGGGTATGTCTTGAGGAAACGCTGCACTATCAGATTTAACACATGGGCCAGGCATGGCACATGTGTCAGTCTGCCGAGTTGCAGAGCCGCCACCAGGTTACGGCCGTTGTCACACACAACCATTCCCGGCTTGAGGTTCAGCGGTGCCAGCCACAGATCAGTCTGCGCCGTGATGCCCTGTAATAGCTCTTGGGCGGTGTGCCTTTTGTCGCCTAGGCTCAGCAGTTTGAGCACCGCCTGCTGTCGCTTAGCGACGGCACTGCTGCTGTGCCTAGAGCTACCGACTGATGGCGCCGTGCCCACGGATGGTAGTTCGGAGGAGGAGGTGGAGGAGGGGTGGGAGGAGGAGGAGGCATAGTAGGCCTGAAACACCTGGACCGAGGTAGGCCCCGCAATCCTCGGCGTCGGCAGTATATGAGCAGCCCCAGGGTCAGACTCGGTCCCAGCCTCCACCAAGTTAACCCAATGTGCCGTCAGCGATATATAGTGGCCCTGCCCGGCAGCACTCGTCCACGTGTCCGTGGTCAGGTGGACCTTGTCAGAAACGGCGTTGGTCAGGGCACGGATGATGTTGTCTGACACGTGCTGGTGCAGGGCTGGGACGGCACATCGGGAAAAGTAGTGGCGGCTGGGGACCGAATACCGAGGGGCGGCCGCCGCCATGAGGTTGCGAAAGGCCTCGGTCTCTACTAGCCTATAGGGCAGCATCTCCAGGCTAAGCAATCTGGAGATGTGCACATTAAGGGCTTGGGCGTGCGGGTGGGTTGCACTATATTTGCGTTTCCGCTCCAGCGTCTGGGGTATGGAGAGCTGAACGCTGGTGGATGCTGTGGAGGATCGTGGAGGCGACGATGGGGTTTTTGTGGCAGGGTCCTGGGCAGGGGGCTGACTAGCAGCTGACACAGGGGAAGGAGCAGTGGTGTGCACGGCCGGAGGTGAACGGGCTTGTTGCCACTGAGTGGGGTGCTTAGCATTCATATGCCTGCGCATACTGGTGGTAGTTAAGCTAGTAGTGGTGGAACCCCTGCTGAGCCTGGTTTGGCAAATGTTGCACACCACAGTCCATCGGTCATCCGGTGTTTCCTTAAAGAACCTCCACACTTCTGAAGATCTAGCCCTCGCCGCAAGAGCCCTCACCACGGGAGCTTCACTAGTTGACAGTGGCGCTGATGCACCAGCTCTGGCCCTGCCTCTCCGTCTGGCCCCACCACTGCCTCTTCCAACCTGTTCAGGTCGAGGACTCTCCTCCGTCTCAGAAGCACTGTGTTCACCCGGCCTCTCAACCCAGCTTGGGTCTGTCACCTCATCATCCTCCGATCCCTCAGTCTGCTCCCCCCTCGGACTTCCTGCCCTGACAACAACTTCCCCACTGTCTGACAACCGTGTCTCCTCATCGTCGGACACCTCTTTACACACTTCCACTACGTCAAGAAGGTCATCATCACCCACAGACTGTGACTGGTGGAAAACCTGGGCATCGGAAAATTGCTCAGCAGCAACCGGACAAGTGGTTTGTGACTGTGGGAAGGGTCCAGAAAACAGTTCCTCAGAGTATGCCGGTTCAAATGCCAAATTTTCCTGGGAGGGGGCAGACTGGGGGGGAGGAGGCTGAGGTGCAGGAGCTGGAGGAGTGGCGATTTCGGTGACATGGGTGGACTGCGTGGAAGACTGACTGGTGGTGGACAAATTGCTCGAAGCATTGTCAGCAATCCACGACATCACCTGTTCGCACTGTTCTGGCCTCAACAGTGCTCTACCACGAGTCCCAGTAACTTCAGACATGAACCTAGGGAGTGTAGCTCTGCGGCGTTCCCCTGCTCCCTCATCAGCAGGTGGTGTCTCACCCCGCCCAGGACCACGGCCTCTGACCCCTGCAGTAGTTGGACGCCCACGTCCCCGCCCTCGTCCTCTACCCCTAGCCCTGGGGTTAAACATTTTTAAAATGAGAGTTATAACTTTTTTTTTTTTTTTACTTTTTTTTGTTTTTTTTTGTGTTTTTTTGTGTTTTTTGTTTTTTTTTGTGTTTTTTGTTTTTTTTTGAGTTTTTAGAACCAAACAATCCTATCCTATTGCTATGGCTATTTTCTAGCCAAGTATCAAAGGAAGCACACTACTATGCCAGATGAGATGACACTGAGTTAGTGCCTAATAGAAATCCAACCCCTACTGAATTTTCCCACTTCAGCCTTTGCTATGGATATGTGCGCCACTAAGCGCAGAACACAGCGGTCGCAAGTCTCACTACAAATTGCTCAGAATTGGCAAGTACATGCACTGCAGAAACTACAGCCACCAGCAGATCAACCAGAAATCAAATATATAGAACGCTACTGTAGGCTTCAAGAAGCTATTTGTATTCTCCTATGGCTATTTTCTAGCCAAGTATCAAAGGAAGCACACTACTATGCCAGATGAGATGACACTGAGTTAGTGCCTAATAGAAATCCAACCCCTACTGAATTTTCCCACTTCGGCCTTTGCTATGGATATGTGCGCCACTAAGCGCAGAACACAGCGGTCGCAAGTCTCACTACAAATTGCTCAGAATTGGCAAGTACATGCACTGCAGAAACTACAGCCACCAGCAGATCAACCAGAAATCAAATATATAGAACGCTACTGTAGGCTTCAAGAAGCTATTTGTATTCTCCTATGGCTATTTTCTAGCCAAGTATCAAAGGAAGCACACTACTATGCCAGATGAGATGACACTGAGTTAGTGCCTAATAGAAATCCAACCCCTACTGAATTTTCCCACTTCAGCCTTTGCTATGGATATGTGCGCCACTAAGCGCAGAACACAGCGGTCGCAAGTCTCACTACAAATTGCTCAGAATTGGCAAGTACATGCACTGCAGAAACTACAGCCACCAGCAGATCAACCAGAAATCAAATATATAGAACGCTACTGTAGGCTTCAAGAAGCTATTTGTATTCTCCTATGGCTATTTTCTAGCCAAGTATCAAAGGAAGCACACTACTATGCCAGATGAGATGACACTGAGTTAGTGCCTAATAGAAATCCAACCCCTACTGAATTTTCCCACTTCAGCCTTTGCTATGGATATGTGCGCCACTAAGCGCAGAACACAGCGGTCGCAAGTCTCACTACAAATTGCTCAGAATTGGCAAGTACATGCACTGCAGAAACTACAGCCACCAGCAGATCAACCAGAAATCAAATATATAGAACGCTACTGTAGGCTTCAAGAAGCTATTTGTATTCTCCTATGGCTATTTTCTAGCCAAGTATCAAAGGAAGCACACTACTATGCCAGATGAGATGACACTGAGTTAGTGCCTAATAGAAATCCAACCCCTACTGAATTTTCCCACTTCAGCCTTTGCTATGGATATGTGCGCCACTAAGCGCAGAACACAGCGGTCGCAAGTCTCACTACAAATTGCTCAGAATTGGCAAGTACATGCACTGCAGAAACTAAAGCCACCAGCAGATCAACCAGAAATCAAATATATAGAACGCTACTGTAGGCTTCAAGAAGCTATTTGTATTCTCCTATGGCTATTTTCTAGCCAAGTATCAAAGGAAGCACACTACTATGCCAGATGAGATGACACTGAGTTAGTGCCTAATAGAAATCCAACCCCTACTGAATTTTCCCACTTCGGCCTTTGCTATGGATATGTGTGCCACTAAGAGCTAAACACAACGGTAGCAAGTCCCCCTGCTAATTCCTCACAAAATGGTAATAGATGCAAATTAAAATAAAAAAAGTAGAACGTTATTGTAGCCCTAAGAAGGGCTGTTGGGTTCTTGTTGAATCACTCCTGCCTAACAGTAATCTACTAGCACCCTAACGCTGTCCCTGACCAGCAGCAGCTCTCTCCCTAGCGGCATCCAGAGACAGAATGATCCGAGCAGCGCGACCAGCGGCTAGTCTATCCCAGGGTCACCTGATCTGGCCAGCCAACCACTGCTATCGACGTGTAAGGGTACCACGTCATGCTGGGTGGAGTGCAGAGTCTCCTGGCTTGTGATTGGCTCTGTTTCTGGCCGCCAAAAAGCAAAACGGCGGGAGCTGCCATTTTCTCGAGCGGGCGAAGTATTCGTCCGAGTAACGAGCAGTTTCGAGTACCCTAATGCTCGACCGAGCATCAAGCTCGGACGAGCATGTTCGCTCATCTCTAATATTGATCCATAGTAAAGAATAAATTGTGGCTGAATAAATTGCCAGATCAATATTCCATCACAAATATATATTGCCCATAACCTGCAATATATTCTCTTTCAAAATAAACTCCAATTGAATTCCCAATAGTGTACTTTAATGTATCAACCATTATAAAATACAGTAAGTTTGCCCTTACAAGAGAAAATATATAGAAATGGTAAAACCAGATTCCTCTAGACACGTCCGATTGTGGGTGTTAACTTTTTAAGTGCAAAGGCTTGTTTGGTGCATCTTGATTGAGATCATTGCTGGAGGCAGGGTCTAAGATAAAACTAGGATAAGGCAAAATCCTTCAATACACTTAAATGGTGCCACTAGCTCATGGGTGCTGCCAACTTGTTGAGAGGCAGGACGTGGCCGCTGGAAACCTTTCTATAAAGAATCACTCATGGCTGTCATACAGCAATCTATATTAGACCCTGACAGTTCTACTGCTGATCTGCTTTATTAGTTAAAACAATTTAGTAATACTGCAGTATACTATATGAGCAATCAGATCCCTATGGTACATCTAGACAGCCCCCTAAAAAAAGTTAAAGTTGAATTTTTTTTTTGTGCCCTTTCCCTGTAATCATAAAAATAATAGATAGCCCCGTGTTTAAAAATTCCTGACACAGTATAGAAAAAAAAAGATTATCCCATGTGATAAATCAAGTAACTGAAAAAGAAACATCCAAATAGCAAAATCGCTATTTTTTTTGCTATTTTCCCTTCCATAAAATTTTTATAAAAAGTGATCAAAAGGCAATACAGTACTTAAAGTGGTTTCAAAGAAAACATGAGCTTGTCCTGCAAAAAACAACACATCATCCAGCTATATATGAAAATGTTACAGGTGTTATAATATGGTAATACAGAACGTAATTGGTGATAATTGGTATTAACACATTTTTCAGCAGAGACTATAGTAAATGCGGCCCAGGGGTTCACCACCCTTTACCCCGTTCTCTGCCTAAAGTATTGTGAGAGGTGGAAAACATAAAAGAACTTTATTTACTTTTTACAAGCAAAGTTCTGTACACAAATACTGTGGGATTGGCACCAATGTCACATGGGGAATCTCTTCCTATATCTTTACACTGTGTTCATCTTGAGGGCAACACTGAGCACCTCAGAACAGGAAGTCTAAACCACTCCAGATATAATAACCCTGATACTCAAGTTGTACCCCTCATACAACACAAAAAGGTGAGCATAACTTAGTACTATACCAATCCAGTATTTCCTGGAAAGGTTTTACAAATGTGACGCCTCTGCCTCCTCATTTCATTCCTTCTGTGAGATACATGAAACACAGGTTTTTTAGATGCCTACTCTGCTAGAAAACTGGAGACAAAGGCGTAGTTAATCTCCCCCTATAAATTTGTCATCTCCTTGATTGGACTGACCCAAAGAATATAGAGGATGTGTCTTTTGGGCGCACAGTCCATAAAACAAAGCACAGGAATTTCATTGTATTTAGAATTTTCCAGCTTCCCAGTACATTGCATGGGATAATAAAATGTGCAGCTACAAAGTATAATTTGTTTTGCAGAAAACAAGCCTTCCTACATCCCTTTAAATGGAAGAATTCAAAAGTTCTTGCATTGGGGCGAGAGAGTGAAAAAATAAAAAAAAACTGAAAAGGGCTGTAGGGTTCAGTTTTGTAAATTCGAACCCTATTATAATATCTTACCTACAGAAATGCTATAGCATAAAGCCTCATTATTTCCCATCACAAGGGGACCACCATGCAAAAGGACCTTATGATTGACTAACCTACTGTAAAACATTGCTCCAAGCCGCACCCATTATACCATTAAAACATAGAATTGGAGACATTTACTCTAAATATCAAACTTTCCTGGAGCACAACATTACATTGGACTGTTCAATTCCAGGGTGACTGCCACACTGAGCATTGTCATTAGAGATGAGCGAACACTAAAATGCTCGGGTACTCGTTATTCGAGACGAACTTTTCCCGATGCTCGAGTGCTCGTCTCGAATAACGAACCCCATTGAAGTCAATGGGAGACTCGAGCATTTTTCAAGGGGACCAAGGCTCTGCACAGGGAAGCTTGGCCAAACACCTGGGAACCTCAGAAAAGGATGGAAACACCACGGAAATGGACAGGAAACAGCAGGGGCAGCATGCATGGATGCCTCTGAGGCTGCCTAATCGCACCATTATGCCAAAATTATGGGCAACAGCATGGCCATGACAGAGTGACAGAATGAAGCTAGATAGCATCTAAAACATCCAATAATTGACCCTGACACTATAGGGGACGGCATGCAGAGGCAGCGGCAGCAGGCTAGAGAGTGGCATGGCGACATACCCTAATTGGACTCAGGCTTCAAACCAATGGGTGTCAGAGAGGAACCAAAGGAGGTGAGCAAGAAGCGCTCAAATAATATCGGTACATGATAAAAGTTTGCCAGTATATTTTGTGGATTACACAGCAGGGTGGCGACAAAGTTAACATGGAAGCCATGAAAACAACCAAAAATTCTGCCTGACACAGCTCGTTTGATAAGGGGACCATGTATGCTTACAGTTCATGCCAGTCGCTGCACTGGCTGCCAGTCTCCTTTCGAATACAGTTTAAAATAATAATAACCCTCATCCATAAAGCTCTGTATAATGCTGCACCCCCCTACCTCTCCTCTCTTATCTCAGTCTATCGCCCAACCCGTGCTCTTAGATCCGCCAGTGATCTTAGATTAACCTCTACCCTAGTGCGGACCTCCCACTCGCGTCTCCAAGACTTCTCTAGAGCTGCACCAATTCTATGGAATGCTCTGCCCCGGACTATCAGACTAATACCTAACCTCCAAAGTTTCAAACGTGCTCTTAAAACCCATTTCTTTAGGCAAGCCTATAACACTCATTAACTGCATGAAGTTTTAACTCTTCTACTAACCCGTCCTGTGTCGTCCTCCCATCTGTTATCCAGCAACCAACATGCACCAGACTTCTCTGCAGTCCCATTCACCCTGGACCTGGTATATAAGATGACGGCTGAGTGGTTCAAGCGACAGCAATTCCATTTATTATATTTTTTTCTATTCCCTAAGAAGAATGGCTTGACCATTAAATATTCTTTTACCTCGTGTTACCCCATCATCTTCATAAACCGTAAGCTCTGGCGAGCAGGGACCTCACTCCTGTTGTTCCATACAAATGTTGTGCTCTGTTACATTACATTTGTATTTGTTTCCTATGATTTGTAAAGCGCTACAGAATATGATGACGCTATATAAATAAAGATTATTATTATTATTATTATGGAGGCAGTGAACTAGTAGTAGATTAAAGGTGCTGCAACTATGTTAGTTGGATCTTGGGATGGAGCTGGCGCTCTGCAGCCAGGCGAGCTTTCGCCAATCCAAGCCCCTGTCTCTAGGCTACTCCCCAAACAGCACTTCTAAGAACCTTTTGTATAAGATCAAGTGTAGTAGCGTTCTTATAAGTTTAGGATATGGCGGGTGAGGGGAATGTAAACAGATGCGCAAGAAGCGCTGAAATAATATCCCTAAATGGTAAAAGTTTGCAAGTATATTTTGTGGATTACACAGCAGGGTGGCGACAAAGTTAACAACTTTGATGTGGAATGCCCTGTAATAGCTCTTGGGCGGTGTGCCTTTTATCGCCTAGGCTCAGCAGTTTCAGCACCGCCTGCTGTCGCTTAGCGACGGCACTGCTGCTGTGCCTAGAGCTACCGACTGATGGCGCCATGCCCACGGATGGTAATTCGGAGGAGGAGGAGGTGGAGGAGGGGTGGGAGGAGGTATAGTAGGCCTTTGAGACCTGGACCGAGGTAGGCCCCGCAATTCTCTGCGTCGGCAGTATATGACCAGCCCCAGGGTCAGACTCGGTCCCAGCCTGCACCAAGTTAAGTGTAGTAGCGTTCTTATAAGTTTGGGATATGGCGGGTGAGGGGAATGTAAACAGATGCGCAAGAAGCGCATGATGCGCATGGAGCTGGCGCTCCGCTGCCAGGCGAGCTTTCGCCAATCCAAGCCCCTGTCTCTAGGCTACTCCCCAAACAGCACTTCTAAGAACCTTTTGTATAAGATCAAGTGTAGTAGCGTTCTTATAAGTTTAGGATATGCCGGGTGAGGGGAATGTAAACAGATGCGCAAGAAGCGCTGAAATAATATCCCTAAATGGTAAAAGTTTTCCAGTATATTTTGTGGATAACACAGCAGGGTGGCGACAAAGTTAACAACTTTGATGTGGAATCCATGAAAACAACCCAAATTTCTGCCTGACACACCTCGTTTGATAAAGGGACGATGTATGGAGGCAGCTATATGGACGACTTTTGGAGGTAGCAATGGAGACAACGTGTGGAGGCTGCTATGGAGACAATTTAATTTGGATAGTGCCTGTATGTGGCAGTCCCAAACATTTTTCAAACCAGAGGAGCAGGTAGGTGGCCCTCCAGTAAAATGGAATAGATTGAGTGCCTGTATGTGGCAGTCCCAAAAATTTTTCAAACCAGAGGAGCAGGTAGGTGGCCCTCCAGTAAAATGGAATAGATTGAGTGCCTGTATGTGGCAGTCCCAAAAATTTTTTAAAACAGAGGACCGGGTAGGTGGCCCTCCAGAAAAATGGAATAGATTGAGTGCCTGTATGTGGCAGTCCCAATAATTTTTCAAACCAGAGGAGCAGGTAGGTGGCCCTCCAGTAAAATGGAATAGATTGAGTGCCTGTATGTGGCAGTCCCAAAAATGTTTCAAACCAGAGGAGCAGGTAGGTGGCCCTGCAGTAAAATGGAATAGATTGAGTGCCTGTATGTGGCAGTCCCAAAAATTTTTCAAACCAGAGGAGCAGGTAGGTGGCCCTCCAGTAAAATGGAATAGATTGAGTGCCTGTATGTGGCAGTCCCAAAAATGTTTCAAACCAGAGGAGCAGGTAGGTGGCCCTGCAGTAAAATGGAATAGATTGAGTGCCTGTATGTGGCAGTCCCAAAAATTTTTCAAACCAGAGGAGCAGGTAGGTGGCCCTCCAGTAAAATGGAATAGATTGAGTGCCTGTATGTGGCACTCACAAAAATTGTTTCAAACAGAGGACCGGGTAGGTGGCCCTCCAGAAAAATTAAATGCATGAAGTACTATAGCAAGAGCCAGTGGGCCCTGTCAAAAAATAGCCATTTTCCTCTGCTTTACTGTACAAAGAGGAGGAGAAGGAGGAAAATGAGGAGGAGGAGGAGTGGATCAATTATTCAGGTTGAGCTTCCTTCACCTGGTGGAGATTGGAAATTCTGAGAAATCCAGCCTTTATTCATTTTAATAAGCGTCAGCCTGCCAGCGCTGTCGGTCGACAGGCGTGTACGCTTATCGGTGATGATGCCACCAGCTGCACTGAAAACCCGCTCGGACAAGACGCTAGTGGCAGGGCAGGCAAGAACCTCCAAGGCGTACAGCGCCAGTTCGTGCCACATGTCCAGCTTTGAAACCCAGTAGTTGTAGGGAGCTGTGTGATCATTTAGGACGATGGTATGGTCAGCTACGTACTCCCTCACCATCTTTCTGTAAAGATCAGCCCTACTCTGCCGAGACTGGGGACAGGTGACAGTGTCTTGCTGGGGTGACATAAAGCTGGCAAAAGCCTTGTAAAGCGTACCCTTGCCAGTGCTGGACAAGCTGCCTGCTCGCCTACTCTCCCTCGCTACTTGTCCCGCAGAACTACGCACTCTGCCGCTAGCGCTGTCAGAAGGGAAATACTGTTTCAGCTTGTGCACCAGGGCCTGCTGGTATTCATGCATTCTCACACTCCTTTCCTCTGCAGGGATGAGAGTGGGAAGATTTTGCTTGTACCGTGGGTCCAGGAGAGTGAACACCCAGTAATCGGTGCTGGAATAAATTCTTTGAACGCGAGGGTCACGGGATAGGCAGCCTAGCATGAAATCTGCCATATGCGCCAGAGTACCAACGCGTAAGAATTCACTCCCCTCACTGGCCTGACTGTCCATTTCCTCCTCCTCCAACTCCTCCAACTCCTCTTCTTCTGCCCATACACGCTGAACAGTGAAGGACTCAACAATGGTCCCCTCTTGTGTCTCGCCAACATTCTCCTCCTCTTCCTCCTCATCCTCCTCCACCTCCACCTCCTCCGATATGCGCTGAGAAACAGACCTGAGGGTGCTTTGGCTATCAACAAGGGAATATTCTTCCCCTGTCTCTTGTGACGAGCGCAAAGCTTCCGACTTCATGCTGACCAGAGAGTTTTTCAACAGGCCAAGCAGCGGGATGGTGAGGCTGATGATGGCGGCATCGCCACTGACCATCTGTGTTGACTCCTCAAAGTTACTCAGCACCTGACAGATATCAGACATCCACGTCCACTCCTCATTGTAGACTTGAGGAAGCTGACTGACCTGACTACCAGTTCTGGTGGAAGTTGACATCTGGCAGTCTACAATCTCTCTGCGCTGCTGGTAAACTCTGGATAACATGGTCAGTGTTGAATTCCACCTCGTGGGCACGTCGCACAACAGTCGGTGAGCGGGCAGTTGGAGGCGGCGCTGCGCTGCCCTGAGAGTGGCAGCATCTGGGCTGGACTTCCTGAAATGCGCACAGATGCGGCGCACCTTCGTGAGCAAATCAGACAGATTGGGGTATGTCTTGAGGAAACGCTGAACTATCAGATTTAACACATGGGCCAGGCATGGCACATGTGTCAGTCTGCCGAGTTGCAGAGCCGCCACCAGGTTACGGCCGTTGTCACACACAACCATTCCCGGCTTGAGGTTCAGCGGTGCCAGCCACAGATCAGTCTGCGCCGTGATGCCCTGTAATAGCTCTTGGGCGGTGTGCCTTTTGTCGCCTAGGCTCAGCAGTTTGAGCACCGCCTGCTGTCGCTTAGCGACGGCACTGCTGCTGTGCCTAGAGCTACCGACTGATGGCGCCGTGCCCATGGATGGTAGTTCGGAGGAGGAGGTGGAGGAGGGGTGGGAGGAGGAGGCATAGTAGGCCTGAAACACCTGGACCGAGGTAGGCCCCGCAATCCTCGGCGTCGGCAGTATATGAGCAGCCCCAGGGTCAGACTCGGTCCCAGCCTCCACCAAGTTAACCCAATGTGCCGTCAGCGATATATAGTGGCCCTGCCCGGCAGCACTCGTCCACGTGTCCGTGGTCAGGTGGACCTTGTCAGAAACGGCGTTGGTCAGGGCACGGATGATGTTGTCTGACACGTGCTGGTGCAGGGCTGGGACGGCACATCGGGAAAAGTAGTGGCGGCTGGGGACCGAATACCGAGGGGCGGCCGCCGCCATGAGGTTGCGAAAGGCCTCGGTCTCTACTAGCCTATAGGGCAGCATCTCCAGGCTAAGCAATCTGGAGATGTGCACATTAAGGGCTTGGGCGTGCGGGTGGGTTGCACTATATTTGCGTTTCCGCTCCAGCGTCTGGGGTATGGAGAGCTGAACGCTGGTGGATGCTGTGGAGGATCGTGGAGGCGACGATGGGGTTTTTGTGGCAGGGTCCTGGGCAGGGGGCTGACTAGCAGCTGACACAGGGGAAGGAGCAGTGGTGTGCACGGCCGGAGGTGAACGGGCTTGTTGCCACTGAGTGGGGTGTTTAGCATTCATATGCCTGCGCATACTGGTGGTAGTTAAGCTAGTAGTGGTGGAACCCCTGGTGAGCCTGGTTTGGCAAATGTTGCACACCACAGTCCGTCGGTCATCCGGTGTTTCCTTAAAGAACCTCCAGACTTCTGAAGATCTAGCCCTCGCCGCAAGAGCCCTCGCCACGGGAGCTTCACTAGTTGACACATTTGGCGCTGATGCACCAGCTCTGGCCCTGCCTCTCCGTCTGGCCCCACCACTGCCTCTTCCAACCTGTTCTGGTCGAGGACTCTCCTCCGTCTCAGAAGCACTGTGTTCACCCGGCCTCTCAACCCAGCTTGGGTCTGTCACCTCATCATCCTCCGATCCCTCAGTCTGCTCCCCCCTCGGACTTCCTGCCCTGACAACAACTTCCCCACTGTCTGACAACCGTGTCTCCTCATCGTCGGACACCTCTTTACACACTTCCACTACGTCAAGAAGGTCATCATCACCCACAGACTGTGACTGGTGGAAAACCTGGGCATCGGAAAATTGCTCAGCAGCAACCGGACAAGTGGTTTGTGACTGTGGGAAGGGTCCAGAAAACAGTTCCTCAGAGTATGCCGGTTCAAATGCCAAATTTTCCTGGGAGGGGGCAGACTGGGGGGGAGGAGGCTGAGGTGCAGGAGCTGGAGGAGTGGCGATTTCGGTGACATGGGTGGACTGCGTGGAAGACTGACTGGTGGTGGACAAATTGCTCGAAGCATTGTCAGCAATCCACGACATCACCTGTTCGCACTGTTCTGGCCTCAACAGTGCTCTACCACGAGTCCCAGTAACTTCAGACATGAACCTAGGGAGTGTAGCTCTGCGGCGTTCCCCTGCTCCCTCATCAGCAGGTGGTGTCTCACCCCGCCCAGGACCACGGCCTCTGACCCCTGCAGTAGTTGGACGCCCACGTCCCCGCCCTCGTCCTCTACCCCTAGCCCTCGGGTTAAACATTTTTAAAATGAGAGTTATAACTTTATTTTTTTTTTAACTTTTTTTTGTTTTTTTTTGTGTTTTTTGTTTTTTTTTGTGTTTTTTGTTTTTTTTTGAGTTTTTAAAACCAAACAATGCTATCCTATTGCTATGGCTATTTTCTAGCCAAGTATCAAAGCACACTACTATGCCAGATGAGATGACACTGAGTTAGTGCCTAATTGAAATCCAACCCCTACTAAATTTTCCCACTTCGGTCTTTGCTATGGATATGTGCGTCACTAAGCGCAGAACACAGCGGTCGCAAGTCTCACTACAAATTGCTCAGAATTGGCTAGTACATGCACTGCAGAAAGTACAGCCACCAGCAGATCAACCAGAAATCAAATATATAGAACGCTACTGTAGGCGTAAGTAAGCTCTTTGTATTCTCCTATGGCTATTTTCTAGCCAAGTATCAAAGCACACTACTATGCCAGATGAGATGACACTGAGTTAGTGCCTAATTGAAATCCAACCCCTACTAAATTTTCCCACTTCGGTCTTTGCTATGGATATGTGCGTCACTAAGCGCAGAACACAGCGGTCGCAAGTCTCACTACAAATTGCTCAGAATTGGCTAGTACATGCACTGCAGAAAGTACAGCCACCAGCAGATCAACCAGAAATCAAATATATAGAACGCTACTGTAGGCGTAAGTAAGCTCTTTGTATTCTCCTATGGCTATTTTCTAGCCAAGTATCAAAGCACACTACTATGCCAGATGAGATGACACTGAGTTAGTGCCTAATTGAAATCCAACCCCTACTAAATTTTCCCACTTCGGTCTTTGCTATGGATATGTGCGTCACTAAGCGCAGAACACAGCGGTCGCAAGTCTCACTACAAATTGCTCAGAATTGGCTAGTACATGCACTGCAGAAAGTACAGCCACCAGCAGATCAACCAGAAATCAAATATATAGAACGCTACTGTAGGCGTAAGTAAGCTCTTTGTATTCTCCTATGGCTATTTTCTAGCCAAGTATCAAAGCACACTACTATGCCAGATGAGATGACACTGAGTTAGTGCCTAATTGAAATCCAACCCCTACTAAATTTTCCCACTTCGGTCTTTGCTATGGATATGTGTGCCACTAAGAGCTAAACACAACGGTAGCAAGTCCCCCTGCTAATTCCTCACAAAATGGTACTAGATGCAAATTAAAATAAAAAAAGTAGAACGTTATTGTAGCCCTAAGAAGGGCTGTTGGGTTCTTTGAGAATCACTCCTGCCTAACAGTAAGCTAATAGAACACCCTAACGCTTTCCCTGACCAGCAGCAGCTCTCTCCCTAGCGGCATCCAGACACAGAATGATCCGAGCAGCGCGGGCAGCGGCTAGTCTATCCCAGGGTCACCTGATCTGGCCAGCCAACCACTGCTATCGACGTGTAAGGGTACCACGTCATGCTGGGTGGAGTGCAGAGTCTCCTGGCTTGTGATTGGCTCTGTTTCTGGCCGCCAAAAAGCAAAACGGCGGGAGCTGCCATTTTCTCGAGCGGGCGAAGTATTCGTCCGAGCAACGAGCAGTTTCGAGTACCCTAATGCTCGACCGAGCATCAAGCTCGGACGAGCATGTTCGCTCATCTCTAATTGTCATGGATCTCACGTGGGAAGCCGAGATGACTCAGGAACGGCTGGCTGGAATATAAAGAGACTTCACACAAGAGGACCAAGCTTTTATTTTTGGGAAAAAAAGGCTTTTTTTTTTCATGCAGCGGCAGAGGACATGCTTGTCTAATAAAGTTATGCTGAAATACTGGAAAATGGATAATAAAACAATGCTCCTCTGACAGAGGGGTGTTCCCCAGCAGTGTAATTGGTTCATCATAGGTTTATCTACAAAGTAATTATGGCCAAATAAAGACTTCTTGAATAGCTGTCAAGGAAATATTGACCAGGAGCACATTTAATTAAGGTATTCAGAGGCAAAAGCTTTTTCATCAAGAAGAAGAACAAAATGCTATGGCCTGATCATTTGTAAATTGAAACGTGCCTGGGCTAAAAAGCCCCTAACACTCCTCATCAAAAGTAATCAGCCAACCTGCTTATTGGCAAGAAGTAAAATAAATACACACAGCTATACGTAATGTATTTCCCATCATGAGACATATTGTATACCCGGCAATGACAATTATCAGAAATAGCCCTATACAAATTACAGTAAGATTATGGGCTGCAGGATGTAATGGCAGGCATCGATCGGCCCGGCTTAGGCCATTTTTCTATGTGCCTCGTCCAAATTTTACAACCATAAAAAAGGAAACATAGCTCCATAGTCAGCTCCAAACGGTCTTCATTATATAGGGTATCTGCAAACATTGTGGAATGGCCATGACTGTGGCCATGCAACGCTTCTTTTTAAATGACGCTGCTGGGATTAAAAAGTTAGTATTACTGGGGGTGTGGTTAGGGTCCAGGTTCACAATTTCAAGTTAGTGTTTGGCCAAACCTGAGCTAATAATTACTCATCATCAGTCAATAACTAGAAATTCTATAGAAGCTCAATTCAACATTGATACCATTGCCCTCATGGGTAGATCTTTTGGTACCTAGATGGGACCTGTTTTACTGAAAAGTCTGTAGCACTACGCGCTTGAGATAATAGTATTATTATTATGTGATAAATAATAATTAACCTTTAATTAAGGATTGATGCCATATAAAAGGTCACCTTCTGTCTAAAACGACAAAGAAAATTATCCCCACAATCATGTGGCAGCCCATATTTGCTGGCTCTCGATAGGACCCCCCTATTTTCGGTGTAAGGTATTTTTCTTATTATCTTCTTTTATACTATGGAATTCCTAATTCCAAGAGCCAGGACATTAAATCAAAGAAATGCTGAAATGGTTGTGTGCCAAACTCAATGCAATAACATAACGCTAACATTATTATATCTTTTTCTTTCCACCTTGCTGACCAACCTATAAAACCAAATAAACTAATTTCTAGATTTTATTAGAGATCAAAGAGCAAATAAAAATCCATTAACTTAATTACTAAAGTGAAGGTTTTCTCTAATTGTAGGTGTTGAGAATGCAGAACATAATTGGACCTGACTTTAGATGTTAGAACTTGAAAAAGCAAAACTAGACTCCATGAGATTATGGTGAAGTCAGGCTACCTTACCTCCATGGAATGGTTGAATTCACAAATGCACATCTTCCGATTTTTTAATCTGCCTCCTTGTAGGATTAGAAAATAATTTGTTCAAATTCCTTATAACAATCTATTTGTCGTTAAGAAACTTAACCTTAAACAATGCAGTCACAGCATAATACTATCCTATTAAACATTCATCTTCTACTATTCACTATGGCACATTGAGAATGCTACCAGTGCGTTACCTTGGAAACTGTAAAAAGTAATTGATAAAAGTATTCCAGTACCGGTGTAACCCTGGCTATAATTCTACACAATTATCACACATTTGTAGCTTCAAGAATCAAAAAGTGGCTTCCCAGCTGGCAAAAAAACAAAAGATGTCCTATTTATCAGGCACAACCCACATTTTAATATTACAATAAGTCAAAAAATTGTAAATATTATCAGAAAGGTACTTTCCATTTCTCAATTGCATTATTGTAAAACGGAGCTTTAGATTCCCTGCAAATATATGCATCCAGCCCTCAAAGACACAGCTTACCGGCCAACAGACAATATGGCCATCCACAAAAAAAGCAGTGTGGAAAGTGCACTACTGGGTCACCCCTCTCATTGGTGAATGTTTCGCTGTTTGCCCAATCATGTAGTTAATTGAAATGGGGGTTTGTTAGCAATTACAGAGGTCAGATATTTCCCTTAGTGATTTACGAAGTTTGCACACACTGCAGCAGAGATTTTGGCCCACTTCTCCATACAGATATTCTCCAGATCTTTCAGGTTTTGGGTCTGTTGCTGAGCAACATTAAGTTTCAGCTCCCTCTAAGAATTTTCGATTGGGTTCAGGTTTCAGAACTGACTGGGCCACTCCAGGACCTTGACATGCTTCTTACAGTGTGATCCTTAGTTGCTGTAGCTGTGTGTTTCGGGTCCTTGTCATGTAGGAAGACCCAGTCATGACCCATTTTCAATGCTATTACTGAGGGAAGGGGGTTGTTGGCCAGAATCATTCTTACCCCATGAGACAAGATCTTGCATGTAGCTTCAAACTGGGTAAGATTAATAGTCACCATGTCTCCATTAGTCTCCATTTTCTAATAATTGGGCCAACAGTTGTTGCCTTCTCACCATGTTGCTTACCTGTAGCCCATCCCAGCCTTGTGCAGGTCAACAACAATTTAGGCGTTCAAAAACATATTTCATGCCAAACATGCTAATAATTTTTTAAAACACCATACAATGTGATTATTTTTACAATAGTCCTTTTTAGTGTATACAATATTTATTATCACTGTTTAGAGGTATGGGATGGGATGGGCTGGCGGGGCATGTGGTGGGTTAGGGGGGTGGGCTAGTGGGGCATGGGATGGGTTGAAGGCCAAGGTGGGACACGTTAACTATAGCCGACACAAAGTTCCTGGCATAGGTTTTAGTGTAATTCTATGCCAGCCATGACCTAGACTTCAGCTGTACATTCCATGTACTAAGTCCTGTACATCTTAGTAAATCTGAAGCAATGTGCGCAGGTGGGGGAAATCTACCACCAGGATCATGGATTATAAGCCCTCTTTGGCAGGATCTGTTTGATCTTTATTTTCCTATACACATGATTTTACAAAAAAATACAAAATAATATGCAAATGAGCTTGAGGGGCTCTAGGCTCAATTAACAGCTATTAAACCCAATGTCCCTTATGCTAATTTTCATAACTTTAAAGCCTTTTTTGTAAAAACACGGGCATAAGAACCTAAAAAAAAGAGTGGATCATGGCAGAGGGATCATTTAGGTGTACCTATCAATTAAGTGTACCTGGTTTACAGTCCTTCATCCGGTTGGTAGTTTTTCTTTAAAACCCTTAAGGAGCAAGATGGTCTTCACCTTAGGACCCCCCCGCCCAATATATTTAGTTTGTGTTTTTAGAATTTGGTTGACTATAACATTGTTTTTTGAAGATCAATTTATATGAGGCTTTGTTTTTGCAAGATGGGCTCTATATTCTTTAAAGGAAGGGTAGATATATGTACTGTAAATTAGCAATGGAATTATTTCAGAAACTTGGGAAATTATGCAGTCAAATGCATTTCCGACACATCAACCTTTTCCTTTTTCACCAACCACAAAAATGAAATTCTCCATTATGACATTCAGTTGGATGTGTGGTTGAGGTACCATATGATAAAGGTCACTTCATAGGTCAATACATTTTTTAAGCACAGAAAATCAAAGCAAAAAAGATGTAAGCTCCATGTTCTATCATGTGATGATAACTATAGAGAATGCGTCTTGGAGTGTGAAGGATAGGAATTTCTGCAATTCTCCCACTAATCTATCCATAGATCTAATACTGTACATTGGATGGATATAATAATTGGCTTAACATGAACATCCCATGCACACACTATTATCTCAATGTATCATGCAAGTTGACATAAAGTTGATAGCAGTACAAGCTTAAGGTTCTACCACTACATAAATCACAGCAAAATCGCTGCAAAAATGCAATACAAGTATAACAAGTTGGTCCTGACTCTTCCCCCATTTAGTGCCTTTAAAGCTAAATGAGTAGTGGTAAGGCTATAATTTAGTTGCAACCCACCAAATACCACCATCACGCCTTAGCTTAACTTTTATTTGAATAATGAATAGTTATACAATTTTCCAATATACTTCCACTATCAATTCCTCAAAGTTTTCTTCATTTCTGCTTGCTGCCCTTCTATAGAAACCTTCAATGTTTATTTCCAGTGGACAGAAATCTGACCATGGTCACACAGGTGCATGGCTCGTTATATCACACAGCTCTGATCACTCTCTGTGATATAACGAGTCGTGCACCTGTATGACCATGGTCAGATTTCTGTCCACTGGAAGTAAACATAGAATCACAGCAAGCAGAGATCTAGTAAACTGTACCGAATTGATAAAGTAAGTATATTGGAAAATTGTATAAATCTTCTTCATGCAAAAAATTAATTTGCCGAAGTGGGAAAACTCCTTTAAGATTCACGCCTACTCAGTACCTCACTTCCTTTACGTGTTCTTCAGGATGTAAACCATGCAAAGCTACTAAGTTATCAAAGTACAATACAGATGTCATGGTGTGATGTTCTTCTACATCCATATCACTGCCAACATATGAATGCACGCTTCCCTTATAATTTTATGCCTTTTACCTTTAAGAGTCCATCCTCACCAGTTGAATAAGCTGGGGTTTGAATAACAGCATGTGGTAAATTCAGAGTCAAATCCATTGCAGAAAAAAAAATGCACATTTTGTCACCAGTTCCCTATGGCTTTAGTTATGCAGGGTTAGGGAATGGACTGCAAGGGCAGATAACTGCAGTACTCCTAAGACTAAATTCCTATCCAACTGTCCATACCAATTTATCCAGCATACCCTAGGCGGTAGGTGACAACTGGTTGAAGTTCCTTTCCTGCGCCAAAGTACAAATACGATTATGTGATGTAAGAGCCCCAGTCAAGTAGAAAAATTAAATTGGTTCATCCAAATAGGGCACAAATGTGAATTGGGAGAAATTCTGTCCATTACAGCGGATTACCTATTATCAAACCAGAGCAGAGTTCACAGGGACATATAAAGACATGGTGTAAATTAATTAAAGGGGTTATGCCGCAAAACAAATTACTCCAAAAAGCTCTCAAAGAAGTTAAAATATTTCAAAAATCTATATGTAATGGTAACCTGGAATTAAAAATACCTTTCTATTTGTTATTATGATACTTGTTCAGCCTCTATTCTGCTCCACAAAGAAGCAGATGTGGGAGGGGCCAGGCCAGGCACATGCACAGCACTGACAGCGGCAGTTATTCCACAACTCATTGGCCTCACCTTTGTGAATCATGGCAGATGTGTATTGTAGTTGGACAATGCACTTTTGGGGATCTCCAGCTACTTGGTTGCACTAACCTTGCTCTACTTGTATAAATTTATTGTACCATTGAGTCAGAGATCTTTCTGATTTCATGTATTTCTCATACCATTTATTCTGAAGGTCCAGTATCATGTTTGATTATATTTGACACTTGGCAGGAGTAAGGCTAAATTCACACTGCCGTGAGCCCGCCGCACCGTAGTACGGCGGGCACACGGCAGCGCGGGGAGAGGAGGAGGAGGTGAGCGCAGCTCACCCCCGCCCCTCTCCATAGAAAGTAATGGCGCACGGCGCCGTAATACGGGGAAAGATAGGACATGTCCTATCTTTCCCCGGGCTACGGAGCGGTACGGTGCCGCACGTGTGCTGCACCGTACCGCTCCCGTACAGGGGCGTGAGCCCATAGAAGTGTATGGGGGACGTATATCGGCCGCATATACGTCGGCCGTATATACGTCCCCCATACTGTAGTGTGAATGCAGCCTAAGGGGTGTTTTCAGGGAAACTGTTTTGTACTTCTCTGTCCCTGAAATGAGGTGCATTAACATGGTTTTTATCATTTTTATTAATAAAGATTTGCATTTTCGTATGTTACTTTGGGGCCGTTAATTGCTTCTCTTGTGTATTTTGTAAGGAATTGTGATTAAATCACAGCTTGTATGCCTGCTTTTTGGTGCACAAGCTGTAATAAATGTGTCCCTATCTATTGTGATAAGATTGCTAGATAGAAGCTAGATAGGAAAGGTGATAGATAGATATGATATAGATAAATAGATAGACAGACAGATATGAGACAGATAGATAGATAGATAGATGATATATAAATAGGTAAGAGATGGATAGATAGAAGATAGATAGTAAATAGATGACAGATGATAGATAATAGGACTTAGGACCTACTTCCCTGTTAGTTAGGCCCCTTTGCAGGAGAGCAGAGTAACATGGAGGGACAGTGAATGGAGGAGAGTACAGGAGGAGGACTGCAGGAGATGTCAGAGCTCAGCCTATTACTTGTGTTATCTCTGCAGCCTCCTGTGTGACCTGACTAATGGTGGAGGGAGGAGAGGGCTGCTACATTGCTATGATCCATGTTAGAAGGGCTCTGTCCTCTGTGTATCAGACACCCAGGTCTGGCTGCATTTACCTGGCATGTGATGCAGGAAGCCCTGGTGGAGCAGGGGCTTGAAATAAACAGTGGAGATCACAGGCATCACTCGGATCACTATACAGCTAAGCTCTCTGCCCCTCCTCCTCTCTCACCTCCTATTGGCTGGACTGTGTCAGCTGATCTCTCAGTGTGGAGAGGAGCTGTGAGCTTGTGGAGGAATATGCAGCAGCTGGCTGACTCCTTGTGTGCAGACTCGGCCAGATCAGCTGTTGCTCAGGACGGAACACAGCTACCACTAGAGGGCGCCAGCAACCAGGACAAAAGGAGTTATCTCAGTAAGGCTGCAGATTTTGTAATAAGTGTAAATGGTGAAAGTACTTGTCACAATGCACTGGGCTCAATTACAGCCATTTGCTATGGTGACACAACCCCTTTAAGGCTGCTAAGAAAGGAGTAAACCAGTGTTAAGACTAGAAAGGTTAGAATGAAACTAAATAAGACTAATCATCGCATTCTCAGCCATACTCCCTGGAAAGAGGATGGCGCCTAAGCCAGAATGGGCATAGATGTCACAAATTTTGCCGTGGAAAGGCAATGGAAAAGTGGAACTTTTCAGCATGCCTTCTTGTTTAGAATAAGTTTTGATTGGCTGTTACTTGTCAGCTGACTTGCATTGTATGTGAGTTCTCTATGTAATTCTCATAATTATTACTCCTCACAGTTCATCTGTCTTCTCCGATAAAGCTGAAATGACATTCTCAAGAAATTAGTTCAAGTAATTTGTTCATGTAAGATATTAAACATATTAGATTTATGAAGGTGAAAGAACAAATGACTGAATGAAGAAATGCATAAATTCATATTTTTTTGAATTAAGAATGCTTTTTTTTTTTTTTTAAAGTGGGATTTGAGATTCATAAAGCTTGAAGTATTTGTATGGAATAGTTACATAGCAAAGTAAATAATTGCTGTCTTTAATTCAAGGGGGATCATTTATCTTTAGTCTGGATATTTTGCACCTGACTTTTTATTTTCCTTTGGAGGGGGGGGGGCAGGGGTAGAAGGTGTTTGATTTATTTTAGAGGATGTTAAATCTGGCATTTGAGTCTTTTGGTTTTCTGGCGGTTTTTGCTCCAAAATGTGTGACTTTTTAAAACATCAACATCTATATTCCAAAGATAAATTAGGCCCAACATTGGAAAACTGGGTTGCAGTAGACTTTGCTCTACGGGTGAAAAAGTAGCAAAAAGGGCACAAAAAAGAGACAAGAATGTGATAAATCTCCCATAGTTCTTTTTAGATATTGCCACCAAGCCAGTTTTATGTTTTTTAACCTAACAAAAAAATTGTATTCAAAATGCAAAATAATAAAAAGTTGTAGACTATATGAATGGATAAAAAATAACCTAGTTAATTTATTTACTAAATCAACTACATTTTTTTATATTGTTTCTGAAATATTTTCAGGGACTCTTCCTTAGGGGGATTATTTATCAATGGTTTTGTCTGGCTTTTTTGGGGTAAAAAAAAATATATCAAAAAAGTTGCATTGAGGTTTTTTTGGCACTTTTCATGGCTACTTTCCACCACTTCATAATTCTGGCATAGAATGATAGAACTACTGCTAATGCAAAGCCAGATCCCTCAAAGTTTTTTATGGTCATTCCAGTCCGCTGCTGGTGTATGGGCTGGGAATTTTAAAAAATTAAAAAAAAAAAATCACACACAGAATTAGAGCATAAGAATGACTTCTCCTACGCTGCACCAATTTGCTGGAACGTCCTTCCCCAGGCTCTAAGACTAATAACCAACCTCCAAAGTTTAAAACCCATCTATTAAGGCAAGCCTATCACACTCGCTAACTGGATGAAATGTCAACTCTCTCTTTACTAATCCATTCTGTGTCCTCCTCCTGTCTGTTATCTGGCAAACACCAGATCCTAAACTCCAGGCTTCTCTGCAGTTTGTATATAAGATGGCGGCAGATGACTGGTTCAACAGCAGCATATTTATTTATTAAATTATTTTATACTGTTCCATTATAAAGAATGGCTTTTACCTCTTGTGTCACCACCTCATGGGAAAATGCGTGAAAGACTAAGGGTGCGTGCACACTGCCGTGAGCCCGCCGCACCGTAACACGGCGGGCACACGGCAGCGCGGGGAGAGGAGGAGGAGGTGAGCGCAGCTCACCCCCGCCCCTCTCCATAGCGATGTATGGCCGCAGCGCCGTAATACGGGAAAAGATAGGACATGTCTCCAGTAGGGCACCGCGAGCCCATAGAAGTGTATGGGGGACGTATATCGGCCGCATATACGTCGGCCGTATATACGTCCCCCATACTGTAGTGTGAATGCAGCCTAAGTTCAAACATCTATTGGATGGTGCTTCACTGACAGTGTTGAGTTGCTTGTTGTATATATTGTAAATTCTACAGTTATACCATTGGATAAAATTGGAATCATGAGGATTAAAGGGTTTTAAATTGTTTGTGTAATGAAATCTTACACAATTTTCCTATATACTTTCCGTATCGATTCCTCATTGTTTTCTAGATCTATTTCTGTTATTCTATGGGAAGCCTCATAGTTTACTTCCATTGGACAGAAATCCATGGTCATGTGAAGTCACACAGGTGTACAACTCGTTATAACACTCAGCACTGATTACTCTCTGTGATTCTAACGAGCCATGCACCTGTTTGACATCACATGATCATGGACAGATTCCTGTCCACTGGAAAATATGTGAAACTTCCCATACACTGTCAGCCAGCAGAGATCTAGAAAACTGAGGAATTAAAAGATTGACGGAAAGTATAATGGAAAATTGTATAACTTTTCATTACACAAACAATATCAATTATTTGCTGAAAGTGCCCAACCCCTTTAAGTACAGTATGTATTCTCAATATTTTAATACTCAGGTCCATTTTACAATTTTAGAATGTGGATTCATATAATTGATAATAGATGAATAAATGCATGAAGAAAAAAATAACAAAGATCAAGGGAATACATTTAGGAAGGATTAAATGAAGTATTGAATTCAGTCATCTATGTTCTCCACCACATTCTCATATAATAGTTGAATCCAATAGTGTGTTCATTACAGAAGTATATTGTAGAGTAAAATAGGATAAAGCATGAATAAATAAATGAAATTAAGAGAACGAATAAAGGAATAAGTCAAAAGGGTTTTCCCATTAAAGAAAATTCTCAAATTTTCTTATTTTTAACCCCTTACGTTACAATTTTACTTCTCCTTTAGCTCCTATCACTCCCTAGGCTGGTCAGTGTAAATTTCCAGCACACATTATGATCCCTGTGTGCTGACAATGTGGTTAGATTATCAGGGTACAAGGTTTACATACACTTTCATTTAGCTTCTGAACATTGTACTAGTATCTGACACATAGAAAGAGAGATGAGACAGATCAGAGATGATGAGATCCATAAGATGCATATAACATTCTCAACCCTGCTACATCTGCTACAGATATATACACACACACTGTCAGATCTGATGTGGATAAAGACCTTATCTGTCTGTAGCTTGTAGCTCTCCTCTCGCAGCTTAGTGCAGTGCAAAAAGAACTGGACTGCACATCCACACATCACACAATGATCTACAACTGCTAGGCTACACTATATAACGAACTCGAGGTTCTTTCTTACATATCGATCACATTGTATGAGTCCACTAACCACTTCACAAAGACCTTATTGTAGTGGTTCCCTATGCTATTGTGTGCGGCATCACAGAGGTCTTGATCCCTGCCGGTGCTGTGCTGCAGTGGCGGTGGATGCCATGTGATGACGCACACAATAGCTTAGGGACCCACTACAATGAGGGCTTATACAATTTGATCAATATGTAACAAAGAACCTCGAGTTCGTTATATAATGTAGCCTAGTGGCAGTAGATCATTGTGTGATGTGTGGATGTGCAGTCCAGTTCTTTTTCTCTCCCATGTTGATGAGAAAAATATGTCTTCCCCGATCCTAAAGTGAGAAGATTAACGGTTGGATCCAGGGACAACCCAAATTGTATACACAAGGACTGATAGAGATAGGTTGGACTTATATCTGTGAAATGCCGTATTTTTTATTAAAAAACAGTGAATTAGAGAATGTGTTATTATGTTTATCTGAGTATATTTAAGAATCTTGTCTTCGTGGGAATACCCCTTTAAGGCACTGCTGCTACAAGGATATTTTCAATTTAGACCAAATGAATTTTAACAAACTATAATAATTGCAATTTACAATTCTTCTTGGAAGGATTTCCTCAACGCTGGCAATATTTGAGGTTGAACTAAAGGCCGCATCCAATATAGCTGGGAGAGCTTGTAATGAAATGTATGCATACTTTATTTGATCTTTAAAGACCAGATGCACTGGCGCACGTGTGATCCAGCGGAGACTGCAGCTGTCTGTTCTCCGATCTGTCAGTGAGCTGGGCTCTGCAAATATTCCTAACCTTTCTATAAATTACAGGAGCACAACCAGTTTGTCTCTATTTTTGATCTAATTATTGTTAGGGTAATGGCATGCATGGAAACCTTAATGCTATATATAGAATAAATAAGAGCCGTATATTATAATATATTGCAGTGAATGAGGTGTGTTTAAAGGGAACCTGTCACCAGAAGGCTGAATTTCACTGGTGACAGATCCCAATAGGCACTGCATAGTACATTCCATAACACTGAGTTCCCCTCCCATGAAGTAATATCCATGGCTAAAGGTGACCTGGTCCCAGTCCCCACTCATTGATATTCAATTTCTTCCTGCTCCCACATCTTCCCTGTGACTAACCCTCCCTTTGTGATGTCGGCTCACTGAACAGGCAACTTGTGCCTTGAGCCGTGCACACTCGCAGTTAGCTGCACATGCGCACATGCGCATCTCTACACTTTCTAACACGACGTTTAGGGTGTACAGCTCAATGCACAGGCGCAAGGTTCCCATTGCTGTGAGCCAACGTTAGAAAGGAAGGGTTAGTCACAGGGAGTATGCAGGAGGGGAAGAAATTGAATATTAATGAGTGGGGACTGAGGATTATGCTAATTACCCGAAGATTTGAATAGCGGCATCACTGCAGGACTTGAGGAGGACTTCTTGGCAGGGAGCCAGGTCAGCTTTAGCCATGGATATTACACCAGCGGAGGGGAACTCAGTGTTATGGAATGTACTATGCAGTGCCTATTGGGATCTGTCACCAGTGAAATTCAGCCCTCTGGTGACAGGTTCCCTTTAATGATGTTCTAGAACATGTATCATTAGATGTATTATTATGTGCAGCAGCTGACATGTGTATTATGATATTCCGTAGCAGCAGAAGAGCAAATCTACCAAAAAAATCCATCAGGATAAACCAGAGACATTTACTCATAGATCCAGGCACCGTGACTGAGATGATCTTCTTATATTTGTTATCCATGGCCTACTTCCTTCTAAAATCAACTCTTAAATTCATGCTAATATGTCTGACAGGCTGCTGCGGCCGTTCCTGGCGAGTCCTTATGTGCTGCAGATTCACAGGCTGTTACAGTGTACAAGAAGCACTTCCCCCTACCTCTGCATGCTAAAACTTCCTCTTCTGCAGTGAGATTACATCTGGCAGAGGGAGGGGGAAGTGCTGGGAGAAGAAGGGAGGGTGAGCAGAGGTTTGAGTCAAGATGTTCTTCAGCAGCTAAGGAATGTATGAAGATGTTCTTCAGCATGAATTTTGAGGTTCTGTGGAAGCTGAGGTGTGTGTTATGATGCTCTGCAGCAGATGAGGTGTGTATTATGGGGTTTTGCAGCAGCCGAAATGTGTATTATGAGGTTCTGCAGCAACTGTGGCATGCATTATCGTGTTCTGCAGCAGCTGACTTGTGTATGATGAGGTTCTTCAGCAATATTTTATTTATTGTGATTTTCTGCAGTATTTCAAATACAGTATGTAGTTTGGAAGCTGAGGTGCATGTCCTGCAGAAGCGGAGGTGTGCATTTTGTGGTTGTGCAGCAGCTGAGATGTGTGTTATGGTGTGCTGCAGCAGATGAGTTTTGTATCCAGATATTCTTCAGCAGCTGAGGAGTGTTTCTGATCTGCAGCATGAATTGTGAGGTTCTGTGGATGCTAAGGTGCATGTTATGATTCTCTGCAGCAGCTGTGGTGTGTATTTTATGGTTGTGCAGCAGCTAGTGTGTGTATTATGAGGTTCTGTAGCCGCTGTGGTGCATAATGGTGTTCTGCAGAACATGAGGTGTTCATCATAATGTTCTGCAGCAGCAGAGTTATGCATCATGATGTCCTGCTGCATGTTAGTCATTTATTATGATGTTCTGCAGCAGCTGTGGTGTGTATTTTATGGTTGCACAGCAGCTAGTGTGTGTATTATGAGGTTCTGTAGCCGCTGTGGTGCATAATGGTGTTCTGCAGAACATGAGATGTTCATCATAATATTCTGCAGCAGCAGAGTTATGCATTATGATGTCCTGCTGCATGTTATTCATTTATTATGATGTTCTGCAGCAGCTGTGGTGTGTATTTTATGGTTGCACACAGGGGCGGACTGGCCATAGACTTTACCGGGAGACTTCCCGGTGGGCTGGTGCCCTGAGCAGCTGATGGGGCCGGTCCCTTCCTCTGCTTGGCCCCTCCTCCTCTCCCTCACTACATGTGTCGAGCTGTCGGGCACATCACTTCTTATACTCAGGCTCCTGCACTGCCCTCCCTCCCTGATGCATCCATATGATAAATTAACCTTATGATATGGATGCACAGCAGGGGTGGCAGTGCAGGAGCCTGTTCTCCCTAAAGATGTCAGCCCTAGCGCTGGGCTCCTCACAGGCCCAGCCCTGCACATTACACAGGAGACCACGCCCCCACAGCACAGCCCGGGCCTGGCAGCATGGAGGAAGAGGTGAGTGCTGGAGGGGTGGAAGGGGGATGGTGCCTGCTGTGTGTGTGTGTGTGTGTGTGTGTGTGTGTATGGGAGATGGTGCTGGTGCATGCTGTGTATGTGTATGGGAGATGGGGCTGGTGCATGCTGTGTATGGGAGATGGGGCTGGTGCATGCTGTGTATGTGTATGGGAGATGGGGCTGGTGCCTGCTGTGTGTGTATGGGAGATGGGGCTGGCACATGCTGTGTATGTGTATGGGAGATGGTGCTGGTGCCTGCTGTGTGTGTGTGTGTGGGGAGATGGGGCTGGTGCATGCTGTGTGTGTGTGTGGGGAGATGGTGCTGGTGCCTGCTGTGTGTGTGTATGGGAGATGGGACTGGTGCATGCTGTGTGTGTGTATGGGAGATGGGGCTGGCACATGCTGTGTATGTGTATGGGAGATGGTGCTGGTGCCTGCTGTGTGTGTATGGGAGATGGGGCTGGCACATGCTGTGTATGTGTATGGGAGATGGGGCTGGTGCCTGCTGTGTGTGTATGGGAGATGGGGCTGGCACATGCTGTGTATGTGTATGGGAGATGGTGCTGGTGCCTGCTGTGTGTGTGTGTGGGGAGATGGTGCTGGTGCCTGCTGTGTGTGTGTGTGTGGGGAGATGGTGCTGGTGCCTGCTGTGTGTGTGTGTGGGGAGATGGTGCTGGTGCCTGCTGTGTGTGTGTGTGGGGAGATGGTGCCGGTGCCTGCTGTGTGTGTGTGTGTGGGGGGAGATGGTGCTGGTGCCTGCTGTGTGTGTGTGTGTGGGGAGATGGTGCTGGTGCCTGCTGTGTGTGTGTGGGGAGATGGGGCTGGCACATGCTGTGTATGTGTATGGGAGATGGGGCTGGTGCCTGCTGTGTGTGTATGGGAGATGGGGCTGGCACATGCTGTGTATGTGTATGGGAGATGGTGCTGGTGCCTGCTGTGTGTGTGTGTGTGGGGAGATGGGGCTGGTGCATGCTGTGTGTGTGTGTGGGGAGATGGTGCTGGTGCCTGCTGTGTGTGTGTGTGTGTGGGGAGATGGTGCTGGTGCCTGCTGTGTGTGTGTGGGGAGATGGTGCTGGTGCCTGCTGTGTGTGTGTGTGTGGGGAGATGGTGCTGGTGCCTGCTGTGTGTGTGTGTGGGGAGATGGGGCTGGTGCATGCTGTGTGTGTGTGTGGGGAGATGGTGCTGGTGCCTGCTGTGTGTGTGTGTGTGTGGGAAGATGGTGCTGGTGCCTGCTGTGTGTGTGTGGGGAGATGGGGCTGGTGCATGCTGTGTGTGTGTGTGGGGAGATGGTGCTGGTGCCTGCTGTGTGTGTGTGTGTGTGGGAAGATGGTGCTGGTGCCTGCTGTGTGTGTGTGGGGAGATGGGGCTGGTGCTTGCTGTGTGTGTGTGTGGGGGGAGATGGTGCTGGTGCCTGCTGTGTGTGTGTGGGGAGATGGGGCTGGTGCCTGCTGTGTGTGTGTGTGTGTGAGGAGAGATGGGGCTGGTGTCTGCTGTGTGTGTGTGGGGGGGGAGATGGTGCTGGTGCCTGCTGTGTGTGTGTGTGTGGGGAGATGGTGCTGGCCCCTGCTGTGTGTGTGTGGGTGGGGGGGGGGGGAGGGGTCACACGTTGCGTGTTGGCCTGGGTTATTGTGTTTGAAACGCAGTATTGTAATTAGGCAAATCACCTCTCCTCAGCTGTTGTAATGCGTTTCAAACACAATGAAAACCCAGGCCAACACGCAACGTGTGAACGCGCCCTTAGCGTTTTGATTCCGTTTTGTAACTGAATCAAAACGCATCGTGGCGGGCCATGGGCGATCGCATATGCGTTTCTATGCAAACGTATGTGATTGGCAATCAGCGCGTATTGTGTAAATGCGGGACACCGGGCGCTCATTGTGATGCATGCATTTACGTACAAACACATATGCGATCCACCCCAGTGCGTCTTGATTCAGTTACAAAGCGGAATCAAAACACTTACGTGTGGCATCACCCTTATTGTCACTTATGGTTAGTTGACTCGCCTACTTGTGATGGCCACGACTAAAGTAAATTGGCCCTGCCTATATCATGGGGCCACTTTTAATCTTTTTCCAGGGCCACTTTAAATTCCCAGTCCGCCCCTGGTTGCACAGCAGCTAGTGTGTGTATTATGAGGTTCTGTAGCTGCTGTGGTGCATAATGGTGTTCTGCAGAACATGAGATGTTCATCATAATATTCTGCAGCAGAGTTATGCATTATGATATCCTGCTGCATGTTAGTCATTTATTATGATGTTCTGCAGCAGCTGTGGTTTGTATTTTATGGTTGCACAGCAGCTAGTGTGTGTATTATGAGGTTCTGTAGCCGCTGTGGTGCATAATGGTGTTCTGCAGAACATGAGATGTTCATCATAATATTCTGCAGCAGAGTTATGCATTATGATGTCCTGCTGCATGTTAGTCATTTATTATGATGTTCTGCAGCAGCTGCAGTGTGTATTTGATGTAACTCAGCTTCTGAGGTGTGTATCCTGATATTCTTCCACACTTGATGTGTGTGTTATGATGCTCTACACTTTTTTTGGTAATCATTATAACACACTAAAGAAAGAGTTAATGCCACCCTTCTAAATAGATGATGTGCCATACAACATGTAAACTCCATCTTGTTGATTGAACATGCAGGACCTCTGTCGGCCTTCTAATGATGTAGCAATGTGAGTCCTCAATGTCAGCAGCTCTGCCTTCAGTTTTAAACCTGAAGAATACAAATGAGATTGTGTCCTCTTATGGGTTTGCATTGTGACTGATAACTGTAGCATATGCATACAGATGTGGCAGAGCCGTGTTTGTCATTTGGCTCACGACATTGTTATATCATGTACTCAACAGAATTATAGATTATGTGTTGTCTTAAAGGTTTAGTGCCCTTCACCCGATTTATGCGAGAAAGCAACTTTATTTCTCTATTTATGTCATAATTTATTGCTACGTTATCGGAGGAAGTCTGGATCCTTTGAATCTGCTGCCTGCAACCCAATGAGAGACAGATGCAGGCAAATATATGAGAATTTTAGGAAATAATTACGGTAATAATAGAAGAAGACATTTCCAGTTTTCACCTTTTATTAGTTAGGTGCCAAATTTTGCCACATAATGGCTAAAGGATTGTCCCTTTGTTGCAAAACTTTTTATATAACTTTGTTGAGCAGGTTAGGGAAATGGCCCGATTGGGTTATGTGTAGCACAGGGGATAGCAAAGTGGAGTATGACCTAAACCTAAGGTGTTGTGTCATCGCGTGTTTGATGTGAATGACATAGAGAATCATTGAGTGACAAAAAGATGACATTGCCCCTCCGATCTAGAAAAAGAAATGGATGAGCAGAAACGTTTTCAGCCCGTGGAAATAGACCCTTATGCTTTTCCAATTCCACAGACTGAACACAGTCATACACACATACTGAAATATGATGCAAGGACTCCCTGTCTACTGGCCGAACTTTAATGCCAGTACTGTGGCAGCTGTCACAGTTTTGGCGCTGCAGTTCATCCGGAAGACAGGGAGTCCTTACATCATATTTGGAGTATGCAGGTCTGTTTTGCGGCTGGACTAAAGCTGTGAGGAGAAAATATTAAGCTTCTATGTGTCAAAACAACAATCTATGTTCACTAATGGAGAATAATTTCTGATGCAAATGATAAGAAATCTATCGTATCTTCCACAAAAATAGCAACTTTTAAGTCCAGAAAATGAATAACTGAACTCCTTCTGTGTTTCCAGCTTCCCTTTAAGTAACTGAACACATGTTTTACATCCTTATGTTTGTAGTTTTACAGAATGTCTCTCTGTGGCGAACACAAAATCATAAAAACTGATAAAATTCTCCCCAAGTTCTTTTACTCCGCACAAAAGTCTTTGGAACCTTTAGTCATATCCTGACAACATTTCCTCTAGGAGTTTGCTAAATGTATCTCAGCTCTGCTAGACGGGAAGGTGTTTGGTTAACTGGAGGACCTTATGTAATCTTCTCGTACTACTTCTTTTTCAGATTTAGATGATCCCATTGTGACTGTACATCAAAGTATAGGAGAAGCCAAGGAACAATTTTACTATGAGAGAACTGTTTTCTTACGATGCATTGCTAACTCCAATCCGCCAGTCCGGTATAGCTGGAAGCGGGGCGAGGAGATCCTCCTACAGGGCTCTGATAAAGGGGTGGAAATATATGAGCCTTTCTTCACCCAGGTAGGAAATAAGGTATCTGTACTCCTTTATTATATATACTATATGTTGGTAATGTAAATATTCATATTCCTTAAAGGGGTTTGCATCACAAAGACATTTAGGACATGTTAGTTATTGGACTGGGTCAGCCATAATTGGCAAATTGGGGAGTTCTCTTCCTTCAGATAGGACAACCATTCCCTCGAGTGATGGAAAGCTTCACTTTTTCTACACATCTTAATGGTGTCTTAAAATTTATCTAAAAAAAAAAAAGAGTTGACAAAGACCATTTACAATATGTTTTCTGAAAATGTTACAAGAATTTTTCCATATTAAAATTGTAACTGCATTAGGTTCTACTTGAGCTGTCATAAAAGTCTTTGTGGAATGGACCCCTTTATGAGACATAATAAACTGACGTAAAGTTCAGTCTGTGGTCAGATAGCGGGTAGACTTTCCATTGTAATGTGTGATCTGCCATTATTATGTTATAAGTGGTAACAAGTTTTGCATAGTATAACCTGCTATTGTAGGATGCCCTATAGATTCATAATTTGTAATGTACACTGTATTTAATGCTGTTTGTGAAAGGTCTTTTGGTCAGCGAAGACCGACTGTGTAGGTTAAAATGGAAGGATGTGACTCTGAATTTCTATGCAGGTTTAGAGGATCTGTCTAGCTGAAAAAAAATCTATATGTCTTTAGAACAAAAGGAAACCATTTAGGCTGCATTCACAATAACATATACTCTATGTTTTCCCCATGTATGGTACGGTACAGTGCCACCATACCACCAGCGGATCACTATAGCCGTCTGTGGAGATGTATTTGCGGCTGGATATACATCCCCCCGATGGTCGCCTGAATGGGGCCTTACATGGGAAATGTATGTGGACTAACCATCTAATGTACATGGAGACGATGGGAAATATTTACACCAGTTTATTGACATAGAATTATTATTCCCCCTTTACGCTATGGTTGTGAAGGAGGGTGCGCCTATCAGAGTGGGACAGCACTGGGTTTTCCTGTCCCCGCCTGCACAGTAGCCTCCAATCATTCAGGCCTTAACGGTTTCAGAACAATTCTACACCAAGCAAGACCTGGCCCAGAATTATGGATGGAGGCAGCAGCCCCTAGGAGCCCTCTGATATATCCAGTGCATAAGGAGGGGCAAAAGGAACATCATACACTTGAGCACCATGTGTAGCATGAAAGTCGGAGCGATTGCGGCAAAATCCGATAGCATGCGCTAAAAACCCCTGTTAAATGCGGCGCAAATTGGAAATAGTCAGGAAACCCGACAGAAATGCGGTGTGCGAACCCTTAGTAAATGTGCCCCAGTATATGAAGCTTTCTGCTCTTGTCTCCATACTCTGTGTCTTTGACAGATCTATCTGATTGTTGGAGATGTTGGTATTGGTAGACCAGCAATCTAAAATTGACCGACCCTAAATATAGAAATCCAACAAAAGTATATTAATGCTTTCGTGACCCCATTCATACACAGAGCAGATCATGTGTCCACACGGGAAAGAGATGGAGCGCCTGGACATCAGGAAACTTTTGTAAATTTATGTTTATTGAAAAATGGTATAAAATCTACTGAGAATAAAATCACAAATGACTGGGTCACTTAAACAATGGGGCATATTCGGGTTTTGCAGCTCCGAATCCTCGTCGGACATTTCGGATCGGCGGCGGCAACGGGACGGGTAAGTAAATGTGGCCCAATGTTCTACTTCCCCTTGCTTCCATCGATGGCGCTGTAAAGTCAAATCTCTAAATTTGTTAATGATGCCCCTCTCCTTGCTTTGTGTGGTAATGTGAGCTAGGCGCTGTGATGAGTCCCCCCTCTCCACTGTAAGATCTGACATTGTGCTTTATATTTATATACCACCGGATGATGTCTTGATTTATAGAATCATCTAAAGATGTGATACATTGAAATATTAAGTAACTGGGGCGTTAAATGTGTCTCTCTACCAAGACCTTGTACAGGCTGTAAGGTTTCCATGGTAACCTTAGACACCTGTGGTAAAGAAAATCATTACTTTTTTAAAGAACAGGAAATGTTTAAAGGGCAAGATCTAATATTACATACAGAATGGACTCGCACAAGCAGAGGACTGTCAGAATAGTCTACCATACAGAACCTATTATTAGTATATGACCTTTCAGGCTTCATTTGTTTTCATTATTCACCTCGTTATTCTTTTGATTTCAATGGTTCCCAGACCTTTTATTATACATATATGCAACCAGTGCTACAACACCCCCAAAAGTATCTATATAAATTACAAAATGATTAAAAAAATCGACTCAC
Organism: Engystomops pustulosus; assembly: GCF_040894005.1. Lineage (NCBI taxonomy): Eukaryota > Metazoa > Chordata > Amphibia > Anura > Leptodactylidae > Engystomops > Engystomops pustulosus. Next base: position 55,230,105 of record NC_092417.1, on the reverse strand, counting down.
TAAAAATGAGATGAGACAACCCTGGCATTAATCCTATACCTGTAGGCAGATCACTGTTAAAGGAGACAAAAATAAATATTTTTTAAATTTTAGTTGTTTTTTTTGTCAATGACTTGGGTCCAGATATTTTTGGTATATATATTTGTTATGGGACACCTCACAGTTGCTTCAATTACTTCTTAGAATGCCAATTAGATGTCATGACAGGGTTGAAAGATGTGCACCCTGAACTTTCCAAAAAATCTGTCCCTGCCTACTTGCTGGCCCTATGCTAAGCTGCAGGGAAAACTGGGTAGCGGTCCCAACCCTGGTAAGTGTACAGTAGTGGAAAAATAAAGAAATACAGACCACAACCACATACAAGTAGCATGCAAAGTCAAAAACACCAAGATGGCAGCGAGGTACAAAATTGTACAGCAGAAGAAATGTCAAATAAAAGTCAAAGGTCAGAATCATGGGAAACACAGTAGAATACACAGAATCACTAGGCCACAGGTGAAATAAAATGCTGTTCTTGCATGCAGCTGATGCAAGAAATGTGCCACAAATCATGGATAAGTACCTCAATGCTCTAGAACTGGAGAAAACAAGATCACTAAGTATGTAAATAGTTGTATATCTTAAGGAAGGGAATGCCTTCAAGTTCTCCAAAAACGTTCTCCAAATTTTTTTTAATGTTTGTTTAACATTTTTTATCACATATGTATTCAAACAGTTAGCCCCTTTTGTTTTCCTATAATATGGCCCTAGGCACTGTAATGGTGACCATTGTGACCCAGATGCCGAGCACACCAGAAAGACAATAATCATATATAATAATAATAATAAAGATATATTTCTATATCAAGTTTAACAAAAATACTTGTACTGAGATGAACTTTTTTGATAATGAATAGTACTGTGTAAATGCATGAAGTAAAATGTCAGCCGCAGACAATAACCGCGCTTGTAAGTGACTGCTGACTACCTTCAAATTGCTTAATAAACAGCATTTTACATCAAAAGTAACATTCAGTGAACACGTATTGAATACATTCAGGGAAATGTCATTTCAATTCATTCAAACATTCATCTATTACACAACCTGTTGTTGTTGTTGTTGTTGTTGTCGTTGTGGTTTTTTTTGAGAGTGGATCCTTTGTGACTGTTCCACAATGTAATCGGCAGGAGTCACAGTGAGACCTTAACTATAAAAGCCTTTGTGTGATGTATATGATGAGACATTTTGTTTTATGACTAGAACAAATTCTGAATATCATATTATTACAGTTCTAGTTTATATTTTTCATAAAAAACATGGCTGCTTTCTTCCAGAAACAGCCCCATATTTGTCCACATATCCTATTGGAAAATCCAGTTGGGGCTTTTCCAACTGACACACAAAGCTGCTGGTTCAGTGCCAAATCATGCATGTCCTCATCAATTCAGATCCTGCACAGACTATATATAGTAAAATGGTAAAAAAATAAAAATAAAAAAATCACACATTGAATGAATAAACTTTTTTATGGGGGTCCTCTCAGAGAGGTGTTCTGGAGAGGGTTCACATATGTACACAAACTGTGTTCATGTTTTTATTCCTATGTAGGTGTTTTATAGTGTAGTTGGGCATGTTTTAATATATCTTTTTCTTTGTTATGTAGTAGACGACTGTATGATGCAGAGCTCCAGTGCACTGTGTTCCCAGCCTTGCTCTGCACTAGATCTCTGTTCAAACCGTAACACTAATTATGTGTCCTGATTGGCTGAGCTGATTATGCACGTGAATGCCCTCAGTGCTCTGGCCTCAGTGCCCTTAGCTAATGCAACAGCAGGAAGTCCTTCCCACTTTAGGAGAAGCAGAGAGGATTTTACAGATAGGGCTGCTAGATATATTAGGCTATATCTCAGGATATGAAGAAGCCAGAAGCATGATATAGCTGTCCTTGGAATTTTTGTCAAACTATTTTTTGTCAAGTAACTTAACAGTTACGCTTTAAGAACAAACCTAAAGAACTTATATTGTACAAAGCTCGAGACTGGCTGTATATCTGATTGTCGAGGGCTGTTTTCCGACATGCCAAACTAATCGCTGCACTGATTTAATTCAGGTAATTAACTTATTTTGGGCTTACATTTTCTCCTACTTACCCTGAGGAAGTCACCATTGGGTTACAATAATAATAAATAATAATAATTAATTTATTTATATAGCACAAACAGATCACGCAGCGCTGCACAGTGCTTGCCAAATCGGCCCTATGTGTGGGGTCTGCTTCCCCCGCCCCCTTTTGTGGCCATGCCTTCATTTTTCTTACTTTAGTGTGTATGTATTTTGGGTATTGTATGATCTTGCTCTACTATTAGAGTTATATTGGAGTTACTTTCTTATTTGAATATTGGTAATTGCATACTTATTGCTTTATATTTGATTCCGATATAACCTCTTCATCTTTTGTAGTAGAACTTATCAGGGGGTTGTTTGGGCTACTAACTCTCTAGCCCTTGGTTGCTGTTTACACTTTTGGGTGTATTTTTATGTGTTCTCAATCTTTGACCTGTATATGATATATGCGATTTTGTGTACACTTAATCAATTTACTTGCACTTGTCCGGTTGCACTTGTGGCACCATCAACATTGATAGTGCCTGTCTTTTAGGTGCTATCATTGGAATTGTTATCAAAGGCTCTCTCCAGCTGTGCTAAAACTATTTTTTGCCAAGTAGCTTTACAGTTACGCTTTAAGAACAAACCTGAAGAACCTACATTATACGTAGCTTGGGGACTACCTGTATATTTAATTGTCGAGGGAAGCAAAGGGACTCTAACTGGTATACTAAAGCAGTGAAAGAGATAGTTTTCTTATTCCTGATGGGGGGCATATCCAGGTTAATGCTGCATATGTGGGGGTCTAGTGATTATGCCCCAGCTATAGAATCCTTTGCACTGGCATTCTTATTATCCTTGCTTATTTATGCCACTGTTACTGCCAGTTATTGAGTCTGGGCCAGCCTGGATCCTGTGGTCCTCTGCAAGGCCAGTTCTGGTTCATAGTCATAATAAACAAAGGTCATAGAACAAACCACATACAGAGAGTAGCTTGTCCTATACTATTCTACCCCATTGGACCTAAAGTTTCTCTGTCTAACTTTTGTTGGTAAGTCTGCCATGTTAATGAATGTACGGATACAAATACAGAAAAGACATCATTTTCCCAGGAAAGTGCAGTATCTGAGCCTCGCCTGAGACAGTTTGGCAGCCGCCTGCCTATGTTACCTCAGATGACATCTAGAAATTTCAAAAGCTGCTGAGGAGCTAAAAAAAGGAATCTTTCCCTTTTATCTTCCAAGTGATTTTTAAAAGAAAATGAAGAAAAGGGGGAAAAAATCTATAAATGTTTCATAAATGACTTTATTAGGCAACGACTAATGTGATAATATGAGATGTCTCCAGGAGAATATTTAAGGGGCATTGACTTTTGGACAAGTAATTTTGCAGCTGGATGACATATGTAATCATAAAAATAATGATATAATGATCTCCCCTCCCCTGGTATTAACTAATTACTGCTAGTGGCTGGATCTTATAACTTATATCCTCCCTTATAGTATATTGGTGCTATCGCGTTACATTTCTTACCATCCTAAAAATGTGTCCCTACTCACTGTCCCTTTCTGTTTTGGATGCTTGTGTCTTAATTCTCCAGGCGGATTGGGGAGGCGAGCATACGTCTTTGTCAAAGCAGTAAGAGTGTACAAGGTTATGTACAAGGTAGGGTCCTTGGGTTTGTAATTAAGTTGAACTTGTATGTAAGTCGGAACTGTATATTTTATAATTGCTTTTCCAGACAATTTTTTTTTTTTTGCCCCAGTGACAATTGGAGTTTCTAAACTTTTTGCTGTAATTGTACCAAGGATTATTAATAAAGCTTCATTACAGACACCTTACAGCTGATCATTACAGTCTGGGACTATAGTAAAGCATCCAGAGAGCTTCACCAGAGGTTACAGTGAGCAGGGAGGTTTGTCTGTAACTAGGGGTTGTCTGTAAGTCGGGTGTTCTTAAGTAGGGGACCACCTGTATCTTTATTTCAACTTTTGCAGTTTTTGCCACTTTTCACTGCAAATGTTGCTGTTGTTTTTCAAGTACACCTTTGCCTGCACCTCGTGTTATGTATCTTGTGTTATGTATGTTTATTTTCCAGAAGTTCTGTGCGACATTTCACGTATTTATTACTTTTTTTGCAACTTTTTTGCAAAACCGCACCTGGTCCAGGGCAGGTCTCCATGAAGGATTTTTAACATGTAAATTGGAATTATTTCACATGCTTTAAAGTGTAACCGTCATTTCAAAAAACTTTTGATATGTTGTAGGGCAGGTAATTTTAAGCCCTTTTGCAATTGGATTAGTTACCCGAATCCTGCTCCTTCCTCTTGTATTCTGCAGACTTCTCCTAGATGGCAGTGACTGCTCAGATAGCTGTTACTATGGACATTTCGTTTTCATAAAGAAGTTGAGACTATGGAACAGGAGACACGCCCCCCTCCCCCTGCAATCAGCTGATTACCTCACTCTCCCTGCACACAGCTGATTACCTCATGTGTCACTGCCCCAGCACTCAGTCATGTGCAGGGAGAAGACCTCACTAATGTAGTGACCAAACACCTAAACACATATCGCTCCTCAGCTTTCCCTACACTTGTGTATACACACATAATCCACACAGACAGAAACTGCAGTCCCCCCTCCCCCATCACCTCACACAAGGAAATGGCAGGAGACAATCTCCAAGTCTATAAGCTGTCCTGTCATGTGCTGTGCTGGAGTGTTACTTAGGTATATAGACAGATAGACATGGATATATAGAAAGATATGATATAGATAGGATATACATAGATAGATAGGAGATAGAAAGATATGAGATACATAGATAGATAGATAGATAGATAGATAGATAGATAGCTCTGTTGTCATTGGTCAGTAGGTGCTTGTGATGAGGTGACAGGAGGGAGTCTCCGCCCCTCCATCTTGCTGATTGTAGTTTTTTGAGAGCTGGAAACCCTGGTTGCTATGGGCCAAAAAAGGTACTAGATGAGGACCGAGAGGGAAAATACTTTGAGGAATGATTCCCAGGGACCCCTGGAGCAGAACTATGCATTTTATTTTTTTTTTACTCAGAATGACAGTTACACTTTAAATGTTTAAAATTTTGCACGTAAACCTATTGGGCAATTAAAGTTTGGGCTATTTTTTATTTCATGTACAAGGAATCATTCTTATAGCTATGGAAAGAAAAGTAGAACATTTTAGATTATTATTTTTTTTAATAAATATTGTAATGGATTATTAGAATCAGATAACAGGACCTGCGAACGTTACATCCTTCCATGTTTCATGCTTCTTTTTGTTTTCTCTAGAAAGTGGATATAGAATATCTACCAAGGTTTTCTCTCCAGGCCTAGGTCTGTCTATCATAATCAATAGAAATGCATGCCAGTTCTCTGTGTCCTCCTTTGTGTTACATTGTCTGTGTTTCAGGATTCAATTTACCTTGTTTTCCCGGCCCAGATTCCAGTAGAAGAACAAAATGTAATGTCTAAGGCTTCATGTTCCTTAATCTTTGTTTCAGGGTGAAACAAAAATTTTGAAGCTGAAAAATCTTAGACCTCAGGATTATGCCAATTACAGCTGTATTGCCTCGGTGCGAAGTGTCTGCAACATTCCAGACAAGATGGTTTCCTTCAAGCTCACCAACAGAACTGGTAGGATAATACTGACTCCATGTTAATTTCATGTTAATACATGTTTTATCCAGGACATTGTGCTAAACAACTATTATATTTAAATGTATTTTATTAACGGTAAATATACAATTTAAGGCTACATTCACACGATGTATGCCCGTCATACCATAGTATGTCCTATCTTACTAGGGCTACGGAACAGTACGGTGCCGCACATATCTCGTATGGCGCAGTGAGGCCATAAAAGGGCTTGGGGGACGTATATACGCCATATATACATCGGCCGTATATATGTCCCCCATAAGTTCGTGTGAATGTAGCCTAACTCAATCTTATGGCAGCAATCATTTCTCCTATAGTTTCCAAATTGTTCGCTCTTCTAGTCTACAATTTTAAAACTAGCCTAGTTTTAACAAACTGTGCCCCTCACAGCCGAAATCGAATACCCCATAATTAGTTTAAACTATAGTGATCCAAGTTTAAAACATTGATTCTTCACCAAAACAGAGTTCTGTACAAAATTGCAGCACAAGATCCAAGTTTTTAACATAAATACAGTACCAAAACCAACCTCTGTGCATTAATACATCATCAGACCATTTAAATACAGCACCAGAATTTAGCCTGCTATACAATGCTGCAGCAGCAGAACCATGCACATAAATACAGCACCAGACTCAGGCTCAGAACATAAAAATGGGATCAAAACCAAGCTCTCTACATAAATACAGAAACAGAATCAAGCTCAACCATATGGTGATCTATCAGGCCTACACAGCAGCTCTGCAGAGAATTATCATCCTTCAGACTTTACAAGGGGATGCAACCCTGATTAGACATGGTCATAGAGCATGGATCTGTAACTACTCTTGACCTGTCTGTTTTAGCAACCCCTTTCATTTTCAATCAATTGGGTATCCATAGGATTGTGTATGACTAGAGATGAGCGAGCACTAAAATGCTCGGGTACTCGTTATTCGAGACGAACTTTTCCTGATGCTCGAGTGCTCGTCTCGAATAACGAGCCCCATTGAAGTCAATGGGAGACTCGAGCATTTTTCAAGGGGACCAAGGCTCTGCACAGGGAAGCTTGGCCAAACACCTGGAAACCTCAGAAAAGGATGGAAACACCACGGAAATGGACAGGAAACAGCAGGGGCAGAATGCATGGATGCCTCTGAGGCTGCTTAAACGCACCATTATGCCAAAATTATGGGCAACAGCATGGCCATGACAGAGTGACAGAATGAAGCTAGATAGCATCTAAAACATCCAATAATTGACCCTGACACTATAGGGGACAGCATGCAGAGGCAGCGGCAGCAGCGGCAGGCTAGAGAGTGGCATGGCGACATACCCTAAATGGACTCAGGCTTCAAACCAATGGGTGGCAGAGAGGAACCAAAGGAGGTGAGCAAGAAGCACTGAAATTATTTCCTCTGTGAACAAAAGGTTGACGGTATATTTAGTCGATAACACAGCATGGTGGCGACATAGTGACCAAGTTCCATAACGTATCTGGTGAAACACCCGAAAAATGAGCCTGACACAGCTCGTTTGATAAGGGGACGACATTTGGAGGCAGCCATGGAGAGGACTTCCATTATTAAGAGCGACAGTATGGGGCATCCATATTGCGCTTCTATGATTGCAACTGCAGGTCTCCAGCATGGCGGCGACAGACGCGCCGAGTTCCACTATGTATGTGGTGAAACACCTGAAAATTCTGCCTGACACAGCTCGTATGATAAGGGGACCATGTATGGAGGCAGTGAACTAGTAGTAGATTAAAGGTGCTGCAGTTAAAACTATGTTAGTTGGATCTTGGGATGGAGCTGGCGCTCCGCTGCCAGGCGAGCTTTCGCCAATCCAAGCCCCTGTCTCTAGGCTACTCCCCAAACAGCACTTCTAAGAACCTTTTGTATAAGATCAAGTGTAGTAGCGTTCTTATAAGTTTGGGATATGGCGGGTGAGGGTAATGTAAACAGATGCGCAAGAAGCGCTGAAATAATATCGGTAAATGGTAAAAGTTTGGCAGTATATTTTGTGGATTACACAGCAGGGTGGCGACAAAGTTAACAAGTTTGATGTGGAATGCCCTGTAATAGCTCTTGGGCGGTGTGCCTTTTATCGCCTAGGCTCAGCAGTTTGAGCACCGCCTGCTGTCGCTTAGCGACGGCACTGCTGCTGTGCCTAGAGCTAGCGACTGATGGCGCCATGCCCACGGATGGTAATTCGGAGGAGGAGGAGGTGGAGGAGGGGTGGGAGGAGGAGGAGGTATAGTAGGCCTTTGAGACCTGGACCGAGGTAGGCCCCGCAATCCTCGGCGTCGGCAGTATATGACCAGCCCCAGGGTCAGACTCAGTCCCAGCCTCCACCAAGTTAAGTGTAGTAGCATTCTTATAAGTTTGGGATATGGCGGGTGAGGGGAATGTAAACAGATGCGCAAGAAGCGCTCAAATAATATCGGTAAATGGTAAAAGTTTGGCAGTATATTTTGTGGATTACACAGCAGGGTGGCGACAAAGTTAACAAGTTTGATGTGGAATGCCCTGTAATAGCTCATGGGCGGTGTATGCCTTTTATCGCCTAGGCTCAGCAGTTTGAGCACCGCCTGCTGTCGCTTAGCGACGGCACTGCTGCTGTGCCTAGAGCTACCGACTGATGGCGCCATGCCCACGGATGGTAGTTCGGAGGAGGAGGTGGAGGAGGGGTGGGAGGAGGAGGAGGCATAGTAGGCCTGAAAGACCTGGACCGAGGTAGGCCCCGCAATCCTCGGCGTCGGCAGTATATGACCAGCGGCAGGGTCAGACTCGGTCCCAGCCTCCACCAAGTTAACCCAATGTGCCGTCAGCGATATATAGTGGCCCTGCCCGGCAGCACTCGTCCACGTGTCCGTGGTCAGGTGGACCTTGTCAGAAACGGCGTTGGTCAGGGCACGGATGATGTTGTCTGACACGTGCTGGTGCAGGGCTGGGACGGCACATCGGGAAAAGTAGTGGCGGCTGGAGACCGAATACCGAGGGGCGGCCACCGCCATGAGGTTGCGAATGGCCTAGGTCTCTACCAGCCTATAGGGCAGCATCTCCAGGCTAAGCAATCTGGAGATGTGGACATTGAGGGCTTGGGCGTGCGGGTGGGTTGCACTATATTTCCTTTTCCGCTCCAGCGTCTGGGGTATGGAGAGCTGAACGCTGGTGGATGCTGTGGAGGATCGTGGAGGGACGATGGGGTTTTTGGGCCAGGGTCCTGGGCAGGGGGCTGACTATCAGCTGACACAGGGGAAGGAGCAGTGGTGTGCACGGCCGGAGTTGAACGGGCTTGGTGCCACTGAGTGGGGTGTTTAGCATTCATATGCCTGCGCATACTGGTGGTAGTTAAGCTAGTAGTGGTGGAACCCCTGCTGATCCTGGTTTGGCAAAGGCTGCACACCACAGTCCGTCGGTCATCCGGTGTTTCCTTAAAGAACCTCCAGACTTCTGAAAATCTAGCCCTCGCCGCGGGAGCCCTCGCCACGGGAGCTTCACTACGTGACACATTTGGCGCTGATGCACCAGCTCTGGCCCTGCCTCTCCGTCTGGCCCCAACACTGCCTCTTCCAACCTGTTCTGGTCGAGGACTCTCCTCCGTCTCAGAAGCACTGTGTTCACCTGGCCTCTCAACCCAGCTTGGATCTGTCACCTCATCATCCTCCGATCCCTCAGTCTGCTCCCCCCTCGGACTTCCTGCCCTGACAACAACTTCACCACTGTCTGACAACGGTGTCTCCTCATCGTCCGACACCTCTTTACACACTTCTTCCACTACGTCAAGAAGGTCATCATCACCCACAGACTGCGACTGGTGGAAAACCTGGGCATCGGAAAATTGCTCAGCAGCAACCGGACAAGTGGTTTGTGACTGTGGGAAGGGTCCAGAAAACAGTTCCTCAGAGTATGCCGGTTCAAATGCCAAATTTTCCTGGGAGGTGGCAGACTGGGGGGGAGGAGGCTGAGGTGCAGGAGCTGGAGGAGTGCCGATTTCGGTGGCATGGGTGGACTGCGTGGAAGACTGACTGGTGGACAAATTGCTCGAAGCATTGTCGGCAATCCACGACATCACCTGTTCGCACTGTTCTGGCCTCAACAGTGCTCTACCACGAGTCCCAGTAACTTCAGACATGAACCTAGGGAGTGTAGCTCTGCGCCGTTCCCCTGCTCCCTCATCAGCAGGTGGTGTCTCACCCCGCCCAGGACCACGGCCTCTGACCCCTGCAGTAGTTGGACGCCCACGTCCCCGCCCTCGTCCTCTACCCCTAGCCCTCGGGTTAAACATTTTGAAAATGAAAGTTATAACTTTATTTTTTTTTTTACTTTTTTTTGTGTTTTTTTTTTTGTTTTTTTTTTTGTGTTTTTTAGTTTTTAAAACCAAACGATGCTATCCTATTGCTATGGCTATTTTCTAGCCAACTATGAAAGCACACTGCTATGCCAGATGAGATGACGCTGAGTTATGAAAAAATAAACGTAAAATAAAAAGTAAATGGCAGACTGTGCCTAATTGAAATCCAACCCCTAATAAATTGTCCCACTTCGGTCTTTGCGATGGATATGTGCGTCACTAAGCGCTAAACACAACGGTCGCAAGTCTCACTGCAAATTCCTCACAATATGGTAGTAGATGCACTACAGCAAGGCCAGCCACCAGCAGATCAACCAGAAATAAAATATATAACGCTATTGTAGGCCTAAGTAAGCCGTTTGGATTCTCCTATGGCTATTTTCTAGCCAAGTATGAAAGCACACTGCTATGCCAGATGAGATGACGCTGAGTTATCAAAAAATAAACGTAAAATAAAAAGTAAATGGCAGACTGTGCCTAATTGAAATCCAACCCCTAATAAATTGTCCCACTTCGGTCTTTGCGATGGATATGTGCGTCACTAAGCGCTAAACACAACGATCGCAAGTCTCACTGCAAATTCCTCACAATATGGTAGTAGATGCACTACAGCAAGGCCAGCCACCAGCAGATCAACCAGAAATAAAATATATAACGCTATTGTAGGCCTAAGTAAGCCGTTTGGATTCTCCTATGGCTATTTTCTAGCCAAGTATGAAAGCACACTGCTATGCCAGATGAGATGACGCTGAGTTATCAAAAAATAAACCTAAAATAAAAAGTAAATGGCAGACTGTGCCTAATTGAAATCCAACCCCTAATAAATTGTCCCACTTCGGTCTTTGCGATGGATATGTGCGTCACTAAGCGCTAAACACAACGGTCGCAAGTCTCACTGCAAATTCCTCACAATATGGTAGTAGATGCACTACAGCAAGGCCAGCCACCAGCAGATCAACCAGAAATAAAATATATAACGCTATTGTAGGCCTAAGTAAGCCGTTTGGATTCTCCTATGGCTATTTTCTAGCCAAGTATGAAAGCACACTGCTATGCCAGATGAGATGACGCTGAGTTATCAAAAAATAAACCTAAAATAAAAAGTAAATGGCAGACTGTGCCTAATTGAAATCCAACCCCTAATAAATTGTCCCACTTCGGTCTTTGCGATGGATATGTGCGTCACTAAGCGCTAAACACAACGGTCGCAAGTCTCACTGCAAATTCCTCACAATGGGGCAGATTTACTTACCCGGCCCATTCGCGATCCAGCGGCGTGTTCTCTGGTCTGGATTCGGGTCCGGCCGGGATTCATGAAGGCAGTTCCTCCGCCGTCCACCAGGTGGCGCTGCTGCGCTGAAAGTCATCTCATCGCGCCTGAATGCACCACCTCGGACCAGGTGAAGGTAAGCGGTCCCCAAGCGACACTTTTTCGGTTTTTAAATGCGGCGGTTTTTCCGAATACGTCGGGTTTTCGTTCGGCCACGCCCCCCCGATTTTCGTCGCGCGCATGCCGGCGCCGATGCGCCACAATCCGATCGCGTGCGCCACAATCCCGGGCAATTCAGGTACAATCGGCGCAAATCGGAAATATTCGGGTAACACGTCGGGAAAACGCGATTCGGGCCCTTAGTAAATGACCCCCAATATGGTAGTAGATGCACTACAGCAAGGCCAGCCACCAGCAGATCAACCAGAAATAAAATATATAACGCTATTGTAGGCCTAAGTAAGCCGTTTGGATTCTCCTATGGCTATTTTCTAGCCAAGTATGAAAGCACACTGCTATGCCAGATGAGATGACGCTGAGTTATCAAAAAATAAACGTAAAATAAAAAGTAAATGGCAGACTGTGCCTAATTGAGATCCAACCCCTAATAAATTGTCCCACTTCGGTCTTTGCGATGGATATGTGCGTCACTAAGCGCTAAACACAACGGTCGCAAGTCTCACTGCAAATTCCTCACAATATGGTAGTAGATGCACTACAGCAAGGCCAGCCACCAGCAGATCAACCAGAAATGAAATATATAACGCTATTGTAGGCCTAAGTAAGCCGTTTGGATTCTCCTATGGCTATTTTCTAGCCAAGTATGAAAGCACACTGTTATGCCAGATGAGATGACGCTGAGTTATGAAAAAATAAACGTAAAATAAAAAGTAAATGGCAGACTGTGCCTAATTGAAATCCAACCCCTAATAAATTGTCCCACTTCGGTCTTTGCGATGGATATGTGCGTCACTAAGCGCTAAACACAACGGTCGCAAGTCTCACTGCAAATTCCTCACAATATGGTAGTAGATGCACTACAGCAAGGCCAGCCACCAGCAGATCAACCAGAAATAAAATATATAACGCTATTGTAGGCCTAAGTAAGCCGTTTGGATTCTCCTATGGCTATTTTCTAGCCAAGTATGAAAGCACACTGTTATGCCAGATGAGATGACGCTGAGTTATGAAAAAATAAACGTAAAATAAAAAGTAAATGGCAGACTGTGCCTAATTGAAATCCAACCCCTAATAAATTGTCCCACTTCGGTCTTTGCGATGGATATGTGCGTCACTAAGCGCTAAACACAACGGTCGCAAGTCTCACTGCAAATTCCTCACAATATGGTAGTAGATGCACTACAGCAAGGCCAGCCACCAGCAGATCAACCAGAAATAAAATATATAACGCTATTGTAGGCCTAAGTAAGCCGTTTGGATTCTCCTATGGCTATTTTCTAGCCAAGTATGAAAGCACACTGCTATGCCAGATGAGATGACGCTGAGTTATCAAAAAATAAACGTAAAATAAAAAGAAACTGGCAGACTGTGCCTAATTGAAATCAAACCCCTAATAAATTGTCCCACTTTGGTGTTTGAGGTGGATATGTGTGTCACTAAGAGCTAAACACAACGGTAGCAAGTCCCCCTGCAAATTCCTCACAATATGGTACTAGCTGCAAATGAAAAAAAAATGTATAACGTTATTGTAGCCCTAAGAAGGGCTGTTGGGTTCTTGTTGAATCACTCCTGCCTAACACTTTTCTAATAGAACAGCCTAACGCTTTCCCTGACCAGCAGCAGCTCTCTCCCTAGCGGCATCCAGACACAGAATGATCCGAGCAGCGCAGGCAGGGGCTAGTCTATTCCAGGGTCACCTGATCTGGCCAGCCAACCACTGCTATCGACGTGTAAGGGTACCACGTCATGCTGGGTGGAGTGCAGAGTCTCCTGGCTTGTGATTGGCTCTGTTTCTGGCCGCCAAAAAGCAAAACGGCGGGAGATGCCATTTTCTCGAGCGGGCGAAGTATTCGTCCGAGCAACGAGCAGTTTCGAGTACGCTAATGCTCGAACGAGCATCAAGCTCGGACGAGTATGTTCACTCATCTCTATGTATGACCAAATATATGGCTGTGTATTGCTGAAGTAGCTTCTTGTATTAATGGGTACTGCTGCTGTAGTTCCATGTATACCAAAATAAATTGATCATATTTTTCCTTAGGTTAGTCCTAACTCACAAAATGATGCTGCAGACTTGTGAGCTCAAGGCCAATACAAGGACTTACTAAAAACATGATGATTCACAGATGGCGTCTTTGATTGGAGGAGTTCTCTCTCTTATGACTTCTTAAAGGAAATCTGCCACTTACAAAACCATTTTTTAAGCCACACATACCTTTATCTAGTTGGACACAAGCTTTTAGAATGATGCTAATTACTATCAGAGGAGTGCATAATTAGGAACAGAGGAGAGTGCCCCAGCAGCTCCGTGTGACATGTCAGGAGCCTTTGATAGTAATTAGCATCATTCTAAAAGCTGTTTTTAGTGAAAGCCTTTTTTTGGCTAAAGAAGCTAATATACCTCCTCAGCATGCCTGCAGCTAGCTACAGGTATGTGTCTGTCACCTTCTTATGGCAACAACTAAACTCCACAGATTTTGCAACACAGAAATCTTAGGCTCATCACTTTATCATCTGAGCTAGCGGTACCGACCATAATTCCTTCAGAAGTAATACTGAATCCCCATAATGTGACTATAAACTATCATGTCAGAGTGCTCAATAGTAAAAGTGCCTAAATGTGTCAACCATAGTAATAACTACTAGAGATGAGCGAGCACTAAAATACTTGAGTGCTCGTTACTCGAGTCGAACTTTTTCCGATGCTCGAGTGCTTGTATGGAATAACGAACCCCATTGAATCAAGATTCTTCACACATATTGTTCTTCAAATACTATTGTGAAGAACACCGTTCGGCACTAATGTCTTCCGATAAGTTAACAGATGTGCGGAAACATCTGCAATGTGTTCTTGTGTTCACTGTGTTTACTGTGTTCACTGTTTTCACTGTGTTCTTCACTGTTCTTCACTGTGTTTCCTTAAGTGAAAGCTCGTTCTCGAGCAGGCGAAATACTCGTTCGAGCAACGAGCCGTTTCGAGTATGCTAATACTCGAACGAGCATCAAGCTTGGACGAGTATGCTTGCTCATCTCTAATAACTACCCATCCTTTGGACTAGTACTGCTTCACCGATCCCATCACTAGTTATGACCCCCAAAGTGGCCCCATTTGTAGTAATGCCCTAAAAAATACTCCCACACAGATGTCCATTAGTAATTATTCCACCATGAAAGAGACAATGTGATAAACTGTCTCAACATGGTCAGTGGGATGTCACCACCAAGCCTCTAAATGCAAACTGAGGCCTGAGATGATGAGTAGCACCGGAGCAATGGGGAAGGTGGGAATATGATCTTTGTTTTTTCTTTTTACCCCATCATTCCCATGACAAATATAAAAAAAAAAAAATCTGGAAAATACTTTATGTGTAGATTTTTGTCCTATTTTTAATAAAGTGTGAGACCACAGTGATCATCCAAACAGTTTGATCTCTTCAAGCAGTTGATCCATGGGGTTACGAGTTGTTGGCCAAAACAGAAACTGACCAAACAAGGTGCATTTCAGCCAAATTGTCAAATGGAAGGTTTAAAATTACATTAGCCTTACCGAATCATTCAGTAAATAATACTCCTACACAGATATCCATTAGTCATTATGCGACCATAAAAAAACAGCATGGTATACTATCTTCTATGTAGACTCAAAGGCAAACAATCAGTTTGAAACCCCCCCCCCCCCCCCCCCGATACCGAAGCCCCTTTGCTTTGATAAGTATCAACCCTTCAGCTGATCAATGAAACCTGAAAAAGAGGAAATTGCCATCTGTGTTCACTAAATTTCTTCTAACCTGAAGGATTCTGAAGCAGTAGAAAATGCTGAATAACTAAGTTTAGATTTTCTTCAAGAGTTGGAAAAAATAAAAAATGGCAGTGGCATCATTTGATCTTCTCCACTTTTGAAGGTTGCAGTGAGGTTTTATGAAACCAAAATAGGATTGTAACTGAATGAATAACTGCTAAAAACAATGAGATAAAACTCTGCCAAGCTTTCCGTGTTGTTACGGGTGTCACTTCTACGTTCTAAAAATTAATTTTGTTTTTAGAGGAAGTTATATTTAGCTGTATCCATCTGGAATTAATTGTTGTAAAAGAACATTTTCATTTACGCTGACATTGTGAATAAAACGGTCTTGAATTAATAATTAGATAAATAGTGTGGTGCCATATGTATCCTGTACATACACTGTACTAGAAGTGATGGGCAAAACAAGCACATTGGTTGTTCAGTAAAGCCTACCCCCAACTTCATGGTGTAGAATTGAGTGCTGTGAGTGCTCAAGAACATCTTCTTTTGAATGCCCAAATAGTTAAAGGAGTTTTCTGTTATTCTGGTATGAGCTGAAGGTCCAACATCCAGAACCACCACTGTTTAGCAGTTTGCAGTAGCTCCATACCTATGAGAACAACCATATATACAAAATATAAATATACATACATATAATATATATACATATATGATACAACAAACATGTATATGGCCTGGGAACGTCTCTGGGCTCTGGTTCAACATAGGTGATGCGGCTTTGACACCTGCTCACCTCCTACAGCAGCAATTGTGATCAGTGTGATGTCACCACCAAGTCTCTAAATGCAAACAGAGGCTCGAGATGATGGGTGGCACCGTGCTGAACCGGACAATGGGGAAGGTGGGAATTTGCTCTTTGTTTTTTTACCCAATCATTCCCATGACATATATATTAAAAAAAACCAATTCTATAAAATTCTTTATGTACAGATTATTGTCCTACTTTTAATAAAGTTTGAGATCACAGTGATCATCCAAACACTTTGATCTTTTTAAGCAGTTGATCTGTGAAGTTACGACTTGTTGGCTAAAGTAGGGACTTACAATGTGTCAAACAATGTTCCTTTCAGCCAATATTGTGGTGCATTGTCCTCACATAAACAAAATCAACAAATAGAAGTTCTAAAGCTAGATTAGGCTGACCGAATCATTCAGTATTAGACAATGTGATAAATCTGGCGTTGTGTATGACTGTCTTGTCTGCCTTTACAAGAGGCTCATCAAGTCATGACATGGTGACCAGCTGACCTCGTATCTTCCGAGAAAGACCATCTTATTGGAGGTCACAAAAATGTAAGCGTCCTCTTCTTTCTTTAAAAAAAAAAAACATACGGTATGTTTATTCAAAAATACATTAAAAACATTATAGAAATGCACCAGAGGGGAAGACAAGGAGAAGAATAATTTGTAGGTTTCTATGTACTGACCAGATGCTCACATTTCCTAGTCTACAGCAATATCTACTATATGTTGCAAATGTCAAACTAGGTCCTAATTGAAGGTACGGCAGGACATGGTCACAGTGTAATTATATTATATATGTAATTATAAACCTTTTTAACTTTCTAACTGAACAGTGTATATCAAGAGCATCTCCTGCGATCCCGCTGTGTGATGAGACTATTTTGTTATTTAAACTGGATGGAGCAAATTTCTTGCTGAGATTTTTGTGTATCCTGTGGCTTTAGAGTTAATTCGCTGTCATCTAGTTAGGGTGTTCGCACATTTGATATCTCTTTGCACTTTTTTATCACATTTACTGTTTGTATAATCTTTGAAGATAAGTAAGATTTTTTTTTTCTACCAAAATCCATATTCAAACGGTGCGAATGACGATAATTTGATTTTCCCCACCTCCGATGAGTAGTTTGTGACTGCTGCATGAGATCTTCATTGTGGAGAATGAACAGTAGGGTTTCCAAGTATTTCCATAGGAGGCAGCAGCTTCACTGCTGACAATCAACTAATTTGCAACGGTGTCTGGTGCCTTAAATATAACCTCTCGCTATAATGTAATCTAAAAGCTATGGGGGAAAATATGAATGACGCGCTCTGAGATGATTCATTGGGAATTTCAGTATGGACCAGATGCAACTTCAAATCCAAAATGTGATTACATTTAATACAATAAATTAAATTATGTTTTTTGTAAGCGGGTTAAAGATAAATGTGGAGGACTGCTCCTAGAGCATACAGGGGCAAATATAAAGGGATTGTTTTTAAAAAAAATCCCATCAGGATTTCTTTGAGACATCCTTTTCGATAAATTATATGGCAAATCTATTACGTACAAAGAAATTACACACAAATTTGTGTTAGGCAATCCTTCTTCCACTGAAAATCATCCAATTTTAGAAAGCCGCAAGAGGAGTGAAAAGTCAAATTTTATAGCATAAATGTTTCATGTCCAATAATTAATAAATTCTAAAGCCCCTCAGTTGATGTACATTGAAATATATAGTTTTAAGAAAATTGTGGCACCATGTTGAAGTAGCTGTCAAACTCAAACTCAAAGTTATTTGGAACTCTAAGCCACCAACAGGTCCTGGTTGATTGGTGATTTCATAAAATGGCCTTACAGCATCTCTGTTTGGTCCCTCAATAAAAAAAGAAAATACTTACCTTGGCCTCAGCAACCTCTTTACACATGACGTATTACTGCTAATGGCAATCATTGACTGGTCATGGGTGTAGATGTCAATGCTTAATCCGGTGATACACCGCTTATACACCATCTGACCACTGGATCATTGATGTTGGAATGGAGCAGACAAATAAGGTTATTTTAACAAAAAATTGTATTTAAGCTTAAGTCGGGGAACCACTCGAAGAGAGTTTATAAAACATTGCATAAACACGTTACTTAATTAAGCAAATTCTAATCCAATTGTCTGATCATTTCTACCACTTGTAGAATTATGGGAAACAACACTCAACAAAGTAACAAAAGAGAAACAGTAGGGATCTTTTTTTTTCTTTTTATGACTTTGTTTGCATATTTCTATATTTGGTCCTAAATTTTTTCACACGCCTACCAAAATTAACCATACAAGAATTTTTAAGCAAATCATGGTTAAAAAGGCACAAATAAACTCCGGATCATGTGTAGGAGAAACTTTAGAAGGCGTGGCCGAGGAGTTTGCAAATCTTTAACAGTTGTGTGACTTTTTATTTAAAAAAAAACTAAGAAAAATAAAGACTCAGCTGCCAGATATATCAACCTCTAAGATAAATCAAACAAGTCCAAAACCCGAAATAACAAAAAAAAAAACATGCACAAATGTCCTGACTAAAGATAAATGACCCCCAGTGACTTTCATGGCATAGTGGTTGTTTCTGGTACTGCAGCATGCCTAATTCAAGTAGCACAGTAGTAGCAGACATAGAGCAAATGTATGTGGTTACTGGAGTGAAGACCTCGGGAGCTGGAGGGAGGAAGTTTATGATGTATATGCTGTAACATATTCTGGCGTTACACTTGACTATGAAGTAACCTTGTCTTCATGTATAAAACAATGCAAAAATAAAAATCCCAGATAACGTATCATAATATGCTGATTTCTTACTAAATGACTGGCGGATCTGTACATTGTGACCACTCTAACATAATAGCAGCAGTCAAATATTTGCAAGGGCTTTATTGACCTGAATTTTAGAACGTAATCTGTTTAATGCTTCTGTCTCTTATATAATGATGGCTATGCAGCGGATAAAGTTAAAATAATCAAAATAGCACAGAACACATCCATACAAAGGACTCGGCAGTCAGATAATACAATTGCTCAAGGTCATAATCTTTCTAATACAATACTGCAGAATCTTAGCCTGGAGAATTAAATTTCCTTGCTGCAGTATTTAAGCTATAGCTGCTGGAATGAACATGGTAATGATTCAAGTCAAGAGGACGGCCAGTCTTCCGAGGAATTAATAACTTCTCCTCTAGACCTCAACTATGTGAAGGAAACTACTCACCAGACCCAAAATAGACAATTTATGTTTGTTAACTACAATGGGCTTCCCAAAAGGGAAACGCCCTGTTGTCCATTAATACACTTCAGAAAGAATACAAGTATATACAATACTAAAATAGATATATCAGGAATAAAATCATGTCCTAAAAACATATTTTAAGATTGTCATTGAAGAGGTTTTTAGTGTCAAATCTAAAATCTTTGAAGACAACTAGCTCTCCCAATACAATTTTTAACCACCAAAAGGTGATCTTGGAGATTCCACATTCGTGACTCTTAGTTCCACCCCTTCTAGTGGTCAGATACATCAACAGAGGTGGGAAGGTGATGACAGGATGTCTGCCACTGTTAATCTTTGCAGGGGATTGTGGGAAATGCTGTGGGGAAGTGGCATCAGAAGTGAGAAGCATAAAAATGTGGTGAGTGAGGGCAGACAATGAGATGATACCACATTATATATATATATATATATATATATATACATATATATATATATATATATATATATATCATAATAAGCAGTCCATAAAAATGATGTAATTATGGAGAAGAGTATCTAAATCTAAATTGGGTCCTCTTCTGATGTAGGGTCATGGGCATATGTGAACACACGTGGGCGGCGGGGAGAGGAGGAGGAGGTGAGCGCTGCTCACCCCCGCCCCTCTCCATGGGGATATATGGTGCACGGCGCACGGACATGTCCTATCTTTTCCTGACTACGGAACAGTACGGTACCAACGTATATACGTATATACGTCCCCCATATGGTCGTGTGAATGAGGCCTAAGTGTTAGTGTTTTGGCTGAGTATTTAGTGTAAAATGAAGATCCAGCATCAAACCTTTTCTCATTCTTACTTTTCCACTTTGGGAATAAATAGAAGGCTAACTGATTTATTGCACTAAAGGTTTATGGTCAAAATCAAGCAAATATAAACCAGGGGCACCAAAATCAAGCAAATATAAACTCATGGATCCAGGCACTGTGATTGTAGTAATCTTCTTATATTTGTCATGTATGGCTTTTTTACTTCTGAAATAAACCTTTAAAAGTATGCTAATGAGCCTGAGGGGCTCCTGAGGGTGAATCTAGAGCCTGTCAGTGCTACAGATTCACAGGCTGTTACAATCAGCAGAAAATCAGCAGGGCAGACTTGCTCTGATCATTGTAACAACGAGTAAGAAGAGGGTCTAGAGACACTCCTCACAGCCCTTCTGGCTCATTAGCATAATTTTAAAAGTTTGGAGGCCATGGATAACAAATATAAGAAGATTACCACAGTCACAGTTACTTAATCTATGGGTAAATGTCCCTGGTTTATCATGATTGATTTTCATGGTAGATTTCCTTTAAACATTACTATAAAATAATAAGATGAACCTGGTCCCCAGAATAGGGTCATATACAACACATTTTTATTTTATAGGAAAGAGTTTTGCCCTTATTACATAAAATAAACTCTCTGTAGCCCAATCCCCAGTTTCAAACAACTGTCATGTCCATTGCGTTGCTACTCAAAATGGGACAATGGTCTCTGTGAATATGTCTCCTTCTTAAGGTGTAAGGTGTTAAACTTAGAAAATAAGGAACTTATTTTTTTACAAAGAGTGGAGAAGAAAGATGTTTTAATGGGTAGACAGCTGCTAGGGTTGTCAAGAGCCTAAATGAATAATAGAACCATGCTCTACTCAATTATAGATACATCATAGAAGCCTAGTGATAAACCAATGAGATCCTTCTGGATGGAAGAAAAAGGTCTTTTGTATAAAGATTATATATGTCCTACTAATATAACATGAAAGAACTCTGCTTATCCCCACACTCTTCATACCGATGTGACAATAGGGAAATATCCTTCTAGTGTGCTACACTAATAATACAGTGCGCCATGTTGCTCTATGCTATTAACCTTGCGTGCGGATTGTAACACTCAGTGCATGAATGGTGTTCTATGTAAATAGCATATGGCTTATGTTAATGGTGTAGCATTCCTTAGATGTTCATTGTGTTACATCTATGATAATCTTTTGTAGAATAGTCACTTTGTCCAAGAAGACAAAGCTGTAATGGTACATTAGATTCACTTTTTAGTTTCCTACCGGTGCCTATAGAATAGCAGAATTATACATTACATTACATTTATACTCAGGATGAGTATAGAGACTGCTGTACTGGCATGTAGGACATTGAAAAAACAATGGAAACAGACCTTTTTATATAAGAAAAAAACATTATTGAATTCTATACACAATAACCATCTGAAATGTACATTTTCTAGAAAGAAGAAAAAACACCTTTAGTAAACACCACTTAGAGAAATCCTACATATCAAGTTCCTCACCCACATAAGGTGTACAATAGTATCTCCATGATAGAAAGAGAATAACTTATGTTGGAGACCCAGCTGAGGAGCCACAGTCATAACAAAAAAGAAGCATGCATCTAAATGAATTTATACATTGCAATAAGTGTAATGGATCCTGATGTGTATTTTTCTTTTAAATCAACAATTTAGGGACAACCAATGCAAAGGTGTGAAGGTCACACATCATCATAGACCATACAAAAAAAAAAAGAAAACATGTGTCAAATGACCAATGCAATAAGTAAAAATACTAATTTTATTAAGCTATATGTAAGAAACACACGGGGGGGGGGGGGGTCATTTATCTTTAGTCATAGCATTTGTGTGTGTCTTTTCTTAGTTGTTTTCCAGGTTTTAGACTTGATTTGTCTGATGGGTGATATATAAAGCAGCTGAGCCCGTTGGGTATTTTGCGACTTTTAATTAAAAAGTTGCACAAAACTTTGAAAACTTTGAAATTTTTTTGAAAATTTTCCTAAGCCTGATCTGGACTGACCTTATATAAGGTGCATAGCTCAAAAACTGTGCAGCTAACTTTGCTAGGCAACTGTAAAAATTGCGAATTTAGGCGCAATTATATCAAATGTGCCCGAAAAAAATAAGGCACAACGCACATAATTTTGGACCAGTACCTGCATCTAGGAGTGGTTGACCCAAAATCCCACCACAATAATCAGAAACACCCCTATAAAATCAATATGACTAACATAAAAGAATAAATGATACTCTATATATGAAACAAGAGGAGTCAAATAATTTGTATAGATATAAATCCATATCTAGCCATGTATACCAAAAACATGCCACATTATCAGATAATGTCTTATGTGGCAGTACCTGTTGTAACTGCCTGGATATATTTCTTGGACCTCGACCTCTAAACTCAACATCATTGGTTACATTTACATGGTGGCTTTGCGTACAGTTGGTTGTCTGGTAACATATCTCATCCCACGCACATGTGTGTACTGTAGTACAGCCATTTCTACAGTCATACGTTCTAGTTTTGGAGAACCCCAGGTTACTAGTAAAAGTAAAGAAAGGTAATAAAGGAAAAATTGGTAGGATGATTTTCATTCTATTTGTCTAAACAATGGTTGAAGAGCTGACATCCTTGGAACTGAAATAGAAAAATTGCAGAACACTTCAAAATAAAAAGATCTAAAAATAATTATTTCAGGATAGCAATAGTATAAATCAGTTGTCACAGTCCTCGAGACTGTTATCAGCGTGAACTCTGGGATTGATTTATTGTTGGAGCAAGGACTAAGTGCTGTGCATAAATATATATATATATATATATATATATATATATATATATATATATATATATATTGATATGGTTTATGAGTAGAGATGAGCGAGCACTAAAATGCTCGGGTACTCGTTATTCGAGACGAACTTTTCCCGATGCTCGAGTGCTCGTCTCGAATAACGAGCCCCATTGAAGTCAATGGGAGACTCGAGCATTTTTCAAGGGGACCAAGGCTCTGCACAGGGAAGCTTGGCCAAACACCTGGAAACCTCAGAAAAGGATGGAAACACCACGGAAATGGACAGGAAACAGCAGGGGCAGCATGCATGGATGCCTCTGAGGCTGCTTAAACGCACCATTATGCCAAAATTATGGGCAACAGCATGGCCATGACAGAGTGACGGAATGAAGCTAGATAGCATCTAAAACATCCAATAATTGACCCTGACACTATAGGGGACTATGCAGAGGCAGCGGCAGCAGCGGCAGGCTAGAGAGTGGCATGGCGACATACCCTAAATGGACTCAGGCTTCAAACCAATGGGTGGCAGAGAGGAACCAAAGGAGGTGAGCAAGAAGCGCTGAAATTATTTCCTCTGTGAACAAAAGGTTGACGGTATATTTAGTCGATAACACAGCATGGTGGCGACATAGTGACCAAGTTCCATAACGTATCTGGTGAAACACCCGAAAAATGAGCCTGACACAGCTCGTTTGATAAGGGGACGACATTTGGAGGCAGCCATGGAGAGGACTTCCATGATTAAGAGCGACAGTATGGGGCATCCATATTGCGCTTCTATGATTGCAACTGCAGGTCTCCAGCATGGCGGCGACAGACGCGCCGAGTTCCACTATGTATGTGGTGAAACACCTGAAAATTCTGCCTGACACAGCTCGTTTGATAAGGGGACCATGTATGGAGGCAGTGAACTAGTAGTAGATTAAAGGTGCTGTAGTTAAAACTATGTTAGTTGGATCTTGGGATGGAGCTGGCGCTCCGCTGCCAGGCGAGCTTTCGCCAATCCAAGCCCCTGTCTCTAGGCTACTCCCCAAACAGCACTTCTAAGAACCTTTTGTATAAGATCAAGTGTAGTAGCGTTCTTATAAGTTTGGGATATGGCGGGTGAGGGGAATGTAAACAGATGCGCAAGAAGCGCTGAAATAATATCGGTAAATGGTAAAAGTTTGGCAGTATATTTTGTGGATTAAACAGCAGGGTGGCGACAAAGTTAACAAGTTTGATGTGGAATGCCCTGTAATAGCTCTTGGGCGGTGTGCCTTTTATCGCCTAGGCTCAGCAGTTTGAGCACCGCCTGCTGTCGCTTAGCGACGGCACTGCTGCTGTGCCTAGAGCTAGCGACTGATGGCGCCATGCCCACGGATGGTAATTCGGAGGAGGTGGAGGAGGGGTGGGAGGAGGAGGAGGTATAGTAGGCCTTTGAGACGTGGACCGAGGTAGGCCCCGCAATCCTCGGCGTCGGCAGTATATGACCAGCCCCAGGGTCAGACTTGGTCCCAGCCTCCACCAAGTTAAGTGTAGTAACGTTCTTATAAGTTTGGGATATGGCGGGTGAGGGGAATGTAAACAGATGCGCAAGAAGCGCTGAAATAATATCGGTTAATCATAAAAGTTTGCCAGTATATTTTGTGGATAACAGAGCAGGGTGGCGACAAAGTTAACAACTTTGATGTGGAATCCATGAAAACAACCCAAATTTCTGCCTGACACACCTCGTTTGATAAGGGGACGATGTATGGAGGCAGCTATATGGACGACTTTTGGAGGTAGCAATGGAGACAACATGTGGAGGCTGCTATGGAGACAATTTAATTTGGATAGTGCCTGTATGTGGCAGTCCAAAAAAGTTTTCAAACCAGAGGAGCAGGTAGGTGGCCCTCCAGAAAAATTGAATAGATTGAGTGCCTGTATGTGGCAGTCCCAAAAATTGTTTAAAACAGAGGACCGAGTAGGTGGCCCTCCAGAAAAATTAAATGCATAGAGTACTATAGCTAGAGCCAGTGGGCCCTGTCAAAAAATAGCCAGTTTCCTCTGCTTTAGTGTACAAAGAGGAGGAGAAGGAGGAAAATGAGGAGGAGGAGTGCATAAATTATTCAGGTTGAGCTTCCTTCACCTGGTGGAGATTGGAAATTATGAGAAATCCAGGCTTTATTCATCTTAATAAGCGTCAGCCTGTCAGCGCTGTCAGTCGACAGGCGTGTACGCTTATCGGTGATGATGCCACCAGCTGCACTGAAAACCCGCTCGGACAAGACGCTAGCGGCAGGGCAGGCAAGAACCTCCAAGGCGTACAGCGCCAGTTCGTGCCACATGTCCAGCTTTGAAACCCAGTAGTTGTAGGGAGCTGTGTGATCATTTAGGACGATGGTATGGTCAGCTACGTACTCCCTCACCATCTTTCTGTAAAGATCAGCCCTACTCTGCCGAGACTGGGGACAGGTGACAGTGTCTTGCTGGGGTGACATAAAGCTGGCAAAAGCCTTGTAAAGCGTACCCTTGCCAGTGCTGGACAAGCTGCCTGCTCGCCTACTCTCCCTCGCTACTTGTCCCGCAGAACTACGCACTCTGCCACTAGCGCTGTCAGAAGGGAAATACTGTTTCAGCTTGTGCACCAGGGCCTGCTGGTATTCATGCATTCTCACACTCCTTTCCTCTCCAGGGATGAGAGTGGAAAGATTTTGCTTGTACCGTGGGTCCAGGAGAGTGAATACCCAGTAATCGGTGCTGGAATAAATTCTTTGAACGCGAGGGTCACAGGATAGGCAGCCTAGCATGAAATCTGCCATATGCGCCAGAGTCCCAACGCGCAAGAATTCACTCCCCTCACTGGCCTGACTGTCCATTTCCTCCTCCTCCAACTCCTCTTCTTCTGCCCATACACGCTGAACAGTGAAGGACTCAACAATGGTCCCCTCTTGTGTCTCGCCAACATTCTCCTCCTCTTCCTCCTCATCCTCCTCCACCTCCTCCGATATGCACTGAGAAACAGACCTGAGGGTGCTTTGGCTATCGACAAGGGAATCTTCTTCCACCGTCTCTTGTGACAAGCGCAAAGCTTCCGACTTCATGCTGATCAGAGAGTTTTTCAACAGGCCAAGCAGCGGGATGGTGAGGCTGATGATGGCGGCATCGCCACTGACCATCTGTGTTGACTCCTCGAAGTTACTCAGCACCTGACA
The DNA here is from genome assembly GCF_040894005.1 of Engystomops pustulosus. Taxonomy (NCBI): domain Eukaryota; kingdom Metazoa; phylum Chordata; class Amphibia; order Anura; family Leptodactylidae; genus Engystomops; species Engystomops pustulosus. The sequence goes on along the minus strand of NC_092417.1, from coordinate 55,203,955 downwards.
GATATCAGACATCCATGTCCACTCCTCATTGTAGACTTGAGGAAGCTGACTGACCTGACTACCAGTTCTGGTGGAAGTTGACATCTGGCAGTCTACAATCGCTCTGCGCTGCTGGTAAACTCTGGATAACATGGTTAATGTTGAATTCCACCTCGTGGGCACGTCGCACAACAGTCAGTGAGCGGGCAGTTGGAGGCGGAGCTGCGCTGCCCTGAGAGTGGCAGCATCTGTGCTGGACTTCCTGAAATGTGCACAGATGCAGCGCACCTTCGTGAGCAAATCAGACAGATTGGGGTATGTCTTGAGGAAACGCTGAACTATCAGATTTAACACATGGGCCAGGCATGGCACATGTGTCAGTCTGCCGAGTTGCAGAGCCGCCACCAGGTTATGGCCGTTGTCACACACAACCATGCCTGGCTTCAGGTTCAGCGGTGCCAGCCACAGATCAGTCTGCGCCGTGATGCCCTGTAATAGTTCTTGGGCGGTGTGCCTTTTATCGCCTAGGCTCAGCAGTTTGAGCACCGCCTGCTGTCGCTTAGCGACGGCACTGCTGCTGTGCCTAGAGCTAGCGACTGATGGCGCCATGCCCACGGATGGTAGTTCGGAGGAGGAGGTGGAGGAGGGGTGGGAGGAGGAGGAGGCATAGTAGGCCTGAAAGACTTGGACCGAGGTAGGCCCCGCAATCCTCGGCGTCGGCAGTATATGACCAGCCGCAGGGTCAGACTCGGTCCCAGCCTCCACCAAGTTAACCCAATGTGCCGTCAGCGATATATAGTGGCCCTGCCCGGCAGCACTCGTCCATGTGTCCGTGGTCAGGTGGACCTTGTCAGAAACGGCGTTGGTCAGGGCACGGATGATGTTGTCTGACACGCGCTGGTGCAGGGCTGGGACGGCACATCGGGAAAAGTAGTGGCGGCTGGGGACCGAATACCGAGGGGCGGCCGCCGCCATGAGGTTGCGAAAGGCCTCGGTCTCTACCAGCCTATAGGGCAGCATCTCCAGGCTAAGCAATCTGGAGATGTGGACATTGAGGGCTTGGGCGTGCGGGTGGGTTGCACTATATTTCCTTTTCCGCTCCAGCGTCTGGGGTATGGAGAGCTGAACGCTGGTGGATGCTGTGGAGGATCGTGGAGGCGACGATGGGGTTTTTGGGCCAGGGTCCTGGGCAGGGGGCTGACTATCAGCTGACACAGGGGAAGGAGCAGTGGTGTGCACGGCTAGAGGTGAACGGGCTTGGTGCCACTGAGTGGGGTGTTTAGCATTCATATGCCTGCGCATACTGGTGGTAGTTAAGCTAGTAGTGGTGGAACCCCTGCTGATCCTGGTTTGGCAAAGGTTGCACACCACAGTCCGTCGGTCATCCGGTGTTTCCTTAAAGAACCTCCAGACTTCTGAAAATCTAGCCCTCGCCGCGGGAGCCCTCGCCACGGGAGCTTCACTACGTGACACATTTGGCGCTGATGCACCAGCTCTGGCCCTGCCTCTCCGTCTGGCCCCACCACTGCCTCTTCCAACCTGTTCTGGTCGAGGACTCTCCTCCGTCTCAGAAGCACTGTGTTCACCCGGCCTCTCAACCCAGCTTGGGTCTGTCACCTCATCATCCTCCGATCCCTCAGTCTGCTCCCCCCTCGGACTTCCTGCCCTGACAACAACTTCACCACTGTCTGACAACCGTGTCTCCTCATCGTCGGACACCTCTTTACACACTTCTTCCACTACGTCAAGAAGGTCATCATCACCCACAGACTGCGACTGGTGGAAAACCTGGGCATCGGAAAATTGCTCAGCAGCAACCGGACAAGTGGTTTGTGACTGTGGGAAGGGTCCAGAAAACAGTTCCTCAGAGTATGCCGGTTCAAATGCCAAATTTTCCTGGGAGGGGGCAGACTGGGGGGGAGGAGGCTGAGGTGCAGGAGCTGGAGGAGTGCCGATTTCGGTGACATGGGTGGACTGCATGGAAGACTGACTGGTGGACAAATTGCTCGAAGCATTGTCGGCAATCCACGACATCACCTGTTCGCACTGTTCTGGCCTCAACAGTGCTCTACCACAAGTCCCAGTAACTTCAGACATGAACCTAGGGAGTGTAGCTCTGCGGCGTTCCCCTGCTCCCTCATCAGCAGGTGGTGTCTCACCCCGCCCAGGACCACGGCCTCTGACCCCTGCAGTAGTTGGACGTCCACGTCCACGCCCTCGTCCTCTACCCCTAGCCCTCGGGTTAAACATTTTGAAAATGAAAGTTATAACTTTAATTTTTTTTTTTTACTTTTTTTTTGTGGTTTTTTTTTTGTGGTTTTTTTTTGTGTTTTTTAGTTTTTAAAACCAAGCGATGCTATCCTATTGCTATGGCTATTTTCTAGCCAACTATGAAAGCACACTGCTATGCCAGATGAGATGACGCTGAGTTATGAAAAAATAAACGTAAAATAAAAAGTAAATGGCAGACTGTGCCTAATTGAAATCCAACCCCTAATAAATTGTCCCACTTCGGTCTTTGCGATGGATATGTGCGTCACTAAGCGCTAAACACAACGGTCGCAAGTCTCACTGCAAATTCCTCACAATATGGTAGTAGATGCACTACAGCAAGGCCAGCCACCAGCAGATCAACCAGAAATAAAATATATAACCCTATTGTAGGCCTAAGTAAGCCGTTTGGATTCTCCTATGGCCATTTTCTAGCCAACTATGAAAGCACACTGCTATGCCAGATGAGATGATGCTGAGTTATCAAAAAATAAACGTAAAATAAAAAGAAACTGGCAGACTGTGCCTAATTGAAATCCATCCCCTAATAAATTGTCCCACTTCGGTCTTTGCGATGGATATGTACGTCATTAAGCGCTAAACACAACGGTCGCAAGTCTCACTGCAAATTCCTCACAATATGGTAGTAGATGCACTACAGCAAGGCCAGCCACCAGCAGATCAACCAGAAATAAAATATATAACCCCATTGTAGGCCTAAGTAAGCCCTTTGGATTCTCCTATGGCTATTTTCTAGCCAAGTATGAAAGCACACTGCTATGCCAGATGAGATGACGCTGAGTTATCAAAAAATAAACGTAAAATAAAAAAAAACTGGCAGACTTTGCCTAATTGAAATCAAACCCCTAATAAATTGTCCCACTTTGGTGTTTGAGGTGGATATGTGTGTCACTAAGAGCTGAACACAACGGTAGCAAGTCCCCCTGCAAATTCCTTACAATATGGTACTAGCTGCAACTAAAAAAAAAAATTGTATAACGTTATTGTAGCCCTAAGAAGGGCTGTTGGGTTCTTGTTGAATCACTCCTGCCTAACACTATTCTAATAGAACAGCCTAATGCTTTCCCTGACCAGCAGCAGCTCTCTCCCTAGCGGCATCCAGACACAGAATGATCCGAGCAGCGCAGGCAGAGGCTAGTCTATTCCAGGGTCACCTGATCTGGCCAGCCAACCACTGCTATCGACGTGTAAGGGTACCACGTCATGCTGGGTGGAGTGCAGAGTCTCCTGGCTTGTGATTGGCTCTGTTTCTGGCCGCCAAAAAGCAAAACGGCGGGAGATGCCATTTTCTCGAGCGGGCGAAGTATTCGTCCGAGCAACGAGCAGTTTCGAGTACGCTAATGCTCGAACGAGCATCAAGCTCGGACGAGTATGTTCGCTCATCTCTATTTATGAGTAGAGGTCTTTGGAGGTTCTGTGAGTCATGTGTGTAGTACTTTTACGACCAATATTTAATTGGATGTCAAAGGTGTTGCCATAATATTCTGTAGTTTTGGCTATTATTTTTGGTTCAGCTCCAGTTTATCTGAAAAGCCTCAAATAATTTGCAGTACCCTACTGTTTTGTGTATACAGCTCAGATGCAGACTATGTGGTCACATGTCTACATAAATTCAGTCTCCATTGTTACAGACTACAAACAAAGCCTGTGTGTAGTCTGATCCTGCATTCATTTTAACAAATACAATCTATTTACCTGCCTGAAGACTAAGTCAACTGGAGGACAATAATGGATATGCTTTGATCAGCATAGGAGCTCTATAGACAAAACATAGCTATATGTCTCCTAATATAACAAGCATTGGTTTTACATTACAGGCAATCCCTGACTTAAGGACACCCGATTATAGACAACCCCTAGTTACAGATGGACCTCTCTGCCCATTTTGTGAAGTTCTCTAGATACTTTACTTTAGTTCTAGGCTTCAATAGTTTTCTGTAAGGTGTCTGTAATTAAGTTGTATGGATAATCCTGGTTCCCATGACAGCAAAAATCTTTGAAAATCCAATTTTCATTGGGACAAAAAAATTTTTTGTTACATGCATAAAATATCTTACTTGGAAATTCAACTTAAGTACAAACCTAAAAATCCTATCTTGTACATATAACACGGGGACTGCCTGTAATAATAGGCCCTGGCATCTAATATGTGACCAACAATAACTCATGTTTACAATCTGTGCTTCTGTTTGGACTGAGCCTTTTCATCTCTTCTATAAATCAGTGCACTGGAATCCACAAGACAGATGGAAAGTAAAGGAGGATTTTATTAGAATCCTTAAGCGCATTTCAGTTCCAGGCCAAAGCAAAACAAGTAATTAAACTTTAGCACATTATAATAAATCTTAATAAACCCCTCAGCCTTTTAATGCCTAAAATATGGACACACTGTGCCTATCAAGCCATAAGCCTCCACACAGCTAATACTCTTGACTTGTCATTGAACCAGCCACAGAGAAGACTGGTGTGAGGTGTAAATAGTTATCACATTGGAGGCTCTTGGGAACAACTTTCCCCGCAGTGTCCAAAGTCACTAACATAAAACAAAGCATTGCCACTACAATACCAAAATATAAGTTACACAGAGTTACGGAAGTATTCATAACCCCTTGAACTTATCCACAAATTGAAATGTATTTGACATCCCGTATATTTTATTTGATGGAAGAACACCAAGCGCAGACATTTTAAACAACATGTAAATGCTTTTATTTAGACCATTCATTCGATTAAAACTTCAGCTCTATGTTAAGAGTCGTTGTCCTGCCGGAAGGTGAATTTCCACACCAGTCCCAAGTCTGTCCTAATCCTCGGAAAGCTTGTACTTAAGCATTGTCCTGTATTTAGCTCAATCCATCTATCCACCAGTCCTGACCATCTGAGCAGCATGATGCTCCTACCACCTTGCTTCAGAATGGAGGGTTGTGTGTTCAGGGCAGTTAGACCAAAAAGTTCAATTTTGGTCTCATCTGACCAGAGCACCTTCTTCCATATGCTTGATGTTCCCCCTACGTAGTTTTTTGTAAACTGCAGATGGGGGTTCTTATGGCTTGATTTCAATGGCTTTCTTCTTACCATTCTTCCATAAAGACTAGATTTATGGAGTACATAACCAGTGTCTTGTGGACAGATCTGCCACCTGAGCTGTGGCTCTCTAAACCTCCTCTAGAGTGACACTGGGCTTCTTAGCAGCTTCTGCTCAGCTGTCAGTTAAGGTGGACGCCTATGTCTTGAGAGGTTAAAGTTGTGCCATACTCCTGTAGATGGAGCATCGCACCATGATATGTTTAGAGCTTGGGCTATTTATCCAACACCTGTCTGGTGGATTCCTTGGTTTTGATGATGCTTTTTGTTCACTAATATTCTCTAACAACCCTCAATGGCCTTCACAAAATCACTGTAGTTATTTTGACATTAAATAACATAAAGATGGACTTTTTTTTACTAATGTAATGGTTTCTAAAGCCAATTGGACAAACTGGATTTTAGTTAGGGGTATCAGAGTGCTGATGGTTGAATGCATATGCACAACACAGTAAGCTCAAGGGTTATGGAAACTTTTACAAACCATTGTATACAGGCATTCCCTTAGTTACATACAAGATATGTTCTGTAAGTTGAATTTGAATATATGTCAGAACCATATATTTTATAATTGTAACCCCAGCCAAATGTTTTGGTCTCTGTGATAATTGGATTTTAAAAATGTTGGGTTGCAGACTCCTTTAACCCCTTAAGGACGCAGGGTTTTTCTCGCTCTCCAACTTCAAAAATCCATAACTTTTTCATTTTTACGTGTACAGACCTGTGTGAGGGCTTATTTTGTGCGTAATAAATTTTACTTTCCCATGATGTTATTTATTTTAACATGTCGTGTACTGCGAAGCTGAAAAAAAATTCCAAATATGTGGAAAAAATGGAAAAAAAACCCACGTGCGTCACGTTCTTGTGGGCTCAGTTTTTACGACTTTCACTCTTCGCTCCAAATAACATGCCTACTTTATTCTCTGGTTCGGTGCGATCGTGGTGATACCAAATTTATATAGGTTTTATTGTGTTTTAATACATTTTCAAAAATTAAACGAATGTGTACAAAAAAGAAAAAAAAATTTTTGCCATCTTCTGATGCTAATAACTTTTTCATACTTTGGCGCACGGAAATGTGTGAGGGGTCATTTTTTGCGAAATGAGGCGACGTTTTCATTGCTACCATTTTGAGGTCTGTGCGACATTTTGATCAGTTTTTATTTCATTTTTTATGTTATGTAAAAAGGTGTAAAAGTCGCATTTCTGACATTTGGGCGCCATTTCCCGCCCCGGAGGTCACCCCCGCCCGTAACCGCTTTTATATTTTGATAGATCGGGCATTTTGGGACGCGGCGATACCTAATATGTTTATGATTTTTACTGTTTATTATGTTTTATATCCGTTCTAGGGAAAGGGGGGTGATTTGAACTTTTAATATTTTATTAATTTTTTTTATTTTTTAAACTTTTTTTTTCTTTTTTTTCCACTATTTTTTAGACCATCTAGGGTACATTAACACTAGATGGTCAGATCGCTCCTACCATATACTGCAATACTACAGTATTGCAATATATGGCATTTTTGCAGGTCATACATTACAATGAGCCACTGGCTCATTGCAACGAACCTGCATAAGCCATGTAGCCTCGTGTCAAAAGAAGACCCAAGGCTACCATGGCAACCGATCGCCGCCCCCCGATGACGTTCGGGGGTGCGGCGATCGGAAAAAAGATGGCGGCGCCCGCACGCCGGCGACTTTGCCGGCGGAGTTGAGAGGGTTAATAGCCGCGATCGGTGCAAGCACCAACCGCGGTTATTAGCGGTGGGGGTTTTGTGCAAAATGCAAAAACCCCCACCTTTGTGTGAAGAGGACTCAGCCCGTGAGCCCTCTTCATACATCCCTTACACCTCTGCGCCGTAGAGCTACGGCGCAGAGCGTTAAGGGGTTAAAGGAGAGTTTAGGACCTGTTGATCAGTTCAATGCAAAGAGCTAAGAGCACAGCAGTGTGAGAATGCTTCCCCTTGAATTATCAGTACCTAAGCAATTTTCAGGCTTGAATGTTTAGGTATCAGAGACTTGTAATTGCAGTTAATCGTACTGACTAGTGAGGTGAATGGCCTAGATGACTGGTTTTCCAGGCCATTTACCACTCAAGAGATCTTATAATTCAGCTCTGATAGTGATCATGGAGGGTGGTCACATGAGTCTTAGAGAATCTTACCCTATTCCTTAATAAGAAATAATAGACTTCATTTAACTTATAATTTTGAGCTTTAAGACATGTTTTAATACATAGCTATATATACACCCATGTAGCTACATACCCTATCATTTGGCTTGCTTTCAAAAAGACTGCACTATATTCTTCTTTAAGTATTAAAATATCTATGGCACTTACCATTTCCATGATGGGCAATTAGTGTCATACTCAGCCAAAGATGCTATTTTAATACTGTGCTAAGAGGTTGTAATTGCTATTTCATTCTCTTTTACCGGAGACAATTTTTTTTTTCTGGTATTATATTCTTCATTTGTACCCATGCTGATTTTATCTGTAAATTGTTACTCCTATTGATTGTAAAAATGCAAATCCAATGATGCAGGGAAATGATGATAAGATGTTTGTAAACCCAAAAGTGATACAACATGTGTAACATCAGAGAATACATTCCTAGTGCTGCAAGGCTTTACTCCAACCCACTTGACATTGGCAGTGTATATGGTGGTTACAAGTCTATACACAACTGTTTGCTATTAGAATCTAATTTAATTGCATAACTGAATAAGTAATAAACTGGAAACAAATTGGACATCAGTCTTTTCTCCAACATACCAAGTGACTGTTTAATGAGTATTGCATTTTCTGTAAATTAAATCGATGTACAACCCTAAAATTACAAGATATTGGGGAAAAAATTAGCTCAACAACCAGCTCAACAAGTTCTTGTTATATAGAGTGTTTTATTATCACATTCTAAATTTCTATCAATGACATTTTCAAACCAATATCATCTTCAGATGGCCTTTTTTAAATAAGAAAAAAATTTAAAAAAATTGTAATACTGTGAAATATCACCAAATTGCATTTAAGAGTTAAGTGATAGCTTTGTAAAGTTGAGGGTCACCATACTGAAATACAGAAAGACTCAAATTAGAAATTACTCGGATTATTAAATTTAGTAATATGTATCAGAAATTAACACAAAGTGTTTGCTTACTTACAGTGATTAACTTGATTCTCCTCTTTCTTTCTATTTTCAGCATCACCATCTATCAAACTTCTGGTTGAAGACCCCATTGTTGTCAATCCAGGTGAAACAATAACATTAGTATGTGTCACAACAGGTGGAGAACCAGCACCATCGTTGACTTGGGTTAGATCTGTTGGAAATCTTCCAGAAAAGGCTGTGCTAAATAGTGGAACATTAACAATACCATCTATCAACTCTGAAGATGCTGGGACATACAGCTGTGTCGCCAACAACAATGTCGGAAATCCTGCGAAAAAGTCCACAAGTATAATAGTAAGAGGTAAGAAAATGAACAGGGCAAGGTGGTGTCAGCCTTGTATGTGATATGCATATATTCCCCATGCTTGAGGTGGTTGGACATATACCTTTCTACGGTAGGTAGAAAACTTTGGAAAGATTCCCTCTTTGACAGATAATAAAGAAACATATGTAAAGCAGCTCATCCTTGGCACTTACGACTCCAAACTAGTCTCCAATTTAAGTAATCCTCGTGACACCTCTGAAATCCACGGATTCAACTTGTTGATCTGAAGACACTACTGTGTGTGGTTTTGCAACTTCTTACACAATAAAGAAGACTCATTCACTATATCCATGTGAGTGTTCAATGTGCGGGACAGGTGTGGAGAGTAGACTTTAGTTACCCACTCACAGTAGATTTCATTGCTATATATGCATTTCTGATCCTAGTTGACTTGCAAGTTGTTCTGAGGGGACCAGAAATGAAATAAATCGGGTCTCTGTTGAACTTTGGTGAACTGAGTTCAGGTCTGTGTCAACTCACCATCAGACATGCTAAAAATTAATGCTCACATCTATCGCATGCTGTTTAAATGCTGCTGGCAAAGTCGTGACAAAGACACAACACACTGCCATTTTAGAGAGGTTTGGTGCTTCTCAATGATATCATGGAGAGCACAATTCTCCCCAAAATGGTGCCACACAAGTGCTGCATCAATTTAAATGCTGCTGGTTGGCGGCATTCAAACAGCACCAAACTCAGGTGTTTCTGACTGTGTGGTTTGGTACCTGAACAAAATTTCAGGTTTTCTCATCACTACCTGTAATTTTTACCCAATATATTCCCCCAGAACTACAACTTCTCTTTCTTTATCTCTACCAAATCCACTGGATGACATGAATGTGAGATTTTGGAGACAGCATTAGAAACTAGGGCTACTACCTTTACATAGCCATCGTCAACCAGAGAGATAATTTAAGAAAAGAATGATTTTTTGGGAGGGTTGGGGTAATCAATACAAAAAAGACCTTCATATCTTTTGGTAAATTTGCAACCAAGCCCCTTATTGAACATGTAGAACTTTTATTGTAGTCAAGAGAACATGGATGTAGCATTGTTGCAACAGGTGAGACACTGTTTTTTAAATGGATAATTCTCTTTTATTACTTGTTTTTTTGCACATGAAAGAAGGGCTTTTAACTATATATCAGGGGCGTAACTAGAAGAGGCAGGTCTCCATAGCAGACTCCTACCCCCTTATATACAATATAATAATAAATAAATAAATATATATATATATTTCTCATCTGAGCTACAGGCTCAGTTGTGTACTGTAGATGATGTGCGGTGCTATATACTTATTATGCCGTACAATGTGCAGCAACACCTGTATTTAATGAGACACATCCTCCATTCTTCAGTGTTTCAGGTCAAATGCCAGGGCCCCCTTACACTGTGGATCTCATCAGGGCCGGTTCCCGGTTTTAGTAGGCCCCTGGGCAACACTTCATCAGTGGGCCCCTTTACAGTGAATTCCTGTAGCGGCATTAAAAATTCAGAAACTTAAACAGTCTGCTGTTCCCTAAAATATTCCCTAGTTTATCATACCAATCAGTCCCCTCATGAATGTTTCATATACAGACCCCTCATAGTTACTTTTTATAAAGCCCTCTTCAGCCCCTATGAATTCATTAGCTAAAGCCCCCTCATCCCATGGATTCCTTATATACAGCCTTATGTGGGTCACCCAGGACCTCTGGACCCCGACACTTGCCCAGGTATACCCAGTGCTGGCACTGACACTGGGTCCCATAGCAGCTGCTATGGCTTATAGCCCTCTAGTTATGCCCCTGCCCAACATGTCTCCCCCCAAAACCCGAAGAGACCTCTACTTCTACACTTTATAGAGACGCCCCATGATGGCAGTAATATGCATAAAAATAGCGACATGTCTCTTCAGTTACTGCTTTGTTTTCAAGATAAGTTGAATATTCTCCATCTTCTCATCATTGAAGATGATAACACATACAGAGAATACCCTGGTGTATTTCTAAATGGCTGCTTTTCACAGACTAACTCTAGGCTAATACTGCAAATCCCAATGACAATGTATTTGCATTTGTGAATATTTGCGGAGGTGCAAACCTATACAAGGCAAAATATAAAACCTGCACTGCTCTGTATATGGCTATCGCTTGCATCTTATTATACCGTGAAAGGTGTTCGGGGAAATTTTAGCAAAATGAACTGTGTGGAAATCAACATTTTCTATGTCTTTATGGAAATCAAAAACGTGTTTGAGTACAAAAGTTTGAGATCTGATCCTGAAAAATGACTCTGTACATTCTGATAAATTAGTTTTTTTTTTTTGCAGAACTGCCTTATGGGTAAAATGTTTGCATACTAATCCCAGCAGAGCTAAATAATATATCTACACAGGTTTTTAGCTGGCTAAGGCAAAAATAGAAATGTTCTACTAGATCATAAGAACAAGAAAATATGCCAAAGTACTTTACACTGTAAAGGTACTACTTTAGATTAATGTCTCTGGATGGCACAAATTGCCAGTGTTAACTCTTTAAAGCGAACCTCATTTTTAGCTGGTGACAGGTTCCAATACCCTATGCTATGCTTATCTTAAAAATGCCTTGGTCCAAGTTCTGAATTATTTCAGTAGTTTATATAACCTTAATTCACATTACCTGCCAGCAGCATGCAGTGAGTCCTGGGGGAGGAGCAGCAGCTGCCTCTGTGTGCCTGTATCCCCTCATGCATTCTTCTTCCCATCCATACCATCCTCCTCTCTCCCCGCCTGCTCAATGCACATGACAGGAAGTAGGGAGGGGGCTGGATGAGTATGCAGGAGAGGAGACCAACACCGGTACACACAGGCTGCAGCTTCTCATTCCCCCCAGAAACTCACCGCTTGGGATCCAGCCCAGGTGATACCTTCCTTGTCTTACAATAAAATCATCACATACATTGTAAATTGCATGGTTAATTAATGGTCTCTCAGTCCATTGCCTATATCTAGAGATGAGCGAACATGCTCGTCCGAGCTTGATGCTCGGTCGAGCATTAGGGTACTCGAAACTGCTCGTTACTCGGACGAATACTTCGCCCGCTCGAGAAAATGGCAGCTCCCGCCGTTTTGCTTTTTGGCGGCCAGAAACAGAGCCAATCACAAGCCAGGAGACTCTGCACTCCACCCAGCATGACGTGGTACCCTTACACGTCGATAGCAGTGGTTGGCTGGCCAGATCAGGTGACCCTGGGATAGACTAGCCGCTGGCCGCGCTGCTCGGATCATTCTGTCTCTGGATGCCGCTAGGGAGAGAGCTGCTGCTGGTCAGGGAAAGCGTTAGGGTGTTCTATTAGCTTACTGTTAGGCAGGAGTGATTCTCAAAGAACCCAACAGCCCTTCTTAGGGCTACAATAACGTTCTACTTTTTTTATTTTAATTTGCATCTTTTACCATTTTGTGAGGAATTAGCAGGGGGACTTGCTACCGTTGTGTTTAGCTCTTAGTGGCACACATATCCATAGCAAAGGCCGAAGTGGGAAAATTCAGTAGGGGTTGGATTTCTATTAGGCACTAACTCAGTGTCATCTCATCTGGCATAGTAGTGTGCTTCCTTTGATACTTGGCTAGAAAATAGCCATAGGAGAATACAAATAGCTTCTTGAAGCCTACAGTAGCGTTCTATATATTTGATTTCTGGTTGATCTGCTGGTGGCTGTAGTTTCTGCAGTGCATGTACTTGCCAATTCTGAGCAATTTGTAGTGAGACTTGCGACCGCTGTGTTCTGCGCTTAGTGGCGCACATATCCATAGCAAAGGCTGAAGTGGGAAAATTCAGTAGGGGTTGGATTTCTATTAGGCACTAACTCAGTGTCATCTCATCTGGCATAGTAGTGTGCTTCCTTTGATACTTGGCTAGAAAATAGCCATAGGAGAATACAAATAGCTTCTTGAAGCCTACAGTAGCGTTCTATATATTTGATTTCTGGTTGATCTGCTGGTGGCTTTAGTTTCTGCAGTGCATGTACTTGCCAATTCTGAGCAATTTGTAGTGAGACTTGCGACCGCTGTGTTCTGCGCTTAGTGGCGCACATATCCATAGCAAAGGCTGAAGTGGGAAAATTCAGTAGGGGTTGGATTTCTATTAGGCACTAACTCAGTGTCATCTCATCTGGCATAGTAGTGTGCTTCCTTTGATACTTGGCTAGAAAATAGCCATAGGAGAATACAAATAGCTTCTTGAAGCCTACAGTAGCGTTCTATATATTTGATTTCTGGTTGATCTGCTGGTGGCTTTAGTTTCTGCAGTGCATGTACTTGCCAATTCTGAGCAATTTGTAGTGAGACTTGCGACCGCTGTGTTCTGCGCTTAGTGGCGCACATATCCATAGCAAAGGCTGAAGTGGGAAAATTCAGTAGGGGTTGGATTTCTATTAGGCACTAACTCAGTGTCATCTCATCTGGCATAGTAGTGTGCTTCCTTTGATACTTGGCTAGAAAATAGCCATAGGAGAATACAAATAGCTTCTTGAAGCCTACAGTAGCGTTCTATATATTTGATTTCTGGTTGATCTGCTGGTGGCTTTAGTTTCTGCAGTGCATGTACTTGCCAATTCTGAGCAATTTGTAGTGAGACTTGCGACCGCTGTGTTCTGCGCTTAGTGGCGCACATATCCATAGCAAAGGCTGAAGTGGGAAAATTCAGTAGGGGTTGGATTTCTATTAGGCACTAACTCAGTGTCATCTCATCTGGCATAGTAGTGTGCTTCCTTTGATACTTGGCTAGAAAATAGCCATAGGAGAATACAAATAGCTTCTTGAAGCCTACAGTAGCGTTCTATATATTTGATTTCTGGTTGATCTGCTGGTGGCTTTAGTTTCTGCAGTGCATGTACTTGCCAATTCTGAGCAATTTGTAGTGAGACTTGCGACCGCTGTGTTCTGCGCTTAGTGGCGCACATATCCATAGCAAAGGCTGAAGTGGGAAAATTCAGTAGGGGTTGGATTTCTATTAGGCACTAACTCAGTGTCATCTCATCTGGCATAGTAGTGTGCTTCCTTTGATACTTGGCTAGAAAATAGCCATAGGAGAATACAAATAGCTTCTTGAAGCCTACAGTAGCGTTCTATATATTTGATTTCTGGTTGATCTGCTGGTGGCTGTAGTTTCTGCAGTGCATGTACTTGCCAATTCTGAGCAATTTGTAGTGAGACTTGCGACCGCTGTGTTCTGCGCTTAGTGGCGCACATATCCATAGCAAAGGCTGAAGTGGGAAAATTCAGTAGGGGTTGGATTTCTATTAGGCACTAACTCAGTGTCATCTCATCTGGCATAGTAGTGTGCTTCCTTTGATACTTGGCTAGAAAATAGCCATAGCAATAGGATAGGATTGTTTGGTTCTAAAAACTCAAAAAAAACAAAAAACACAAAAAAAAACAAAAAACACAAAAAAACACAAAAAAAAACAAAAAAAAGTAAAAAAAAAAAAAAAAGTTATAACTCTCATTTTAAAAATGTTTAACCCCAGGGCTAGGGGTAGAGGACGAGGGCGGGGACGTGGGCGTCCAACTACTGCAGGGGTCAGAGGCCGTGGTCCTGGGCGGGGTGAGACACCACCTGCTGATGAGGGAGCAGGGGAACGCCGCAGAGCTACACTCCCTAGGTTCATGTCTGAAGTTACTGGGACTCGTGGTAGAGCACTGTTGAGGCCAGAACAGTGCGAACAGGTGATGTCGTGGATTGCTGACAATGCTTCGAGCAATTTGTCCACCACCAGTCAGTCTTCCACGCAGTCCACCCATGTCACCGAAATCCCCACTCCTCCAGCTCCTGCACCTCAGCCTCCTCCCCCCCAGTCTGCCCCCTCCCAGGAAAATTTGCCATTTGAACCGGCATACTCTGAGGAACTGTTTTCTGGACCCTTCCCACAGTCACAAACCACTTGTCCGGTTGCTGCTGAGCAATTTTCCGATGCCCAGGTTTTCCACCAGTCACAGTCTGTGGGTGATGATGACCTTCTTGACGTAGTGGAAGTGTGTAAAGAGGTGTCCGACGATGAGGAGACACGGTTGTCAGACAGTGGGGAAGTTGTTGTCAGGGCAGGAAGTCCGAGGGGGGAGCAGACTGAGGGATCGGAGGATGATGAGGTGACAGACCCAAGCTGGGTTGAGAGGCCGGGTGAACACAGTGCTTCTGAGACGGAGGAGAGTCCTCGACCTGAACAGGTTGGAAGAGGCAGTGGTGGGGCCAGACGGAGAGGCAGGGCCAGAGCTGGTGCATCAGCGCCACTGTCAACTAGTGAAGCTCCCGTGGTGAGGGCTCTTGCGGCGAGGGCTAGATCTTCAGAAGTGTGGAGGTTCTTTAAGGAAACACCGGATGACCGACGGACTGTGGTGTGCAACATTTGCCAAACCAGGCTCAGCAGGGGTTCCACCACTACTAGCTTAACTACCACCAGTATGCGCAGGCATATGAATGCTAAGCACCCCACTCAGTGGCAACAAGCCCGTTCACCTCCGGCCGTGCACACCACTGCTCCTTCCCCTGTGTCAGCTGCTAGTCAGCCCCCTGCCCAGGACCCTGCCACAAAAACCCCATCGTCGCCTCCACGATCCTCCACAGCATCCACCAGCGTTCAGCTCTCCATACCCCAGACGCTGGAGCGGAAACGCAAATATAGTGCAACCCACCCGCACGCCCAAGCCCTTAATGTGCACATCTCCAGATTGCTTAGCCTGGAGATGCTGCCCTATAGGCTAGTAGAGACCGAGGCCTTTCGCCACCTCATGGCGGCGGCCGCCCCTCGGTATTCGGTCCCCAGCCGCCACTACTTTTCCCGATGTGCCGTCCCAGCCCTGCACCAGCACGTGTCAGACAACATCATCCGTGCCCTGACCAACGCCGTTTCTGACAAGGTCCACCTGACCACGGACACGTGGACGAGTGCTGCCGGGCAGGGCCACTATATATCGCTGACGGCACATTGGGTTAACTTGGTGGAGGCTGGGAGCGAGTCTGACCCTGGGGCTGCTCATATACTGCCGACGCCGAGGATTGCGGGGCCTACCTCGGTCCAGGTGTTTCAGGCCTACTATGCCTCCTCCTCCTCCCACCCCTCCTCCACCTCCTCCTCCGAACTACCATCCGTGGGCACGGCGCCATCAGTCGGTAGCTCTAGGCACAGCAGCAGTGCCGTCGCTAAGCGACAGCAGGCGGTGCTCAAACTGCTGAGCCTAGGCGACAAAAGGCACACCGCCCAAGAGCTATTACAGGGCATCACGGCGCAGACTGATCTGTGGCTGGCACCGCTGAACCTCAAGCCGGGAATGGTTGTGTGTGACAACGGCCGTAACCTGGTGGCGGCTCTGCAACTCGGCAGACTGACACATGTGCCATGCCTGGCCCATGTGTTAAATCTGATAGTGCAGCGTTTCCTCAAGACATACCCCAATCTGTCTGATTTGCTCACGAAGGTGCGCCGCATCTGTGCGCATTTCAGGAAGTCCAGCCCAGATGCTGCCACTCTCAGGGCAGCGCAGCGCCGCCTCCAACTGCCCGCTCACCGACTGTTGTGCGACGTGCCCACGAGGTGGAATTCAACACTGACCATGTTATCCAGAGTTTACCAGCAGCGCCGAGCGATTGTAGACTGCCAGATGTCAACTTCCACCAGAACTGGTAGTCAGGTCAGTCAGCTTCCTCAAGTCTACAATGAGGAGTGGACGTGGATGTCTGATATCTGTCAGGTGCTGAGTAACTTTGAGGAGTCAACACAGATGGTCAGTGGCGATGCCGCCATCATCAGCCTCACCATCCCGCTGCTTGGCCTGTTGAAAAACTCTCTGGTCAGCATGAAGTCGGAAGCTTTGCGCTCGTCACAAGAGACGGGGGAAGAATATTCCCTTGTTGATAGCCAAAGCACCCTGAGGTCTGTTTCTCAGCGCATATCGGAGGAGGTGGAGGTGGAGGAGGATGAGGAGGAAGAGGAGGAGAATGTTGGCGAGACACAAGAGGGGACCATTGTTGAGTCCTTCACTGTTCAGCGTGTATGGGCAGAAGAAGAGGAGTTGGAGGAGTTGGAGGAGGAGGAAATGGACAGTCAGGCCAGTGAGGGGAGTGAATTCTTACGCGTTGGTACTCTGGCGCATATGGCAGATTTCATGCTAGGCTGCCTATCCCGTGACCCTCGCGTTCAAAGAATTTATTCCAGCACCGATTACTGGGTGTTCACTCTCCTGGACCCACGGTACAAGCAAAATCTTTCCACTCTCATCCCTGCAGAGGAAAGGAGTGTGAGAATGCATGAATACCAGCAGGCCCTGGTGCACAAGCTGAAACAGTATTTCCCTTCTGACAGCGCTAGCGGCAGAGTGCGTAGTTCTGCGGGACAAGTAGCGAGGGAGAGTAGGCGAGCAGGCAGCTTGTCCAGCACTGGCAAGGGTACGCTTTACAAGGCTTTTGCCAGCTTTATGTCACCCCAGCAAGACACTGTCACCTGTCCCCAGTCTCGGCAGAGTAGGGCTGATCTTTACAGAAAGATGGTGAGGGAGTACGTAGCTGACCATACCATCGTCCTAAATGATCACACAGCTCCCTACAACTACTGGGTTTCAAAGCTGGACATGTGGCACGAACTGGCGCTGTACGCCTTGGAGGTTCTTGCCTGCCCTGCCGCTAGCGTCTTGTCCGAGCGGGTTTTCAGTGCAGCTGGTGGCATCATCACCGATAAGCGTACACGCCTGTCGACTGACAGCGCTGACAGGCTGACGCTTATTAAAATGAATAAAGGCTGGATTTCTCAGAATTTCCAATCTCCACCAGGTGAAGGAAGCTCAACCTGAATAATTGATCCACTCCTCCTCCTCCTCCTCATTTTCCTCCTTCTCCTCCTCTTTGTACAGTAAAGCAGAGGAAAATGGCTATTTTTTGACAGGGCCCACTGGCTCTTGCTATAGTACTTCATGCATTTAATTTTTCTGGAGGGCCACCTACCCGGTCCTCTGTTTGAAACAATTTTTGTGAGTGCCACATACAGGCACTCAATCTATTCCATTTTTCTGGAGGGCCACCTACCCGGTCCTCTGTTTTAAAAAATTTTTGGGACTGCCACATACAGGCACTCAATCTATTCCATTTTACTGGAGGGCCACCTACCTGCTCCTCTGGTTTGAAACATTTTTGGGACTGCCACATACAGGCACTCAATCTATTCCATTTTACTGCAGGGCCACCTACCTGCTCCTCTGGTTTGAAGAATTTTTGGGACTGCCACATACAGGCACTCAATCTATTCCATTTTACTGCAGGGCCACCTACCTGCTCCTCTGGTTTGAACAATTTTTGGGACTGCCACATACAGGCACTCAATCTATTCCATTTTACTGCAGGGCCACCTACCTGCTCCTCTGGTTTGAACAATTTTTGGGACTGCCACATACAGGCACTCAATCTATTCCATTTTACTGCAGGGCCACCTACCTGCTCCTCTGGTTTGAAGAATTTTTGGGACTGCCACATACAGGCACTCAATCTATTCCATTTTACTGCAGGGCCACCTACCTGCTCCTCTGGTTTGAACAATTTTTGGGACTGCCACATACAGGCACTCAATCTATTCCATTTTACTGGAGGGCCACCTACCTGCTCCTCTGGTTTGAAACATTTTTGGGACTGCCACATACAGGCACTCAATCTATTCCATTTTACTGCAGGGCCACCTACCTGCTCCTCTGGTTTGAAGAATTTATGGGACTGCCACATACAGGCACTCAATCTATTCCATTTTACTGCAGGGCCACCTACCTGCTCCTCTGGTTTGAACAATTTTTGGGACTGCCACATACAGGCACTCAATCTATTCCATTTTACTGGAGGGCCACCTACCTGCTCCTCTGGTTTGAAACATTTTTGGGACTGCCACATACAGGCACTCAATCTATTCCATTTTACTGCAGGGCCACCTACCTGCTCCTCTGGTTTGAAACATTTTTGGGACTGCCACATACAGGCACTCAATCTATTCCATTTTACTGGAGGGCCACCTACCTGCTCCTCTGGTTTGAAACATTTTTGGGACTGCCACATACAGGCACTCAATCTATTCCATTTTACTGCAGGGCCACCTACCTGCTCCTCTGGTTTGAAACATTTTTGGGACTGCCACATACAGGCACTCAATCTATTCCATTTTACTGCAGGGCCACCTACCTGCTCCTCTGGTTTGAAACATTTTTAGGACTGCCACATACAGGCACTCAATCTATTCCATTTTACTGGAGGGCCACCTACCTGCTCCTCTGGTTTGAAACATTTTTGGGACTGCCACATACAGGCACTCAATCTATTCCATTTTACTGCAGGGCCACCTACCTGCTCCTCTGGTTTGAAACATTTTTGGGACTGCCACATACAGGCACTCAATCTATTCCATTTTACTGCAGGGCCACCTACCTGCTCCTCTGGTTTGAAACATTTTTGGGACTGCCACATACAGGCACTCAATCTATTCCATTTTACTGGAGGGCCACCTACCTGCTCCTCTGGTTTGAAACATTTTTGGGACTGCCACATACAGGCACTCAATCTATTCCATTTTACTGCAGGGCCACCTACCTGCTCCTCTGGTTTGAACAATGTTTGGGACTGCCACATACAGGCACTATCCAAATTAAATTGTCTCCATAGCAGCCTCCACACGTTGTCTCCATTGCTACCTCCAAAAGTCGTCCATATAGCTGCCTCCATACATCGTCCCTTTATCAAACGAGGTGTGTCAGGCAGAAATTTGGGTTGTTTTCATGGATTCCACATCAAAGTTGTTAACTTTGTCGCCACCCTGCTGTGTTATCCACAAAATATACTGGCAAACTTTTATCATGTACCGATATTATTTGAGCGCTTCTTGCTCACCTCCTTTGGTTCCTCTCTGCCACCCATTGGTTTGAAGCCTGAGTCCATTTAGGGTATGTCGCCATGCCACTCTCTAGCCTGCCGCTGCTGCCGCTGCCTCTGCATGCCGTCCCCTATAGTGTCAGGGTCAATTATTAGATGTTTTAGATGCTATCTAGCTTCATTCTGTCACTCTGTCATGGCCATGCTGTTGCCCATAATTTTGGCATAATGGTGCGATTAAGCAGCCTCAGAGGCATCCATGCATGCTGCCCCTGCTGTTTCCTGTCCATTTCCGTGGTGTTTCCATCCTTTTCTGAGGTTCCCAGGTGTTTGGCCAAGCTTCCCTGTGCAGAGCCTTGGTCCCCTTGAAAAATGCTCGAGTCTCCCATTGACTTCAATGGGGTTCGTTATTCGAGACGAGCACTCGAGCATCGGGAAAAGTTCGTCTCGAATAACGAGTACCCGAGCATTTTAGTGTTCGCTCATCTCTACCTATATCCCTTCTGAGACTGGTGATGGTCTGCAGCAGGCACATGAAGGATGGACCAGGAGCTTTGGGAATCACAATGGTGACAACAAAAGCGTAATTACTGTATATGACATCATGACGGCATGACTAAAAGTTTTAGGATTTTTTGGGGATTAGACTGACTACTGGAATAATATGAACAATGTCTAGACATCATGACTACCGGACCAGTAGGTTTTGACATTTGGGGATCGGATTGGAAGCAGCAGTCATATGATTAATGTAAAAGAACATGAAAGCAAGCCTGTAGGAGTAATGGGGATCGGAGCGGTTGCAGCAGCCTCATGCATCATAAAAAAATTACTGTAGGGTTAGCGACTTAAGGAGTCTTGGGGATCAAAGTGGCTTAAGCACTGACATAAATGCTATACATGACATCATGACTGCTGGAGCAATCACATAAATGATTTATGCAACATGCAGGACCAGACGGTTCTAGAGCTTCAGGAACCAGATTTGTGCTTTTTGTCATTGTGTACATTGTGTACTTGTGTTCTTAAAATTTGTTTACTCCTAGTTATTTCACCCCCCCCCCCCCCAATGACAGATCAGCCTTAAATATTGTGAAAGACCCATCCATCAATTCTATTACAGAGTCCTATAGTATGTGCACGTAGCATAGACTGGAAACAATCAGAGATGAATTTTCTACAGTCATCCGTCAGTGACAGATGCGTGAGAGACAGAAATTACAGAGGGAAAAAAATAAACTGTGGACTGTGACGATAATTAAGGCAGCTGGAAAATAAAGTAAAAGCAAGAATAGCTGGGGATAAACAAAGCTGATTTACTCTCCAACTTATTCAGTGGGAACCATAGGTCATTGCTGCCGCTCTCCGAGGATTTTTATATGCATGGCAGCCGGCTACGGTATCACATTCAAATCGTAATGATGTCTAAATTGTATGAATACTAACAATGTGGCTGCAGAATCTGCATGGTATGAAATAAATATATAACATTACTGAGAAATGTAGAAATCACAGAAATACATAATTCATCCCAATGAAGATGAAAGATCGTCTTTGTTCGTAGTGTTGAATCGATATCCATACATTAGTCAAAGGCTGTCAGAAACCAAAATTCTCTGGTGAATGTGGGGGTGTTTTCGAATTCTTGGATGATAAATTTGACTAAATCTAGTGCTCTTAGATGCGGTAGTAAAATATAAAGTATCAGAAGTGGGGGTTGTTTGTATCCATGTATACGGTTATATGTTATACTCTGCACACTGTTTGGCATACAGTGGGTGTCTATGGACTTTGCATATTCAGATGTCCTATCGGCATATACACATTCTTTAGTATTTCTTCCATGGTATATAGTAGCATACTCAACTCCTTTATCTACACTGGGACATCATCAAGCATCATATGTTTTTCCCATTATGCCGATAAAGTATTATTTCAACTCCTACTAGATCCTTACGGAAGGAATAGATCCTGCCATTTCATTATACAGATTTTAGCTGATTGGTTGAGCACAAAGCTCATAGTCAAATTCAGGGGTTTTCAAAAGTCGCGAACACTTTAAAGCTGAATGGGAATATTTTAAAGACCTCCTTAGGGTAAGTGACTAAACAGAGGGTTATTATCCACAGACTGTATGATTTGGATGTATTGCAATCATCTTTATTTAAGGAATTTTTTGGGCTGAAAAAATATGACAATCTATTATTAAAGATATATATTGGTTGGAGTCCAATAGCCAGTACCCCTACAGGTCGAGCCATCTTCAGCAGCTTCTAAAAAGTTAAATTGACAGTAAACTGCATAGTACTCAGTTTAATGGCTGAACCGCGTCACTGCAGGTCTGCTTCCAGCTGATCTGCAATACCCTAATTTGAACACAGCACAGAGAATGGAGCTGCCTTCTTATTTTATTCTCACCTGCTGATCTGTGGGCATGCTGGATCCTGCACCCTGGTGTTGTTATATAATTTCCAACAATACAGATTAACATTATGTATAATTCCTTAGCTCCTCACTGGAGGTTGACTTATATCGTACAATTTTATATAGTTTTTTTTAATTATTGTGACATTTTTGGAACCTTTAAAGAGTGATGGTCCAACCTATGATTGGGTTTATACTCTTTGCTGTTAGGGGGCAAAATCTACTGTCCTGAGTGGTAAATTTGATCCATATTTAGGGCTTATTTTGATCTCCACTGTTGAGCACACTATAAGCACCCATTAATTTACTAGTGGCCTTGAGAACTATGAGTATAAAGGCTTTCTTCTTAAAACATTGGGGCACATTTACTTACCCGGTCCATTCGCGATCCAGTGGCGCGTTCTCTGTGGCGCGTTCTCGGAGTTCACTGGAGTTCACCAAACTACGCTGAGTGCAGGTAAGTGCGTGTCAAGCAACACTTTGTTTTTAAAATACGTTATTATGAATCCGTCGGGTTTTCTTACACCCACGCCCCCCGATTACCGTCACGTGCATGCTGGCGCCAATGCGCCACAATCTGATCGCGTGCGCCAAAAACCCAGCTCAATTCAGGGAAAATTTACGCAAAACTGTAAAATTCGGGTTACCCGCCGGAAAAACGCGTTTCGGTCCCTTAGTAAATGACCCCCATTGACCCTTTTCTGGGCAGCGCCAACAGAGTTGATCTGGTCTACTATGCGCAACTCACGGACATGAGTGGTACTGACCGTTCTACTGCAATCAGTAGTGCTGGGCAAGAAACTTTTGGGTTTTTTTTAGGTATTGTTACCCCTGTAGCACAGAGATCTATTGTTCTAATATGAAAGTGAGAAGTGAATGTAGAATAAACCCCCATGCAGTGATGCCAGCCAGACACTGAACAGAAGTCAATTTGCTCATTCACTGTGAAAACTGACATTTGTCTCCTGCATATATATTCAAAAGTAAAAGTTCTCTTATTTATTTCTTGCTCAAACAAAAACACAGAAAACTGTGAGCGAACCATTAAAAATATTTGCATTTAAATTGAAAATGTGAATGCATCAGTTCTCATAACCGGAAAATAATTACTTGATATTGAAATGTTTGTGTATATCGAGGATGAATATACGTCGGCGATCTAATTATTATGATGTGTTTAAAGGATATGACTTTAAAGGTTGACTGTTCCACCAGATGCTTTCTTATTGGTTGCTGACATTACTCATGTGTCATCTAACATGTTCTCCGCAGTAGAAATGTGGCCCGTTTCTGGTAAAAACATTAAAGCGAGTGAATACAATTAGAATGAATCTGCATAAAAAGTTTAGTCACTTTGTAAACACATTGCATTGCACTGATCCTGAACTTTTGCCTATATTATACTCAAGAGCTGAATTCACTGTTCCGCGGCTGATATTTCACAGCATTCCCTGCTGATTCAGTGTCTGCATAGATATTTTTTAGGTAATTTGCATTCTCCTAAGTATTCACCAGGCCCTAAACAGTTATCAGAGTAGGAAACTGCACAATTGCTTTATGAGAACTCTGCTAAACTGTTACAGAACTGTTGGGTAACAGGCTAAATGTTTGAAGCAGTAAAGTTACTGACAAAAAATAGTGTTAGCAAACTGGATACAGCCTTTGGCAAGAATAACTGATATATTACTACTGAATGGGGCATAGGGGCACCAGTGTATAGCTCCCCTCAGGCAGCAGACAGTTTAGATGGGAGGAATCGGGGCAGTACCAGTGTATTTAGTGTAAAAAACTGGGAAGTGAAAAAAAGCACAAGAAAATGCAAAAACATAATGGTGAGAATAGTGCTTTTCTATTCCTCCAATAATAAAAGTCAGACACCTAGTTATGTGTTCTTTTAATATAGTGCCAATGAACCTATCAATTAGTTATATTGATTGCATATAGCTGTATTGATTTAAAGAAAAAAATATGAAAATATATCAGATTTTAAATATGGAGACATTGCAGCAAATTCGATTTGGACGGTCCGACGAAGATGAAGTTCGGCTCGATTCACGTACCTCGTGCACCCAAGTTTCTGCATCCGTCGCTTCTCCCCCCGAGGTCCACCGGAGTTCACCTTCTTCTTCAAGAAATGTTAAATCCCGCGAGTAGTCCGAATCCGTCGGGTTGTCTGACGGCCTGCCCCCCGATTTGTGTTGGCTGCAAGCTGGCGCCAATGCACCAAAATCTGATCGCGTGCGCCAAAATCCCCTGTTAAATGCGTCGCAAAACGGAAACCGCCGGGAAACCCGATGAAAATGCATGGACCCTTAGTTAATGAGCCCCATTAAATCTATTTTTTCCATTAAATATTTTATATTATTTATTTTGTATAATTTTATGTTATATAGTTAGTGTATTTCTAGCAAATACATAGAGCAAAAAATAATACAAATATTATTAAAAATGCAAATAGCCTGTGAAGTCTGCCTCTTAACACCTTCTTGGCATTATGTTAATACAAAAAGGAAAAAAAAAGCAATGTGTCCTTAAAGTATTCATTTGAGAATGGCAGTGGGGCTGAATATATTCTTGATGATACTTAGCATCTCATTATTAGATGGGGTTGTGTCTTATCCAAAAGAGGTTTCAACTCTGTTGTGACTCAATAGCCTGTGCTGAAGCCAATCTGCACCCATAGCAATGAGATCCTCACTGCTTGTTAGTCATAATTTCCACTATCTCTTCCAAAACTACCGTTTCCTTTCATCTTCTACTCTCCCTACCGTCCTTCTTATTCTTTTACATTAGAGATAATTACAATACTTGTGTGAATAAGAACCTTGGTGTCACAGATTTATTGCTACTTTAGACATAACTATAAATACTTGGTATTCCTCTGCTCCTACAGATATTTCCCCTGCATAAGAACTAAAGAATCATCAAAGATTCAATATGTAGAAGCTTCATCTAATTTTTGCAAAAGCTTTGGATTGTGTCCAAATTTATTCGGGCCAAACCGATATTTCTCCAACTGTCCCGGAAATTGGTATACAACACCTAAAACTATTTTTTTTCATGAAAGGCCGTTTCTATGTCCGGCAATTTTTTATGAATGTTTTTGAATTTTTTGGATCCTGCTTCGCTCTGTGGCTGAAAAATGCCAGATTCCTTCTGAACCTACAAACTAACATTTTCTTTAACTTCTTTAACTTCTACCAAATGCTTAGCTGCGATAAGCATAGAGCCTTGACTACTTTGTGACTCCAAGGTACAACCAAAGATTATGACACCATACAAAAATAACATAATCCAAGTCTTGATTGCCTCTGATCTGAACATTTACTGTACCATATATGGTGGTGTGAAAACTTTATGGACCCAAAGTTTGCTAAGAAATCATTTACAGTAGTGGAACATAAATATATCAAAGCAACCTTGATGTTTTTGCAAAAAGCTGAGCAATGAAATGCACAAATCAAGAACATGAGGTGACTGTTTTAGTAATTTGGTAACCGTCTGCTTCATGGTTCATTATTTGCTTTGCAGCTTGGGATAAGCATTGGATGAGCTCCTGCAGACTTTGCTCCTTCAGATAAAACACACATTATTTTTCTCGAAAAGAACGGAAATAGTTTATTGTGATGCTTTAATTTTTCCTGATATTGCTGATTTTCAAACTTGCCAGTTTTTAATAATAACAAAAGGACACTCCAGGGGAATCGTTACCATCTGGTGATCCAACATTGAAGGCCATAAGGTACTCAGCAGAAGCTTATGCCTCATTAATCCTAAAAGTTTATAATACAGAATGGCAAATGAGCACTTGTCACTATGTAATGTACCAACATGGTGTTTATGGTTAAATGTCTCAAAGGCAAAGATTTTTTTTTTTTTTAAGATAGATACCACCTGAACCTTAGAGAAATAAATATGCAAAATCAGTTCCTTTGTTGAGCTGAGATTTTTTATAGATAGAAAAATTGGAAAAAAATATATATTTAAGGTTGTCTTCATTGAAGAACCCTAAAAGGAACCTTTCAGGGAGCTTTGGGACATTAACCACCCACAGGCCCTCATGGTTTGCTGGTTTAGTATCCCAAATAGCTAAACCAGGAATTTTTTTTTTGGCCATTAAAAAAATAAATATATACAGTATATAGAGTACAGACCCAAAGTTCGGACACACCTTCTCATTCAAAGAGTTTTCTGTATTTTCATGATACAATTAAAAATGTAAACTGAAAAGATATCTGCTTTTAAATATAGAAACAAATCTATTTTTCCTTGAAATGTTTTTTATTGTACATTTTGTATAATTTTATATTATATATTTTAGTATATTTGTAGCTAGTACAAAAAGGAATAAAAAAATTTAAATAAGTTGTTAAAAATAAAAACTATAAGAAGATTACCACAGACACAGTGCCACAGTGCCTGGATCTGTAAGTGCCCCTGCTTTATCATGCTTGACTGATGGTAGATTTCATTTAAATTGTAACTATTTATATTAACACTGTAACTATTTATTACTTCTGGTGCTATCTCAAGAAACTATAACCAATCAAGGTCAATCAAGTAGACGAAGTTGGACCTAATATATCAACACCTTAGAACAGTGGTGGCGAACCTATGGCACGGGTGCCAGAGGTGGCCCTTTCTGTGGGCACTCAGGCCGTTGACCCCAAGACAGAGCTCACTAAACAGGACCAAATTCATCAAATCTTCCTGCAGACCCAGGCAATTTAAGAGATGCTGCAATCAGCACTATTTTAAAACGACACTTCATTGGCTGTTCGGAACTGCGGTAAAAGTGAGAATGTTTTGATAGAACTGCAGTATCTTTGTAGGTCATCCCACCGGACCCTACATTCTTACTGTAAAGAGAGACCCTGGTGAGAAGCCACAATGATAGTCTGAATGTGCCTCTTTCTTTCAACTGTATTGGTGGCCTTAAGGGGCGAATACGATTGATAGATGTTGAAGAGCAGGTAGCAATAAGTTACTGCTTAAAATGCAATGTTGGCACTTTGCGGTAAATAAGTGGATTTTGGTTGTAGTTTGGGCACTCGTCTCTTAAAGGTTTGCTACCACTGCCTTAGAAACAATTGCACCTGCCTTTCTATTCCACCAGCCATTCACCTGATTAAAGGGGGTGCAATGTTTCCTTCATTATTTACCCACCCACCAAGAAGTTAATTTAGATTCTTTACCCCAGATGGATTTCTCCTACTATAAACATGGGATGTGTCAGAAATCTTTTTGGCTGAGAGAGCCATGATATGAAGCATAGGTGCATTTTCTCCATTAGCACTCAATTCACTTCCATGGGACTTCTGTCTCCTATCCTTCCCTAGAAGAGAATGAACCACTGGTGAAGCCGAAGCATGGAGAACCTTATTCCCTTGGTTGCTGGGTGTCCCTGCTGGTGTTATATGTCCGTATCTTCTAAGACAGGCCTCCTTAAGTCATCGGGCTCCATAGCAAGCGGCTATATCTGCTGCAGGGGAAGTTACAGGCCTACTATGAGCTTTCTCATATTACTGATATAACCTGTGTCTGTGGAGATAAAGGCCACATTGAGTGATGCCTCAGTTATTACAGAAATCCAGATTGTTCCGTGTAGAAGGGATGAATTAATTCTGTAGTATGATCTGACCATACAGCATGCCTGGCATATTTATCTAGCGGGAACACATGTCCATGACATTGCAGCTTCAAAGCTTTAATTACAATGATGTTCACAAGCCGCACATTGCTTTTATATAGGCCGCGACTATGGCTGTCTTACATGCATATCACAGGATCAAAGCATTAGGCCCATGCTATTAAGTCATATGTTTTTTTCTGTGAACATAGTGCTGACTCTTATTTGCAACTTGCTGCAATTTTGAATCACTATTAAAATATGTGAAGGTTAAATTCTGAAATCCTAATTGTTTTATGGTCTATAATCTGGATTTCTTACTAAGGCCTATTGGCTTTTACAAGCAAAATACAATTTATTATTTAATATCATCACTGAAGGTGAATATCCCTTTACAGCATTATGGATGAAATTCCAAAAGGACAGTGAAGACTGACATGTACAACAATTAGTGCTTTGAAAGACTGTAGGCTGTTTTAGGAGATGTACATAAAATGTGCATATTCAGTTTCCATTACATTGTATTCTTCTTACGTACAAGATATATCATCACTAAGGGTTTATAAATTATTTTAGAAATCAAAAGGAAATCTACCATCAAAATCCACCATTATAAACCAGGGACACTTACTCATAGACCCAGGCACTTTGACTGTGGAAATCTTCATATATCTGTTATCCATGGCCTCCTTCCCTCTAAAATAAACTTTTAAAAATTATGCTAATGAGCCTGAAAGGCTTCAGGGTTGGTTCTAGAGCCTCTCCATGCTGAAGATTCACAGGCTGTTAAATTGTCCCCCCCCCCCTTTTCTCCTGCTCGGCACTTCCCCCTTCTCTCTGCCTGATTTAATCTCACTGGAGCACAAAAAATTCTAGCAAAAACCTAATGTTTCAAAATATAAAAATAATTATCTCATGATGTAAATGGTGTAACAGGAAGAAACATTTCCAGTTTGTCTCTTTTGAACATTCTTAGCCCCATAAAATGTGAACGTTGTAGGTGGTAAGACTTAACAAAATGGTATAAATGTAATATCCCCATGATCGTATAAGTCATAAAGAATAAAGGGGATGTGTCATCTGGACTGTAAAGTGAAAACTAACCCTTATTCCGGGATTTGTTTCCAGTTCCCCAGGACATGTTACAGACTATTAAATGGTTTTATTAGAGAGTAGTGTGTCCAACAGATAACAAGCAGTTTTATAAACAGAAAAATAAAAAAAAAAAGTCCCAAAAGGACAAAAAAAAAGGCAAAATCCTGGAAAAAACAGGTCCTGAAAGTGTGAGGCCCATTCTACACTTGCGTTTTTCACGCGCCTGTTCTGCGCATGCTTTTGACGCACAGAACATGCATGCACTCTGATCCATTCTTATCATTGGGCTTTTTTAGACTTGCATTTTTTTTTGATGCACACACACGTTTTTTTTTACTCACGTCTGTGCATCAAAAACGCATTGCACTCTGAGACACATGCAAGTCCAATGCAAGTGCAATGTGTTTTTCACGCATCAATTGCCATAGAAAAGATAGAGCTCAGTCCTCAGTCCTTTTCACTGAGACACTGAACAAACTCTGATGAAAAATCTCATTTTTTCACTGACCAAACCCTGATCGCACCCTGATCAGACTCTGACGTGATCCGCAACGCAAGTGGGAAAGGGGCAGAACTGTTCTAGTTGCCCATGGCAAACAATCAGCTCAGCTTTCATTTTCCCATAGCTGTTTATAAATTATAAACTGAGCTCTGATTGGTTTCCATGGATAACTAAAACAGTTTTACCTCAGACACATATAATAAATCTCCCCCAATGACATCTTGAGCAGAGCATCAATTTTGTAGTAGTTTAATAATTTAAGATCAACAATAAACCACTGTTTTTGGATTTATTGCTGATTTTTGTCAGGTCACAGATCAATAATAGAGATGAGCGAACACTAAAATGCTCGGGTACTCGTTATTCGAGACGAACTTTTCCCGATGCTCGAGTGCTCGTCTCGAATAACGAACCTCATTGAAGTCAATGGGAGACTCGAGCATTTTTCAAGGGGACCAAGGCTCTGCACAGGGAAGCTTGGCCAAACACCTGGGAACCTCAGAAAAGGATGGAAACACCACGGAAATGGACAGGAAACAGCAGGGGCAGCATGCATGGATGCCTCTGAGGCTGCCTAATCGCACCATTATGCCAAAATTATGGGCAACAGCATGGCCATGACAGAGTGACAGAATGAAGCTAGATAGCATCTAAAACATCCAATAATTGACCCTGACACTATAGGGGACGGCATGCAGAGGCAGCGGCAGCAGCGGCAGGCTAGAGAGTGGCATGGCGACATACCCTAAATGGACTCAGGCTTCAAACCAATGGGTGGCAGAGAGGAACCAAAGGAGGTGAGCAAGAAGCGCTCAAATAATATCGCTACATGATAAAAGTTTGCCAGTATATTTTGTGGATTACACAGCAGGGTGGCGACAAAGTTAACATGGAATCCATGAAAACAACCCAAAATTCTGCCTGACACAGCTCGTTTGATAAGGGGACCATGTATGGAGGCAGTGAACTAGTAGTAGATTAAAGGTGCTGCAGTTAAAACTATGTTAGTTGGATCTTGGCATGGAGCTGGCGCTCCGCTGCCAGGCGAGCTTTCGCCAATCCAAGCCCCTGTCTCTAGGCTACTCCCCAAACAGCACTTCTAAGAACCTTTTGTATAAGATCAAGTGTAGTAGCGTTCTTATAAGTTTAGGATATGCCGGGTGAGGGGAATGTAAACAGATGCGCAAGAAGCGCTGAAATAATATCGGTAAATGATAAAAGTTTGCCAGTATATTTTGTGGATAACACAGCAGGGTGGCGACAAAGTTAACAACTTTGATGTGGAATCCATGAAAACAACCCAAATTTCTGCCTGACACACCTCGTTTGATAAAGGGACGATGTATGGAGGCAGCTATATGGACGACTTTTGGAGGTAGCAATGGAGACAACGTGTGGAGGCTGCTATGGAGACAATTTAATTTGGATAGTGCCTGTATGTGGCAGTCCCAAAAAATTTTCAAACCAGAGGAGCAGGTAGGTGGCCCTCCAGAAAAATGGAATAGATTGAGTGCCTGTAAGTGGCAGTCCCAAAAAGTTTTCAAACCAGAGGAGCAGGTAGGTGGCCCTCCAGAAAAATGGAATAGATTGAGTGCCTGTATGTGGCAGTCCCAAAAAGTTTTCAAACCAGAGGAGCAGGTAGGTGGCCCTCCAGAAAAATGGAATAGATTGAGTGCCTGTATGTGGCAGTCCCAAAAAGTTTTCAAACCAGAGGAGCAGGTAGGTGGCCCTCCAGAAAAATGGAATAGATTGAGTGCCTGTATGTGGCAGTCCCAAAAAGTTTTCAAACCAGAGGAGCAGGTAGGTGGCCCTCCAGAAAAATGGAATAGATTGAGTGCCTGTATGTGGCAGTCCCAAAAATTGTTTAAAACAGAGGACCGGGTCGGTGGCCCTCCAGAAAAATTAAATGCATAAGGTACTATAGCTAGAGCCAGTGGGCCCTGTCAAAAAATAGCCAGTTTCCTCTGCTTTACTGTACAAAGTGGAGGAGAAGGAGGAAAATGAGGAGGAGGAGGAGTGGATCAATTATTCAGGTTGAGCTTCCTTCACCCGGTGGAGATTGGAAATTATGAGAAATCCAGGCTTTATTCATCTTAATAAGCGTCAGCCTGTCAGCGCTGTCAGTCGACAGGCGTGTACGCTTATCGGTGATGATGCCACCAGCTGCACTGAAAACCCGCTCGGACAAGACGCTAGCGGCAGGGCAGGCAAGAACCTCCAAGGCGTACAGCGCCAGTTCGTGCCACATGTCCAGCTTTGAAACCCAGTAGTTGTAGGGAGCTGTGTGATCATTTAGGACGATGGTATGGTCAGCTACGTACTCCCTCACCATCTTTCTGTAAAGATCAGCCCTACTCTGCCGAGACTGGGGACAGGTGACAGTGTCTTGCTGGGGTGACATAAAGCTGGCAAAAGCCTTGTAAAGCGTACCCTTGCCAGTGCTGGACAAGCTGCCTGCTCGCCTACTCTCCCTCGCTACTTGTCCCGCAGAACTACGCACTCTGCCGCTAGCGCTGTCAGAAGGGAAATACTGTTTCAGCTTGTGCACCAGGGCCTGCTGGTATTCATGCATTCTCACACTCCTTTCCTCTGCAGGGATGAGAGTGGCAAGATTTTGCTTGTACCGTGGGTCCAGGAGAGTGAACACCCAGTAATCGGTGCTGGAATAAATTCTTTGAACGCGAGGGTCACGGGATAGGCAGCCTAGCATGAAATCTGCCATATGCGCCAGAGTACCAACGCGTAAGAATTCACTCCCCTCACTGGCCTGACTGTCCATTTCCTCCTCCTCCAACTCCTCCAACTCCTCTTCTTCTGCCCATACACGCTGAACAGTGAAGGACTCAACAATGGTCCCCTCTTGTGTCTCGCCAACATTCTCCTCCTCTTCCTCCTCATCCTCCTCCACCTCCACCTCCTCCGATATGCGCTGAGAAACAGACCTGAGGGTGCTTTGGCTATCAACAAGGGAATCTTCTTCCCCCGTCTCTTGTGACGAGCGCAAAGCTTCCGACTTCATGCTGATCAGAGAGTTTTTCAACAGGCCAAGCAGCGGGATGGTGAGGCTGATGATGGCGGCATCGCCACTGACCATCTGTGTTGACTCCTCAAAGTTACTCAGCACCTGACAGATATCAGACATCCACGTCCACTCCTCATTGTAGACTTGAGGAAGCTGACTGACCTGACTACCAGTTCTGGTGGAAGTTGACATCTGGCAGTCTACAATGGCTCGGCGCTGCTGGTAAACTCTGGATAACATGGTCAGTGTTGAATTCCACCTCGTGGGCACGTCGCACAACAGTCGGTGAGCGGGCAGTTGGAGGCGGCGCTGCGCTGCCCTGAGAGTGGCAGCATCTGTGCTGGACTTCCTGAAATGCGCACAGATGCGGCGCACCTTCGTGAGCAAATCAGACAGATTGGGGTATGTCTTGAGGAAACGCTGAACTATCAGATTTAACACATGGGCCAGGCATGGCACATGTGTCAGTCTGCCGAGTTGCAGAGCCGCCACCAGGTTACGGCCGTTGTCACACACAACCATGCCTGGCTTCAGGTTCAGCGGTGCCAGCCACAGATCAGTCTGCGCCGTGATGCCCTGTAATAGCTCTTGGGGGGTGTGCCTTTTATCGCCTAGGCTCAGCAGTTTGAGCACCGCCTGCTGTCGCTTAGCGACGGCACTGCTGCTGTGCCTAGAGCTACCGACTGATGGCGCCGTGCCCACGGATGGTAGTTCGGAGGAGGAGGTGGAGGAGGGGTGGGAGGAGGAGGAGGCATAGTAGGCCTGAAACACCTGGACCGAGGTAGGCCCCGCAATCCTCGGCGTCGGCAGTATATGACCAGCCGCAGGGTCAGACTCGCTCCCAGCCTCCACCAAGTTAACCCAATGTGCCGTCAGCGATATATAGTGGCCCTGCCCGGCAGCACTCGTCCACGTGTCCGTGGTCAGGTGGACCTTGTCAGAAACGG
The DNA here is from genome assembly GCF_040894005.1 of Engystomops pustulosus. Taxonomy (NCBI): domain Eukaryota; kingdom Metazoa; phylum Chordata; class Amphibia; order Anura; family Leptodactylidae; genus Engystomops; species Engystomops pustulosus. The sequence continues at coordinate 55,170,631 of NC_092417.1, read as the reverse complement.
CGTTGGTCAGGGCACGGATGATGTTGTCTGACACGTGCTGGTGCAGGGCTGGGACGGCACATCGGGAAAAGTAGTGGCGGCTGGGGACCGAATACCGAGGGGCGGCCGCCGCCATGAGGTTGCGAAAGGCCTCGGTCTCTACTAGCCTATAGGGCAGCATCTCCAGGCTAAGCAATCTGGAGATGTGCACATTAAGGGCTTGGGCGTGCGGGTGGGTTGCACTATATTTGCGTTTCCGCTCCAGCGTCTGGGGTATGGAGAGCTGAACGCTGGTGGATGCTGTGGAGGATCGTGGAGGCGACGATGGGGTTTTTGTGGCAGGGTCCTGGGCAGGGGGCTGACTATCAGCTGACACAGGGGAAGGAGCAGTGGTGTGCACGGCCGGAGGTGAACGGGCTTGTTGCCACTGAGTGGGGTGTTTAGCATTCATATGCCTGCGCATACTGGTGGTAGTTAAGCTAGTAGTGGTGGAACCCCTGCTGAGCCTGGTTTGGCAAATGTTGCACACCACAGTCCGTCGGTCATCCGGTGTTTCCTTAAAGAACCTCCAGACTTCTGAAGATCTAGCCCTCGCCGCAAGAGCCCTCGCCACGGGAGCTTCACTAGTTGACACATTTGGCGCTGATGCACCAGCTCTGGCCCTGCCTCTCCGTCTGGCCCCACCACTGCCTCTTCCAACCTGTTCTGGTCGAGGACTCTCCTCCGTCTCAGAAGCACTGTGTTCACCCGGCCTCTCAACCCAGCTTGGGTCTGTCACCTCATCATCCTCCGATCCCTCAGTCTGCTCCCCCCTCGGACTTCCTGCCCTGACAACAACTTCCCCACTGTCTGACAACCGTGTCTCCTCATCGTCGGACACCTCTTTACACACTTCCACTACGTCAAGAAGGTCATCATCACCCACAGACTGTGACTGGTGGAAAACCTGGGCATCGGAAAATTGCTCAGCAGCAACCGGACAAGTGGTTTGTGACTGTGGGAAGGGTCCAGAAAACAGTTCCTCAGAGTATGCCGGTTCAAATGCCAAATTTTCCTGGGAGGGGGCAGACTGGGGGGGAGGAGGCTGAGGTGCAGGAGCTGGAGGAGTGGCGATTTCGGTGACATGGGTGGACTGCGTGGAAGACTGACTGGTGGACAAATTGCTCGAAGCATTGTCAGCAATCCACGACATCACCTGTTCGCACTGTTCTGGCCTCAACAGTGCTCTACCACGAGTCCCAGTAACTTCAGACATGAACCTAGGGAGTGTAGCTCTGCGGCGTTCCCCTGCTCCCTCATAAGCAGGTGGTGTCTCACCCCGCCCAGGACCACGGCCTCTGACCCCTGCAATAGTTGGACGCCCACGTCCCCGCCCTCGTCCTCTACCCCTAGCCCTCGGGTTAAACATTTTTAAAATGAGAGTTATAACTTTAATTTTTTTTTAACTTTTTTTTGTGTTTTTTGTTTTTTTTTGTGTTTTTGAGTTTTTAAAAACAAACGATGCTATCCTATAGCTATGGCTATTTTCTAGCCAAGTATGAAAGCACACTACTATGCCAGATGAGATGACACTGAGTTATTAAACAAAATAAACGTAAAATAAAAAAGGAAAAATGGCAGACTGTGCCGAATTGAAATCCAACCCCTACAAAATTTTCCCACTTCGGTCTTTGCAATGGATATGTGCGTCACTAAGCGCAAAACACAGCGGTCGCAAGTCTCACTACAAATTGCTCACAATTGGCTAGTAGATGCACTGCAGCAAGTACAGCCACCAGCAGATCAACCAGAAATCAAATATATAACGCTACTGTAGGCGCAAGTAAGCCGTTTGGATTCTCCTATGGCTATTTTCTAGCCAAGTATGAAAGCACACTAATATGCCAGATGAGATGACACTGAGTTATTAAACAAAATAAACGTAAAATAAAAAAGGACAAATGGCAGACTGTGCCTAATTGAAATCCAACCCCTACTAAATTTTCCCACTTCGGTCTTTGCAATGGATATGTGCGTCACTAAGCGCAAAACACAGCGGTCGCAAGTCTCACTACAAATTGCTCACAATTGGCTAGTAGATGCACTGCAGCAAGTACAGCCACCAGCAGATCAACCAGAAATCAAATATATAACGCTACTGTAGGCGCAAGTAAGCCGTTTGGATTCTCCTATGGCTATTTTCTAGCCAAGTATGAAAGCACACTAATATGCCAGATGAGATGACACTGAGTTATTAAACAAAATAAACGTAAAATAAAAAAGGACAAATGGCAGACTGTGCCTAATTGAAATCCAACCCCTACTAAATTTTCCCACTTCAGTCTTTGCAATGGATATGTGCGTCACTAAGCGCAAAACACAGCGGTCGCAAGTCTCACTACAAATTGCTCACAATTGACTAGTAGATGCACTGCAGCAAGTACAGCCACCAGCAGATCAACCAGAAATCAAATATATAACGCTACTGTAGGCGCAAGTAAGCCGTTTGGATTCTCCTATGGCTATTTTCTAGCCAAGTATGAAAGCACACTAATATGCCAGATGAGATGACACTGAGTTATTAAACAAAATAAACGTAAAATAAAAAAGGACAAATGGCAGACTGTGCCTAATTGAAATCCAACCCCTACTAAATTTTCCCACTTCGGTCTTTGCAATGGATATGTGCGTCACTAAGCGCAAAACACAGCGGTCGCAAGTCTCACTACAAATTGCTCACAATTGGCTAGTAGATGCACTGCAGCAAGTACAGCCACCAGCAGATCAACCAGAAATCAAATATATAACGCTACTGTAGGCGCAAGTAAGCCGTTTGGATTCTCCTATGGCTATTTTCTAGCCAAGTATGAAAGCACACTAATATGCCAGATGAGATGACACTGAGTTATTAAACAAAATAAACGTAAAATAAAAAAGGACAAATGGCAGACTGTGCCTAATTGAAATCCAACCCCTACTAAATTTTCCCACTTTGGTGTTTGAGGTGGATATGTGTGCCACTAAGAGCTAAACACAACGGTAGCAAGTCCCCCTGCTAATTCCTCACAAAATGGTACTAGATGCAAATAAAAAAAAAAAAAAGTAGAACGTTATTGTAGCCCTAAGAAGGGCTGTTGGGTTCTTGGAGAATCACTCCTGCCTAACAGTAAGCTAATAGAACACCCTAACGCTTTCCCTGACCAGCAGCAGCTCTCTCCCTAGCGGCATCCAGACACAGAATGATCCGAGCAGCGCGGGCAGCGGCTAGTCTATCCCAGGGTCACCTGATCTGGCCAGCCAACCACTGCTATCGACGTGTAAGGGTACCACGTCATGCTGGGTGGAGTGCAGAGTCTCCTGGCTTGTGATTGGCTCTGTTTCTGGGCGCCAAAAAGCAAAACGGCGGGAGCTGCCATTTTCTCGAGCGGGCGAAGTATTCGTCCGAGCAACGAGCAGTTTCGAGTACGCTAATGCTCGACCGAGCATCAAGCTCGGACGAGCATGTTCGCTCATCTCTAATCAATAACAGTTATGATTTTCCATGAATGAGAGGATCATGACTCTAAATGGTCAGTTCAAAAGTACATAATAAACACAGATGGACCAGCACAATTATACCTATAAACAAACACACATTTCCATAGCATTTCTATATCCATGTACAGTACAATACATTTTATATGTTAACAATCAAACGCCATACAATAAATGTACTTGGTATAAAGGCTAGTGCCTGCAACTGCCTGGATGTATGTGCTTTATCATGCTTGATTTTGATGATAGATTTAGAATAATGCGAAATAGACCCTAGTTCTTAAGGGGGTTTACAATCAGCCCCAGTGATATGAAACTAATTATATCATATTATAGCGCCCTCTATGTGTTATGCAAAAATACCTTTATTTTCTCCAAATGTTTAACTTTGGAGTGATTTGTGAATTGGCATCTTCAACTTCTTTTCAATGGCCCCTTCCCATTATACAGTCTGGCACTTCCCAAGAGTAATGCATCTTAATAAACCCACTGTGATGGCAAATCGGGTGAATTCTTTGTGGCCAGTGTCTCTGGTGCATAGGCAGTTTATTTATGCCCGCTCATGCCCCTGACACATTGGACATAGTGGTATGTCGCGGCAGTGGGTGTAATGAGATGTATGGGATCCTGAGCAGTACCGGAATGTGTAATGCAAGGGCGCATGACAAAGTTTGCTCTGGGAGCAAGAACAACACCCCATATTTATGAAGACGTTAATTTCCTTACTACTGCTTTGGTACTCGGTGGGACATACTGTTATCTATGTGTTACTGTAGTAAATTTGTTTCTCTGGTAGATCAAAATTACTTAAACCTTAGGTAGTATATTTTTTACTTTTGAGGTATATGTCAAGTACTAAGCTCACCAATATGCCTTGCTCTAGCAAATCTGAACACCAACACTCTATAAAAGCTTCACCGCCATATGTATCCCCCCCCAACACTAGGATGTAACTGATGGGAGGAGATATGAAGGCAGAGGAGGTCTATGGTATGTAATAGCATAATGGTGCTAATATTGTAGATCATTGCGCAGCTGCCTTGCAGTACATTTCTTGGTCCATGGGGCCAATGATTTTTTATTGCTATCTATTACTTTACACCACTACTCAACCACAAGGGTTAAAATCTTTCCGAATCACTCTGACACTTTTTTTTTTCCATCCAAGTCATCGCTTCCAAATAAATGTATTTTCATAGAGGTGTACGGTGCACGTGTTATGTGTTGATGAAATACAGTGTCACACTTCATTGGTTACATGCATCTGAATATGAGCAGACCGGGGAAAAGGAAAACTGTAGCATGTTCTCAATTTCACCCGAGACTGGTCAGTGCATATTACAACAGCTGAGACAAGACTGTGTGAGCGGATGATGAATTCTCCTCCACAATGGAATGGAAATGAGTGCAGACTATTAGAACATTCGCCTCACAGTGCAGGTATAGACAGCAGCCTCTACAACATTCCCTCTTCTCTCCTCAATAGTTTCCATCAAAAATAATGATAGAAAAGTTGTCACATATGGTATGAGTGATATATGGTCGTACTTTTTCGTTTGTCTTGTCTCACAGGAGACTCGGAGAAAGGGTAAAACAATATTCTAAAACAGTAGTCTAGGGGAAAAAATATCCCCAATTCAGGAAATACACAATTTGGGATGAGCCCAATAACTAGGGTGTTCAATAAATTCTCAGTAATGGCATATTCTGTATACAGTACTTTAGCTCTTATTTTAGCTCCTCATGATCTTGTTTTTACAAAAAAAAGGCTAATGAACATGAGGGTCTCCAAGCTTTATAGCCGTTAATTAAGCCCAAAATTTTTAAAGCCTTTTTCTGTAAAAACAAGTATAAGAAGCAAAAATAAGAGTGGATCCTGCCAGAGGGGGTACACACCTTCATGTAAGTGTGTTTGGTTTACAATCATTGATCCTGCTGGTAGATTTACTTTAATGTAATTCTACCATATATATACATTACTTCATTTTGGATTTTATAAAAAAAAAATCCTATAAAGATAATTTCCGATAAAATGTAGCCATTTTGTCCCTTAGAAACAAGATGACCACCACCACCATCTTTAGCCATCTTTACCAATGGGTCGGCTGCAGTAACACCCCGCCATTTCATATCATATCTCTCTCTCTCTCATATATATATATATTATACACCGAATTTCATGCAAAAAAAAAATGAAAAGACCATGTTTAGTGTCTTAAAGAGGACCTTAAATCAGTTTAAATTAATTTACTGGACATAAATTTAAAAAAAAATGGCTAGGGGGAAAGGGGCTGGGGGGAGGATTATGGGGGGCATATTTGGTGGATGGGTTTTCCAGGGTGACAGGTCCTCTTTAAATTTCTGATATGCTGCACCCCTCCCAATCAGGGTTATGTGTGGTTCCTTGTCTCATGATTGCGTGGGTTTCCTCCGGGTCCTCCCACATTCCAAAAACATACTGGAAGGTTGGTTAGATTGTCAACCCCAGTGGGGACAGGGACTGATCTGACAAGCTGTGTGCAGCGCTGCATAATCTGTGTGCGCTAAATAAATAAAGGAATCATTATTCTTATTATGATCCTGTTGAATACCGCTTGCAATTTTATTCCCATAGTGTAAATGAATAGAGCTGTGTATATTTCTAGTCACTTCTACCATCAGTCTTTGTTTGGATGTCATAAACAAAAACTTTGATTTTGCTTTTCTTATGGGAAGGCATCTTAAGATTGTTTGTTTTAAACTATTAAAAATTAATAAACATTTTTAAAAACCACACCAGTGTTGTCCGTGGCTGAGCCTCAACCAAATGATTGCTGCCTTACCAGCCACAGCCTAGACTTATCATTCTTATAGACATTTATAGAGACAATCCTTATACTAGGCAGTTCCTTTATACTATGCTGAATTGTGGAATTTTTATCATGTGGATTGGAACCTGTAACAGATCCGTGCGTTGCTCATGCCTGGGCGTTGTTGGTGAGCTGGATACTATAGCTACATCCACAGCCACTGATTGTACCTCTGCCCTTAAGGTAAGTATTCACCACAAGGCAGTGACTTATTTCTAATCTCACTACTGGACATCTGCTTGTAATATTCTGTGGATTCTCCAAGGCCAGATAAAACAAGCATTTACGATATTGACTCTTGGTTGCATGTTGTGCTGTGGCCTGTGTGTTATTTCCAAAGTAAGCAGTTTTAATCAAGCAGTTGTGTAAATCTGCTTATTAAACATTCAAATTAATAAATTATTCAGGAGGATAATGTGCTTGTTTGTGTATTTGGATAGAATCTAAAAATACTCTTTATATCCCAGCAGAAAATTGTCTCTATATACAGCACATTCAATAATGGTTATTAAAATCTGAGATAGTAACAGAGTCAAAAGTACAGCTATCCGTCTCCTTCCTGCATGAACAGAGCAGTAATTACACTGAGTAACATGCTGGGTCAGCACTCTCCAGGCAGATTCTCCTAAATGATTGCAAAGTCCCTTACTTGAGAGGGACAACTGGAAAAAAATCTTTTTCAATTACCATTTCATTTGGCTGCATATAGCAAATTGGAATTTGTCCATATTCAAAAATACTAATTTGTCTCTCCTATATAAGTATGGTGCATGATGGAATTGATTGTCTGGAACACTTAGGATTTACAGGGAAAACGAATACAACGTTAATTTAAAAATTGTAGTTTTCGGGGTATTTTGAGAGCCATCCAAGAGCCACCAACTTTATGCACTCCTGTCCTTCTGTCATGCAACTTTCACAGATTACGTAGAGGTCATGCACTTCATGACAGCAATGAGCGGAGCTTTGCGTTCTCTGCCAGCTGTCATGGTGTAGGCCCACATCCTGGCAAAGCCTTTGGTGCCCACATTAAGCAGAAGTCATGCACTTCATGACAGCAATGAACGGAGCTTTGCGTTCTCTGCCAGCTGTCACAGTGTAGGCCCACATCCTGGCAAAGCCCCTGGTGCCCACATTAAGCAGAAGTCATGCACTTCATGACAGCATTGAGTGTAGCTTTGCGTCCTCTGCCAGCTGTCATGGTAAATGGCGCACATTCTACCAAAGCCCTTGGCGTGCTCAGTCCTAAAGAAAAAGATGGTGACCTAATCTTAGCTTGCATCATGTAATCTGTCATGCAAAAATATAGAAACATATTCTTAATGTACATTTTTCTAATTTCAGCTTTAAAAAAAGGACGTTACTGGATAACCCCCGATCCCTACCACAAAGATGACAACATCCAAATTGGCCGAGAGGTGAAAATATCTTGTCAAGTGGAAGCCATTCCATCTGAAGAACTAACCTTTAGTTGGTTTAAAAATGGCCGCCCTCTACGAAGTTCTGAAAGAATGGTCATTACTCAGACAGATCCTGATGTTTCCCCAGGCACCACCAATCTGGATATCATTGATTTAAAATTTACAGACTTTGGGACATACACATGTGTTGCTTCGCTGAAAGGGGGAGGTGTTCCAGATATCAGCAATGATGTGAACATATCCAGCAGCACAGGTAAGGTATTTTATTTAAATATTTTTATTTTCCATATGACTCCTATAAGCACCTATATGCCCTTCATATGACTCCTATAGGCCCCTTTAAGAATTAGTGCAATACTAAAATTAACATAAATACAATTGATAACCCAAAATGACAACCCTTTGCATCCATCAAAGCACCATCTCAATCATTAATGAAAAAAAGGAACAGGTCTGTCTTTTAGGTTCCAGAAATGATAACTATCCTAGAAAATTCTCCACAATTAATTTCTACAGTATGGGGAAGATTTATAACCGGCACTACAATCAACACCATGTGGGCGTGGAGTGGTGGTTGCCTGTGCACTTGCCTTAGCCTGTAAACTTCTGCATTGACGTTCACAGGCTGTTGCCCGGCAGTTTATCCGCTGTGGCAGATACTTCAAGAGGCTGAAGCCTGATGATATATAAACGACAAAGGGTGGGCAGCGCCCTGGAGCACTGGCTATGAAAAGGGTCTCCCTATGTATCTTTTCTTGTACTTTGTGTTTGGAAGAGGAGCAATTCATTTTTTTTTTAAGTCAAATGATGATCCAACTGGAAGGAAGGTGTGGGGGAGGTAGTAGGTTAGCATAAGGGAAATGGTTCCTTTAGCTTAAACTATTTTAAGGTTTCCAGATTCCTAAAATGTCTCTCTAAGAATATTGTACATGTGTACTGGAAAAGTAAAGAAAGAGTAGCGCTCATAGGGTAACTACTTTTTTTTTGTAAAATATAAAAATGGTCTGCTCAACTTTAGGAGTTCTGCTGTAGGTTAGTTATAAAGTTTGTTAGGAACAACTTCTGCAGGTCTTCTTCTCTTCCTGGAACCTTGTAGGGGCCAGTTTCTTGGTACAAAAAAGTGGACTATGATGCCAGAGACTAAACAAACCAGGAAGCAAAAATATCTCCAGTTTCATCATAGAAGTCTATTCTTACTTCTTTAAGAATATTATGTGACTGTAACACCTGTGTTGGTGTCATCATCTGTCTGTGGTATGCATCTGAGAAGACAGTGACTGTATCTTTGTACCTAACTGAACTGCAGTGTGAACATGGGTTTAGCTGGGTATGCTGTTTGTATTGATTAAGTTCTACACCCATCTCTTTCCTGCAGCATTAGCTGTGGTTAATTATAAGTTAACCCATTGTGACAGCTTCTCACACTAGTCACTTGCTCCCTAGGGTGTTAACTATAGAATTTCTTCTTGGTTTGGTCCATACCTTCTTTGTGACTGTTCATTGTTTTCCTAGTATCCTGATCTTTAGCACCTGTTCAGACTACTGCACTGTTTTGTGGTATTTTACTATGTTGTGACCAGGCTCTGGTGACTTTTCTTATCTGTTTGTACTGTTTTGTATTTGTCTCTGTGTTTTGCACTTTGGCATAGGGAGGGATCGACGACCAGTTGCTGGTTTGAGTAAGTAGGTAGGACGAGATTGGTGAGTGCAGAATCAGGGGTTACTAATTGTCACGGGTGCTTATCCATTAAAAAGTATTGCGTTTAGTGCATCATGTTCTTCTACGTGGCGTCATGTTCATCTGTTTGGGTTCCAGGACCTTAAGGGATTAATGTCCCTGAATAAAGCTAAAGTTAGCCAAAAATATTTTATTTTTGTTGCTTAAATTTCATATGCTTTATAAGTTCTTTTAGAAGCTTTCCTATTCCTTTAAGGTCTGTGAGGTCTAACTGTCCTTTAAAGCCTATCTACTGAAACTGAAAAGATAAAAGTCTGCCATATTATTATTTTCTATTCCTCTGGATGTGGAAGCTATTACTTCAGCATTATTTTGGCTAACACAAGCACGGCTCCTTGTAAATCATATCTGGGTTTTCATTAAAGATTGTATTGCTAGAGGGGTATTTATACAGCTTTTTCTGTAACTGTGAAGCAGAGTTCAATCAGTAGTATCAAATTAAAGACACACAACCCATCTGAGCGGCAATTGCTTCTCTCAGCTACAAAGTGATTTTTGCATTCTGTCTTTTAAAGCTGTACACAATATAAGTTATGTTAGACTTCCGATGCTGCAAGGGATATAGAAAAGGATGTAGAAGCTGTAAATGGTTATATGATCCATTGACTTTTATAGCCTTAAGCATAAGACATTATACTTCTTCCCTAGGTATCCTAAAAAGGGGGGTTTGAAATAAGTTGGATGGATGAAGTAGGGTTGAACTGGTTATTTGGAGGACTTATGGCAAAGCCATAATGGGGCACATTTACTTACCTGTCCCTGCGCATTCCCCGATCCGTTATGTCCGACGAGAATGAACTCTGCTGCGATTCACTGAGATCGTGCACCCAATTTCCTGCATGTGTCGCTTCCCTGATCAGGTCCACCGGAGTTCACCATCTTCTTCACGGTGCATGTAAGTGCATTGGTTGCGTGACAGAATTTTTAAGTTAAATCCTGCGGTTTGTCCGAATCAGTCGTATTGTCCAATGACCGGCCCCACGATTTCTGTTGCATAAAAGCCGGCGCCGAGGCGCGTGCGACACGATCCCCTTTTAAATGCCTGTTCCCCGGAAAACCGGTGGAAATGTGGCCGCGGGAATCTTAGTAAATAAGACCAATAAAATGATTGGTCATTTATGCATTACAGGGCTATAAGTAAGTCACATCTTAAAGGAAAACTACAATAAAATCATAATCACTGATTATAACCAATGAAGCCATATGAGGTCTTGTTTTATGTGACAGGCACTGTTATCAGAAACCTATAACCTTTGTTAACTATTTTATTGAAACTGAAAAGAAGAAAACTATTTTACCATCATTTACATTATTACTAGTGTACCATAAATAATATTTTACATTCATTCTTCAGATCAATAGATTTTGCATCTTTACTTGATTTATGCATGGACTTGTTTTTAGTAGTATGAAAAATAGATTTTTTTGTATTATTTTATAATATTAAAGGGAGTCTAACCACCACCCCAATCTGTTAGCAGTATGTTATGGAGAAATGCACTAAAATTGATAAAAAATAACTTCATTATTTCTGTCCATTATTCCGTTCCTGAGAAATTACCATTTTTGTATGCAAACAAGGCAGTTGGTGCACCCAGAGTGTGTCCTGCAGAGTCTGTCTTTGATTAGACCACAACCTTTTCTAACCACTGACCTCTACATCAATTATTCATTTATATCTTTCTATTTCTAAGTTTTGAAAATGTGTCAGGTGGGCAGTCCTACTAGTGATTGACAGTTATTTCTGGATGTAGACCAAACATGAGGACTATTGATCAGTGATAATCTCTTGTCTTGATAATCTTGATTCTTCTACACGCTAAAAGCATAGAGAATGGAGATGAATAAATAAATACATAAAAAGTTCTACAGAATATTCCTAACAAAACTATATATTAATCTATTCCTCCTACACTAGAACATGCTGCCTACCAATTACATCCCATTTTCATGGTGATGAGTTCCCATTAATACCAATCCACTAAAAATACAACAGTATATAGGCAGCCAAGTGTCTAGTCGTGTGGTTTAAAATGTTCAAATGGCTTATGATGGTACTGGAATTTTAAGTTGGTGGCCAAATTCCTGACCTAGAGAATAACAGAAATTCATGATAAAAGGTGTAAACCACTCACTTTGTAAAATAGACATCTAAGCATTTGTAATGGGTCTAGTCCAGGTAAATATTTGCCTGTCCCATGAAATTATAATTTTAAAACATCATTTTCTTAAAAGGAGCAATGTACCATTGTAAATAACAGAAGAAAGGCCCAACACAGAGTTGTAAGAAAATACACAATACAGGCAGTCCCCGGGTTACGTACAGGATAGGTCCTATAGGCTTGTTCTTAAGTTGAATTTGTATGGAAGTCGGAACTGTATATTTTATAAATGTAGCCCCAGCCAAATTTTTTGTAGTCTAGGGCTAAAGTACAGTAAATTACCAACATCCAGAGGACCGTTTGTAACTAGGGGTTGTCTGTAAGTCGGGTGTTCTTAAGTAGGGGGCCGCCTGTATAGTGCAGGATACAGGAATTTACTAAAATAAATCACATTTTAACCGGTTACCACCCACCGTTTATTCACGGCGCGTGTCAGGTCCCGGTGGCTGAGCCCTTTCTACAGCCAGTAAGTCTTTGCTGCATATTGCAGTAAAGACTTACCGTTAACACCCAGGATTGGTGCAAGCACCGGTCGCGGGTGTTATCCCGGTGATCGCCGCCAGCAAAACTGCCGACGGCTTCAGGAAGTTGGTGGTATATAATAGGATAAATCAGACAACCTAGGGTTAAAGTACCCTTAGGGAGTTGGAAAAATAGTAAAAATAAAAATAAAAAGTTTTAAAAAAAATTATAAAAAACCCTAAAAATTTAAATCACCCCCCCCCCTTTCCCTAGGACTGAAATGAATATAAATAAACATGAACATATTGTGAACATATTAGATATCACCTCGTCTGAAATATCAAAATATAATAAGGCTTTTTCACTGCATTTAACCCTGGAAAATAGCACACAAAGTCAAAAATGGCCCTTTTTTGCCATTTTGAAAAATATAAAAAAATCAATAAAAAGTGATCAAAATGTTGTACCATCCTAAAAGTGATATCATTAAAAAATTAATCAAAAGTAGCAAAAAATGATACCACCCACAGCTCCATACAACAAAGTATGAAAAAGTTATTAGCGCCAGAAGATGGCAAAATTAAAAAAATAATTTTCAGGGGGTTTTAATTTTTGTAAATGTAGGAAAACATTATAAAGCCTATACAAATTAGTTATATGCATAATCGTACTGACCCAAAGAATTAAGTAGACACGTCAGTGAAAGCTGTAAAACCCAAGCCCACAAGAAAACTCTGCAATTGCGTTTTTTCAACATTTTCACTGCATTTGGAAATTTTTTCCCACTTCCCAGTACGCGGCATGAAATATACAATACAATCACTATGAAGTGCAATTTGTTATGCAGAAAACAAGCTTTACGTGTAAAAATAAAAAAAGTTATAGATTTTTGAACGTGGGGAGTGAAAAATGGAAGTGAAAAAACAAAAAAGGGCCTGGTCCTTAACCGGTTAATAAAAGGGTTGTCTAGTCCTTTTGTCTGATCAGATTTGACAGGTTATCAGTATTAGATAAGTGGGGAACCAACAGCAGTCAAATGTCCCAGAATTCTCCATGCAGTTCACTGAAACTGAATTGAGACAGAAGCTCATGGAGGACTGCAACTTGGTGCCAGTTCAAGTGCGCCCCCTAACAAAATGCATCAGGGGCGAGATAATTCCATTAAGAGATCCTTTTAACCAAAAAACATTTGTAGAAGGTTGACAACACTGTTTTACTCCATTAACCCCTTAAATATGCAGAGCTTTTCCATGTATGGAGCAGTGTGAAGGCTTGTTTTTGGCATTACAAATTGTACTTCTTATTGACAGTTTCTGAGGCCAATAACTTTTTCATACTTGGATTTACGGACCTATGTAAGGTGTAATTTTTTGTGGGATGAGATGCTGTTCCCAATGCTACCATGTTGGGGACTGTAAGACCTTTTAATTTTTTTATGAGTTGCAAAATGGCAAAACAGTGACGATTCGGATATTTGGGCTTTTGCCCGTTACGTGGTCTACGCTGGGAATAACCGTTTTTTGGGACAGATGATACCTAACATATTTTCATTTAATTTGTTTATTTGTTAATATCAGTTCTAAGGAAAGAGGAGTGATTTGAACTTTTTTATAGATTTTTATTTAATTTTTTAATATTTTTATTCCTTTTTTTTTTTAATCTTTTTTACTGTATTTTTAGATCCATGAGGGTATTTGAAATGTAGGAGGTCTGATTAGTCCTAACTTACACTGCAATAGTACAGTATTGCACACTGCTATAGATTGTATTATATGACAAGCCTGGGAGTCTCACTTAGGCTACTGGCTGTCACGGCTATGATCCGGCGAAGGAGGTGACACGCATACGCCTGGTATCTCACCATTGGTCAAGGGGTTAAACACTATCTGGTGACTATATGTGGTCTCCCATGTAGATCTGTCACCTACTCTCAAAGTTTTCTCAATTTAAATTCCCTTCTTCCCTTCGTACCACTTTTCAAGATTTTTGTTCCAAAGAAACATTCAGCTTGATTTTTCTAAAACTATTTTCTACAATGCATATAAAAAATTACAGATCCATAGCAATAAGTCGTTTTTGCAAAGCGAAAAGACAAGATAGATAGAAGAAGAAAGTGTTTAAAATTACTGTTTTTAGAGTAAGATTGGGACTTGAAGATCTGCAAGATGCAATTTTAAGTAAAACAGAGATGTTGTCAGACACAGATTGACATGTTACACATTTTCGAGAGCTCCCTATTGAGATTTTATGGCGAGTAGAGTGTTCAAGGTTTTCATTTACATGCATTCAACATTATAGGGAATAACAGAAAGAAAGATTCATAAAACATGGATCTATGATTGGTGTGGGGATCCTAAAATACTATCTGCATCATGGCAAAGATGGAATATGTCTTGACAACTGTTTGACATAATTTTAGATGTTGAGGAGCTGGCCAGGCACTGGAATATTCAATGTCTTCTAGTCTATGATTGATGTAAGACAACATCAGATGTACGGTTTAGAATGACAGAAGGCAACGGGATAATTGGAAATTTGCAGAGTGATGGCTTTGTTGTGTTCCACTGGCATTTTTCATACAGACTTGTACAATTACTCAACTTAAAAGACTGCTAAAAGTAAAATTCACGTTAATCTGGAATGAAAAGGCATCTTGTAATAGTCAGATACATATGTATTGTTGTAAAGTGGCTGTAAACGACCATAATTTGAGTGAAGTTCAATGAATCCCTGATGTGAAGGAATTTAAGTCCCAGAATATTAGATGTATTTATGTACTACAGGATTTTCCACCACAGGGTGATAGGTTGGAAAAAAAAGAACTCCTGACGGTTAAAGTTATTCTTTAAAGGGAACCTGTCATCAGGGGCCCTTCTTCCGGCGCCCCATTTCCCCATAGAGGTTTTATAGTAAACCTCTAAGAGGTTTTATAGTAAAACTGTCTTTTTCTGAAGAAAAGATAAGTTAGATCAAAGTTTACCTATGGCTATGAAGAGCTGTGTCCCTTGTCTCATGAGAGTGGCCAGTGAGGAGTGAGGCAGACATGTATGATGTCCTGAGGGGGGAAGCAAATGGGGAGGAGATAAGGGGGAATTGGAAGTCTTTTTTTTTTAATTTGAAATCGATGCATGACGGAGTGTTTTCCCAAGGGGGGGAGGGGGGTACTCATTACTGACTACTCCTATGGGACTAGGGACACTACTCTGCATACAGAAAGGTAACTTTAAAGCCAGTTTTACTTTAAAAACTCTTTGTCAATGTGTACACTATTCTCTATGGAGACATGGGGGGGGGGGGGGGGGCGGAAAAAAGGCTCCTGACGACAGATTCCCTATAAAGAAAGTAAACTGAAACAGTAGTTTCCACAATGGCCTATAATTCAACTTACCTTAGAAGAGATATTATTAAGACCACTGTTGTATTTGTAAAGGTTTTAAAAAATCTCCATTTTTGTTTTAAAGTAACACTTCAAGCGAAGCTAAATATCTTAATTTTTCTCTTGGTTGTAGATGCTGATCCCATCCATAACACCTCACTTAAATAGCCCCCACAAATAATTGTCTTTTTATGACCTAGGCAGATCCTCTATGTGCTATAATAACTAGGAACTCATGCAGAAACCCAGACAAAGCACACGGTCAGGTGGAAAAGATAAGGGGGGATGAACACTGCTCTGTAGGACGCCTAGTGGCGGTGCTGCAAATTAAGTAAAAAATAGGACCTGCTCTATCTTTGACAGAGCGGTCACCCTGCTTGGTCAAATACTGCTCACCTAACTGTGTCCAGGCTTAATGAACCTCTAAGGAGGTTGTGATCTGGCCAGAGTTGTGTGGCCAGTTCACCACCTCTACACATGGTAGTGAAGAAAGTTAAAATGGGGACCATGGTTTTTCACAGCTGAGTAGAATCAGCAAATATTCAAATACACCATTATGGTACATTGTGATTGGGGTTGTGCCATAATAAGCCTTTATCCACTATTTTCATGAAGATACTGAATGCTGGTGGCCAACTGGGTGGTAAAAATAAAGTCTAATAGATAGAGAGAAAGCCCAGAGTGGGTGACTGAGCTCATCGGCACTAATACTGATCACAAAGCTGACTCAGTGTAGTGGAAGTGCTGAGCTCCATGCTGGGGCAGTTAAAGTATTTTGGTTCGAAGCGGGAGTCTCCACCAGAATAGGTGATACTAACAATAGGCCATCATTACAATGTAGCACCTGGTGCCATCACTCCAGCAACGGGTCCCATTAAACGTGAATAGGAGCCATGGCTATAGCAGGAACACAAAACCAGCTGCCCCTGAACCGATGATCTGTGTGGGACTCCCCTGTGTTGGGTCCCCACTAAACAGCTATTTTTCACCAACCAATAACCTATTTATGGCCTAGTCAGAATTATATAAGGCCAAGGTAAATGTATTTTCTGTATATTGTCTGGATGTAGTATTCATTAAGCAGCAAATGCATCTCTAGTGAATTTGTATTTTGTGATTTTTTTTCTTAGAGAATAATGGTAAAATAAAGACAAAGCGAAGCCATCTCCCCCCTCTGTGTTGACTACCGCTGAATGGCATTACATTGAATTTACTTTTCTTTTCTCATTTTTATTTCATGGGCAATAAAAACCAATCCATCATCCGAGATTTAAAATGTACCATGGGAACTGCAATGCCTTTAACTGAGGAAGCATGATTCATAATCACACCACTGCGTGTGCAGTCGGGTTTAAATCGTGCTTCTAAATATCTGCAACCCACTATATGAAGTAAAGAAATAAAATGAGAAAAATGATGAGCTCCTGTAAAGAAATAAATAAGATAAAGATGTACATTGATGATTATCTAATTGTTCACTGTTCAGATCACCGCTGCAAGATCAACATAATCATCCCCTGCTGCTGCAGGAAATCAGATATACTGAAGTACGTGATGCTCTATCAACACCTACACAGGCACTCCTCATTGCTATAATCCAATGAACAAACAGGTCACTGCCTTCTACAAAGTCCACACATCGAAAAATCATCTTGACCTCTGAATCAAAATACAGTATGCAGTATACTGCTCCTTTTATAATCTTTCAGGCTAAAACCTCTACTTTGTCTCCTTATTGCACTATGCCCTCTATCAACTGCAAGACTGAACTAACACTATATCATGAATGGACAGGTCACTTCCTCCCACAAGTGCAGCAAAGTATTGTTCTTCCGCTGCCATAATTGATTTAATGTAGGATGGGCTACACAAGATATATGTACATACACAGGGATGAATCTAAAGTCTCTGCTGTTTTTTTAGTAGTATCTCACACCCATCGCAACATTGGGTATAAACGGACCCTATTATTAGGACTGTGCCCCTGCCCCCTATCCTGCTGCCTGAGGAAAGAAGCTCAATTCGCTTCATGGATGGTGCACTCCTGTACCGACAGAAGGTAAGTACATTGCATCTACTGCATGAACAAAACCTACACTTTGACTCTTGGACAGTACCTCCCAATATTTTTATCCTAAATCTAGAGACATCTAAATTCCCCATTTTATCTAGCGGTGCCCCCAGTTTTTAAAAAGCTTTGTTTTATATGCAAATCTACAAAAGATCCACCTCTTTTGATAAGCATATGATGGGGCTCATTTACTAAGGGTCCGCGGACCGCATTTTCGTTGGATTACCGTGTTGCGCCGCATTTATCAGGGGTATTTGGCGCACGTGATCAGATACTTGGCGCCAACTTTCATGCAACGCAAATTGGGGGCGTGGCCATGGGACAACCCGACGGATTCTGACTACGCACTGGATTTAAAATTCAAATTGTGCCGCAAGACAAGCATTTACATACACCAGGAAGAAGAAGGTAAACTTCGGCGGACCTCAGCGGGGAAGCTGCAGATGCAGGAAATTGGGCGCACAAGCTATGGGAATCGCGACGGACTTCATCTTCGTTGACCGTCTGGATCGGGGATCGCGACAGGAACGGGTAAGTAAATTTGCCCCGATGTATTACATGTTATATGAAATCTACCTATTTGTAGTGTTGGGATGACATACTATAATTCCACAGTTATAAATGTTCTTATGTGAAGGTTGTCCTATAGACTAAGACATTGAGATTGCCACAAATCCTCTATAACTTATAGTAGTGATCTCCAGTCTAATGTGCATTGCAATTTGGGTCCTATAAAGACACTGAAGCACTAAAGTTAGAGTACAGGAAGTGTTGTCATAGGTACCCAGAGCAATGGAGGATTCATGCTTGGATGGAAAAGACCAGTTTCCATGTCAGATACAGTGGGGCTCATTTACTAAGGGCCCGAATCGCTAATTTTCGTTAGGTTTCCCGAAAATTACCGGTTTGCGCTGAACTGCCCTGGGTTTTTGGTGCACACAATCGGATTG
Source organism: Engystomops pustulosus (assembly GCF_040894005.1). Classification (NCBI taxonomy): domain Eukaryota; kingdom Metazoa; phylum Chordata; class Amphibia; order Anura; family Leptodactylidae; genus Engystomops; species Engystomops pustulosus. Next base: position 55,152,110 of record NC_092417.1, on the reverse strand, counting down.
TGTTGCACCGGTGCCGGGTTGCACGTGAAGGAAATCGGGGACGTGGTCATCGGAAAACCCGACGGATTCGGAAAAAAACGTGGTATTAAAAAATTAAATTTGTCGCTTGACACACACTTACATGCACTAGGAATAGGATGGTGGACCTGGTGGACATCAGGCGCATGACTTTAGTGAAACGCAGGAAGACCCGAATCCTCGTCGGAGAACGCGCTGCTGGATCGCGACAGGATCGGGTAAGTAAATGAGCCCCAGTATCTATTAGCCCTGTGGCACAAGGCCTTAAGGCTAGCCAGAAAGGACGTCTGTAGGGATATGGTGCAGTGGTATGAATGGAGCCAAAAAGCCATCCCCTCTGAAACCTTATCATCACCTCCAGATATAACAATTGCCTTTTTCAACGTGTGAACATCATTCATGGAAACCTGCTCAAAAAGTGAATCTAAAAATAAATATTTCCAGCAAAACACTGAAGCTGCAAGTGAAACCGTAACTGAAGCTTATACCATCGTAACATCTATTCTCTCTGCATACTGATGTGTACGGGAGCCGCTTCCAGTCTAGACACATCTAGTAGTTTGTATTATACGTACATCTGCAATACTACATGTGCTATATAACGAGTGCTGTACAGTACATACATAGGATATACATAATGCACTCAACAGATTATATTATACAGTACAAAGATAAAGTACTATATAAAACATAGACACTCAGCGGATTATAATATGCTGTAAATAGATACAGTACTGAAATATATATATAGTATAAAGTACAAACAATCGGTATGACACAGTATTCTTACATTTTATATAGCTTACAGAATATATGAATAGGTTACACAGCAGTGGCATAACAAGACTCCAAAACACAGCTCATCAATACAGATGAGGGAATAAAAAAAACGGACTACAATGATTGGAGTCAACGCACGGAGAGGAGGACGCTGGGTTATAGCAAGTGAAAGTAGACAAAATAAGTGAACTCCAGCATGACTAAAATAAAAACGAAAAAACTTTATTTCATAATAATGAAAAACTGCATTGTGTGTATACGGATATGCAAGAAGAGTTGACACGTTTCAGGACGATAAACCATCCTTATTTATAACACATGTTAATATGTTACGACTAGAGATGAGCGAGCACTAAAATGCTCGAGTGCTCGTTATTCGAGACGAACTTTTCCAGATGCTCGAGTGCTCGTCTCGAATAACGAGCCCCATTGAAGTCAATGGGAGACTCGAGCATTTTTCAAAGGGACCATGGTTCGGGAATAAAATGTGTTAATTAATTGAAAAAGAATGTCTTCTGATAAGTTAGAAGATGTATGCAAACATCTGCAATCTATTCTTCACTGTTCCGCGCGTATATTATCTCCCGACAAGTTAGCAGATGTGAAGAACAGTGAAGAATAGGATCATTTAAGTGAAAAACACAGTGAAGAATAGATTGCAGATGTTCGGCACATCTGCTTACTTGTCGGGAGATACGCTGTCTCCGTGCCCCGCTGTCTCTGTGCCCCGCTGTCTCCGTGCCCCGATGTCTCCGTGCCCAGCTGTCTCCGTGCCCAGCTGTCTCCGTGCCCCGCTGTTTCCGTGCCCCGCTGTCTCCGTGCCCCGCTGTCTCCGTGCCCCGATGTCTCCGTGCCCAGCTGTCTCCGTGCCCAGCTGTCTCCGTGCCCCGCTGTCTCCGTGCCCAGCTGTCTCCGTGCCCCGCTGTCTCCGTGCCCCGCTGTCTCCGTGCCCCGCTGTCTCCGTGCCCCGCTGTCTCCGTGCCCAGCTGTCTCCGTGCCCCGCTCTCTCCGTGCCCCGATGTCTCCGTGCCCAGCTGTCTCCGTGCCCAGCTGTCTCCGCGCCCCGCTGTCTCCGTGCCCCGCTGTCTCCGTGCCCCGATGTCTCCGTGCCCCGATGTCTCCGTGCCCAGCTGTCTCCGTGCCCCGCTCTCTCCGTGCCCCGCTGTCTCCGTGCCCCGCTGTCTCCGTGCCCAGCTGTCTCCGTGCCCCGCTCTCTCCGTGCCCCGATGTCTCCGTGCCCAGCTGTCTCCGTGCCCAGCTGTCTCTGTGCCCCGCTCTCTCCGTGCCCCGATGTCTCCGTGCCCAGCTGTCTCCGTGCCCAGCTGTCTCCGTGCCCCGCTGTCTCCGTGCCCAGCTGTCTCCGTGCCCCGCTGCTCTCCGTGCCCCGCTGTCTCCGTGCCCCGATGTCTCCGTGCCCCGCTGTCTCCGTGCCCCGATGTCTCCGTGCCCCGCTGTCTCCGTGCCCCGCTGTCTCCGTGCCCAGCTGTCTCCGTGCCCCGCTCTCTCCGTGCCCCGATGTCTCCGTGCCCAGCTGTCTCCGTGCCCAGCTGTCTCCGTGCCCCGCTGTCTCCGTGCCCCGCTGTCTCCGTGCCCCGCTGTCTCCGTGCCCCGATGTCTCCTCGTTGTCTCTGTCCTGCTCACCGTGTTCTGCAATGTGTTCTTCACACATATATATTGTTCTTCACTTAGTATTTTGTTCGCACCGTTCCGCGCGTATCTCCCGACAAGTAAGCAGATGTGCCCAGCTGTCTCCGTGCCCCGCTGTCTCCGTGCCCAGCTGTCTCCGTGCCCCGCTGCTCTCCGTGCCCCGCTGTCTCCGTGCCCCGATGTCTCCGTGCCCCGCTGTCTCCGTGCCCCGATGTCTCCGTGCCCCGCTGTCTCCGTGCCCCGCTGTCTCCGTGCCCAGCTGTCTCCGTGCCCCGCTCTCTCCGTGCCCCGATGTCTCCGTGCCCAGCTGTCTCCGTGCCCAGCTGTCTCCGTGCCCCGCTGTCTCCGTGCCCCGCTGTCTCCGTGCCCCGCTGTCTCCGTGCCCCGATGTCTCCGTGCCCCGATGTCTCCGTGCCCAGCTGTCTCCGTGCCCCGCTCTCTCCGTGCCCCGCTGTCTCCGTGCCCCGCTGTCTCCGTGCCCAGCTGTCTCCGTGCCCCGCTCTCTCCGTGCCCCGATGTCTCCGTGCCCAGCTGTCTCCGTGCCCAGCTGTCTCTGTGCCCCGCTCTCTCCGTGCCCCGATGTCTCCGTGCCCAGCTGTCTCCGTGCCCAGCTGTCTCCGTGCCCCGCTGTCTCCGTGCCCAGCTGTCTCCGTGCCCCGCTGCTCTCCGTGCCCCGCTGTCTCCGTGCCCCGATGTCTCCGTGCCCCGCTGTCTCCGTGCCCCGATGTCTCCGTGCCGCTCCGTGCCGCTGCCTGATGTCTCCGTGCCCCGATGTCTCCGTGCCGCTCCGTGCCGCTGCCTGATGTCTCCGTGCCCCGATGTCTCCGTGCTGCTGCCTGATGTCTTCGTGCTGCCGCTGCCCCATGTCTTCGTGCTGCCGCTGCCCCATGTCTTCGTGCTGCCGCTGCCCCATGTCTCCGTGCTGCTCCCCGGTGTCTCTGTGCTGCTCCCCGGTGTCTCTGTGCTGCTCCTCGTTGTCTCTGTCCTGCTCACCGTGTTCTGCAATGTGTTCTTCACACATATATATTGTTCTTCACTTAGTATTTTGTTCGCACCGTTCCGCGCGTATCTCCCGACAAGTAAGCAGATGTGCCGAACATCTGTAATCTATTCTTCACTGTGTTTTTCACTGTGTTTTTCACTTAAATGATCCTGTGGTCACTGTGTTCACTGTTTTTATTCTATTCTTCATTGTTCTTCACTGTGTTTTTTTAATTAAATGCTCGATCTCGAGCAGGGGAAATACTCGTCCGAGCAACGAGCCGTTTCGAGTACCTTAATACTCGAACGAGCATCAAGCTCGGACGAGTATACTCGCTCATCTCTAGTTACGACTAAGGACAGTTTATCCACCCAAAACATGTTAACTCTTCTTGCATGTTCGTGTACGTACCATACATTTTTGTAATTATTATGGAATACAGTTTATTTACTTTTTTATTTAGTTGCTCTAGAGTTCACTTATTTTTTAATACTCCAATGGGCCCTTATAAAAGCTTAGTATCAAGACCCATCTACCTAAATCCTTGCTGCTGTCCGCATCACTTATATAATGCTTAACCGCTTCCTGAGCTGAGCTGGCAAAGGGAATAGCAGGGTGTCAGCAGTAATCAGAGTGAGCTCCAATTGCGGGTGTTAACCCTTTAAATGCCACAGCCAGCGCAACCGAGGCATTTAAATGGCTGCAGGGAGATTCCCTGCTTGATCGGCGCCCCACTGCAGCATTCTCAGGGAGTGCCGATTGCTGCTATGCCAAGCCTGGGGTCTGTCCATGGTAAATGCCTGTAAGGCTCTGACACAGATGAAACCTTACAGGCAGTGTCTTAGTCTGTGCATCAGCATAGGCTGACAGTGCTAATACCCTGCAATACATCAGTTTTATAGCTCTTAACAACCGCATGAGTGAAACTCAGTCCTTATACAGCCCATGACTACATAGTTAAAAATATAATTCATTTTATTAAAGAATTTTTTAAAAGTAAAGAAATTACATTAGGATATAGTATGAAAATTGATCCCGGTATTCCATTTAGTGCCTCTGCACATCACAAAAACATACAATACACAATTTCATTGGGCATCATCAAATGGGTAAACTGCTACAGTCTCAGAATAAAGTGCCAGTGCATATACAGCTTCATAGCAGCTCACCGTATAGTCTCATAAGATGAAAAGTGCAAGATCAATTGCCTGTGCAATACACATAGGGGGTCATTTACTAAGGGCCCGATTCGCGTTTTCCTGACGTGTTACCCGAATATTTCCGATTTGCGACGATTGTACCTGAATTGCCCCGGGATTGTGGCGCACGCGATCGGATTGTGGCGCATCGGCGCCGGCATGCGCGCGACGGAAATCGGGGGGCGTGGCCGAACGAAAACCCGACGTATTCGGAAAAACCGCAGCATTTAAAAACCGAAAAAGTGTCGTTTGCGAAGCGCTTACCTTCACCTGGTCCGAGGTGGTGCATTCCGGCGCGTTGAGATGACTTTCAGCGCAGCAGCGCCACCTGGTGGACGGCGGATGAACTACCTTCATAAATCCCGGCCGGACCCGAATCCAGAGCAGAGAACGCGCCGCTGGATCGCGAATGGGCAAGGTAAGTAAATCTGCCCCATAGAGTTTAGAGTAAGTTAAGTGTTCGGTTACCCATACATCTAAGTTATATTAGGTTAACTTACCCATAATGTATGCTAATGATGAGTGTATTTCGCGTATCCCCGCTTCCTCAGGCCCCCTGAGGAAGCAGGAATATCATATTTTCTGTACATCTTTTGGCATAATATGTATATAACAGTGCACATCTTCTAAAGTACAGAGCAAATATGTATTTAAGGGGGTTGGGGCCCCATTCAGAAGTCTCCAAGTGACATCTCTGCATGTATGCATAGTTTACAGTCTGTATTACATAATTAAAAGCATATAATTTAATATATACATGGTAAATAGTATACAGTACAGCACACAATACAATGTACACGTTTAGGAGGCGCTGTGGAGACTTATGAGAAGTATCTGAGCGCAAAAGTGTTCTATTTTCTCATGGCAACCAATCAGAGCTACGCTTGCATTTTCCCACAGCAGTTTTGAAAGTGAAAGCTGAGCTGTGATTGGTTACCACAGGCAACTAGAACTTTACTCTTGTGATGGTGCTGGCTGAATCTGGTAAGAGTCTGTCATTATCCACAGTGAAATAAGTAGTGTTTATACTTATAAGTACTTGGGTTTACAAGCCAATGCCACTACAGGAACAAAGACCTTAATTTTTGGGGACATGGCCTGTGGTCTAATGAAACTAAAATGACCTGAAGCTATTGACTAAAGTGGCTAAATGATAACAAAGTCAATGTTTTGGATTGGCCATCACAAAGCCCTGAGATCAGTTCTATTAAAATGTATGGGCAAAGCTGCAAGCAAATAGCCTACAAACATGGCTCAGCTACATCAGTTCTGTCAGGGAGAATGGGTCCAAATTTCTACCAACTATTGTGAGAAGCTTGTGGAAGGATATCCAAAACATTTGACCCAAACCATACAGTTTAGGGCAATGGTACCAAATACTAATGAAATGTATGGAACTTTTTTAATCAGTAGAAAGAAATTACCTAAAAAAGTATCTGTCTGTCATAATTCTGGCATCTGGCCAATATAAATAATTGTGGTAATCCTAATTGGCCTAAAACGAGAAAGGTTTATTCTGATTTCATGTCTCTTAGTGAGAAAAACATGTATATATTTATTTTTATATACCATATGTAAACTTCTGGTTTCTGGTCTACAACTTGATCTCTGAAGCTTTACAGTGTGTGGGCTTTAATCTGTGTAGCTATTAATATGTTGTTTCTGAGGTTGGTATTTCTAATGACCTAATCCTCTGCAGCGGAGCCCCCTTGTGCTTTAATGACAGCTCTGTGCACTCTTGACATTATTTCAATCAGTTTCATGAGGTAGTCACCTGGAGTGGTCTTCCGTTCCTGGGGTGGTCCTCTTGAAAGTCAGTTTCATTACAGCGTTTGATGGTTTTCATGACTACACTTGAGGGCCCACATATGGCTTTCATAGTCCAAGATGCGCCATCACTTCTGTTGGCCGTAGAAGAAATATTTCTGTCCTCGAGACACATCCTTATTATTCCTCCATCAGTAACAAAAATGCAGTATATGATGTGGCTGCTGCTTATTTTTCATTTATATAATCACTTTCATTAGCTCGCAGGGATTTTCCTAATTCCAGTTGTATTCTATGCAAATAACAGGAAGAGGTTGTAAAGCTGGAGAGAGCTGGACAGCCTTTGGGTGGACAGATAAAAGAAAGACTGATTAAAGAATCTCCTTTCCTTTGTTCTTTTGTTAATAAATAGTCAAATCGTTATTGTAAAGGGTTCATTCTGTTGCACGGCAAGCCCCAATGTTAACCCATCTAGAACCAGAGTATATGATGTAAAGATATCCAATAATACGCACATCCATGTTTCTTTCTCCATGAGAATCAATATGTTCTTTGGAACATCATAATGGAAGATGTGTCCCATTTTGTTTACAGAACAGCACCACTTATACACATAGGTCATACTTGGTATTTATAGCTTTTACTTGTATTATTAAACAAAATACACTAGCCATGGTGGCACAGTAAAAGAAAGACATACATTATTTTTCCCATTTTGGGTCCAGAAGAGGGTATGAAAATAGGTCCTGATTGAAGGACATTACATTCCATGAGTTAGTTAAGGTGACATGAAAAAGTCTTTCATTTGTACAATGGTAAAGCCAAGGCACATGCTGAGTAGTACTTGCATGACCAAGTTAAACATACTGGTATACAGAGTATACAAGGAGCATGTGGGATTTGTACCAGTTTTGATTTGGGGTCCAAACAGGTTGTTGCTAAAACTGAAGAACCTACTAGCACAGCACAAAGGTTCCTTAGAAGAACTTAGCTCTTCAGTTTAACTTGAATTGGATATACAGGGTTGCAGCAATACCCACTCTCATTGTGATGGTAAAGCACCATCCTACAATAACAGTACAATGCTAGACAACTTCTCTACTGATTATTTAGAATTTTCTTGGGAAATATAAAAGGAGAGATAGATGTTTGAATCAGGACATTTTAGCAACTCTTTTTTATGCGTACCTCTGTAAATCATCCAAACAAAATCTCCAATGGAGAATTACTAGGTTTGGGCAGATTTATCCATATGTTTGCCTTCCATCCAAAGGCCTGGCCATATAAAGGGGAGGAAATCAGCCAAAATCAAGCGTGATAAACCATTCATTCCAGACAATGTGACTGTAGTAACCTTCTTATATTTATTTTCAATGGTCTCCTTCCTTCTAAGATCAAGTTTTTACATTATGCTAATGAGCATGAGGGGCTACCTTATCCCCGCTGGGATCGGGCTTTGCCTCCTCCTGCTTCCTCGGCACTTGTGCAGTAAGATCTTCCTTTAGAATGAAGGAGGCCATGGTTTATCATTTATGTTTGGTTTTGAGGGTAGAATTCCTTTAAGGCAAAATGCACAACAGTTATCTAAAATTGGGTGCATCTTTCTGGTCAAAATAAAAGATGTGCAAAGTACAAGATAGTTAGACTACGGCAAATTATATTAATACCCAATCAAGCAAGGTATATACCTTGTATACAGTGATATATACCTCTGTTCAGTAGGAAAAAAAGGAAATATCAATAATACGGTGGCTAGTGATGAGCGATCCTAGTCTGCTGGCACCCATCGCTGGTTTTAACTCTTTAAACGCCACCTAATCTTTAATCGTCATTCCCCAATGACGTCTGTGAATGTTTGGGTTCGGTACCCGGCTCCAAACCCGGTCCGAACTTAAAGGTTTGTTCATCCTTAATCCTGACATTTAGCAATGCCAGCTGTATTTTTTTCAGTGATTTTTCTTTAAAGCAGATTTGACATATTTCCCTCTATAACAGTCATCATTCCTGCACAGTTTACAACAATGTGGCTCGGTACTAGAGAACTAGATGTTCAGTATTGGCTACCTGCATAATAACAATTGATGTGATGCAGTCATGAATTTTTGATACGTCCCCAACAGACATTTTATGCCCATTTTGCATGCTCTATTTGGCTGTTATTCTATTAAAAGATCAGCACAATGCAGAACCGAACGAGAAACAAAGGCTCAAATGTCTGACTAGGAAATATTTACAGCTTTCTATATATTCTGTAAATTAACTGTGTACGGAGGCTGCGGATGTACATTACGGCTGAGTGTACATGTTAAATTAAAGCATGGAACATTGGAGGGGACAATCAAACCTGGATCTTGTTGTCTAAGGGTCCCAAAGCTCACACTTTTATTATTTATTTGGGGCCCTATTACAAAATTAGCTTTATGGTCTAGAAGATTCAACTTATAGTGATCGTCCCTTCATAAAACAAAACCTGAGAGTTCAGAAACCTAGTACCCTCCATCCAGCTCTTGGTGCCTCCCTCACTGTATTTGTCCTTATATCTATTCTAAACTAGCCACTGATTTCATAGGGAACATAAGTTATAGACACATCCCCTACACTATCCTGAACCAAGTGATGAGGCTTTGTCTTGTACCTACAGACATCAAAGGGAATCAAGCAACTGGAGTCCTAAAGGAAAAGGGGTTTTAGCTGTGTTGGCTATACATGTCTAATGTATCATCAGATATTGTTTTCTGGTTGTTCACTCTATGCCTCTGACGTGGCCAAATGTCCTTGCTCCTATCACCTTCACACTAGTACCAGTGGTATTGCTCTGTTGGTGGGCCTTTCTACCCCTTCTTTAGCTTAGCTCACAATATTGCTTTTTAAACTCTGTCTTAAGAATAGGGTATTGTTCCTATATCCACAAACTGAGCTTATTATTTGTTCTCTTATGAAACCTTTATCTGAGGCTTGGAACGAATATCTTAATTCAACAACTTTATCTTCTTGTAGAACCCTTTGGCTGTGCTAATAATAAGGAAAATGGAATTTGGACTAAAAGCCTTGCTTTAAATACTGTAAAACCTAGTGAACGTGTTGATATTAAGGAGAGGGATCCATGGGATATAAACCTGGAACATGTTTCTAAACTCCATGTTTGTACCTTCTTAATGCATGCCTGTTCCATATTCTTTATAAGATTAGAGATAGTAGTGGGCTGCCAGATATGATATTGCGCTGCTTACTCGGTCTAGTCAGAATACAAAGAGTAGATATTGGTAATCGATGAACAGGTGAAAGCATAGGGACAATGCGTTTCGGGGAGAATTTCCCCTTCTTCAGGTCCAAGATTCTTTATATGAGCCTACCAAGAACAAATTTCTGTTGGGTCACATGAGAACCTGCCATTGAAATTTAAAAACTATGATTAAAAAGTCTTACCCTTATCCCTAAATTGTTAATTTCCGTGGCTGCAATATTAAAAAAAAAGTTTGTAAACTTACAGCAACTCACCTGATGATGTTTTCCCTGCCTCCTTGTTGCTGATTGACAGGTTTTAGTGCTATGATATGCTGCTGCATGGAACATTAAAAGAGAGCTCTGTTACATCATTGGTCACTTAAAGTCATGTTTCCAGGTTGATGTTATCTAGGATCCTGTTACATCTGCAACATCTACCGCATGTATGTATCTGATCACATGAAATCACAGTATGCCTCTATGACCTTCTTCTCATCCCCATGCCTTCATGGACTTCTACACTTCCCCATTCCTCCATGGAGGCATGCTGTGATTTCATGTGATCAGATACATACATGGGGTAGATGTTGCATATATAACAGGACCTTGTATGACATCACTCTAGTCACATTAAATAAAGTGCTGAATACTAAGAAGAGGCATGGAATATGTGAAAGAATAGATTAAACCCTGAAAACAGCTATTAGTAACTGAATGGCCCACATTTATCAAAAGTAGTGCAAACTGCACAATGTGTAGTTAGCCTCTTTAATGTGCAGAATGTACCAGATTATTGAATACTGGTGCACAGTCTTTAATTATCTGGCACCCGCTGCACTGCTTGGGAAGTGTGCACCAATTCTGTGGAGTTACAGTAATAATGTAGTGCACGGTCTGACTCTGTCCCAAAAAAAACGCAGTGAAGCCATGACACAAAACTGGCGCAGACACTTTATAAATACGTGTACAAGCAGTTTGCATGTACTTTTCAGTGCAAAGTCAGACAAAAAACTGGCGCAAACACTTTAATAAATGTGGGCCAATGTGTCTGCTGATTCTGTCACCACAGACCACTAGGCAATCCCACGTTCATCCAGTAAAAGTTCAAGTGAACTAAGTTTGCATTAGGTGTAGCAGAACCGAGTATGTGGAAAAGAACCAGTAGAGTCAGTAGCCCATAGACTACAATGAATGAGAGAGAAGAATAGAAACTTCCCCTCTCAAAAAAAGAGAAAAAATATATCCTACATCCTGTATTTCAGTAAATAAACAATAAAACTAATGTTATTCGACAATTTGAATAACCAGTACACGTAATTTCAGTGTCTTTTTATGCAAACTCACCAAAGAGTCATAAATAAATACGTTTTTAACTTTTGGGAACCAATTTTTGTTGCCATGTCTCTGTGATGATGTTTGTTTTATTATTTCATGTTTTTTCAAGCAATGTTTTGTCACTGGGTGAGTCCCAATTGCAGCAGAACTTCTGAAGCAGTCAGATGGCTGTAAAGAATTAATGTGATGCAGCCGCTTTGGGACAAGATAGGTCATTTGTAGAATTTTGTAAGTCTGTTCAGTGAAATGACTAATGTAATAGTTACAATTTTCTTTTTAACTAAAGAAACTGTAAAAAAATAAATATTTTAAAAGCTCCAAACCCGATATATGCAGTATTAAAATGTGAATTTTACTTTATTTTGATTTTCTATACCAAGAATATAATACTGTGTGGATTTAAGGAAGAGTAAAAGCCTGGGGCCCTTCACTAACTAAATGCCCCAAGAACTTTGCAAAGTCACACCAAATGTAGATAACAGTTTACAGCGTTTCTCAAGATGCACAAGGTCTTATTTTCAGGGGATGTCTTTGGTCCCAATCTCTCACGTTTAGCGCTTTCCTTCAATAAATCCTTCTTGTCCAGGTAGCTGCTCACAGCACATGTGCAACGCAAAAGTCAGTGATTGGGCAAGGGGGTGTGTCTTATATATATATATGTATATTCTTCTGAGAAAGAAGTACAAAAGGTGATATGACTGCAGAATCTGACTACATTGAGTTTGTTTGTAGTCTGTAACCAGGGAGACACTGGAACTGTTTACATAAAATAGTAGAATATTTAAAATTAAGACTATTTGATATTGTCATCTGTTCAATTGTAGATACACAATGTAAATAAAAAAATGTCTTTCTCTCCTCTACAGAGGTCCTCCATCATTTCATTTATATGAAAACCCATGACAAAAACATCTGTAGAGAATAAAACTGTACATAACGCATGTTGATTGTGAACCCATTATTGATGCAGTAAATGCAATATAATAATTTTAATGGGATGCTTATTCAATCCATTAGTCATAGGGCCTATCAAAATATAATAACAGTTTTTCACTGCGTTTAACGGAAAATAGCGGCCAAAGTCGAAAATGGCACTTTTTTGCCATTTAAAAAAAATAAGAAATTCTATAAAAAGTGATGAAAAGGTCGTACAGTCCAAAAAAAGATAACATTGTAAACATCATCAAAAGCCGCAAAAAATGACACCTTCCAAAGCTTCGTACACCAATGTATAAAAATGTTATTAGCGCCAGAAGATGGCAAAATCCCCCAAATTTTTTTTGTACAGGAGGTTTTCATTTTTGTAAATGTATGAAAACATTATAAAACCTTTACAAATTTGGTATCAACATAATCGTACCGACCCAGAGAATAAAGTAGACATGTCATTTGGGGCATACAGTGAAATCCATAAAATCCAAGCCCACAAGAATATGGCAAATGAGTTTTTTTTACCAATTTCACTGCATTTGGAATTTTTTTCCCGCTTCCCAGTACATGGCATGGAATATTAAATACCATAACTATGAAGTGCAATTTGTTACACAGAAAATAAGCCATCACTCAGCTCTGTACATGGAAAAATAAAAAAGTTATAGATTTTTGTAGGGGGGGGGGGAGTGAAAAATGAAAACGCAATATTGGAGAAAATCACTTTTTTAGTATCGACAAATTTTCAGGGGCATGACTTCAACCCTGATTGAGGGATTATTTTTTGTGAAAAGAGTTGTTCTTTTCAGTCATATCATTTTGGGGAATGTAACTTTTTTTGAAGAAGATTTTTATATATTATGGGAAGTTTTTGGTTTTTTTTTTACGCTGTTCACTGTAAGGTTTCAATATTGCTTTAGATTTATTGTACAGATTAATACCAACACAGTGATACCAAATATGTATGTTTTTTGTATTATATACTTTATTTGGTTTTCATATGCAACTGGGGTGATTTGGGGACTTTTAGTTTATTTTATTTTTAATTATAAAAAGATTTGTCCTTTTTAATTTTTACATTTTTAACACACTTGAAGCGTTCATCCGATTACTTGTTCAAGCCCTCACACACTGCAATCCATATATTGCAGATTGTAATGTAAGTAACTGAGCATGATGACACCAGGAGGCAGAACACGGTGAACAGAGGACCCGGCAGCCTTGACCACAGCGTGTAAGGGTATTTCCGATCCCAGGTGTAAGTGTGTCTTCACAGCCCGGCATTTGCAGGACACTAGGTCCTTCAATCTTCTTCTATTGCATTGACGTAGAAAGACGCACTCTTAATGGCCTCGGTAAAAGCCTGATACAGCAGTCATTAAGGGGTTCGTCAATTATCTAGGTGGATATCCGTATATATATCTGGACCTTTACTATGCCTTGCGATGAGTGGACCCAAACTTTAGGTTCAGTGTCCTCTGTTCGGCAAATTTGCCCAATCACCCCTAGCAACTAGGCATGGCTCCTTGGACACTTGGTGGACTCACCTGGCCAATCATATCCTCGCCTAAATGCTAGGGGTGTTACTGACTGACTGACTGCTCTGCAGCCCATCAAGCAACATTTCTGGGTTAGGCAGAGCTACCAAACCTAAAGTTTGGGTCCATTCAACTCTAGTATAGACTCTATACAATAGTATAGACCTATAACATAGAGCCATACATGGCTGTGGCTGTGTCAGGTACTGCAGCTCAGCTCTAACTGCAATATAATAAGCTTCATTATCAGACAGAGCCATAGTCCATAAGAAACAAAGTGCAGACCCCCTCAATGGATCCTATTAGATGGGGGTGCCCATGCTCTAATAATGGTAAGCCATCAATAATGAAATTCCCTTAAAAAACATTTCGAGTTTTCCAACACTATACTGTAACCTACAATTCCCCACCCAGCCAAATTGAATAAAATCTGTAACAAATAAAATTATGGTATAGTCAGAGTGAAAAGGGGGAGATATCTGGGAAGTTTACTGTGATCTTGTACTGGCTTATAGATCTGTACCATTGCTGTCTGCTTCTGACCTCGGGTATTAAGAAAATGCCATGCTCATAAAAGGCCAGCGCTATTTATGGTAATATTTTCAGCAAAGGGCACAGCAGACACATAACAAGATCTGCCTAAACTGCTCGATGCATATACTAAGAAATATCCACTGTTTTAATAAAGACCAGACATCAGTTTTCTCATTTATATTCCGTGCCTATATGAATGTAATAATAAGATAAACATGACTCCAAAAATGCACTTTTCCTCTGCGTTAGTTTATTCATGGGCTACAGAACCGAAGCGTAGTATAAATGTCCTTATTTATGGTTCAAACCCTTATTATTTATTAATATTATTATTTTATAATGCACTTTATTATTATTATTATTATTATTACAGGCAGTTCAGGGGTTATGTTCAAGATAGGTTCTGTAGGTTTGTTCTTAAGTTGAATTTGTATGTAAGTCGGAACTGTATATTTCATAACTGTAACCCCAGACAGAATTTTTTTGGTCTCTCTGACAATTGGAGTTTAAAAATGTTGGACCAGGATTAACAATAAAGGTTACTTACAGACATCTTTAATAACTGTTACAGCTGATCATTGTAGCCTAAGGATAAAGTACAGTAAATTACCAACATCCAGAGGTCCTTTTGTAAGTAGGGGTTGTCTGTAAGTTGGGTGTTCTTAAGAAGGGGACCGCCTGTATTATTATATTGCCATAATTATTTTTTTTATGTTGAAGTAAGTATAAATATTTCAAATAAATATATAAATGATAAAGGATACATATTTTGTAAATAATTTACAATCAATCAATTTCCAAATATTTTTCTTCAACTAGTTTATTGTATCAGCTTATTTTTAAATAATGTAGATAATCTATTTATTAATCTATGAATTCTATTAGACATTTGAAGAAAATAAATTAATTGATGTGATATTTCAGTATCCTGAAAAAAGCTTTCATGTTTATTTTTCATTTGAGTTATTTTTCACATGGCAGCCACTTACATGTTGTCGCGCTGGGCTTGTTGCTCATCCGGCGTGTATGCAGTTTGTGAGTATGAAATAGTTATGCAGCAGCAGCACCTGCTGGGAGAGACGCGAAGGAGCAGTTACAAGACATACTTGCCAGGAATGTCTTATACTATGCTGATTATATACATGAAGACTCCTCTGCACGAAACCTTCGCTCATACACCAGCTGATTTTCCAGTCACTGACCCATGATTCTTTGTACAACAAATGCTTGAAGCTAAATTCTAATAATAACTTAGCAGCTCCATTCCAATAACAAAAAGATTTTTTTCCTTGCATTTTAAATCCGACTGTTGTTCAAAGCTTAAGAAGTGGAAAAAAAAAAACATGCAAATTTATACACCTCAGTGATTGAAAAAAGTGATCGACTAGAAGGTGCATATAAATATATATTTATAATTGTGCTTTTTTATATTTCACAATTTAATGGTATGGTCGGACTGTAGACTTTATTTTCATTTTGTTTGTGCTATTGCTGTTAACACAAAAAACAAGCAAACAAATAAAAATAAAACATACCCCTGGGTTAATGGTTTAACTTTTTCTTTGACTGAAAAATTAGTATAACTTTAAGCAACTATTTTCTGACTAGTTCTGGAACTATAAAACAAGCACTGTACTGAACATACATATCTATTTCACAACTATATTATGGATAAAAAAATATATAAAGCCATACAGGTTATGTGAAAGAAAAGAAAAAGAAAACAAAAAAGTTGAAAGAATGTATAAGCTTCACAATAAGCTGAAGCTGGTAGCGATCAACCTATACCGTATTTTTCGGACTGTAAGGTGCACAAAAAATCCTTTGATTTTCTCAGAAATCAAAGGTGCGCCTTATAGTCCAGTGCGTCTTATGCATGAACCATACATATAGACAACAGCTGCCTTGAACTGTGCACATGTCTGCTACCTGTTCGTCATTCATCCATATAATCAGGTGCGCCTTATAATCCAGTGCGCCTTATATATGAACGTTTTAGTAGGCATTTATTGATGGTGCACCTTATAATCCGGTGCGCCTTATAGTCCGAAAATACAGTACATATATTTGCCCCCTTGGCTTTCAACATGGACCATGGATAGGGGGGCCTGAGTTTGACTTTTTTGGGGGATCATTTGTCTTTTCATTTTTTTTCTCTTTTCTTGCACCTTGTTCTCCTCACCAACACATGTTTTCTACACTAAAGTCGTGGCATCTACAATTTAACATAATCATAAGTTTTGTAATCGGTGGTAGTGGTGGATAGTGATCTCACCCTGAGGTGGAATGTACATGGACTGGTAAGCAGAACTAGAGGTGACACTCTGCAGCGGAGGACAAAGAAGGGGTGAATATGGGTCTGTTTGTTGTGTTATAGCCATCCATGCCACCAAGAAATAGATGATTAGTAGTTGACAGCAAAGTCACTTGCTTAATATTTCAGTAGCGTCGTTGGACAAAGCATAGTAAGGCAATGCCCTTGAAAGTATGTTCCATGTGTTAAATTCATACAATTTATGATTTACAGTTTTAAGAAGTGCTCATGTTAACTTTTTCATTTTCTTTCAGTCCCTCCAAATCTCACAGTTCCCAATGGCAAGAACGAAATGGTGGCGAGAGAAGGAGATACCATAGAGCTGCAGTGTCAAGTATCTGGGAAGCCCAAGCCAATTATTATGTGGTCCAGATTCGACAAAGAAGTACCAATGCCCGATGGATCAATGCAGATGGAGAGTTATGATGGAATATTAAGGATAGTAAATGTATCTCGAGAAATGACAGGACGCTACAGGTGTCAGACAAGTCAATACAATGGATTTAATGTGAAGCCCAGAGAAACTACAGTTGAGCTGATTGTACAATGTGAGTACAAAGGGTCATGACCATGATTATTTTT
The DNA here is from genome assembly GCF_040894005.1 of Engystomops pustulosus. NCBI lineage: Eukaryota > Metazoa > Chordata > Amphibia > Anura > Leptodactylidae > Engystomops > Engystomops pustulosus. The sequence continues at coordinate 55,135,259 of NC_092417.1, read as the reverse complement.
TTATCATGTTTACATTGCGGTGAAGGAAAACCTGTCAATTCTGATTATATAAAAGGTGATCTGTACATACAATATAAAAAAGTAAGAGGAAAAAGTATATTTTTTAGTATATAAAGAAATATATGTCTCCAGTAATAGGGGACTAGGGTTTTTGAAAACTATATATGATCCTTTTTTTTAAAGTTTACTTGTTGTTTTTAGTAGACCTATCTACCTAGCTACAGTACATTCAGGACAGGAATAGCCCATTGTGGTACCAAAACATCCATGGTTAGTCCATGCTCTGGCACAGCACAGAGCCCCAAAGGTCCAGCAGAAGATATCTCCATATGAGGAGGATATTTGTAATGGTTGAAAGGACACAAACAGCAATGTTTGGGTCCATGCCAGAAGTTGGGGGTCAGGATCTGGGCTCACCCTTCCCCCACTCATACCCCCATCACAGAGCAGCAAAGCTGCCAATTAATTTTTCAGTTTCAGTTTGGGTACCGGAGCCCAACCTTTATTCAAGGTACCTGCCGAACCCAAGCCCCGTTAGGTTCACTCATTCTCATTCACTCCACTTTGATGACAAATTCCCTATGTACAGTATGTATAATCAGTTATCAGTTGTCTTATTTCTAGGGTGCTACATATTACAAAGATACGCAATAATATGGTATGCTTTAAGAGGTGGAGCATGCTTAATATCTTGGAGCCATATAAGGCCTTGTAGTTAATAACTTTATACTATAAATGAAGTTCGGTTCACAATAAAGTTCAAAAATATTTTACAATGGCACCAAAGTTTGTTTATTACCATGTTCAAATGGTCTTGGGATGCTGTCCCACTATTGTGGGACCATATGCAGCCCATCTGAAAGCACAAAGATCAAAAATGAATGTTTGCATTACTCCCAAAAATGTTCACTGTCCCTTGTTGTTGCAGCTCTTGGTTGACCTGGTCCAGCTCTGCGCTCTACATGCGGAGTCCCCACCATTAACATCAGGGTGTCATCTGTAACTAACCATCAATACTCTGACATTACACCTGTGGTTGTAGATAACTCAGATCACAGGTCTTAAATTTGTAGATGCTTAAGCCAACATGATTTTGCAAACAAAAGGTTTTATGCTTTGTTACCTCATGATCGACACCCTCTTTGGGGGGGCTGATCATCTCCACAGCAGTCTCCGACTATCATTAAATACCCACTAGATTATGACATAATCTGGTCACTCAAACGTACTGCAATCCATTGGAATATTGCAGTGCAATATTTTAAGCAAGCAATGAGACGATTGCTTGTCCAAGTCCCATAGGAGGACTAAATAAAAGAAAGTTAAAAAATGAAATGAATCAAAAAAATATTAATGTCATAAAAGCCCATACAAAATTTCCATATAATGACAGAAAAGTGAAAATTGTTATAAAAACACTATTTGGAAACACCCCCCTGTGCCCCTCTTGTTCATTAGCATAATTTTAAAGGCTGATTTTAAAAGGCATGAGGCCATAGATAACAAATGCAAGAAGATTACCACAGTCATGGTGTAAGTGTCACTGGTTTATCATGTTTGAGTTTGATTTAGGTTTTTTTAAGGAGCGTAGTTTCCGAAGTGGAGTGACTGTATTGAAGTTTCCACTGCTCTGGTATCTCAGCAGTGCTGCAAAGTTGACATAGGCCTTGAAATCTAATCTAGCAAAATCTAACTTCAAGGAGCAAACTAGTGCTTTTTCCTTTTCCGGTCCCGGTTTCTGCCCCCACAGCATTTGGTGGATTGGTACATTTGGGAGAATTGTGGTAACAAACTATGAAGTGCATTTAAAAAGTACATTTTGTCACCTAAAGGGGTTTTCCCATAAACAATATTTATCCCAGCAAGTGGACATGTTCAGCTTAACTAACCTGTGATGCCAACTTCAAGTTCAACGGAAGTCAACGGAAGACATTTTTAAGGGACAACCCTGGCAGGGTGCTTTTGGGTTCACCTAGTTATATTAAAATTCTTGTATGTGAATGATAGCATTATAGTATTGTTTGTTTTAGACTTTATCCACTTTAGTTCTTTGATAAGTCTTGCTCAGCTAACAATGGCTGATAGATGAATCTTTTTTACATACCTACAGCATATTTAGTGAACAGTAACCCATATAAAAGATCGTGCTTGGCTAATCCCATGTTCTGCACCTATGTCACAGTCAATTAGCGCCGAGAGATTCTTTTTCTAGAAGACTGATATTTGCTGCATAAGCTCCATTCACTGATCTAATTCCAAAACCCATTGTTTTCCTGCTTTATGAACTTTTGGTAATATCCAAGGTGACATGACAATTTTAATTGTCATAAAGTTCCAATTATTGATATTTAATTAATATGACAATTATCATTTTTTACATTTTTTATCATTTAACTTATGTCCTATCTTTTTTTTTTACAAAAAATGATATTCTGCAGATCGAAAAACCAAGCAGAATTTATGTCATTCATATTAATCCCATCTACAGCGACATCAATTGGATGTTATTTAAAAATGTACCCATGTGAAGATAATGTCCCCTGATTGCACCAATATGGTCTCTTAGAAATGGGAGGCTGTCATTGGATACAACCACCACTGCTGAAGTTATTGCATGGAGAAATATGCAAATACATTTTCCAGAAAGGAACAAAGAAAGCATTGCTTCTTAGTTACCTTGTAAGGCAGCTCCTGTACCATCAATTATGATTTTCAAGAAGCCTAATGACAGGATGTGGGATTAAAGCCAAACCAGTATATCTATTACAGAAGGAATATAGGGGGTCATTTACTAAGGGCCCGATTCGCGTTTTCCCGACGTGTTACCCGAATATTTCCGATTTGCGCCAATTTCCCCTGAATTGCCCCGGGATTTTGGCGCACGCGATCGGATTGTGGCGCATTGGCGCCGGCATGCGCGCGACGGAAATCAGGGGACGTGGCCGAACGAAAACCCGACGTATTCGGAAAAACTGCCGCATTTAAGAACGGAAAATGTGTCGCTCGGGGCGCGCTTACCTGCACTCAGCCCGAGCCGGTGAACTCCAGCGCGTTCAGATGCTTTTCAGCGCAGCAGCGCCACCTGGTGGACGGCGGAGGAACTACCTTATTAAGTCCCGGCCGGACCCGAATCCAGCGCAGAGAACGCGCCGCTGGATCGCGAACGGACCGGGTAAGTAAATCTGCCCTATAATCTTTATCAATGAAGGAATCAAATCTACACCAATCTGCCCCATAATGAATCTGTATAAGAAGTTGGTAAATAAAAGGTTTGTAAGAAACAATAAATCGCTTAAAAAATAGCCACAGTCTATAAATGATACCATACATATAGAAAAAGCTAAATTACATGGAAGACACATTTTCTCCCTGATGATTTTTCCACCGTCAGCATACCCTAAAAGACTGACTAGATATTAACAGTGCATCATGCTTTGTTTGGAGTATTTTAATGTACAATGTTTTATCACTTACAATTACATCCGCTCTAGATACAGCAGGGGGACTGTATGCAATCTTGAATAATTACATTCCTACCCCTATTTGAAGAACGATACAGTAGTAGCACAGCTGGCTTCCTCCAGTGGGGCTAAAAATACCCCATTAGGAGGAGAGTCATGGGTTGGAATCGGTATGGCTGCACTCCATGTGGTGCATCTCAGTATCAGTAACTGACTAATGTATAGAAAAGGAGAAAAAAAAAGGATTTTTTGCCTTGCATCTTTTTGTCACTTACCGGAAAGCTACCATCAAAATCCATCATGATAAACCAGGGACACTTACTTATAATATCAGTATAGTATAGTATCAGTAACTGACTAATGTATAGAAAAGGAGAAAAAAAAGATTTTTTGCGTTGCATGTTTTTGTCACTTACCGGAAAGCTACCATCGAAATCCATCATGATAAACCAGGGGCACTTACTTATAGATCCAGGCACCGTGTCTGTCGTAATTTTCTTATATTTGTTATCCATGGCCTCCTTCCTTCTAAAACCAACTTTTAAATTATCAGAGTCTGTCTGTGCTGCAGATTCACAGGGTGTTACAATGTCTTGCCCTCCCCTATTCTCCCTCAGTACTTCCCGCTATATATCTCTGCCTGATGTAATCTCACTTTTAACACACAGTGAAGGAAATTGCTTCTGTACAGTGTAATAGCATGTGCATCTGCAGCATGGAAGGTCTCTAGTACCACCCACTAGAGCCCTTCATGCTCATTAGCATAATTTTAATAGTTGATTTTAGAAGGAAGGAGACCATGGATAACAAATATAAGAAGATTACCCCTGTCACAGTGCCTGGATCTATGAGAAAGTGTTCCGGGTTTATCATGATGGATTTTAATGATAGATTTCCTTTAAAGAGGTGGTCATCTTAAAAGGAACCTGTCATCAGAAAATGACCTAATAAACCACTACTAGTATGAGGCTAAGCAGCCTTCCAGATCCTGTTTCACAAAATTAGAACTAGAGCAAAAATAGGTCAGATAGATACCAAAATGTTTATAAAAAATGATGAATTTTCTGACAAGGGATTACGCGTTTCGTTGGAGGACTCCCTCTTCTTTAGATCCAGAAGCCAGTAGCAAGTGGTAGTAGGAAACATGCAAAATCTCTTTAATTTTCTCTTTTCCTTTGCCCATTTTTTCTGTTAACTGGTATGTGTGGTAAGGCGTGTTAAATCTTTGTATTTGGAACTTTACAATTACATTATAAATTTAAAAAAAACTAATGAAAATGACTCAATTTGCAAACCCCTAAATATTTTATATATTGCTGTACTGAGCATATAAACATGACATCCTCATATTTGCCTATAGCTATCTTCTTAAGATATCTCTGGGCGGTATCTCTTTTGGAAACCACTACGAACATCTAAAAGTAGGGACCCCAAGTTCTCCATGTTATACCTCAAGGCTCCATTGTATGGGACCATTTTAATCTATTTTAATCTAGCTGATAGTTACAATAGAGATAGAATATTACTCAGGAGAAGTCATGGTTAGGTGAATGGGCCACTGCTTTTGGTAGACACAATGGGGGAGATTTATCAGAAGTGTCTGAGAGAAAAACTGTGATAGTTAAATGGTAGCCATGAGAGTTTTCCTTTCATTTTTCCCACACAAATTTATAAAATGATAGCTGAGCTCTGATTGGTTGTCATAAACAGTTTTTCTCACAGACACTTCTGATAAATCTGCCCCAATTTAGGAGATTTATTAATCTGTTTCTAACATAATTCACCAATTTGCACCAAATACACTGTTCTTCCACATTTGTGAATGGCTTTAGACATTTTTCAGACATTTTCTCACCAGTACGACAAAAGGGGAGGCAGGGTTTTGGCATAATATCCACACACCAAAAATATTGCTAATGCATAAAATTTTGGTGCAGGTTCCTGACGTAAAACCTAGACAAACTAAAAGAAGGTGTAAAGTATGACTAAGTTGTCTAAACACACACTATTTTTTTTTTGTAACAATAAAGTGGATAGTAAGGCGCTCGCTTACCTCTCATGTAGAAGCACAAAACAAAAAACCATCCAGTGTCCTAAAAATGTTTAAATCCATAAAAATCATTGTAGGGGCAGAGACATGGCGATTTCCTAGGTGGAAAAAAGCGTACTTGCAAGCTTGACAAAGGACTATTATTGTCCTTGTGTGTGGAAACACATCACAAATATCTTTTTTTATGCCAAGCCTGTAGCCCATACTATGATTTTTATGGATTTGCAACAAATAGAAATATGAAGATTTTAAGGAAGCTGGAGGCTTTCTTGTTTTGTGCTAAATAGTCCCACACTATCTTTGACAAATCTGATCTGATAAATTTGTCTTACCTTACAACACTTGATAAATCTGCCCCATTATCTTTTGTCTCCTAACTTTGAGTCTTCTCCTGTATGTTCCCACACTGAGGGAGAGGTACTGCTGCTATACCCCCTCCTTCCAGGTTTGATTTGGGAAACCACAAAATGAAAGAAAGGGTTACATGATTTTCTTATAATATTTTATGATATTAAATTTTATTTTGTTCACAAATATAATACTAGAATAATATGGGAATACGCTTTAATAATCTCTGGAAATTGATGAGTTAAGATTGATGGAAATGGTCCATACTGTATACTGACTGTATTGAATAATGTAAGATAAAATGTTAATACTAAGGTCTGTGTGATTGAAATGGAATTGAAGCCTAAGTGAGTTAAAGAAGCGAATTGAAATTGGTGAGATAAAGGAAGACTCTGAGATAAGAAAAGAGGAAGAAACATACAAATGTACCTACTAAAAGTATAAAAAATCAGTTTTTCTCACAGACACAACATAATGTCGTTTGTGTTAATTAACATTATGACATTAACCTAGTAAAATATTTTCTTTCATAAATTGAAGTAAGAAGGGTTGTAGCTATAGGGAGGCTATAGGTGGCCTGTGCCCTGGCTGTTACAGCATCTACATTGACCTAATGGTTATTTTAAGAACTGTAGTATCCATTAATATAGCCTTAGGGGTAGAATATAAAGTATTACTTTTAATTTATTTTACAGAAAGGGTCATTGTTCAAGGTCAAAGAGAGATTGTGTAAGGCTTACTTGAATTCACTGTGAAATTATCATTTTGAACTCTCCGGAACACTCCAGTCAAAGCCAATTGACTAAATAATACATGGTGCAGGGCTTAAAAGGAGGAGCAGGACTTATTTCCATTGTATTCCTAAAACCTCGTTAGAACGTGGAGTCCTGCTCCTCCATTCTGGACCTACAGAAGGAATAAACTTTTTCTCTGGATTGTGCTGAATTTCTCTGGAGTGAATGTGTGTATCAAGTGTTATCAGCAATGCTTGGAGCCTGTATCTCCCCTTCCCAACATGTGACATAATAGTACTGCATGGCAGGAAGTGAGTTTCTGCATTATGCAGTACTATTACGTCAAGGTCCCAGCACCGGCTCCTAAACAGAGCTGCTACCAGAAACTGCAGGGGTTTAACCCCTTACACGCCACAGTTACACATCATACATCAGACCCCCCTGCAGCGCCTACCTAGAGGGTCTGTGGCTCATTCGGTATCTTCACACAGGGACAATTTTTAATAAAATGTAATTGAAGAAATGTCTGCATATGGTAATGTGAATGTTGAGATAAGAATGGGGGATGCTTGAAAGAAAGCAGTTTTTGATTTCCAAACCAGGAGTGGAGTAAATATAAAAGGGGGGCAGCATCTCCATTATATGTTCCAATCCATTAGAATCCAACCCTGCGAAAAAACTGCATCAGAAAACCTCAATGTGGGAATGAAGCCTGACAGTGATGTCTGAAAACATTTAGGTTTCTCACTTACCATGATTAAATCCCCAATTAAATGTAGAAAAATAAAGTGATTCTTGTGTATATCGCATTGTGACTGATGGGGGTACACTGTGGCCTGGGGGGGGGTAATCTGGTATTGGCCAAGGTATACCTGGGGTATAATTTGGGCTAGGCCACTTTAAACCTGGGTATAGTGTGGGCTGGGGGTATACTCTACTCATCTGTAGTTATAACCCTATATCCAATTGCTTGAGTATATTCTACAGTAAATATAGTGACTGGTAGGGAAAACAAGACCCTTGCTGCTTACATTGGGCTTGCTGGCAATGCAGCAGGGTAATGGCATACTACTGTCAATGGGTTGCTGCATGACAGCATTAGCTGTATATATAGGTTTTTAAATTCTTTAATAATGTAATTTTTACAGATAATGATATACCGTAAATACATATAGACATATTTATATATGGCGTGTATATGTGAAGGAACAGCTTGTACTGAGGTTTTTTGTATTTTGTAGAAAAGTCTGCTCAGTGGACTAATAAATCCCAAAGTAAGCGACCAAAGAAAAACCTTTAGCAGAAAAGCTGGATGAACAATGAACAAAATATGAATCATCTGCCTGTTTTATACATTTTAACGCACAATCCAAGTTCAGAGTAAGTTCAAGGCAAAAAAAAAATCTGTGCAGTATGAAGCAGGTGATGTCATTGTATAAATTCAATCTGGCATGAACAAAACTTTCTGCTCCTAATAAGTAAAAGTAAATTTTCCTTAAATATAGAGTATAAGAACTAGATCACACCTGACTGCAAGTTGTGTGTGGTAATGAAACTGTGCAGGAAGGGAAAGTGCTGTTTTTTGAAGGAAGCAGCCATGACTTTCTTTTGCTACACAAGGCCCAGGTTAGCTGCAGCTTTATTGATGGCGAGTAGCAGAAAAAATCTGCAATGCAAAGTGACTTAAGCTACCTGCACATGTCTGTCGAAACGTCAGATCACAAGGTCCAAGCAGTAGGGATCTGACCTGCACACTGGTCCGTTTCTTCAGATCAAGCACGTTCATGTGTAGGTGGCCTCATGCAGACATTTGACTGTTAGCGATAACCCAAGCAATCTTCTTGTACTTTCTACTAATGTAGTCAAGGATGACCATATGTTTTGCAATCTCTATAAAACTGATGATAGTGGAGTAACTGTGCTTGGGCATCCCCACGTCAATGCTTTTCTAGTGAAATGTGCTTTAGGATCACTTGGTCAGTCAGACATCCGGTTGGCAGCTCTAGGTTTGCTGGAATACCTTTTTCTTTTGGTTGGTGGCAGAAAATGGTGGGAGATGGAGGATCATGTGATCTCTAACTGTCCATGACCAATCTACCTTTTAGGACCTTAAATTAAATCTACCATCAAAAACAAGGATGCTAAAACAGACACTTACTCACAGAACCAGGCACCATGACTGTGGTAATGATATCCATGGCCTCCTTCTTTCTAAAATCAACTTTTAAAATTATGCTAATGAGCCTGAAGGGCTAAATCTACCATCAAAAACAAGGATGCTAAAACAGACACTTACTCACAGAACCAGGCACCATGACTGTGGTAATGATATCCATGGCCTCCTTCTTTCTAAAATCAACTTTTAAAATTATGCTAATGAGCCTGAAGGGCTACATCTGGCTTTACTGACCATTACACTGACTTATCCTCCAACCTGCTCCTTAAAGGACACCAGTCATCAGGTCTCTGTCACTACTACCTGTTGGAGCAGCTCACAATGATCCATTACAGCCTTTATCTAGTCAATTCATACATTAATCATTATAAAATCATATTTTCTTTATTATGTAAATGAGGCTGGTCACATGGTCAGAGGCAGTGATGTCACCCCTGTTACCCCTCCTCTCTCCTCCCCCTGCTCATGTATGTGTGTAATGTGTAGTAAAGCATTGCTAGTGTGTGTGCTGCATCTGCTGACATGCTCTCCCTCCTAATACACATGTGTGAGACACAAACATCAGCTACACAAGTACCTTACATGTTCTGCTGTAACATGGCTGCCTGGAGCTGTTGTATCTCTCCTATACACACACACAGGCGCCAGCACCAGGAAGCACATGAAGGAGCCAATACAGCATTATGCCTCACACCATTAAACAGGCTGTCAGTCATGTGTATAGGATTATCTCATACACACACAGGCTGCAGGGGGCGCCAGCACCAGGAAGCACATGGAGGAGCCATTACACCATTATACCTCACATCATTATACAGGCTGTCAGTCAAGCACTGGGGGTGTGGCTGTGCCTCCCACTCATGAGTAAGCTGGACACCTTGAATATGATAATGATTTAAATGACTGTTTTTAAGCGAAGTGCAATAAAAATAAATGGTCTCTGTTTAAACATAGTGCCCCTCCTCCCATAGCTGCATTGTGTTGGGACCTGTATAATCTTTGTGGACATCTCTTTCCTGTTTTTCAGTGATCTGTCAGTTTAGAGTATATTCCTTTATGTAAATATGCTTCTCAGTGCACTAGGGGTGGGGCCACGGTCAAAGCTGCACCAATTTACTTTTTTACTACACCTTCTTCCATCAATTAATATAAGTGGAAGGACTGATTGGCACGAGGCATCATAGAAGGATGGAAAAAGATGTTACATTCCATGCAACCTGGACATATTGCCAGATTGACAGCCGTGCAGTCAATCCAGCAAATTAACGTCCCTAGCTACTACCACAAAAAAGTAAACAATAACAAAAATGTAGAAAGCATAAAATAACAGTTTATTAGATAAATTAAAACAAATCAATTTAAAAAGACATCATACACAGAAAAAGTCCACCAATGGTCAAATAACTAAATATATATAATAAATAGAACCCAGTAAGCTGTATAGAGGTATATAAGGTCTTGTCCTCAGAACAAGTTAAGGTATTTGCTTCAAACAAGCATTGCACATTATTCAAAGGAATAACAGAGGACAAGGGACACATACACAGGTATATACAGACCAAGGGTGGACAGCAACCCGACATGTGTTTCACCTTGCTTTGTCAGGAGTATACCCTACTTTGTGGCCCATTTTCTTCCTGGTTGGCTTCATAAGGGTGTACAACTGATTTTCTATGAACTATTCTTCACAAGTAATATAAAATTCTGCACACGATTGTGACTGTGCTCCTTTCCATACGTACAAATCAATTAATTTTGATAAAACGACTTCACAGATTTGGTGCAGTATCTGGAAAATGCTGCATTTGATGAAAAATTCAAGATCACTGTCTCTGATGCTTTTCATGTTACCTTTGAATTTCGATTCAAAGTTTAGAGATGAATTATCGAGAAAACCTATTTTGACGAGCAGCAGAGTAGTCATTTTAATAGATGCTGTCATAGATTGTTTGAGTGAGTTCATCGCTTATACCTTTGCTGTGTCAAAGTTCACAATTGCATTTAATGAACCTATTACTAAAATGAATTATTCCTTTCCCTGTCTTGACAAATTCCTCACAAATGCAATTATTATCATACACATTGTACAATGCGGAAATGTCAGCCTCTAGATTAATGTAGTCTGAAGTTATTCAACTTATTCGGAGATACCCAGAAGGCTTTGCATGTTCCCTAGCAACTGCATCATGCTGTCCATTGTTGATTTCTTTTAGCATAAAAGGGGCTCATTCAGCAACTAGGTCACCTTTATACTATAAAGTTAACATATATTGTTATAGGTGAAGAGTCCTGCATCACACTTATGTCTTTCTTGAGAAAATCTGTTGCCTGAGTACATATTTTTTAATTTTATTAATTTGCCAATAACCACTTTGATGCTCCATGGGTGTGGCCACAAGGTCCAGTGCACCCACTGTCACCCAGTTTTACAAGCGAAGAAGGGCATTACTAATAAAGCATGGGAAACACTGGGAATAAATGTTATACTGGTGCATCGATTCCATTGCTGTCAATGGGAGCTCTAAAGGTGGTTACTGTATACAGTCGACCCGAATGTGTTAGAAGATAAAGGGATATTCCAGCAGGATAAAAATGTGTAACAAATGAGCAAATACACAAAGCAACTACCTGATCCACTACTTCTGCCGTTCCAATATTTACCAAATCCACACTTGTTTTCCGTTTCTAGCCTCATTGCAACCCAGAAGATTCCTACAATGCCTATTTTGCCAGACACTGGCTTAAATGGTCAACAAAACCTGGGATTCCCAGTCATTCTTGGTAATTTGCAGGCCTGAAAACGTGTTGTAGCTGCAATCCGATGGGGGCAAGCACATTCAGGTTAGATGGCCCTTAGATTGGTCCACGGGCCAATCACTTGTTAAAAGGATTAACCACCTTTAGGAAAGTTTACTGGGGAAATGGGTGACCCTAATATTGTCAATCCTACTATATATTTACCCTTTTAAACGTTATTTGAAGCTAAAAGTAGGATCGGTGGGT